>NC_134273.1:46291424-47491424 GCF_031893055.1 Leptodactylus fuscus | reverse complement strand
AGGCATGCTTCCCCTGCTGTCCCAGTTGCATTCAGGGTGTTGGCATCATTTCTTGGGGTGTCATAGTGGACTTGGTGACTCTCGTGAGTCGAAGTGTGGCTTCCCCTGAAACTAAGCATTTTTCCCCATAGACTATAATGGGGTTCGATATTCGTTCGAATAGTCGAATATTGAGGGGCTATTCGAACGGTTTGCTCATCTCTAGTAACAAACTGAATATGTTGTAATGACTGTCAAAATATAGGCCAGGCTCTATTTTTGTCCGTTTTCATGAATCTCTCAATACACTGCAATGTATGAGGGATCCATAAAAACAGGAAGCCCTCAGGTGTATGGCTGTGAAAAATGTGAATGTAGTCTTAGACAGGTAGTTATTTGTAACAAGTAGAGATGAGCGAACGTCGTTCGTTTGAATAGGTATTCGATCGAATATCAGGCTGTTTAAGGTATTCGATTCCAATTGAATACCACGCAGCAAATGCTGTAAAAATTCGTATCCCCTCCCACCTTCCCTGGCGCTTTTTTTGCACCAATAACTGTGCAGGGGAGGTGGGACAGGAACTACGACAACGGAGGCATTGAAAAAATTTTTAAAAACCCACTGGCTGCCGAAAACCTCTGATTTATAGGAATAGCGGCCGCCATCTTCATTTCATTTTCCGGCTTTCAGACGTGCTGCTGAGGGCTAGATAGGGATTAGCTTCAGATAGGCAGGGAAAAAACGGAAGAACAACAACAGCTCTTTTCAGAGCTATATACTGCAGGGAGGGGAATCGATATATGCTCAACCCAGCTTTGCCGGCGGTGTCTGACCAAACACCTAACAGGGATACAGAGCAATTCAGTACAGCGATATACGCTAAACCCAGCTTTGCAGGAAGTGTCCCCCCAAACACCTAACAGGGATACAAAGCAATTCAGTCCAGAAATCTGAGCTCAACCCAGTTTTGCAGGCAGTGTCCCCCCAAACACCTAACAGGGAGACAGAGCAATTCAGTCCAGCGATATACGCTCAACCCAGCTTTCCAGGCAGTGTCCCCCCAAAACCTAGGTGGGAGACAGAGAAATTCAGTCAGGCTATGTACACTCAATCAAGATATCCACAGTGTGTAACCCCAAAACCTATGTGGGAGACTCAGAAATTCAGTCAAGAAATGTAAGCTCAATCAAGATATCCATGGTTTGTACCCCCAAAACCTAAGTGGGATACACAGAAATTCAGGCAGGCTATGTACGCTCAATCCAGTTTTTCACAGTGAGTAACCCCAAAACCTAGGTGCGAGACACAGAAATTCAGTCAGGCTATGTACGCTCAATCCAGTTTTTCACAGTGAGTAACTCCAAAACCTAGGTGGGAGACACAGAAATTCAGTCAGGCTATGTACGCTCAATCCAGATGTCCACGGTGTATAACCCCAAAAGCTATGTGTGAAACACAGCAATTCAGTCACGCTATAAAAGCTCAATCCAGTTTTTTTTAATGCTGTACCCCCAAAGCTAAGTGGGAGACACAGCAATTCAATCAGGCTATATCAGCTCAATCCAAATTTTAAGGGTCTACCCCCCAAAAGCTAAGTGTGATACACAGCAATTCAGTCACACTATATAAGCTCAATCCAATTTTTTGTTCAATCCAGTATTGTTTGCTTCCATGATGTGAACTATGCCTTTGTCTCTTGAAAAGCAACCCAACATGAAGTCAGCCATGTGTGCCAGTGTGTTACTTGGCATGACTTTGCTGCCCCCAACTGTAAGGGTCACTCTCCATTTCCTCAATTTTACACTCCCCTTCACACCATCTGTGCTGAAGCAATGGGATGCACTAAACTTCACCCTCAAGCCTTGTGTGGGATAGTGACATGAAATTCCACTTCATCCCCCTCGTCTTCCTCCATCAGCCAACGGTGTGAAGATGACAGGAGTGTGCGCTGAATGTTTTCAGCCTAGTGTATATAGCCAGACCTATTTGCTCTGTATCCCTGTTAGGTGTTTGGGTGGACACCACCTGGAAAGCTGGGTTGAGTGTATATAGCCGGATCTATTTGCTCTGTATTCCTGTTTTGGGGGGACACTGCCTGGAAAGCTGGGTTGAGCGTATATAGACAGACTGAATGCTCTGTATCACAAAAACAAAAATATTTCACAGCCCAAGTCTCATAAGTTCATGTGGATCAAATCAATAGGAGACACTGTATAGTATAGGGGTCAATGCACAAGCTAAATCCAAAATAGTAAAAATCCAGCACAGAGGTCTCCAAATATATAAAACTTAACCTTTAATTGAAAAAATGTCCATAAAATACAGCAATACCAGTGCAAGATAGCGTACTGTGGCGCCATATTGCTCCCCATTACGGTGCCAGTCTGCTGTAGATAGATGCAGTCACCAAAAGAAAAGTAATTGTGGGTGAGGATGAATTTTGTGAGTTTCACCACTGATTCAGCATTCATACCTCGCTTTTCCATGAAAAACTGACAGGCATTTACACTGTCCTGGTGTGGGATGTTGGAGTACAAGTCTTCTACATCCATGGTGGCAAGGATGCTTCTATCTAGAAGGGGACCTATGTTTGATAGTATATTTAATAGGTCTGTAGTATCCTGAAGGTAGCTGGCTGTATCCTTCACTAAGGGTTTAAGAGTACCCTCCACCCATCCAGAAATCTGTTCAGTGAGGGTGCCAACACATGAAATGATTGGTCTCCCTGTTTTTTTTTTTTTTTTTTTTTTAATGTAGATTGTGGGCCCCACATAGAACTCACAATGTACATTTTTCCCTATCAGTATGTCTTTTTTGGAATATGGGATGGAAATCCATGCAAACATGGGGAGAACATACAAACTCCTTGCAGATGGTTTTTTGCCCTTGGCGGGATTTGAACACCAGGACTCCAGCACTGCAATGCTGCAGTGCTAACCACTGAGCCACCGTGTGGCCCCTCTGGGTTCCCAGATTTGTGCAATTTTGGAAGCATATAAAAGGTCCCCATCCTTGTACTTGCTGGTCTGAGGCTGCTTAGGCTTTCTGCTCCATTAGATAGGCCGGAGATAACTTTTTTTCAGTTTTTTGGAGTACTCCTCTGTAGGGTCTGAATCCAATTTGGAGTAGTAGTGTGTGTCAGTCAGTTGTCTGTGTGCTTCCTGTATGTAGTCTGATGTGCTTATCATGACTATTGCACCCCCTTTATCGGCTGGTTTAATGTTGACATCTTTGTTATTCCTCAGGGATTGTATGGCTGTTCTTTCCTGGGTACTGATGTTAGATGGCAGTCTTTTGTTTGTATCCAGTATAGTTGTTTTGACCATGTGTCTGAAACAGTCTATGTAATTATCCAGATCAGAATTTCATCCAATTGGAGGTGTCCAATCAGATGTCTCCTTTTTTGCTAAGATTGGAACCTCTGAAGGCAGTAGGTTGTGTTTCCTCTGTGTCATCTGTTTCATGAAAATATTCCCTCAGGGGCAGTCTCCTGAAAAAATCTTCCATGTCACTGCACAGTTCTATTTTATCCATGGTTTTAGAAGGACAAAATGAAAGGTAATGTAAGGTTATGCAATTTGGTTAACAAAATAAAATGTATGACTATGTACTTAATGGTAAATTACTGGGTAAGACTGCCAAGGAAAAAGACTTGGGGATTTTGGTGGACAGCAAGCTTACCTTTAGTGACCAGTGTCAGGCAGCTGCTGCCAAGGGTAAATAAAATTATGGGATGCATCAAAAGAGGTCTAGATTCTCATGACAAGGACATAGTTATGCCTTTATACAAATCACTGGCACGGCCACACTTAGAATATTGTGCGCAATTTTGGGCCCCGATATACAAGAAAGACATAAGTGAACTTGAAAAATGCAAAGATGGGCAACCAAAATGATTAGGGGAATGGGTGGATTGGAGTACAACAATAGAGTAACAAACTTGGGGTTATTCAGTTTAGAGAAAAGACGTCTACGGGGAGATCTAATAACAATGTACAAATACATGAAGGGACAATACAAAGAACTTTCTAAGGATCTTTTTACTCCTAGGCCAGTGACAAGAGGACATCCTCTACGTCTGGAGGAGAGAAAGTTTCACCAGCAACATAGAAGAGGATTCTTTACAATAAGAACAGCGAGGCTCTGGAACTCTTTGCCCCAGGAAGTGGTGATGGCGGATTCATTGAATAAGTTCAAAGAGGGACTGGATGCCTTTCTTGAAGGGAACAATATGACAGGTTAGGTTGGACTCTAGATTTCAAGGACAGATTGATCCAGGGTTTTTGTAGTGACTGCCAGATTGGAGTTGGGAAGGAATTGTTTCCCCTGAAATGGGGCAATTGGCATGAGCCTCATGTTTTTTTTTTGTCATCCTCTGGATCAACACTGCAGAGGATTGTAGGGTTATAGGTTGGTCTTGATGGACTGATGTCTTCATTCAGCCTCATCTACTAAGAAACTGGTAAAAACTGGAAAATTCACAGACCAAATCTTTAACTCAGCCATGTGAAACCAGCCATTGTCGAAGTATCCATTTAATGGCACAGTAGGTCACTGAATTTGCTGTCAATATACTTGTACTTAAAGTGGCTATGCCACATATAGAAGATAAATTTGTGTTCAGTGGGGCCTGACCCTACCAATCCTGAGAGCATGGCATCCTGAACCCTTTCCCCCCATTGAATATTCAGTCTGAATGCAACCAGGATGAATGTGGGCATGAGTGGTGGTTGAAGGCGCGCTCACCACCTGTCATGCTAAGATTTATCTGCAGTAGAGGAAAGGACTTCCCATTCTTGTCTAATGACATAATGACATACCCCCTAATGACATAACCCATTTAAGCTTAAAGCCTCATGTTGTGGAAAAGTAGCATTTTTGCCTGCTGTGGAAATGTGTTTTATAGTATCAACAAAATGAATAATATTTCATTTAATCTAATCCATAAAGAAGTCATGGAAAAGTGGTGTTTTCAAACACATCTACATTTTTGAAAGTCACAGAATGCTAATTATAATTGCAGAATTGTGACTGTTTTTCTAAAAGTTTAATAGGGGAAAAAACACAGGCAAAGGCAGCTGAGACCAGTACCTAGCAAATCCTAACCACACATTTTAGAAAAAATATGCACAGCGAACACACTGAGATTTCCAAAATCAAAGCGGTTTTGGAAATTGCAGCATGTCCTTTATACCTACTAGAGATGAGCGAACAGTGTTCTATCGAACTCATGTTCGATCGGATATTAGGCTGTTCGGCATGTTCGAATCGAATCGAACACCGCGTGGTAAAGTGCGCCATTACTCGATTCCCCTCCCACCTTCCCTGGCGCCTTTTTTGCTCCAATAACAGCGCAGGGTAGGTGGGACAGGAACTACGACACCGGTGACGTTGAGAAAAGTAGGCAAAACCCATTGGCTGCCGAAAACATGTGACCTCTAATTTAAAAGAACAGCGCCGCCCAGGTTCGCGTCATTCTGAGCTTGCAATTCACCGAGGACGGAGGTTTCCGTCCAGCTAGCTAGGGCTTAGATTCTGGGTAGGCAGGGACAGGCTAGGATAGGAAGGAGAAGACAACCACAACAGCTCTTGTAAGAGCTAAATTCCAGGGAGAAGCTTGTCAGTGTAACGTGGCACTGACAGGCTCAATCGCCGCAACCCAGCTTTCCCAGGATCCTGAATGGAATACACTGTCAGTGTATTCCCGTATACCCGATATATACCCCGATACCCGTTCCAACGGTGTGCCCCCCCACCTTCACCCCAGAAATACCCTGCAAGTCCCCTAGCAATAGAATTGGGGCTATATACACCCACAATTTTTACTACTGGTATACAGTGCCATTGTCTGACTGGGAATTCAAAGAATATATTGGGAATACAAATACCCTCATTTCTTGCTACTGCCATATAGTGCCAGTGTCTGACTGGGAATTCAAAGAATATATTGGGGTTACGTGCACCCACAATTTTTACTACTGGTATACAGTGCCATTGTCTGACTGGGAATTCAAAGAATATATTGGGGTTATAAATGCCCTCATTTCTTGCTACTGCCATATAGTGCCAGTGTCTGACTGGGAATTCAAAGAATATATTGGGGTTACGTGCACCCACAATTTTTACTACTGGTATACAGTGCCATTGTCTGACTGGGAATTCAAAGAATATATTGGGAATACAAATACCCTCATTTCTTGCTACTGCCATATAGTGCCAGTGTCTGACTGGGAATTCAAAGAATATATTGGGGTTACGTGCACCCACAATTTTTACTACTGGTATACAGTGCCATTGTCTGACTGGGAATTCAAAGAATATATTGGGAATACAAATACCCTCATTTCTTGCTACTGCCATATAGTGCCAGTTTCTGACTGGTAATTCAAAGAATATATTGGGGTTACGTGCACCCACAATTTTTACTACTGGTATACAGTGCCATTGTCTGACTGGGAATTCAAAGAATATATTGGGAATACAAATACCCTCATTTCTTGCTACTGCCATATAGTGCCAGTGTCTGACTGGGAATTCAAAGAATATATTGGGGTTACGTGCACCCACAATTTTTACTACTGGTATACAGTGCCATTGTCTGACTGGGAATTCAAAGAATATATTGGGGTTATAAATACCCTCATTTCTTGCTACTGCCATATAGTGCCAGTGTCTGACTGGGAATTCAAAGAATATATTGGGGTTACGTGCACCCACAATTTTTACTACTGGTATACAGTGCCATTGTCTGACTGGGAATTCAAAGAATATATTGGGAATACAAATACCCTCATTTCTTGCTACTGCCATATAGTGCCAGTGTCTGACTGGGAATTCAAAGAATATATTGGGGTTACGTGCACCCACAATTTTTACTACTGGTATACAGTGCCATTGTCTGACTGGGAATTCAAAGAATATATTGGGAATACAAATACCCTCATTTCTTGCTACTGCCATATAGTGCCAGTTTCTGACTGGTAATTCAAAGAATATATTGGGGTTACGTGCACCCACAATTTTTACTACTGGTATACAGTGCCATTGTCTGACTGGGAATTCAAAGAATATATTGGGAATACAAATACCCTCATTTCTTGCTACTGCCATATAGTGCCAGTGTCTGACTGGGAATTCAAAGAATATATTGGGGTTACGTGCACCCACAATTTTTACTACTGGTATACAGTGCCATTGTCTGACTGGGAATTCAAAGAATATATTGGGAATACAAATACCCTCATTTCTTGCTACTGCCATATAGTGCCAGTGTCTGACTGGGAATTCAAAGAATATATTGGGGTTACGTGCACCCACAATTTTTACTACTGGTATACAGTGCCATTGTCTGACTGGGAATTCAAAGAATATATTGGGAATACAAATACCCTCATTTCTTGCTACTGCCATATAGTGCCAGTGTCTGACTGGGAATTCAAAGAATATATTGGGGTTACGTGCACCCACAATTTTTACTACTGGTATACAGTGCCATTGTCTGACTGGGAATTCAAAGAATATATTGGGAATACAAATACCCTCATTTCTTGCTACTACCATATAGTGCCAGTGTCTGACTGGGAATTCAAAGAATATATTGGGGTTACGTGCACCCACAATTTTTACTACTGGTATACAGTGCCATTGTCTGACTGGGAATTCAAAGAATATATTGGGAATACAAATACCCTCATTTCTTGCTACTGCCATATAGTGCCAGTGTCTGACTGGGAATTCAAAGAATATATTGGGGTTATGTGCACCCACAATTTTTACTACTGGTATACAGTGCCATTGTCTGACTGGGAATTCAAAGAATATATTGGGAATACAAATACCCTCATTTCTTGCTACTGCCATATAGTGCCAGTGTCTGACTGGTAATTCAAAGAATATATTGGGGTTACGTGCACCCACAATTTTTACTACTGGTATACAGTGCCATTGTCTGACTGGGAATTCAAAGAATATATTGGGAATACAAATACCCTCATTTCTTGCTACTGCCATATAGTGCCAGTGTCTGACTGGGAATTCAAAGAATATATTGGGGTTACGTGCACCCACAATTTTTACTACTGGTATACAGTGCCATTGTCTGACTGGGAATTCAAAGAATATATTGGGAATACAAATACCCTCATTTCTTGCTACTGCCATATAGTGCCAGTGTCTGACTGGGAATTCAAAGAATATATTGGGGTTACGTGCACCCACAATTTTTACTACTGGTATACAGTGCCATTGTCTGACTGGGAATTCAAAGAATATATTGGGAATACAAATACCCTCATTTCTTGCTACTGCCATATAGTGCCAGTTTCTGACTGGTAATTCAAAGAATATATTGGGGTTACGTGCACCCACAATTTTTACTACTGGTATACAGTGCCATTGTCTGACTGGGAATTCAAAGAGTATATTGGGAATACAAATACCCTCATTTCTTGCTACTGCCATATAGTGCCAGTGTCTGACTGGGAATTCAAAGAATATATTGGGGTTACGTGCACCCACAATTTTTACTACTGGTATACAGTGCCATTGTCTGACTGGGAATTCAAAGAATATATTGGGAATACAAATACCCTCATTTCTTGCTACTGCCATATAGTGCCAGTTTCTGACTGGTAATTCAAAGAATATATTGGGGTTACGTGCACCCACAATTTTTACTACTGGTATACAGTGCCATTGTCTGACTGGGAATTCAAAGAATATATTGGGGTTATAAATACCCTCATTTCTTGCTACTGCCATATAGTGCCAGTTTCTGACTGGTAATTCAAAGAATATATTGTGGTTACGTGCACCCACAATTTTTACTACTGGTATACAGTGCCATTGTCTGACTGGGAATTTACAGAATATATTGGGAATACAAATACCCTCATTTCTTGCTACTGCCATATAGTGCCAGTGTCTGACTGGGAATTCAAAGAATATATTGTGGTTACGTGCACCCACAATTTTTACTACTGGTATACAGTGCCATTGTCTGACTGGGAATTCAAAGAATATATTGGGAATACAAATACCCTCATTTCTTGCTACTGCCATATAGTGCCAGTTTCTGACTGGTAATTCAAAGAATATATTGGGGTTACGTGCACCCACAATTTTTACTACTGGTATACAGTGCCAATTTCTAACTAGGAATTCAAAATGCGCAAGGCTCCCGGAAAGGGACGTGGACGAGGCCGTGGGCGAGGTCGGGGGAATGGTTCTGGGGAGCAAGGTAGCAGTGAAGCCACAGGGCGTCCCGTGCCTACTCCTGTGGGGCAGCAAGCATTGCGCCACTCCACAGTGCCAGGGTTGCTTGCCACATTAACTAAACTGCGGGGTACAAACCTTAGTAGGCCCGAGAACCAGGAACAGGTCTTGCAATGGCTGTCAGAGAACGCTTACAGCACATTGTCCAGCAGCCAGTCAGACTCTGCCTCCTCTCCTCCTATTACCCAACAGTCTTGTCTTCCTTCCTCCCAAAATTCCGAAGCTTTACAGAACAATAACCCAAACTGTCCCTGCTCCCCAGAGCTGTTCTCCGCTCCTTTCATTGTCCCTCAACCTGCCTCTCCACGTCACGATTCCACGAACCTAACAGAGGAGCATCTGTGTCCAGATGCTCAAACACTAGAGTCTCCTCCATCTCCGTTCGATTTGGTGGTGGATGACCAGCAACCCACCCTCATCGACGATGATGTGACGCAGTTGCCGTCAGGGCATCCAGTTGACCGGCGCATTGTGCGGGAGGAGGAGATGAGACAGGAGTTGGAAGAGGAAGTGGTGGATGATGAGGACACTGACCCGACATGGACAGGGGGGATGTCAAGCGGGGAAAGTAGTGTGGATGTTGAGGCAAGTGCAGCACCAAAAAGGGTAGCTAGAGGCAGAGGCAGAGGTCAGCAGCTTAGGCGAAGCCAGGCCACACCCGGAATCTCCCAAGATGTTCCAGTTCGTACCCAGCCCCGAAAAACTCCCACCTCGAGGGCACGTTTCTCGAAGGTGTGGAGTTTTTTCAAGGAATGCGCCGAGGACAGATATAGTGTTGTCTGCACAATTTGCCTCTCGAAATTGATTAGGGGCTCTGAGAAGAGCAACCTGTCCACCACTTCAATGCGCCGTCATTTGGAATCCAAGCACTGGAATCAGTGGCAGGCAGCAACGGCAGGACAAAGGCCGCCTGCCGTTCACGCCACTGCCACTGCCTCTGCCACTGCCTCTGCCTCTGCCACTGCCACTGCTGACTGTGCTGGCGATGCACTCCAGAGGACGAGCCAGGACACCACTTCATCTGCCTCCGCCACTTTGTTGACTTCTACCTCATCCTCCCCTGGTCCTGTCTTATCTCCTTCTCCTGCACCATCAAAGGCACCATCAGGCGTTTCTTTACAACAACCCACCATCTCTCAGACATTGGAAATACAGAAATACACTGCTAACCACCCACACGCGCAAGCCTTGAACGCCAACATCGCTAAACTGCTGGCCCAGGAGATGTTGGCGTTCCGGCTTGTTGAAACTCCCGCCTTCCTGGACCTGATGGCAACTGCGGCACCTCGCTATGCCGTCCCTAGCCGTCACTACTTCTCCCGGTGTGCCGTCCCCGCCTTGCACCAGCACGTGTCACTCAACATCAGGCGGGCCCTTAGTTCCGCGCTTTGCACAAAGGTCCACTTGACCACCGACGCGTGGACAAGTGCATGCGGACAGGGACGCTACATTTCACTGACGGCACACTGGGTGAATGTAGTTGAGGCTGGGACTGCTTCCCAAACTGGCCTGGTGTACCTCGTCTCCCCGCCTAACATTCCTGGCAGGGACACGAGAAGAACACCCCCCTCCTCCTCCTCCTCTACCGCCTCCTCCTCCGCCACCGCCTCCTCCTCCGCCACCGCCTCCTCCTCCGCTGTTAGATTGACCCCAGCTACGAGTTGGAAACGTTGCAGCACTGGCGTTGGTAGACGTCAGCAGGCTGTGCTGAAGCTGATCAGCTTGGGGGACAGACAGCACACTGCCTCCGAGGTGAGGGATGCCCTCCTCGATGAGACGGCAATATGGTTTGAGCCGCTGCACCTGGGCCCAGGCATGGTCGTTTGTGATAACGGCCGGAACCTGGTAGCAGCTCTGGAGCTTGCCGGACTCCAACATGTTCCATGCCTGGCCCACGTCTTCAACCTAGTGGTGCAACGTTTCCTAAAGAGCTACCCCAATGTTCCAGAGCTACTGGTGAAAGTGCGGCGCATGTGCGCCCACTTTCGCAAGTCGACAGTAGCCGCTGCTAGCTTAAAATCTCTCCAGCAACGCCTGCATGTGCCACAACACCGGCTTTTGTGCGACGTCCCCACACGCTGGAACTCAACGTTTCAGATGTTGAATAGAGTGGTTGAGCAGCAGAGACCTTTGATGGAATACCAGCTACAAAACCCTAGGGTGCCACAAAGTCAGCTGCCTCAGTTTCACATCCATGAGTGGCCATGGATGAGAGACCATTGTGACATCCTACGGGTCTTTGAGGAGTCCACAAGGAGGGTGAGCTCTGAGGATGCGATGGTGAGCCTTACAATCCCGCTCTTGTGTGTTCTGAGAGAATCCCTGATTGACATCAGGGATAACTCAGATCACACAGAGGAGTTAGGGATAGCATCCGATCCGTCACAGCTGGAGAGTAGGTCCACACATCTGTCCGCTTCACTGCGTTTAATGGAGGAGGAGGAGGAGGAGGAGGAGGAAGAAGAGTTGTCCGATGATGTGATGGTGATACAGGAGGCTTCCGGGCAACTTCGAATCGTCCCATTGTTGCAGCGCGGATGGGTAGACATGGAGGATGAGGAGGAAATGGAGATTGAACTTTCCGGTGGGGCCAGAGGAGTCATGCCAACTAACACTGTGGCAGACATGGCTGAGTTCATGTTGGGGTGCTTTACAACCGACAAGCGTATTGTCAAAATCATGGAGGACAACCAGTACTGGATCTTTGCTATCCTTGACCCCCGGTATAAAAACAACATCTCGTCTTTTATTCCGGTAGAGGGGAGGGCCAATCGCATCAATGCTTGCCACAGGCAATTGGTGCAGAATATGATGGAGATGTTTCCAGCATGTGACGTTGGCGGCAGGGAGGGCAGTTCCTCCAGTAGGCAACCAAGTTCTCACCGGTCCACACAAACGAGGGGCACACTGTCTAAGGTCTGGGACACCTTGATGGCACCCCCTCGCCAAAGTGCCGCCACGGAGGGTCCTAGTGTCACCAGGCGTGAGAAGTATAGGCGCATGTTGCGGGAATACCTTTCCGACCACAGCCCTGTCCTCTCCGACCCCTCTGCGCCCTACACGTATTGGGTGTCGAAGTTGGACCTGTGGCTTGAACTTGCCCTATATGCCTTGGAGGTGCTGTCCTGTCCTGCCGCCAGCGTCCTATCTGAGAGGGTGTTCAGTGCAGCCGGTGGCATCATCACTGACAAGCGCACCCGTCTGTCAGCTGAGAGTGCCGACCGGCTCACTTTGATAAAAATGAACCACCACTGGATAGAGCCTTCATTTTTGTGCCCACCTGTGTAAAGCACCCCAACATGAAACTCCATGTCTGTACTCAACCTCTCCAATTCCTCCGCATCCTCATACTCATCCACCATAAGCGTTGCACAATTCTGCTAATACTAGGCTCCCTCCAACATGATTTCCCCCAACTCTGCTGGTTAGAGGCTCCCTCCACCCTGATTTCCACCAACTCTGCTGGTTAGAGGCTCCCTCCACCCTGCTTTCCCACAACTCTGCTGGTTAGAGGCTCCCTCCACCATGAATTTGCCCAAACTGGGCTGGTTAGAGGCTCCCTCCACCATGAATTGGTCCAAACTGGGTTTTTTAGAGGCTCCCTCCACCATGAATTGGTCCAAACTGGGGTTTTTAGAGGCTCCCTCCACCATGAATTGGTCCAAACTGGGCTGTTTAGAGGCTCCCTCCACCATTAATTGGTCCAAACTGGGCTGGTTAGAGGCTCCCTCCACCATGAATTTGCCCACACTGGGCTGTTTAGAGGCTCCCTCCACCATGAATTTGCCCAAACTGGGCTGGTTAGAGGCTCCCTCCACCATGAATTGGTCCAAACTAGGGTTTTTAGAGGCTCCCTCCACCATGAATTGGTCCAAACTTGGCTGTTTAGAGGCTCCCTCCACCATTAATTGGTCCAAACTGGGCTGGTTAGAGGCTCCCTCCACCATGAATTGGTCCAAACTGGGTTTTTTAGAGGCTCCCTCCACCATGAATTTGCCCAAACTGGGCTGTTTAGAGGCTCCCTCCACCATGAATTGGTCCAAACTGGGCTGTTTAGAGGCTCCCTCCACCATGAATTTGCCCAAACTGGGCTGTTTAGAAGCTCCGTCCACCATGAATTGGTCCAAACTGGGCTGTTTAGAGGCTCCCTCCACCATTAATTGGTCCAAACTGGGCTGGTTAGAGGCTCCCTCCACCATGAATTTCCCAAAACTTGGCTGTTTAGAGGCTCCCTCCACCATTAATTGGTCCAAACTGGGCTGGTTAGAGGCTCCCTCCACCATGAATTTGCCCAAACTGGGCTGTTTAGAGGCTCCCTCCACCATGAATTGGTCCAAACTGGTTTTTTTAGAGGCTCCCTCCACCATGAATTGGTCCAAACTGGGCTGTTTAGAGGCTCCCTCCACCATGAATTTGCCCAAACTGGGCTGTTTAGCGGCTCCCTCCACCATTAATTGGTCCAAACTGGGCTGGTTAGAGGCTCCCTTCACCATGAATTTGCCCAAACTGGACTGTTTAGAGGCTCCCTCCACCATTAATTGGTCCAAACTGGGCTGGTTAGAGGCTCCCTCCACCATGAATTGGTCCAAACTGGGTTTTTTAGAGGCTCCCTCCACCATGAATTTGCCCAAACTGGGCTGTTTAGAGGCTCCCTCCACCATGAATTGGTCCAAACTGGGCTGTTTAGAGGCTCCCTCCACCATGAATTTGCCCAAACTGGGCTGTTTAGAGGCTCCCTCCACCATGAATTGGTCCAAACTGGGCTGTTTAGAGGCTCCCTCCACCATCAATTGGTCCAAACTGGGCTGGTTAGAGGCTCCCTCCACCATGAATTTCCCAAAACTTGGCTGTTTAGAGGCTCCCTCCACCATTAATTGGTCCAAACTGGGCTGGTTAGAGGCTCCCTCCACCATGAATTTGCCCAAACTGGGCTGTTTAGAGGCTCCCTCCACCATGAATTGGTCCAAACTGGGTTTTTTAGAGGCTCCCTCCACCATGAATTGGTCCAAACTGGGCTGTTTAGAGGCTCCCTCCACCATGAATTTGCCCAAACTGGGCTGTTTAGCGGCTCCCTCCACCATTAATTGGTCCAAACTGGGCTGGTTAGAGGCTCCCTCCACCATGAATTTGCCCAAACTGGGCTGTTTAGAGGCTCCCTCCACCATGAATTTGCCCAAACTGGGCTGGTTAGAGGCTCCCTCCACCATGAATTGGTCCAAACTGGGTTTTTTAGAGGCTCCCTCCACCATGAATTTGCCCAAACTGGGCTGTTTAGAGGCTCCCTCCACCATTAATTGGTCCAAACTGGGCTGGTTAGAGGCTCCCTCCACCATGAATTTCCCAAAACTTGGCTGTTTAGAGGCTCCCTCCACCATTAATTGGTCCAAACTGGACTGGTTAGAGGCTCCCTCCACCATGAATTTGCCCAAACTGGGCTGTTTAGAGGCTCCCTCCACCATGAATTTGCCCAAACTGGGCTGGTTAGAGGCTCCCTCCACCATGAATTGGTCCAAACTGGGGTTTTTAGAGGCTCCCTCCACCATGAATTGGTCCAAACTTGGCTGTTTAGAGGCTCCCTCCACCATGAATTGGTCCAAACTTGGCTGTTTAGAGGCTCCCTCCACCATGAATTGGTCCAAACTGGGGTGGTTAGAGGCTCCCTCCACCATTAATTGGTCCAAACTGGGCTGGTTAGAGGCTCCCTCCACCATTAATTGGTCCAAACTGGGCTGGTTAGAGGCTCCCTCCACCATTAATTGGTCCAAACTGGGCTGGTTAGAGGCTCCCTCCACCATGAATTTGCCCAAACTGGGCTGTTTAGAGGCTCCCTCCACCATGAATTGGTCCAAACTGGGTTTTTTAGAGGCTCCCTCCACCATGAATTGGTCCAAACTGGGTTTTTTAGAGGCTCCCTCCACCATGAATTGGTCCAAACTGGGCTGTTTAGAGGCTCCCTCCACCATGAATTTGCCCAAACTGGGCTGTTTAGCGGCTCCCTCCACCATTAATTGGTCCAAACTGGGCTGGTTAGAGGCTCCCTCCACCATGAATTTGCCCAAACTGGGCTGTTTAGAGGCTCCCTCCACCATGAATTTGCCCAAACTGGGCTGGTTAGAGGCTCCCTCCACCATGAATTGGTCCAAACTGGGTTTTTTAGAGGCTCCCTCCACCATGAATTTGCCCAAACTGGGCTGTTTAGAGGCTCCCTCCACCATTAATTGGTCCAAACTGGGCTGGTTAGAGGCTCCCTCCACCATGAATTTCCCAAAACTTGGCTGTTTAGAGGCTCCCTCCACCATTAATTGGTCCAAACTGGGCTGGTTAGAGGCTCCCTCCACCATGAATTTGCCCAAACTGGGCTGTTTAGAGGCTCCCTCCACCATGAATTTGCCCAAACTGGGCTGGTTAGAGGCTCCCTCCACCATGAATTGGTCCAAACTGGGGTTTTTAGAGGCTCCCTCCACCATGAATTGGTCCAAACTTGGCTGTTTAGAGGCTCCCTCCACCATGAATTGGTCCAAACTGGGGTGGTTAGAGGCTCCCTCCACCATTAATTGGTCCAAACTGGGCTGGTTAGAGGCTCCCTCCACCATTAATTGGTCCAAACTGGGCTGGTTAGAGGCTCCCTCCACCATTAATTGGTCCAAACTGGGCTGGTTAGAGGCTCCCTCCACCATGAATTTGCCCAAACTGGGCTGTTTAGAGGCTCCCTCCACCATGAATTGGTCCAAACTGGGTTTTTTAGAGGCTCCCTCCACCATGAATTGGTCCAAACTGGGCTGTTTAGAGGCTCCCTCCACCATGAATTTGCCCAAACTGGGCTGTTTAGCGGCTCCCTCCACCATTAATTGGTCCAAACTGGGCTGTTTAGAGGCTCCCTCCACCATGAATTTGCCCAAACTGGGCTGTTTAGAGGCTCCCTCCACCATGAATTTCCCAAACTGGGCTGGTTAGAGGCTCCCTCCACTATGAATTGGTCCAAACTGGGCTGTTTAGAGGCTCCCTCCACCATTAATTGGTCCAAACTGGGCTGGTTAGAGGCTCCCTCCACCATGAATTTGCCCAAACTGGGCTGGTTAGAGGCTCCCTCCACCATGAATTGGTCCAAACTGGGGTTTTTAGAGGCTCCCTCCACCATGAATTGGTCCAAACTTGGCTGTTTAGAGGCTCCCTCCACCATGAATTGGTCCAAACTGGGGTGGTTAGAGGCTCCCTCCACCATTAATTGGTCCAAACTGGGCTGGTTAGAGGCTCCCTCCACCATTAATTGGTCCAAACTGGGCTGGTTAGAGGCTCCCTCCACCATTAATTGGTCCAAACTGGGCTGGTTAGAGGCTCCCTCCACCATGAATTGGTCCAAACTGGGGTTTTTAGAGGCTCCCTCCACCATGAATTGGTCCAAACTTGGCTGTTTAGAGGCTCCCTCCACCATTAATTGGTCCAAACTGGGCTGGTTAGAGGCTCCCTCCACCATGAATTGGTCCAAACTGGGTTTTTTAGAGGCTCCCTCCACCATGAATTGGTCCAAACTGGGGTTTTTAGAGGCTCCCTCCACCATGAATTGGTCCAAACTGGGCTGTTTAGCGGCTCCCTCCACCATTAATTGGTCCAAACTGGGCTGGTTAGAGGCTCCCTCCACCATGAATTTCCCAAAACTTGGCTGTTTAGAGGCTCCCTCCACCATTAATTGGTCCAAACTGGGCTGGTTAGAGGCTCCCTCCACCATGAATTTGCCCAAACTGGGCTGTTTAGAGGCTCCCTCCACCATGAATTTGCCCAAACTGGGCTGGTTAGAGGCTCCCTCCACCATGAATTGGTCCAAACTGGGTTTTTTAGAGGCTCCCTCCACCATGAATTTGCCCAAACTGGGCTGTTTAGAGGCTCCCTCCACCATTAATTGGTCCAAACTGGGCTGGTTAGAGGCTCCCTCCACCATGAATTTCCCAAAACTTGGCTGTTTAGAGGCTCCCTCCACCATTAATTGGTCCAAACTGGACTGGTTAGAGGCTCCCTCCACCATGAATTTGCCCAAACTGGGCTGTTTAGAGGCTCCCTCCACCATGAATTTGCCCAAACTGGGCTGGTTAGAGGCTCCCTCCACCATGAATTGGTCCAAACTGGGGTTTTTAGAGGCTCCCTCCACCATGAATTGGTCCAAACTTGGCTGTTTAGAGGCTCCCTCCACCATGAATTGGTCCAAACTTGGCTGTTTAGAGGCTCCCTCCACCATGAATTGGTCCAAACTGGGGTGGTTAGAGGCTCCCTCCACCATTAATTGGTCCAAACTGGGCTGGTTAGAGGCTCCCTCCACCATTAATTGGTCCAAACTGGGCTGGTTAGAGGCTCCCTCCACCATTAATTGGTCCAAACTGGGCTGGTTAGAGGCTCCCTCCACCATGAATTTGCCCAAACTGGGCTGTTTAGAGGCTCCCTCCACCATGAATTGGTCCAAACTGGGTTTTTTAGAGGCTCCCTCCACCATGAATTGGTCCAAACTGGGTTTTTTAGAGGCTCCCTCCACCATGAATTGGTCCAAACTGGGCTGTTTAGAGGCTCCCTCCACCATGAATTTGCCCAAACTGGGCTGTTTAGCGGCTCCCTCCACCATTAATTGGTCCAAACTGGGCTGGTTAGAGGCTCCCTCCACCATGAATTTGCCCAAACTGGGCTGTTTAGAGGCTCCCTCCACCATGAATTTGCCCAAACTGGGCTGGTTAGAGGCTCCCTCCACCATGAATTGGTCCAAACTGGGTTTTTTAGAGGCTCCCTCCACCATGAATTTGCCCAAACTGGGCTGTTTAGAGGCTCCCTCCACCATTAATTGGTCCAAACTGGGCTGGTTAGAGGCTCCCTCCACCATGAATTTCCCAAAACTTGGCTGTTTAGAGGCTCCCTCCACCATTAATTGGTCCAAACTGGGCTGGTTAGAGGCTCCCTCCACCATGAATTTGCCCAAACTGGGCTGTTTAGAGGCTCCCTCCACCATGAATTTGCCCAAACTGGGCTGGTTAGAGGCTCCCTCCACCATGAATTGGTCCAAACTGGGGTTTTTAGAGGCTCCCTCCACCATGAATTGGTCCAAACTTGGCTGTTTAGAGGCTCCCTCCACCATGAATTGGTCCAAACTGGGGTGGTTAGAGGCTCCCTCCACCATTAATTGGTCCAAACTGGGCTGGTTAGAGGCTCCCTCCACCATTAATTGGTCCAAACTGGGCTGGTTAGAGGCTCCCTCCACCATTAATTGGTCCAAACTGGGCTGGTTAGAGGCTCCCTCCACCATGAATTTGCCCAAACTGGGCTGTTTAGAGGCTCCCTCCACCATGAATTGGTCCAAACTGGGTTTTTTAGAGGCTCCCTCCACCATGAATTGGTCCAAACTGGGCTGTTTAGAGGCTCCCTCCACCATGAATTTGCCCAAACTGGGCTGTTTAGCGGCTCCCTCCACCATTAATTGGTCCAAACTGGGCTGTTTAGAGGCTCCCTCCACCATGAATTTGCCCAAACTGGGCTGTTTAGAGGCTCCCTCCACCATGAATTTCCCAAACTGGGCTGGTTAGAGGCTCCCTCCACTATGAATTGGTCCAAACTGGGCTGTTTAGAGGCTCCCTCCACCATGAATTTGCCCAAACTGGGCTGTTTAGAGGCTCCCTCCACCATGAATTTGCCCAAACTGGGCTGGTTAGAGGCTCCCTCCACCATGAATTGGTCCAAACTGGGGTTTTTAGAGGCTCCCTCCACCATGAATTGGTCCAAACTTGGCTGTTTAGAGGCTCCCTCCACCATGAATTGGTCCAAACTGGGGTGGTTAGAGGCTCCCTCCACCATTAATTGGTCCAAACTGGGCTGGTTAGAGGCTCCCTCCACCATTAATTGGTCCAAACTGGGCTGGTTAGAGGCTCCCTCCACCATGAATTGGTCCAAACTGGGGTTTTTAGAGGCTCCCTCCACCATGAATTTGCCCAAACTGGGCTGTTTAGAGGCTCCCTCCACCATGAATTTCCCAAACTGGGCTGGTTAGAGGCTCCCTCCACTATGAATTGGTCCAAACTGGGCTGTTTAGAGGCTCCCTCCACCATTAATTGGTCCAAACTGGGCTGGTTAGAGGCTCCCTCCACCATGAATTTGCCCAAACTGGGCTGGTTAGAGGCTCCCTCCACCATGAATTGGTCCAAACTGGGGTTTTTAGAGGCTCCCTCCACCATGAATTGGTCCAAACTTGGCTGTTTAGAGGCTCCCTCCACCATGAATTGGTCCAAACTGGGGTGGTTAGAGGCTCCCTCCACCATTAATTGGTCCAAACTGGGCTGGTTAGAGGCTCCCTCCACCATTAATTGGTCCAAACTGGGCTGGTTAGAGGCTCCCTCCACCATTAATTGGTCCAAACTGGGCTGGTTAGAGGCTCCCTCCACCATGAATTGGTCCAAACTGGGGTTTTTAGAGGCTCCCTCCACCATGAATTGGTCCAAACTTGGCTGTTTAGAGGCTCCCTCCACCATTAATTGGTCCAAACTGGGCTGGTTAGAGGCTCCCTCCACCATGAATTGGTCCAAACTGGGTTTTTTAGAGGCTCCCTCCACCATGAATTGGTCCAAACTGGGGTTTTTAGAGGCTCCCTCCACCATGAATTGGTCCAAACTGGGCTGTTTAGCGGCTCCCTCCACCATTAATTGGTCCAAACTGGGCTGGTTAGAGGCTCCCTCCACCATGAATTTCCCAAAACTTGGCTGTTTAGAGGCTCCCTCCACCATTAATTGGTCCAAACTGGGCTGGTTAGAGGCTCCCTCCACCATGAATTTGCCCAAACTGGGCTGTTTAGAGGCTCCCTCCACCATGAATTTGCCCAAACTGGGCTGGTTAGAGGCTCCCTCCACCATGAATTGGTCCAAACTGGGTTTTTTAGAGGCTCCCTCCACCATGAATTTGCCCAAACTGGGCTGTTTAGAGGCTCCCTCCACCATTAATTGGTCCAAACTGGGCTGGTTAGAGGCTCCCTCCACCATGAATTTCCCAAAACTTGGCTGTTTAGAGGCTCCCTCCACCATTAATTGGTCCAAACTGGACTGGTTAGAGGCTCCCTCCACCATGAATTTGCCCAAACTGGGCTGTTTAGAGGCTCCCTCCACCATGAATTTGCCCAAACTGGGCTGGTTAGAGGCTCCCTCCACCATGAATTGGTCCAAACTGGGGTTTTTAGAGGCTCCCTCCACCATGAATTGGTCCAAACTTGGCTGTTTAGAGGCTCCCTCCACCATGAATTGGTCCAAACTTGGCTGTTTAGAGGCTCCCTCCACCATGAATTGGTCCAAACTGGGGTGGTTAGAGGCTCCCTCCACCATTAATTGGTCCAAACTGGGCTGGTTAGAGGCTCCCTCCACCATTAATTGGTCCAAACTGGGCTGGTTAGAGGCTCCCTCCACCATTAATTGGTCCAAACTGGGCTGGTTAGAGGCTCCCTCCACCATGAATTTGCCCAAACTGGGCTGTTTAGAGGCTCCCTCCACCATGAATTGGTCCAAACTGGGTTTTTTAGAGGCTCCCTCCACCATGAATTGGTCCAAACTGGGTTTTTTAGAGGCTCCCTCCACCATGAATTGGTCCAAACTGGGCTGTTTAGAGGCTCCCTCCACCATGAATTTGCCCAAACTGGGCTGTTTAGCGGCTCCCTCCACCATTAATTGGTCCAAACTGGGCTGGTTAGAGGCTCCCTCCACCATGAATTTGCCCAAACTGGGCTGTTTAGAGGCTCCCTCCACCATGAATTTGCCCAAACTGGGCTGGTTAGAGGCTCCCTCCACCATGAATTGGTCCAAACTGGGTTTTTTAGAGGCTCCCTCCACCATGAATTTGCCCAAACTGGGCTGTTTAGAGGCTCCCTCCACCATTAATTGGTCCAAACTGGGCTGGTTAGAGGCTCCCTCCACCATGAATTTCCCAAAACTTGGCTGTTTAGAGGCTCCCTCCACCATTAATTGGTCCAAACTGGGCTGGTTAGAGGCTCCCTCCACCATGAATTTGCCCAAACTGGGCTGTTTAGAGGCTCCCTCCACCATGAATTTGCCCAAACTGGGCTGGTTAGAGGCTCCCTCCACCATGAATTGGTCCAAACTGGGGTTTTTAGAGGCTCCCTCCACCATGAATTGGTCCAAACTTGGCTGTTTAGAGGCTCCCTCCACCATGAATTGGTCCAAACTGGGGTGGTTAGAGGCTCCCTCCACCATTAATTGGTCCAAACTGGGCTGGTTAGAGGCTCCCTCCACCATTAATTGGTCCAAACTGGGCTGGTTAGAGGCTCCCTCCACCATTAATTGGTCCAAACTGGGCTGGTTAGAGGCTCCCTCCACCATGAATTTGCCCAAACTGGGCTGTTTAGAGGCTCCCTCCACCATGAATTGGTCCAAACTGGGTTTTTTAGAGGCTCCCTCCACCATGAATTGGTCCAAACTGGGCTGTTTAGAGGCTCCCTCCACCATGAATTTGCCCAAACTGGGCTGTTTAGCGGCTCCCTCCACCATTAATTGGTCCAAACTGGGCTGTTTAGAGGCTCCCTCCACCATGAATTTGCCCAAACTGGGCTGTTTAGAGGCTCCCTCCACCATGAATTTCCCAAACTGGGCTGGTTAGAGGCTCCCTCCACTATGAATTGGTCCAAACTGGGCTGTTTAGAGGCTCCCTCCACCATGAATTTGCCCAAACTGGGCTGTTTAGAGGCTCCCTCCACCATGAATTTGCCCAAACTGGGCTGGTTAGAGGCTCCCTCCACCATGAATTGGTCCAAACTGGGGTTTTTAGAGGCTCCCTCCACCATGAATTGGTCCAAACTTGGCTGTTTAGAGGCTCCCTCCACCATGAATTGGTCCAAACTGGGGTGGTTAGAGGCTCCCTCCACCATTAATTGGTCCAAACTGGGCTGGTTAGAGGCTCCCTCCACCATTAATTGGTCCAAACTGGGCTGGTTAGAGGCTCCCTCCACCATTAATTGGTCCAAACTGGGCTGGTTAGAGGCTCCCTCCACCATGAATTGGTCCAAACTGGGGTTTTTAGAGGCTCCCTCCACCATGAATTGGTCCAAACTTGGCTGTTTAGAGGCTCCCTCCACCATTAATTGGTCCAAACTGGGCTGGTTAGAGGCTCCCTCCACCATGAATTGGTCCAAACTGGGTTTTTTAGAGGCTCCCTCCACCATGAATTGGTCCAAACTGGGGTTTTTAGAGGCTCCCTCCACCATGAATTGGTCCAAACTGGGCTGTTTAGCGGCTCCCTCCACCATTAATTGGTCCAAACTGGGCTGGTTAGAGGCTCCCTCCACCATGAATTTCCCAAAACTTGGCTGTTTAGAGGCTCCCTCCACCATTAATTGGTCCAAACTGGGCTGGTTAGAGGCTCCCTCCACCATGAATTTGCCCAAACTGGGCTGTTTAGAGGCTCCCTCCACCATGAATTTGCCCAAACTGGGCTGGTTAGAGGCTCCCTCCACCATGAATTGGTCCAAACTGGGGTTTTTAGAGGCTCCCTCCACCATGAATTGGTCCAAACTTGGCTGTTTAGAGGCTCCCTCCACCATGAATTGGTCCAAACTGGGGTGGTTAGAGGCTCCCTCCACCATTAATTGGTCCAAACTGGGCTGGTTAGAGGCTCCCTCCACCATTAATTGGTCCAAACTGGGCTGGTTAGAGGCTCCCTCCACCATTAATTGGTCCAAACTGGGCTGGTTAGAGGCTCCCTCCACCATGAATTTGCCCAAACTGGGCTGTTTAGAGGCTCCCTCCACCATGAATTGGTCCAAACTGGGTTTTTTAGAGGCTCCCTCCACCATGAATTGGTCCAAACTGGGCTGTTTAGAGGCTCCCTCCACCATGAATTTGCCCAAACTGGGCTGTTTAGCGGCTCCCTCCACCATTAATTGGTCCAAACTGGGCTGTTTAGAGGCTCCCTCCACCATGAATTTGCCCAAACTGGGCTGTTTAGAGGCTCCCTCCACCATGAATTTGCCCAAACTGGGCTGGTTAGAGGCTCCCTCCACCATGAATTGGTCCAAACTGGGCTGTTTAGAGGCTCCCTCCACCATGAATTTGCCCAAACTGGGCTGTTTAGAGGCTCCCTCCACCATGAATTTGCCCAAACTGGGCTGGTTAGAGGCTCCCTCCACCATGAATTGGTCCAAACTGGGGTTTTTAGAGGCTCCCTCCACCGTGAATTGGTCCAAACTTGGCTGTTTAGAGGCTCCCTCCACCATGAATTGGTCCAAACTGGGGTGGTTAGAGGCTCCCTCCACCATTAATTGGTCCAAACTGGGCTGGTTAGAGGCTCCCTCCACCATTAATTGGTCCAAACTGGGCTGGTTAGAGGCTCCCTCCACCATTAATTGGTCCAAACTGGGCTGGTTAGAGGCTCCCTCCACCATGAATTGGTCCAAACTGGGGTTTTTAGAGGCTCCCTCCACCATGAATTGGTCCAAACTTGGCTGTTTAGAGGCTCCCTCCACCATTAATTGGTCCAAACTGGGCTGGTTAGAGGCTCCCTCCACCATGAATTGGTCCAAACTGGGTTTTTTAGAGGCTCCCTCCACCATGAATTGGTCCAAACTGGGGTTTTTAGAGGCTCCCTCCACCATGAATTGGTCCAAACTGGGCTGTTTAGCGGCTCCCTCCACCATTAATTGGTCCAAACTGGGCTGGTTAGAGGCTCCCTCCACCATGAATTTGCCCAAACTGGGCTGTTTAGAGGCTCCCTCCACCATGAATTTGCCCAAACTGGGCTGGTTAGAGGCTCCCTCCACCATGAATTGGTCCAAACTGGGGTTTTTAGAGGCTCCCTCCACCATGAATTGGTCCAAACTTGGCTGTTTAGAGGCTCCCTCCACCATTAATTGGTCTAAACTGGGCTGGTTAGAGGCTCCCTCCACCATGAATTGGTCCAAACTGGGTTTTTTAGAGGCTCCCTCCACCATGAATTTGCCCAAACTGGGCTGTTTAGAGGCTCCCTCCACCATGAATTGGTCCAAACTGGGCTGGTTAGAGGCTCCCTCCACCATGAATTTCCCAAAACTTGGCTGTTTAGAGGCTCCCTCCACCATTAATTGGTCCAAACTGGGCTGGTTAGAGGCTCCCTCCACCATGAATTTGCCCAAACTGGGCTGTTTAGAGGCTCCCTCCACCATGAATTGGTCCAAACTGGGTTTTTTAGAGGCTCCCTCCACCATGAATTGGTCCAAACTGGGCTGTTTAGAGGCTCCCTCCACCATGAATTTGCCCAAACTGGGCTGTTTAGCGGCTCCCTCCACCATTAATTGGTCCAAACTGGGCTGGTTAGAGGCTCCCTCCACCATGAATTTGCCCAAACTGGGCTGTTTAGAGGCTCCCTCCACCATGAATTTGCCCAAACTGGGCTGGTTAGAGGCTCCCTCCACCATGAATTGGTCCAAACTGGGGTTTTTAGAGGCTCCCTCCACCATGAATTGGTCCAAACTTGGCTGTTTAGAGGCTCCCTCCACCATGAATTGGTCCAAACTGGGGTGGTTAGAGGCTCCCTCCACCATTAATTGGTCCAAACTGGGCTGGTTAGAGGCTCCCTCCACCATGAATTGGTCCAAACTTGGCTGTTTAGAGGCTCCCTCCACCATTAATTGGTCCAAACTGGGCTGGTTAGAGGCTCCCTCCACCATGAATTGGTCCAAACTGGGTTTTTTAGAGGCTCCCTCCACCATGAATTTGCCCAAACTGGGCTGTTTAGAGGCTCCCTCCACCATGAATTGGTCCAAACTGGGGTTTTTAGAGGCTCCCTCCACCATGAATTGGTCCAAACTTGGCTGTTTAGAGGCTCCCTCCACCATGAATTGGTCCAAACTGGGGTGGTTAGAGGCTCCCTCCACCATTAATTGGTCCAAACTGGGCTGGTTAGAGGCTCCCTCCACCATTAATTGGTCCAAACTGGGCTGGTTAGAGGCTCCCTCCACCATTAATTGGTCCAAACTGGGCTGGTTAGAGGCTCCCTCCACCATTAATTGGTCCAAACTGGGCTGGTTAGAGGCTCCCTCCACCATGAATTTGCCCAAACTGGGCTGGTTAGAGGCTCCCTCCACCATGAATTGGTCCAAACTGGGTTTTTTAGAGGCTCCCTCCACCATGAATTTGCCCAAACTGGGCTGGTTAGAGGCTCCCTCCACCATGAATTTGCCCAAACTGGGCTGGTTAGAGGCTCCCTCCACCATGAATTGGTCCAAACTGGGTTTTTTAGAGGCTCCCTCCACCATGAATTTGCCCACACTGGGCTGGTTAGAGGCTCCCTCCACCATGAATTGGTCCAAACTGGGGTTTTTAGAGGCTCCCTCCACCATGAATTTGCCCAAACTGGGGTGTTTAGAGGCTCCCTCCACCATGAATTTGCCCAAACTCTGCTGGTTAGAGGCTCAATCCACCCTGATTTTCAAAACAAATGTTGGTGCCAACCTCAACTTACTACAAGGGCCAAATTCACTGCTGGTGACAAGCTCTCCTCACTGCAAGTGCCAAATACACATGTTTCAAGGTGTTTTCCTACTGTCAGAGATGTGGTATTGAGTGTGTAAAGTGTGTAGTTGTTAGGCTGTGATGTTGGGGTAATAGAGGGTCTTTGGTGTGTTAGATGCCCCCAGACATGCTTCCCCTGCTGTCCCAGTGTCATTCCAGAGGTGTTGGCATCATTTCCTGGGGTGTCATAGTGGACTTGGTGACCCTCCAGACACGGATTTGGGTTTCCCCCTTAACGAGTATCTGTTCCCCATAGACTATAATGGGGTTCGAAACCCATTCGAACACACGAACATTGAGCGGCTGTTCGAATCGAATTTCGAACCTCGAACATTTTAGTGTTCGCTCATCTCTAATACCTACATAAAAGTAAAGAATCCTAGTAGAGTAAATTTCGGTATCAAAGATACTTTTATTTCAATATAAATTGCACTGTGCCACACGTGGCTAATGCAGAGAAAAGAGCAACGTTTCGGCAAAAAATGCCTTTCTCAAGCTCTGCAATCAAAACAAAGGTATATGCATTAGAGATGCAGTATGCGCATCTAGAAAACAATAAAAGCATACACGTAGTGACAATAATAGTGAATACATAGTGATAGTATAAAGAATGGTGCTGTACAGTATATAAAATATAAACAAAGTCCTACAGTTACGCCGGCAGTTTCCCTATAGATATAATTGAAGCACTGTTGGAAAAACCGTGCTCCAGCTGTTTGTTTTTTTTTGCTGTGGGACTCTACATGGGGCCTTAGCCTGTAACTTGGTTATACAGCATTTTTTTATGGAAGAGGTTTTTTTTGCTGTTTCTCCACAACCTTAGCCTACGTTTTGTCTCTAGGCTTGTCCCTGTAATGCTGCTTCTATTTAAAAAAAAAATTATATTTTGCTATTTTGATGCATTTTATTTATTTATTTATTTTACTTTACACTTATAATACAAACATACTGTGATACAAATATTCAGTTATTTACAGGGTTCAGAGTGATTACTTTTAGTTCCTGTTTAAAAGCTAAATATTCTTGCCAGCTTGAGGCAAATGTCATCTACTACTTTTCATCTAGAAAATAGTCAATAAAAGAGAATACAGCTAGTGGTGCAAAAATATTTACTTTATTACATTTTCATCATTTGTATTGATTTTTACTTTTTTAATGAATCTCAAGTATTTTGTTCAGAAGTACATAGAAATGTTAGTATAAAATACTGTATCTTTAAAACGATTCCACCGGGTCCCCAGGAAGCGGCCCACAGCCCCACACCCCCGATCATGGGGAATGGAGCTGTAGAGTGCCTCCACGTCCAAAGTAGCCAGGACCGCCCCCGATGGTACCTGGATGCCCTGCAGGTGACGGAGGACATGCATTGTGTCCCGGACATAGGAGGGGAGCGCCAGGACGAAAGGTCTCAATATCTCATCCACGTATTCACTGGCGCCCTAAGTCAACCCCCTATGCCCGAGACAATGGGACGGCCCCTGAGCGGCGGATAGCCCTTGTGAACCTTTGAAAGAGTGTAAAAAGTGGGGACCCGAGGGTATAAAATACTGTATGTAATAATGTTAATCTTACGTTCTGGTTTTATTTTTTGATTCTCTATTTAAAATTACATAATGATATAAAAACACTTAATTTCTTATTTCAAATATTTCTACAGGGAGTAAAAAACCATATTATTCAATGATCTACTTTTCTGGTGATTTTGCAATAAAACTCAACAATTTATATCACACTTACCCAGGGGAGTAGAAAGGGTCCTCTGCCCCAAGGAAAAAAACACAAAAGAGCATCATTCTATTTTCCTGGAGAGTCATTGAGTCAATAATTGCATTTCCTTCGGGGCTCATTCAAGGTTTGTTGTCTGGTCAAAATCTAGAATACAAGTGGGATATTTTTACAATGACAAATGGTCTGATCTTAAGTTTGTGGTAATACTAATGTATTAATTATCCATTATATTTCTTCCCAAGTCTCCTCTGGGATGAACTAGAAGGCTACAAGGTGATTTCTCTAGGGCTGAAGAAGAAAAGCATTATTTTATGTCTCAGGAAATGTGCTTCTTGTGACATATGTTTGTACATTTCTATTTCTATATCTCATTATTAGGGAAAAATTGTTCAAAAGTAGTAAAGTTTACCGGGTTTCAAGTGAGTCTACTATACAGTTAATAGATGTGAAATGTTGATTTATGCTATAGAATAATTAGCTTTGAATCAAGATTTGATATTCTCCATGCATATATGGTATAGGTTAGGCACAGACATAGCTGACACCTACAGAAACTTCAACAAAGATAAGGCCTAATTCACACATCCGTATTATGTGGCCATGTGATGTTTATAATCGTGGACAGCATTCTATCCTGCTTATTTTTAGGTTATATTCTGTCCATAATTTGTCCACTTTTCGTATTCATGACAAATATCAGGTTTTTTTTTAATATATATTTTCTATACATTGCAATGTCTGTAGGTCTGTAAAATATGGACAGCAAATAGATGGCATTCCATGTGCTGTCCATGATTTCCGCACACTTATATAGTAAAATTGGGCTTTGTGGTTCACAAACTGAACCAAAATAGCGCATATATCTTATAGTTTGGGCCCAAAACTTACATGGCTCAAGCTATACATGGTCGAAGACTCACATGGCCCGAGATACACAGGACCTAAGATTCACAAGACCCAAGTTACTCACAGATCCTGTGAGTAGCTTATGCTTGTGTTTTTTGGACCTCAAATACTTAAGGCCCATGATACTCACAGGACTTAAGTGTCATGGGTAGCCTACACAGTTGTCTACCTCATAGGATTGGACTATAAGTCAACCAAATCTCATAGTACTAACATCTTTCCTTAGTCACAACTTCTCAGTATGGCCATCCAAGTAATAACATGGAAACCACCAAGAATACTAGCTACTAGAGATGAGCGAACGGCGTTCAAGGCTGTTCAAGGTATTCGATTCTAATCAAATACCACGCAGCAAACGCAGTAAAAATTCATATCCCCTCCCACCTTCCCTGATGCTTGTTTTGCACCAATAAGTGTACAGGGGAGGTGGGACAGGAACTATGACAACATAGGCATTGAAAAAAAATGGGAAAAAGCCATTGGCTGCCGAAATCAGATGACCTCGGATTTATAAGAATAGTCGCAGCCATCTCGTCTCGTCTGCGGCTTGGAGACATAGGAGCAGAGATCTGCTGAGGCCTAGATAGGGATTAGATTCTGTTAGGCAGGAAAAAACTGAAGAACAACAACAGCTCATTTCAGAGCTATACTGCACGGAGAGGAGTCGATAGACGCTCAATCCAGCTTTGCACGGTGTGTACCCCCAAACGCTAAAGTGGGATACACAGCAATTGTCAGGCTATATACGCTCAATCCAGCTTTCCACGGTGTGTACTCCCAAAACCTAACTGGGATACACAACAATTGTCAGGCTATATACGCTCCATCCAGCTATCCACGCTGTGTACTCCCAAAACCTAACTGGGACACACAGCAATTGTCAGGCTATATACGCTCAATCCAGCTAGCCACGCTGTGTACCCCCAAAAACTAAATGGCATACACAGCAATTGTCAGGCTATATACGGTCAACCCAGCTTTCCTCGGTGTATAGACCATAAAATTCGCATTTCTATACATCTAAGTATGCGTAAGGCTAGCGCAAAGGGAAGGGGACGAGGACAGGGGCGTGGAAATGCAGCTGGGGAGCAATGTTGCGGTCAATCAACAGCGTATCCCATGCCTACTGCTCTGCAAGCATTGCGCTTCCCCGCAGTTCCCGGCTTGATGGACACATTAAGTAGGGTGCAGGGTACAACATTAACCAGGAACAGGTGTTACAATGGCTAGCGGATAATGCTTCCAGCACATTCTCCATCAGCCAGTCAGCCTCTACCTCAACTCCTCCTCCTACCCAACAGTCTGGTCCTCCTTCCTCACAACATGCCCAATCTTGCTAGCAGAGTAACCTCACCTTTCCCACCTCCCAGGAGCTGTTTTCGGGTCCTTTCACTGTCCCTCTCTCTGTCCCGCCACTTCCCGAATCACAGGAGCTACCAGATGAGTTTCTGTGTCCTGATGCCTAAACACTGGAGCATCCGCCATCTCCTGTTGATGTTGTAGTTGTTGACCAGCAACCTACTCTCAGTGACGATGACGAGACACAGTTGCCATCAGGGCAGCCTGTTCCTATGTGCGGTGTGCAGGAAGAGGAGCCAAGAGAGGAATTGAAAGAGGAGGTGGTGGACGACGAGGACACTAACCCAACCTAGACAGGGGGGATGTCAAGTAGGGAAAGCAGTGAAGATGTGGAGGGAATTGCAGCACCAAAGAGGGTGGCTAAAGGCAGAGGCATGTCCAGAGGCAGAGGACAGCTTCTTAACCGAAGCCAGGCCATAGCTAGCAAGGCCCAAGATGTTCCCTATTCTAGCCAGCCTAGAAAAACTCCCCCATCGAGGCCACAGTCTTCAGTGGTGTGGAGATTTTTCAATGTATGCACAGAGGACAAATATAGTGCAGTTTGCACTATAAAGAGCAACCTTACGACCACTGCCATGCACCATGTCATTTAGAATGGAAGCATTGGGCTCAGTGGCAGAGAGTAAATGCAGGACAATCGTCGTCCAGTGTTGCCGCCACTGCCTCTCCCACTGTTGCCAGTGCTGGCGTTGCAGTCCAGACCACCAGCCAGGACACCACATCTACCTCCACCACTTTGGGGACTTCTCCCTCATCCTCCCCTTTTTCTGCCTCGGCTCCTTCTCCTGCACCATCATGCGCCTCTACCCAGCAACCCACCATTTTCCAGACGTTTGAGCACAGTCAAAAATACAGTGCTACCCACCCACATGCACAAGCCTTAAAATGGGCACATCTCCAAGCTCCTGGCCCAGGAGATGTTGCCATTCCGGCTTGTGGAAACTCAGGCCTTCCGTGAGCTGATGGCAGCTGCGGCACCTCGCTATGCTGTCCCTAGCCATCACTACTTCTCTTGGTGTCACGCAACATCAGGCTGGCCCTAAGTTCCGCAATTTGCAAAAAGGTCCACTTGACCACCAACACCTGGACAAGTGCATGCGGACAGGGATGCTACATTTCACTGACGGCACACTGGGTGAATGTAGTTGAGGCTGGGGCTGGTAGAGCACTCACTCCAAGGGCCAAAAACACTGCTGGTGCAAGGCTCTACTCACTCCAAGGGTTAAAAACACTGCTGGTGCAAGGCTTTACTCACTCCAAGGGCCAAAAACACTGCTGGTGCAAGGCTCTACTCACTCCAAGGGCCAAAAGCACTGCTGGTGCAAGGCTCAACTCACCCCAAGGGCCAAAAATACTGCTGGTGCAAGACTTTACTCACTCCAAGGGCCAAAAATACTGCTGGTGCAAGGCTCTACTCACTCCAAGGGCCAAAAACACTGCTAGTGCAAGGCTCTACTCACTCCAACGGCCAAAAGCACTGCTAGTGCAAGGCTCTACTCACTCCAAGGGCCAAAAACACTGCTGGTGCAAGGCTCTACTCACTCCATGGCCTGACAAGTTCATTTTTGTATGGCTCAACTTAAGGGCCTTTAACTTAATTTGGAAGGGCTCACCTCAAGGGCCACAAAAGTAATTTTAGTTGATCTCACCACATCACACACACATACACAATGACAGTTAAGGGTTGGGGCTGTTGGATTTCCCATTGCCAATGCCATCTGAGGTTGTCATGGGCAATGTGATTTAAAGGGGTGCATGCTACTGCTTCTTTAGCTTAAAAATTGAGTTTCTGTCCATACTAATATAGAGGAAAGAAGGTTTCCAAGTATTTTTCCACTTTCCATAGAGGTTCTATTGAGTTTGGAAAGTGTGTAGTTGATAGGCTGTGATAGTGGGGTAATACTGGGACTTGGGCGTGTTAGATGCACCCAGACATGCTTCCCCTGCTGTCCCAGTTGCATTCCAGAGGTGTTGGCATCAGTTCCTGGGGTGTCATTGTGGACTTGGTGACTGTCCTTAGTTGAATTGTGGTTTCCCCTGAATATTGAGGGTCTACTCGAAACGAATATCGAATATTGAATATTTCACTACTCGCTCATCTCTAGTTTTCTACAATCCAAATACAAGTAAAGTTTCAAAGTGCAGTACTATAGAGCAGAGAGTACACCAAAACAGATGTGTGCTGTAGCGAAGTCATAGCTCAAGACAGTATCTTAGTTTTGTAAACAGCAGAAACATAACCTGCACCTCATCAGATATATTGGATAGGGCAGGAATCATTTGAAGAGGGAGACTGGGCAACGGGTGGAGTCACACTATTCAAACTGAATATGATTTACATGTGTTGTCCTTGCTTCCAAGGATGCTTGTAGTACAAGCTATTTGCTTGTAGTTTCTAACAAATGTTTTAGGCTTGTGTTTGTTTTTACTGTGTGAGCAATGATTTTATGTGCTTGAACTGCCATTTCCTTCCAGTCTTGTCTGGCAGCATGTTACTTATGTATTTGAATAATTTTTGCTCAAACTTATAATTTTTCTGTGGAACTTTGGCTTTGCGTTCTATGTATTGCAACATTATATATGACTGTTCCATAGCTGTTAAGCTTGCTGTTAGTTGTATGCTTTTTAGATGGGAATATTTTAGATCAGAACATTTTTATCTAAGTATTTGATCACATCTATTAAATGGAATTTTGCTATTTATTTTGCTTACTTATATATCACCCTCATGTTCTGCAGCACTTCACAGATTCAAGTTTGATTTGGCTGCTTCTCTGGATTTCTCCAAAAGATATGATTCTTTCTGAATTAATTTGCAGTGAATAACATAAAAAACAGCTATTTCCTGGCTGCAGAGAGCCTATATACTAGTGTAGAACACTGTGCCTTGCAGTAACACATATGGGGAGTCTGCTGTGGTAGCCAAACAATACAGTGAGTGAGTATGACACCCACAGGCTTCAATCTTATAACCGCTGCACAAGTAGCTTAATTGGACACAGTGGCGGAGTATGGAGGTTGCAGCAGCCTTGTGAGCACATACAGTGATGCAGTAGCAGAATGTGGAGGTTACAATAGCCTTATGAGACCATGCAGTGACCCAGTGGCGTGAGAATGCCCTACAGTGACCCAGTGGCAGAGTGTGGAAGTTGCAGCAGCCCTAGGAGGCCATAGAGTTCTCAGTGAAAGAGTGATGGGGTGGCAGCAATGTAGGGGGCCATAACGTTCAAATTAGTCAGAGGAGTACCTCTGTCCGCTTGGATCATCAAGAAATTGTTTGATTTTTCTCTGTTCATATAGTCGATCCAACATATGAAGGGTTGAATTCCAATGGGTGGAAACATTGCATACTAGCCTATGTTTTGGGAGGCTGTTCTCCCACTGCAGCTCAAGGAGGGTTTGCTTGGCAGTGTTTGAGTGGCCATATTATGACCCAGTAGCAGAGTGTCGAGGTTGCAGTAGCCTTATGAGGCCATACATTGACCCAGTGGGAGAATGGGAAGGTGGCAGTAGCGTGAAGAGGCCCTACAGTGACTCAGTGGCAGAGTGTGGAGTTTGCAGCAGCCTTATGAGGCCATAAAGTGACCCAGTGGCAGTGTGTGGAGGTTGCAGTAGCCTTATGAGGCCATACAGTGACCCAGTGGCAAAGTATGAAGATTTCAGCATCCTTATGAGGCCATACAGTGACCCAGTGGCAGAGTGGAGGTGGCAGCAGTGTGAGTAGGCCACAAAGTGGAAAGTCAATATAATGTGGATGTAGTGGCAGCGTGAGGAGGCTATACAGTGACCCAGTGGCAGAGTGAGGAGATGGCAGCAGTGTGAGTAGGCCACAGAGTGGCAAGTTGATATGATGTGGAGGTAGCAACAGCCTTAGGAGGCCATATAGAGACCTGTTGACAGAGTGTGGTGAGGCAGCACGGGTCATTTAATCTGCTGCATCAGGTATTGGTGGGAGGAAATCCTGGCTGATCCATGCCTGATTCATCTTCACAAAGGTGAGTCTCTCCAAATTTTTGGTGGACAGGCAAGTTGTCCTTAGGGTAACTATGGCCCCTGACACACTAAATACCCACTCGGATGCCACTCTACTGGCCGGGAAGGACAACTTTTCTTCTGGGGTCACAAATCCAGTTTGGCTGCCAAGAAGTCCAGCGGATCTTTCATGATGGGTGGCAGGGGGCACTTTAAGTATGCCTTCACCTGCTGGTTTAAGTTCTGCTCTGTGCCTAGCTGGCGATGAGCAGCTTTCTTCACTATGCAGGTGAAGAAAGCTGTTCATTAGTGACTCTAAGCTCAGGCTTCTGCTAATGGAGCCAATTATACTCCTGACTCCCCCACCCCCTCCCACAGCTGCCATGCCAGTGCAAGTTGAGCACTCAGGGCCCCCCTGATTGGACATGTGAGAGGATGGATGATGGTGCAGATAGGCAGTGGTCAACTTTGTTACATAGCATGTCTCTATTGTTCAGTTTGTCTTCCCTCTCAGCGGTGTTAAAAAAGACCTCCATTTTTCTCCAGTAGTGAGGGTCTAACATGGTGGAGATCCAGTAGTCATTCCTCTGCCAAATGGTGATAGTTCAGCTGTCACTGTGCAAGCAATTGAGCATGCATTGGGCTGTCTGCGCAAGTGACTTCGAAGGGACTACCTGCTTCCATCTCCACTGAATACTTCCATGGTGTGTCTGGGTCCTCCTCATCTCCCACTTTGATGTTGCAGTTGCTCCTGCTACTCCTTTCCACTCATTTGGCTAGACATTGATTGTGCTCCAATGTCCTCCTCCTCCAGTTCAACTACCACAGGGCTCATGTGACCACTAGATGTTGGCGCCACATCTCCAGTTCCCTAACCAGCCAGATTGAAAAGCATCTTTTCCAGGTTTGAATCAGTGGAATGATGTTGTTCCTCTCGTAGTCCTTGCAACTGACCAACAAAGTTGCCTCCTCAAAGGATCTGAGCAAGCCACCACTGGCTAACGTTAAAGTTACACAGGGGAGAATGTGTGTCTGCTTGCTTCATCAAGAAATTGTTTATGGCTTTTATCTGTTCATATAGTCGATCCAATTTATGAAAGGTTGAATTCCAACAGGTGGAAACATCGCATATGTTGTGGGAGGCCTTTCTACTGCTGCAACTCAAGAAGGGTGTGCTTGGCTGTGTACAAGTGGCTGAAGTGCATGAAAAGTTTCCTTGACTCAGCCCTTCTTGACAGAACGTCGACACCATGTTTTTGCCATTGTCGGTCACCATGGTCCCGATTTTAGGTAAACATGTGTCAGAGCGAGGCGCTTCAAAACAGATCCCATTGATTTCAATAGGTACCAGCTTATGTGCGCTACACATTGAAATCAATGGGAGGCTTTATAACCCATTGATTTTAATGGGTAGCGCGTGTAAGCCGGCACCCATTGAAGTCAATGGGATCTGTTTTGAAGCGCCTCGCTCTGACACATGTTTATGTGTCTAAATGAGCGGCACGTTACTCCATTTCAATGGAGCCTAAAAGGTGCAGAGTCCCCCAATTGGAAAGGGAGTGACTGTAGCACCAACAACTTGGACAAGAGCACATTCAGCTTTTGCACCGTTGGATGAGTGCACGCATACACGCATTAGTCTCTTAGTTATAGATTCTCTGATCGATTGATGATGCAGTTACGGAGTAGGAGATCACTAACTGGAGTAACACTAAAACTTAACTTTTAATTAATAAAAATCTAAAAAGGAGATACATATACAAAAGCTAATAAACCATAGGGTGAAAACTACCATTAGCTATCACTGCCTATGTTCAGGTTTCGAATAATCAAAGCAAGTCTCTATGCTAGAGTTTTTATTTAGTTCATGTTGCTCACTATGCATATAGCTAGGATTTCTGTTCACAGAATGGTAGTTTTTATGCACTATTTCTGAGCAGTAAATGCTATGATAGTCTTGTCGCTTCTACTCCCATGTATCTAAATCAATAGTGCTAACATTCACCTGTTATAGGATGTCTAGATACAATGTTTCCTGGCTTAACATAAAATAGCTCAGGCTTTTGGCAGTGAACAGCTCATTAGACTTCTAGCTCTCAGAACAAGTGCTGTGACTAACAGTATGCACTTACTGAATGTTTTTATTAATTAAAAGTTAAGTTTTAGTGTTACTCCCAGTTAGTGATCTATTCAATTTTGAGTGACATTCTCTTTATATTACTGAGGAGGAGGAGGAGCAAGAGCATCACGACCAGCAGATGATGAGAAGGACACACAGCTTCCTTCGGCTGAGGTGGTAGAGCCTTGATTGCCTGTAATGGGGTGTGCCACTGGGTGATGCAATGGTTCCTGCGGCAGGCTGTACCAACACATTGGAGCCATGGTTCTCCCAGTCGACTTTATGATGCCACTGCATATGTTGATGCAGGGCTGTGATGCCAACATTGGCTCCCTGGCCACGCTTCACCTTCTGTCCACAGATTGAACATATAGCCAGCTGTCAAGGCCGTCTTATATGCCAACACTCCAGGCTCTGCCTACTAGTCTGTATCCATTTCATATTTCCCACATGAGGCTTCACCCATACAAGTTTCAAATAGATAGTTTCTGAGGAAGGTCTAAGGACCGAAACATCAAAAGATTTATTTACGGATCTAGGTTATTGTCAATACTACTTTGCATTGTGTCAATGGCGTTAACAATCCTGTTAAAATAAAATCACAATTTTTTTTTTCACTTTAACCCCTAAGTGTGTGCAACAAAATTACTTCTTGTATATGTCTATGGGTCGAAGGACTCTTTTTGTTAGCACCACGCATAATTGTATAGTGTGCAGTACCACCGATCTCTCTAGTGTTTATAGACAAGGATCAGAGAATAATAACATTCCTTAGGGAGTGTGCACCTTTACAGGCGTATGGGAACTTACAAGCCTTTTTTCGCTCCACTGGGGGATTATGGGGAAAATTTACAAATCTGTTTTTCAAGATGTAAACAGGAAAACAGTGCCTCTGTCTTTTCTTTAGCTGCCCCAGTGCTCTGGAACCCTTTACTCTGGCTAATTAGATTAATACCCAAATATAGCAGCTTCAAAGCTGCCCTAAAATAACATCTATTTAGGCAGGCTTATCACATGACATGACCCCATTGTTCTACACCTCTGTACACTACACTAGCATTTCTTATCCCATTGCATCCTTCCTCCTCTATTCCTCAGATCATGACCGTTAAATCTAGAAGTTACACTACAGATGGTTTCATAGATAACAGCTGGTGACGGGCTCATACAGCTTCAATTACATGGTGCTGTGGAATATGTTGGTGTTATATAAATAGAATGTATTATTATTGTATTTATTATTGGTTTCAAGTCATTTCTTCAAAGTTTTTCAAACAAACACCTTAAATACCTCAAATTTCCATGATTGGCTCCATCATGGGGCCTTAACAGTATCAAAATGCTGCTGCCCCTGATACTGTGTCCACAAATACTGTAATAAGCCCATACAAACAGCCCTCTTATAAATACTAATTACACATAGAAGGTAGCCCCTACAGTAATTAGTATCATACACCCATACATCCGTTCACCTAATGAAAACTGTGTACAGCTCTCAAGAGAGAATAAAGGGAAAAAATAAAGAAATGTAGAATTTCATACAAAAGAGTCAACATGTTAATAAAGTATATTAGAAGATATATAAATGACAAAAATGTTGCCAGAAAATCAAAAGTTGTTTTAAAGTTTACTTACAATTCATAGCAAAATTGGGCAATAAAAAAAGGCAACGTCAATTTAGTGGCAAGAAATAGTGAGATAAAACGCAATTCTTTATTGAAAATATTTAAAACTATACATATATATATATATATATATATATATATATACTAGCTGGTACCCGCGACTTCGTCTGCGGTGATTGTAGCAGTGGGTATATACAGGTGCAGGTAAGGTTTTCGTACTGTGTATAAGGTATGGGATATGAAATGTAAGTTTGTATCTTGTTTTTGCTGTAATTCAGAGAATACGTGAGACTTTTGTGTTGGATGTAATTTGTATTTGAGCTGCTATACGGTGTTGTGAGAAACTTTACATAGTGACTTTGGGACAGAAGTATTTGAAGTTAACCTTTTCCCGCCGATGGCATTTTTTGATTTTCGTTTTTGACTCCCCTCCTTCTAAACCCTATAACTTTTTTATTTCTCTGCTCCCAGAGCCATATGAGGTCTTAATTTTTGCGGGACAAATTTTTCTTCATGATGCCACCATTAATTATTCTATATAATGTACTGGGAAGCAGGGAAAAAATTAAAAATGGGGTGGATTTCAAGAAAAAATGCATTTCTGCGACTTTCTTACAGGCTTTGGTTTTACGGCGTTCACTGTGCAACCAAAATGACATGTCCCCTGTATTCTGTGTTTTGTTATGATTCCGGGGATACCAAATTTATATGGTTTTAGTTACATTTTGACCCCTTAAAAACAAATCCAAAACTGTTAAAATTTTTTTTTTTGAAAAGTCGCCATATTCCGACAGCCGTAACTTTTTTATACGTGCATGTACGGGGATGTATATGGCGTCTTTTTTTGCAGGACTGGGTGTACTTTGTAGTTCTACCATCTTCAGAAAATGTTATTGCTTTGATCACTTTTTATTCAAATTTTTATCAGAATCAAAACAGTGAAAAAACGGCGGTTTGGCACTTTTGACCATTTTTCCCGCTACGGCGTTTACCGAACAGGAAAAATATTTGTATAGCTTTGTAGAGCGGGCGATTTTGGATGCGGGGATACCTAACATGTATGTGTTTCACAGTTTTTAACTACTTTTATATGTGTTCTAGGGAAAGGGGGGTGATTTGAATTTTTAATCCTTTTTTTTGTTTTTAATATTTTTTTTACTGTTTTTAAACTTTTTTTTGCATTTATTAGACCTCCTAGGGGTATTGACATGGGTGGGCGGTGTCGCGGATTGTCAGAGCGGTGGGGTTCGGCAAACATGGCTGCTCCGGAGCGTTAAAGAGAGCCTCCTGGAGTATCGTTAAGGTGAGGGGCAAAGTGGTAAAGTATATGTATATGAGATTGTGTGGGGTTAGGGGCGAGGCTGCAGAGGGCAATATGAATTTTGTGGCTTGCTATGGTCCAAAGTGTGTGACATTGCAGAGATGGTGATGTGAGTTTGGGGTTTGTGGGGTCCTGGGAAAAACGTATGTGCGCTATTGTGACGAAAAGTAGCCTATTGCGCAATAGGGTGTAGTAACTATGTTTGTGGAAAATTTCAGCCAAATCGGTAGAGCGGGTTTTGCGTGATTGACTAACAAACATCCGAACACACAAACCCACAAACATCCAAACTCACAAACTTTCACATTTATAATATTAATAGGATATATATATATTTGCCACTAAATTCACTTTGTAATTGGACCCACCCGTGATTTTTTTTTTTTTTAATAAAAAAAGGTACACACATCCTTCTATCCATCTCTAAAAAATAGTTTCTTATGGTAAAACAGTAATAATTTCAGAGTTGTGTAAGGGAATTGCTAGAACAGTTATTCCCTAGTAGCTGCTGGTGAACCCTGGGAGGAAGGGAACGACAAGACAATAAGTCCTAAGCTGAATCCTTCCCTGAACAGAATGAAGAAAAGACAAATAACAACAAGCTAAGTCAGCTAGCCAAGAGGTTGGAACCAGTCAAGCAGCACAGTACAGAATCAAAACCCAAGAGAATAGTCACAAAGAAAAACCAAAGGTCAGAAATACAAATACAAACGGTAATAGTATAGAGCCAGCACACACAGAAAGGCAAATAGCAAGCACAAAAAAGAGAGTGGGAAAACAATATATAGGAAGAAAGAGCACACCACAGACTTGATTGGAAGATAGGCTGTCAATCACACAGATAAGGCTGAGAATAACTATTTGAGGAGTGGAGGGAAACAAAGGTGTAAGCGATAGGTATGATGGAAAATCAATTACAGAGGTGAGGGAATAGGACAGTGTTCAGACAGTACAAGAAGAACCTAAAGCAAGGAATCATAGGTGGACATGCCTCATGTGATGTATCATGCAGCCAGAGAATGGCGCCGAAGTCTGAATGGGTAAGGATGTTACAGGTTGCTGGTAACATTTTTTTTTTTAATGAAGAAACTCAGGTGGGATTTAGTATCCAACAAATATCAGATCTATATACTTGTGGATATAAAATCCCCATAATGTTTTGGGCACACATTAATATACAAAGGCAATATTATAATAAGGCACACATACATTTTTATGGGTGTAATATTATGGTTCCTTTGGTCAGAAGGGTTACTATGTCTTTTTAAGAAGACTGTCTTTTCAGGTCACTTTCATTGTACAGAGACTTATAGCCCTGCTAAGGATTCTGGGAAATTAATATGCAAATAATTATTGATTGAAAACAGAATTACTACTCTAGTGCTGCCCTTTGGGAGCCTAGCTTTCCAGAAACCTAGTGGCAAGATCTGGGATTAAAGTGAGGTGAAAATAGCTCCTCCAAAAGGAAGAGACCCAACCACAGACAGCTGTTAACAACTTATTGCTTCTCATCAGTGTAAGCAATGTCCTAGCTGGCTGGGTAAGAGATCTTAGACATGGCTCAAAGGTACTCTGTCTCCTTAATATTGATATTGCCTTTTGCAGTCACCTATTGGTTTATAAGTAATGTCCTGCCTAATTTGTCTGAGAAGGCAATCTCCTTAAGGAGATATAGTGCTACTTCTAATCCACATTCATTATCTCTCATCTAACTAGTCAGTACCCTGCTTCATAATGATGAAAACAATAACTGCAAAACAGCTATCTACAGATTGCTCTCTTGTCTTTCGGAGGAGACATATTTGCTTTAAACACTAGGTTTCTGGAAATCTATAGGGAACTACCTTCTAAGAGGCAGCACCATATCAAGCTTTCCTTATTTCATGCAGGAGTAATTATTTGCATATTTTTTCCTATTCTGGATCCTTGCAGTACTGTACAGATCTAAATGTTAAGTCAAGCCTGAGGTATTTCCCACATTTGTTGTTTATGTTTGTCAAAGTTTGTCTGGTTTCTTCAATACTAGGTTCTTATTCTTACCATCTCTATGGAGTCCCAGAGCCATACAACAATCTTTGCTGTGTAAGTATTTCCAAACTCCTTCACTTTCTCTGAGATCATTAATATTTATCAATGACTAGAATCGACAGAAATGTGAAAGATTCCTATAAAGTTATATGAAGCATTTGGCTGTAACTTTTCCTGCAAAAAACCCCGGATTTTACCTTTTGTTAAGCAATAGTTTTATAAGCAATTTTTGTTTGTAGTTTGCAAAGTTTTTAATGTACTACAAGGTACACAATAAAGAAAACTAGAAAAGGAAAGTCATTTGTACATTGCTAGGAAAATAATCATACAATACACATACACAATTGATAGCACGGTCGGGACTGGGAGCACCTGCAACTCCATGTATAAAGAGCTGAGCAAAAACCATCAGAGCCGAGTGTGCAACATGGTTCAATGCACACTCAGCTCTGCTGCATCTGATGTAGCAGTGCTGAGTGTGCGTTAAACCATGCTGCACACTCAGCTCTGCTGCATCTCTGTGTGTGCTGAGCTCTGCCGCTTCTCTGTGTAGCACTGCTGTGTCAGCACTGCTACATCTGAGATCAGACCACGATGGAAACTGGTATGGATGGATCTTAGACTCCGCCTCCTCCGGCAGAACCAGCGTTGATTGGCCAAATGCTGTACACTGGCCAATCAACGCTGGTCAATGCATTTCTATGGGAAAAAGTCAGCTCGCGCATATCGCAAGCTGACAGGGATCCCGACGTAATACAGTGACTTGGGCATGTTAGATGCCCCCAGACATGCTTCCCCTGCTGTCCCAGTTGCATTGCAGAGGTGTTGGCATCATTTCCTGGGGTGTCATAGTGGACTTGGTGACTCTCCTGAGTTGAATGATGGGATCCCCTGAAACAAAGCATTTTTCCCCATAGACTATAATGGGGCTCGATATCCGTTCGAATAGTTGAATATTGAGCGGCTATTCAAAACGAATATCGAATATCCAATATTTTACTGTTCGCTCATCTCTACATGTATGTATCTCAATCTGTTCAACTCATCATATCTCTGGAAATAACACAGATAGAACTGCATACATCACCAGAATCACTTTTCTACACTTTGTATTGCCCGAGTGACCCTCTCCTCCTTATTTTCTCTTCATTACACACAAGCTGATACACTATGCACTGTGAAAAACAGGGTACAACTGTTAATTATACAGGATTTCACAGAAAGAAGCCAAAAGTAGTTCAAAAGTTAAGTTACACTTTTCAGGAGTTTTCATCTCAATTCTTCAAAAAAAATCAAAATAAATTTTTTGCTTCCTCTTCAGGTCTTTATGTTCAAAGGGATCTTCTAGCCAATGTTCAGCATTGTGTTCAGTCATCTTCTCCCAACCACACAAAGAAGATCAGCGAAATTATTCAAAGTGGTGGATGCAAGCTCAGCTCTCTTCAGGTACAGAGCAATAAACTGCTGCTGCCTGCTAAATGCCTATTTCTGTTTGTATCGAAAAAAAGGTTAACTAAGGACAAAAACAAAGTCTTCAAAGTCTGATTTGATTAGAGCGTCTTCCATTACCACAGTAACTGTGCTAACAAATGCTTTGGCTGCTTAATGCAGGTCAAACATAACCCACTACATACTCATCTCTTTCTCTTTTACTCTCTTTACAATGACAAACACTGGGGACACCTAATCTCACTGCCGTGGGAGATAACGCACTGCAAGATATACTGGGCAGCCTAGAATGAAATGCTGGCTGGAGACTTGGCATGTTACATTGTATTTCAAAAGCGAGAAGTCTATTAAAACTAGGAGCTATGCAGTAAGGAATATATTTGCATGTCAGCGTGACCTTCTCAAGCCTCTCTTTTTCCAGTTTTGCTTAGCAAGCACAGTCTGTTAATCTGTCTCTTGTTTAAAAATTCCTGTGTTTATAAATTTTATGGGTAAATAATTTTTAGAAATGGTCATGCTCAACAATATTTTATATACTGTACGGTAAAGATCACAATTACTGCAGGTCTGTAAAATTTCCAGCGCAGCACTATTAATCCACCAATGGCAATGAGCGAACATGAAGATAAAGCAATATTAGTTAAATCATAATCCGATATTGCTGTAATTGGGAACTAGCATCAAACTGGTAATGTCATGTTTGTTTTATGTGCCTAAGTGATAGGGGTATCTCTTCTTGATAGTGATAAAATTTGTCTGGAACAGAAGTTTGAATGAATCCTTAAGGAGCAATAAAACATATGAAACAAGGCTGGTTGTACAGAAGATGTGCACCTGAGTGTTTACAGCACCCAAATGCAATAAGTGATAAAAGGATTTTATAGGATGAGCTGGTGATTCAAGTGGCTGGCAATAATTTTCTTAGAAGTGCACCAGTTGATTTTATTTTTCTCCATTTATAGAACATCTGCCTTACTGAAAACTGAAGGCTTGGAAGGCAATCTCTTCTTTTAAGTTCTACTGACCGGTTTCACAGTGAAAGCACAATGCTAGAGTTGTAAGCAAGCAGTTGTATTGTTCCAGAGGCATCATTTTAATTGTCTTCCCCAATGTAGAATCTATAACAGCCTACTCCTCCCAGTTACCATTTAAAATACCTGTGTCTTTGTGATGATCCTACTTACTAATATACATTTCGTTCCTCCATGGTGCTGATTCTGAAGATTTAGTAGATTATGGGGATAATGTTACTCCTTGAGGAGAAACCACCTATTAGGTGTGTGGAGACTTATACAGCCATAGTCGCTCCACTGTAAGGGATCATGGGAGGAATATGCAAATCTGTCTCCCTATTTACATCTTGGGAGACAAATTTGCATATTTCTCTGAAGATTTAGTATTCACCGAATTTGGTACCAAAACAGGATGAGTAAATAATAAGTATAAAACATAACTTTTAATTAGTATATACTAAAATCGGAAATAAAACTTAGATGTCTATACAGCCACTAAATAGTGGGTGAATCTGATATACACTCACCGGCCACTTTATTAGGTACACCATGCTAGTAACGGGTTGGACCCCCTTTTGCCTTCAGAACTGCCTCAATTCTTCGTGGCATAGATTCAACAAGGTGCTGGAAGCATTCCTCAGAGATTTTGGTCCATATTGTCATGATGGCATCACACAGTTGCCGCAGATTTGTCGGCTGCACATCCATGATGCGAATCTCCCGTTCCACCACATCCCAAAGATGCTCTATTGGATTGAGATCTGGTGACTGTGGAGGCCATTGGAGTACAGTGAACTCATTGTCATGTTCAAGAAACCAGTCTGAGATGATTCCAGCTTTATGACATGGCGCATTATCCTGCTGAAAGTAGCCATCAGATGTTGGGTACATTGTGGTCATAAAGGGATGGACATGGTCAGCAACAATACTCAGGTAGGCTTTGGCGTTGCAACGATGCTCAATTGGTACTAAGGGGCCCAAAGAGTGCCAAGAAAATATTCCCCACACCATGACACCACCACCACCAGCCTGAACCGTTGATACAAGGCAAGATGGATCCATGCTTTCATGATGTTGACGCCAAATTCTGACCCTACCATCCGAATGTCGCAGCAGAAATCGAGACTCATCAGACCAGGCAACGTTTTTCCAATCTTCAATTGTCCAATTTCGATGAGCTTGTGCAAATTGTAGCCTCAGTTTCCTGTTCTTAGCTGAAAGGAGTGGCACTCGGTGTGGTCTTCTGCTGCTGTAGCCCATCTGCCTCAAAGTTCGATGTACTGTGCGTTCAGAGATGCTCTTCTGGCTACCTTGGTTGTAACGGGTGGCTATTTGAGTCACTGTTGCCTTTCTATCAGCTTGAACCAGTCTGGCCATTCTCCTCTGACCTCTGGCATCAACAACGCATTTCCACCCACAGAACTGCTGCTCACTGGATGTTTTTTCTTTTTCGGACCATTCTCTGTAAACCCTAGAGATGGTTGTGCGTGAAAATCCCAGTAGATCAGCAGTTTCTGAAATACTCAGACCAGCCCTTCTGGCACCAACAACCATGCCACGTTCAAAGGCACTCAAATCACCTTTCTTCCCCATACTGATGCTCGGTTTGAACTGCAGGAGATTGTCTTGACCATGTCTACATGCCTAAATGCACTGAGTTGCCGCCATGTGATTGGCTGATTAGAAATTAAGTGTTAACAAGCAGTTGGACAGGTGTACCTAATAAAGTGGCCGGTGAGTGTATGTCTACAGTGACATGATGATCAGCAATAGGCAAATAAATTAGATCTAAATCTCATAGGGAGAGTGAATAGATGTCTTCTTCTTCCCTAAGTATATTCATCAAAACATACAGAGGCTAGTAACACATAATATGGTATGGGATACATATAGAACAAACTCAAAGCAACAACCACACACACATTTCAATAAAACTATAGAAGTTTATTTTAAAGTTAAAAATATAAGGACACTGTTAGGGAATTTCTCGGACAGCAATTCCCCAGTAGCTGCTGGAAACCCTGGGAAGGGGCACAAGAGACAGGGAGCCCTAAGCTGAAACCCCCCACTGTCCCTTCCTCTTGCCTGGTCCTATCCTACGTAATAGGCGGCAACTTGGAGACGATTCCTTCCTATATACGTGACACACAAAACTCAGACAAGACAAACAACAACAAAGGGAGGTCAGCTAGCCAGGGTTCGATAACAGTCGAGCAGTGTCAAAATTGATATCCAAAAGAATAGTCAATAGGAAAAGCCAAGGTAAGGATTAAGAATACGAGTAACTAAACAGCAAGAGAAACGCTAGCAAGCAAGAGGCAATAGCAAGCACCAGTGTGAATGTGAGCCAAGCATAAATAGGAAGGATGAACCTGCCCTGGACCTGATAGGAAGGCCAGCTGTCAATCACAGGGCAAGACTAAATTTAACCATTAGTGGAGTAGAGGGAAATGAAGGTGAGAGCAGATGGGTGTGCTGGAAAATGAATTACCAAATTAGAGCCGTGTTCACACAGTGCAACCAAAAAGTCTAAGCAAGAAATCAAACTGCACACGCCTCCTGCACCGCAGCATGTGAGCAGAGGGTGGCACAGTGACCCAAGCAGGCAGAGATAGCGTCTCATAAAGACACATAAAGACAAAATCATACACATAAATAACAGGGAAACTGTGAGGTTAAAGTGCCAGCAACACCAAAATGATACAGGCAATGGTGCAGTATTATAGTACTTTTCAATGTAAACATACAGCCAGCACTGTCAGCTGACAGCCGGCTGCACTTAACTGTGATGATGCCTATGGCTGCGCTGAAGACCCTTTCCGATAGCACGCTGGCGGCAGGGCAGGAAAGGACCTCCAATGCGTACAGCGCAAGTTCTAGCCACAAATCCAACTTGGAGGCCCAATAAGTGTAGGGTGCAGAGGGATCGGAGAGGACAGGGCTGTGGTTGGCAGGGTACTCCCGCAACATGCACCTATACTTGTCCCTCCTGGTGACACTAGGCCCCTCAGTTGTGGTAGTTTGGCCAGGGGGTGCCATTAACATGTCCCAGACCTTAGAGAGTGTGCCCCTGGTGGGTGTGGACCGGATGGCAGTTGTTAGCCTGTTGGAGGAATAAGTCTGCCAACATGGGTGAGTTTTGCGCGAGTGATTAGTACACGGAAATTCTCTGGACATGCCTCTGCCTCTAGCCACCTTTTTTTGCTGCTGCGCTTGCCTCCACATCTACATTGCTTTCCCCCTAGACATCACCCCTGTCCATGCCTCTGTCTCTAGCCACCTTTTTGCCTGCTTAGCTTGTCTCCACATCTACACTGCTTTCCCCGCTATACAGCACCCCTGTCCATGCCTCTGCCTCTAGCCACCTTTTTTCCTGCTTAGCTTGCCTCAACATCTATACTGCTTTCTCCGCTATACATCACCCCTGTCTATGTCGGGTCGGTGGCCTCGTCGTCCACCAACTCCTCTTGCAATTGCTCACTCTCCTCTTACTGCAAACTGCACATAACCACAGCTTGCCCTGATGGCAACAGTGTCTCGTCATCATCACTGAGGCTGAGAAATGCATGTTGTGTGTCCATAACCACAAAATTGACAGGAAATGGTGGATGCTCCAGTATTTGGGCATCAGGTCACAGTCGTCTGGTAGCTCCTGGGATTCGGGAAGTGGTTCAACAGAGAGAGAGACAGTAAAAGGACCTGAAAATAGATTCTAGGTGGGATGACTCTGCTGGGAAGATTGGGCATGTTAGGAGGAAGGAGGGGCAGACTCTTGGGTATGAACACGACTGGAGGTAGTGGCTGACTGGCTGGTGGAAAAGCAGCTGGAAGCATTATCCGCTAGCCATTGTAACACCTGTTCCTAGTGCTCAGGCCTGGTCTGCGTTGTACCCTGCACCCTGCTTAACACAGCTGTCATATCAGGAATTGTGATGAGCGTATGCTAATGTTTCTTTAAATTTAAAGTTATTTTTCTGTCCATATTAATGTAGAGGAAAGAAGTTTTCCAATTATTTATCCACTTTCATAGAGGTTCTAGTGAGTTTGTAAAGTGTCCAGTGGAAAGGATGGGATAGGATTTGACATAAGTCTGCCACCCATGGGCACTCATGGTGCAGAAACTGAGGGAGCTGACTTTGATGAACTATTGGGTTTTGGAGATGGAACTCTGCTACTCACATACCCTGCTCAAAACATGGTATCTAGGGTTTCAGTGTGTGCTGACCTCGCACAACAGCCGGTGCTTCAGGCAGATGTAGACGTTGCTGAAGTGTATTGAGGCTAGCAGCAGCTACTGTAGACTTGCCAAAGTGGGCGCACAAGTGCCGCACTTTAACCAGTAGCTCGTGTAAATTGGGGTACGTTTTTAAAAACCGTTGCACCAATAACTTGAAAACGTGGGCCAGGCATGGACCGTGTTGGAGGCTGGCAAACTCCAGAGCCGCTACCAGGTTCCAGCCATTATCACACATGAAAAAATGCCTGGGCCCAGGTGCAGCGGGGAAAACCACATTACCATATCATCCAGGATGGCATCCCTGACCTCAAAGGCAGTGTGTTGTCTGTCCCCCAAGCTGATGAGCTTCTGCACGGCCTGCTGACATCTCCCCATGCCATTGTTGCAGCATTTCCAGCTCGTAGCTGGGGTCAATTTAACGGCGAAGTAGGAGGAGGAGGGTGGTGTTTCAGCACTCCTGCCAGGAATATTGTGCGGGGAGACAAGGCAGGCCACCACAGTTTGCGACCCGCTTCCAGCCTCAACTACATTCAGCCAGTGTGCTGTAATTGAGATGTAACATCCCTGGCCGCATGCACTTGTCTACGCGTCGGTGGTCAAGTGGAACTTTGTGCAAAGCGCAGAACTTAGGGCCCGCCTGATGGTACGGGACACGTGCTGGTGCAAGGCTCAACTCACCCCAAGGGCCAAAAAGTAAAACACTGCTGGTGCAAAGCTCAACTCACCCCAAGGGCCAATAACACTGCTGGTGCATGGCTCAACTCACCCTAAGGACCAAAAACACTGCTGGTGCAAGGCTCAATTCACCTCATGGGCCAAAAACACTGCTGGTGCAAGGCTCTACTCTCCCCAAGGGCCAAAACACTGCAGGTGCAAGCCTCAACTCACCCCAAGGGCCAAAAAGTAAAACACTGCTGGTGCAAGGCTCTAATCACCCCAAGGGCCAAAACACTGCTGGTGCAAGGCTCAACTCACCCCAAGGGCCAAAAACATTGCGGGTGCATGGCTCAACTCACCCCAAGGACCAAAAATACTGCTGGTGCAAGGCTCTACTCAACCGAAGGGCCAAAAAATAAAACACTGCTGATGCAATGCTCAACTCACCCCAAGGGCCAAAAACACTGCTGGTGTATGGCTCAACTCACCCCAAGGGCCAAAAAGTAAAACACTGCTGGTGCAAGGCTCATCTCACCCCAAGGGTCAAAAACACTTGCTGGTGCAAGGCTCAACTCACCCCAAGGGCCAAAAACACTGCTGGTGCAAGGCTCAACACACCCCAAGGGCCAAAAACACTGCTGGTGCAAGGCTCAACTCACCCCAAGGGCCAAAAACACTGCTGGTGCAAGGTTCAACTCACCCCAAGGGCCAAAAACACTGCTGGTGCAAGGATCTACTCATCCCAAGGGCCAAAGCCAATGCTGGTGCAAGGCTCTACTCACCACAAGGGCCAAAAATAAAATACTGCTGGTGCAATTTTAAACTCACCCCAAGGGCCAAAAACACTGCTGGTGCAAGGCTCAACTCACCCCAAGGGCCAAAAACACTGCTGGTGCAAGGCTCAACTCACCCCAAGGGCCAAAAACACAGCTGGTGAATTTTGTTCAGTTCCAAAGGACTCTGTGTTTAGATTTGGCTCAGTCACAGCTACAGAACATGCCTTAGAAGGCAAGGTTTCCTTTAGTGGCTCCATCTCAGCAGGATGATGATGATGATGATGATGATGATGATGAAGCTTGGTTAAATCTGGTGTCGGAAGGGAAAGTGGTTTCTGATCTACATCTAAAGTACTGGAGCATGTTGTTTGGACTATTAACACCTGATCAGAATCCTGTAGAGTTAATGTAGAGTCGGATATTAGAGGACCATTACCGGTAGTAGTGGTTACAGCCAATTCTCCACCTTTGCGGTCCTTTAAATAAAAGTTACCCCCAGGACTTGATGCCAAAATGTTATCAATTTCCCAATCAAAATCAAGGCCAATGTCTTGGTCTTCAGTACAATCCACTGCATCAATCCCACACAATGAGAGTGATGGTTCTGGTTCAGCTCCCCCTGCTGTCCCAGTTGCATTGCAGAGGTGTTGGCATCATTTCCTGAGGTGTGATAGTGGACTTGGTGACCCTCCTGAGTTGAATTGTGGGTTCCCCTGAAACGAAGCATTTTTCCCCTTAGACTATAATGGGGTTCGATATTCGTTTGAATAGTCAAATATTGAGCGGCTATTCGAAACAAATATCGAATATTTCACTGTTCGCTTATCTCTAATCACAAGGAAAACTGGAAATTGTCTCTAGTTTCTATGATATCAAAGAATTCTCGTTTTACTGTTATGTAAATTATATAGATTATAATATATAATTATGACTTTTGCAGTCATAGAGGTGCAAGTTTATTGTTCATAAAATTTTGAAATGTATTCTGAGAAAACTTAGCTGTATTTAAAATCAACTATAATTTACAGACCTGTCTAAGCACTTTTACACTTTATAATTATATTTAGGCTACTCGGCTCTTTTTCATACATCTCTTGTATTGAGGCATTGGATTGTCTCTGGTTACTGTCCAGCGGTGGTCTCCAGCTATTGATGGCTTCCATTTACCTGATATCTTTTTTCCATAGTTGCAATTTCCTGGTGAAATCACTCATCATGTTCATCACTCACTGATCCACAATTTAATGCAAAGAAGTGTAGATGAGAGTGCAAGAAATGAATCTTTTAAAGACACGTTAAATTCCAGGTTTTTATATGCCTTGAGGACATTTTCCACCAACTCTTCATAGTTATCTGCATTGATGTTTCCCAGGAAATTTATTTGCTAACCAGAATTCTTCCCATGCAGCTTTTCCTTGCCGTGCAGCAAACGGTGAACTCGTCACCTTAAAGAAGCACATGAATCTGAGGACCAATAAAGACTCTTTCCTTTATCTTTGCTTCACTCAACGTTCAAAACTTACATAGAAGATATTTGAATGCCTCTTCATTTTTATCCATCGCCTTTACGATGTTCTTCATAAGGCTTGATATGTATTGGAGGTAGCAGAATCTTTGTTGGTTCAATGAGCGCTGGATACATAACATTTTTAGTCCCTGGCTAGAGTGATTGTTGGAGTGGCCAGTCTCTTTTCTTGTAGTGGTGTGATCTTGCATGACTGTGCCATTTACATAGGAAGCAGCAGTACTTTGTGTATCCACCCTGGAGACCAAGCACTAGTGCCACCACCTTTAAGTCACCATACAGTAGAGGCACCACAGATGTTTATCATAGTTTATGCATCTCAAAAGCTGTTTCATGTTGTTATATGTTTCCTTCATGTGAACTCCATATCCAATTGGAACTGATGGTAGTGCATTGCCATTGTGTGGTAAGACAATTTTAAGACTAAGCTTGGATGAAACGATAAATAGATGCCACTTATCTGGGTTATAGCTGATGTTGAGAGTTTCCATTAAACTGCAGAAGTTATTGCATGCAACAAGATCCCCGTCCTTGAAGAAGAATTGGACAAAATGCTGTTAATGGTCCCTAAACAAAGAAATCCGAACATCATCTGCTAGCAGATTCCACTGTTGAAGTCTGGAAGCTAGGAGCTCTGCCTTACTCCTGGGCAGATCTAGATCTCTAACAAGATCGTTCAGTTCATTTTGCAATATAAGGTGTAATTCGGTGGATATTGATGAAAGAAAATCTTGATCGTTTGAGGTAGATGGTTCAGAACCACATGCTTCTTCTTTTTCTTCCTCAGTGGAATCGAATGAGATTGTTTCTGTTGCTTTTGGAACTGGCAATTCTTCTGAATGAGCTACTGGGAGTATTGCAGGTGGAATATTTGGATACTGCAAAGTCCACTTCTTTTTATTCGAAATTCCTTTCCCAGTTGGAGGCACCATACAGAAGTAGCAATTGGCAATATGGTCTGTTGGCTCTCTCCAGACCATTGACAAGAAGACATACAGTATTTGGGGCCACACGGTGGCTCAGTGGTTAGCTTTGCAGCGCTGGATCCTGGTGTTCAAATCCCGCCAAGGGCAAAAAAACCATCTGCAAGGAGTTTGTATGTTCTCCCAGTGTTTGCACGGATTTCCATCCCATATTCCAAAAGACATACTGATAGGGAAAAATGTACATTGTGAGCTCTATGTAGGGCTCACAATCTACATAAAAAAAAAGAAGACATACCATATTTTTCGGACTATAAGACGCACTTTTTTTCCCCCAAATGTCCAAATAGTCCAAATGTGGCCGGCATCCGCTGTAATAGGAAGGCGGATGCCGGGGAGGGTTAGACGCCGGCACATGTGCCGAGGCCTGAGACATCGCTACACTCCTGCCCTGCAGAAAGCCAGCAGCGGCAGGAGTGATGCTGCTATTCCGCTCCTCCGTCCCTCCCCGGCAACCGCCTATTACAGTGGATGCCGGGTCTGTATTGGCAGCCCCTTCCCCCCCACCCAGAGTCTAAACTAAACCCCCCCGGGGCCGGTCCCCACTGGCCCAATACCTGTAAAGTTGCAGGCCAGCTCCTGCGTGGCGATATCGCAGGAGCCGACCTGTTCGGGTGACAGCCGGGAGCCTAGTGAAGGCTCCCAGGCCTGTCACGGCTATATTAGTATTGCGGCTAGTCTATGACCTGCCGTAATACTAATATACAGAATGTCCCATAGACTACAATACAGTTGTATTGCCGTCTATGGGACTTGCAATTAAATGACCGCAGGTTCAAGCCCCCTAGGAACTAATAAAATAGTTTAAAAACCCCCACAAAGCTTTAAAAATATATAATAAAAAAAATGAAATAAATAAGTTCTAAATCACTTCCTTTCCCTAGAATACAATGTGGTCTTGCAGCTGTTGCAAAACTACAACTCCCATATATTAAATATTTTTACAAACTTTTGCTTCAAAAATTTTTTCCCCTATTTTCCTCCTCTAAAACCTAGGTGCGTCTTATAATCCAGTGCGTCTTATAGTCCGAAAAATACGGTAAATTGTCTTTTCCCGTTCAACCACTATGTGATAAGATAAGGTTTGGTGAACATCTATTACATCACGTGTCTGGAGCCCAACTCTTGTCCTGATCTCCTATTTTGCAGCCAAAATACAGGTTGTAGGTGTTAGGGAATTGCTAGGATAGCAATTCCCCGGTCGCTGTTGGACCCTGGGACGGGACACAAGAGACAGTGAGCCCTAAGCTGAAGCCCCCAACTGACCCTTCCTATTGCCAGGCCCTATCCTACGTAATAAGCCGCAACCACAAAGACAGTCCCTTCCTGGATATGTGAGACACAAAACACAGACAATACAGACAACAACAAAGAGAGGTCAGCTAGCCAAGGGTCAGTAACAGTCGAGCGATGCAGTGCCAAATCGGACTCCAAAGAACAGTCAGTAGGGAAAGCCAAAGGTCAAGGATAAGAATGCAAGCAAAAAATAGGGACAGTAAGGAACAAGTATGCACACGGCAATAGCAAGCACTGGTGTGAATGAGAGCCAAGATTAAATAGGGGAGGAAGAATCCGCCCCTGTAGTTGACAGGAAGGCAGGCTATCAATCACACAAATTAACACTTCAAGTACAGAGGCAAACAAGTGCAGAATACGGGTGTGATGCAAAGTCAATCACAGAACTTGAGCCGTGTTCACACAGTGCAACCAGTGCCGCACCTCCCATGAGGCGACCTGAAGCGAGCGCTTCAGGCGGCGCTATGGCAGGGCCTCAGGGAGGGCAGCATTTTTTCTTACCTAAGCCAGTCCAGGACAAGCTGTCTTGGACTGGCTTAGTACGGAGCGGTGGATTGGGGAGGCCGCTGAAGCAGCGCTGCTCCGGCAGCCTCCCCTCACACTCACACTAAGCCCCGCCCCCTCACACTCAGGCAGAGAGCAGGCCTGCTCTCATGCCTGTGAACGGCGCTAAGCCCCGCCCCTCCGTTAAGCCCCTCCCCGGCGGGGGGCGGCTTTCTCTCGTTCGCTTCGGGCGGCGAGAGGGGCAGGTTCACCCCTGAGTGCAACCAAGAACTTTAAGCCAAGAACCAAACTGCACATGCCTCCTGCACTGCCGCATGTGAGCAGAGGGTGGCGCAGAGACCTGAACAGGCAGAGATGTTACAGTAGGCTTTCCTAACTATGGGAGTCAAACTTCGCTTTTCTGAGGCAAAAGTCACTTTGCCACATATATAGTAGAAATTATCTGCTTTATTAGTGCAAGTCCGAGGCATCGCTGAACTTATATAGACTGAACGAGGTAAGCCGAACTGTAACAAGTGCTGGATGGCTGATAGAGGGAGAATATATAAAGTTGTGTCATGCAAGTTTAATTAGGAATTACTGAATTTCCCCATGGTGAGACAATTAAAGGATTATCTCATCTTAACTTATATTTATCTTATCACCTGACCTTTATCAGCATCTTTCTATTGGTCATTCTGAGATTATGCAATTCTAGTACATGGTGCAATGCTGATGGTGCAAACTATTCCCAGTGTTGTATTAATGGGTTTGAGTAATATCAAAATCTTCTCTATATCATGAAAATTAGAGCCAATTTCACAATTTGAGCATCATTTTCGATCTCAGCACCCCAAAATTAGTTGAGATCAACTGTTTTCATGTCTGAACCAATTTGGTTGTAGACCAGTGTCTTTGTGGGACACTAAAACAATGATGTTACGAAAACATCACCTCTACTCCAATGATTCATGTTACTTCAAAGGTTTTTTAGAAATACATTTTGCAGTCATTAGAAAATAACCCCACCTGCAGTCTAATATATTTTTGTTACACCAAACAAAATCAAACAAATGACATATTGAGCAATGAGTCTTGCTTCATGAGGGAAAGCAGCCATCCATAACAGAAAAAGGCATCACAATACTTGTTATTCTGGCAATTAACCTCTTCTCTATATTCCTATTAAAATGCATTGGAGTAGGAGAAGATTGTAGATGATATTAGCAATAAAAATGTAGCTGCCAAACTGAACTGGCTAGAGATTAGAGAATCTGGAAACACAGTTGAAGGGTGCAGAATGTGTTCACTGAATGAATGCATGGAGAGGAGGAGAGAGCTACATATAGGAGGGCAAACTGAATGTTAGCAGGACAAGCTGATAGAAACAGGTGAACGACAAAGAGTATAAATAGTTGTTTATTTTAATTATTATTATTTATATTATTATTATTATTATTATTATTATTTACATAACCCCATCGTCTTTTGTGATGCTGTACATTGTGATATAAAGAGAATAATCTAATACGCAAATACAATATAGAGATAAGCAAGAGAAGACATAGCCATGTGTACTTCCAGTGTAAATGAAAGCTGCACATCTCACATAAAGACACTCAAAGCAGCTAGTGTGTTCGCTAAAGGGGTGCAGAGGTAGCAATTGCTACTGGGCCCTGAAGCCTGAGAGGCCTAAAGACCTCTCCTCTGCATAAAAACACGCCAGTATTATAGATAGCGCATTTAAGTGGGGCCTAGTAACAGATTTTGCATTATAGCTCAAGAGCTTCAAGTTACATCTTTGACTACAATATGAGTGTTTTAATTTTTTAGTCTTTAGTCTTTAATTCTTTAGTTTTTTAATTCTTCTGTCTTTCAAGATAAGCACAGAATGAGGCAACAAATTAATTAACTAGCCAGCAGCAGCCTCCTTCTCACCTCCTCCCTTTCCATAGACTTCTATGCGTGAGCTGAGTATGGAGATGGATTCTATAAAGCTAAACAGTTTGAATATAGATAAGAAGGAGGGCAGCAGCCTAATAAGAGGAGAAGGACATATTTTTTTAACCCATTCCCGACATTCACCCTAATAGTATGGTGGATTCCTGTTCTTTAAATATGGAGGCCTCTCAGGAGCTGCCATAGCTGCTGGATCTCTGCTGTATTATGCAGTGAAGACTTGCACTAGTGCCTGCAATCATTGCCCACATATTAACAATCTCATGCCATGAATGCCCGGAGCTAATTTAAGGCTTACAGGCTTGTCTGGCATTATCCTCTATTACAGGTTGCTCTAAGTGCTGGTATTTACCAATTTTCATTGTAATGAATTGCATTAGTGGCCAGATCCACTGGTGTTCAATACCCCTTGGGGGTCTAATAATTACTGTGAAAAAAAGAAGTTTAAAATAATATTTAAAAAAAAATATAAAAATAAATAAAAATTCAAATCACCCTCCTTTTCCTAGAACACATATACATAAGTTAAAAAATAATGTGAAATACATACATAATAGGTATCCCTGTGTCTGAAAACACTCATTCTACAAACTTATAAAAATATTTTTCCCATAGAGTGAACGCCATAGTGAGAAAGAAATCAAAAAGAACTGAATGGCTGTTTTTTCCACTGTTTTTCCTCTCATAAATATTTGAATAAAAAGTGCTCAAAGCATATGATATAACTAAAAAATACATTTGGCCTTGCAAATAAAGATGTATTATGCATCCCTGTACACGGAAATATAAAATGTTATGGGTGTCAGTATATGGCGACTCCAAGAAAGTTCTTTTGAATTTTTTTAAGGGGTTAAAATTTAAAAAAACAAAACAAAAACTATATAAATTTGGTATCCCCAGAATACTGGTGACATTATGGTGACATTAATACTTTACGGCTGAACAGTGAACACTTTATAAACAAAGGATGAAAGAAAGTCGCACATAGTCAGTTTTTCTCCAATTCCACCCCATTCAGAATTTGTTCCCAGCTTTACAGTTCATTGTACAGAATATTACATTTTCCGCAAACATATGGCTTTGTGAAGTGAAAATAAAAAGCTTGTGGGGTTTGGAAGGCAGGTAGCCAAAAACAAAAATCCCTGCAGTGCGAAGGGTCTAATAAGATAAATCCAAGTGAAAAACAGATGTCCGGCAGCTCTCCGTTTAAAATATAACTTTTATTGTATCAACATCATAAAATGACCAAAAAATTGATGTAACGAAAAAAATATATAGAAAGAAAACCCCTAAAAAACGCAGACGCGTTTCGGGACGTCTAGTTCCTTCCTCAGAGCGTAACTAAATCGCTAAGGCCTAAGTTGATATAGTCTCCCAACAGGGTGGGAGCTTCCGGCCAATCTTATTAATCCAATTCACCTGGAGTTCGTGACACAGGATTATATGTCTGGATACACACTATAAAAATTTATCCCAATCCAAAGAAATACTTCCTATAATTTACAATCTGCAATAATCAGTACATAAAAAAGAGGAAAAGCATACTCTGAAGAGTTATATCATATGTACATTAACCTAGATTCATAATCCCATTGTGTCTAAGAAAATGGTTATACCGGTTTTACAACCTTATTTCTTTAAATTGTACTTATTTCGGGTCTATTCACATTAGATGCGTCTTTTCAGTTTACCTACAGTATAAATCCCCTAGATGACAATCAATATGATAAATGATTTTTATAATACTCTATGAATGATCTCTTACCTACTATTCATCCGTCACAGCTCTCCAACAGCACTTATGAAATAACCTCCGTACGGACTATATTCTGTAAAGGTGTATGACTCCAGTGTTTCTGGTCACGTGGTCGGAAACAGCCAATGATAACATAAGCCTTCCGGCTTTACATGAACGGAGTCACGTGCTTCAACATAGCCAATTACAGCTTTGGAACACCCCTTCTATTTCTTATACTACTCGATATTCTCATATTACTTTCTCATTCTGATGGTTCACATACACCAGGAGTTTCAACAGGGATCCGGGAGTATTGTGTCGATTAATATCATTAAGGAAGCATCTGCTGGGTTCTGCCAACTATTGAATATGAATAAATGTTGTTTTTCTATTCTACCACAGGTGTCCAAATACTTATTGGTAGACAGTGTACAGTATATACCCTGTTAAGAAACTGAACAATAAGCTCTTTTCAGAGCTAGAGACAAGATGCTATTATTACAGTCCTGAGACAGGAAAAAAGTGCTTTCCAAAGGCCCTAAAGGGTAACGTCGCCATATTGGAGAAGTTGAAGTTAGCAGATCCTTTCAGCCAGGACCCATCAATATTCAGGTAATTTTGAATCTTGGGACTTTATTTTATTTTGACACCTATAGATATAGTGGGTGAGGCAGAATATAGTCTTATTAGAGTGGACAGAATAGGCATCAAATTACCATTAATTCCTGAGAATCCCTCAAACCAAGTCACCCACAATGGAACTCCATACTAATTCTTCCATTGGGAGGCTATAAGTCTTACTTGTTGCCTCAATAAAGTTACATCACTGGTTCAACTACACTGCTGCCTCCTCAGTTGTTCCTATGCTACCTAGCATCAGGACCCTTCTGAAACCATTGCAGAAGTCACAAAATGAAAGAAACCCTCTCCAAGTGGAAGTGGTCGGAGTGAACTAACACCATTATCATATATATTGCAGGCCTCCTCAACATTGTCCAACCTGGGAGGTGGGCTGGAGAAGCAGCTTAAGTTTCCTCTGTGGTCTACCATTTGAAACACAGCTACAATTATTACTTTCATCCTCTGGTTCACTCCATTAGGTTGCAGCAGGGTCCAGTTAGTTTTGAGACTCAGCATGCAAACAGGCATGATTCTGAGCTCTCTGACGCTGTACAATCACAGGTGGACAGTTCAGAGCTCAGAATGAAGCCTCTTACCTGCGTCTGTCTCAGACGACCCACTTGATAGTACAGAGAAAAAGTAGCATTTCAGGCACCAAAACTAATTACACTGATTTATCAGGAATGGTGGGAACTAGAGCAAAAATAATTCCAATTGTGCTCGAGAAGCACTTATTAGATAATATAAAGAACTTGTGTTGGTGGTTGGTGGTGGTTGTGAAAGGTCCTCTATAAGGATAAGAACGTAGCTTCTGAGAACATAGCTAGAGCCCTATAGGTGTGGTTATGGGCACAACGTTTGTTACATAGATCAGCTACCATCTGGCTGGGTCTGTTTCGTTATCAACCACTTCATAGTGCCGGCTCCACCTATTTAAACCTTCGACTATTTGTGTGTTATCGTTCACACTTACAGGGATACACTTATATAACTGGTATCCATATGCCTCATTGACTGTAGCAAAACTGAGGTTACATTATCAGCAAACACCAACTAGATACCCTGGAGGGCTTGTAACTGGTATCTACATGTGTCACTGATTGTAGCAATACTGAGGGTACATTACCAATGAATACCAATTATATACCCTGAAGTGCTTGCAATCAGTTTTCAACATAGTGCTACGTACATTTAACCCTTGGGGCAGTGTGGGGGCGGGTGACATCAACACCCTTGCCTTTATCTTGTATATAGGGGCTGTATATTTCCCTGTTGCACCAAAAAATATTTTAACTTTATTTAATAAAAGTTACGTTTTATATCCTTTTCTAGAAGGGGGCACCCCTTTTTGTAATTATGTGCTCTATAAGGATACCTCCAATATAAGGTATATACAGTATAAGCTATAATATATTTAAGCTATATATGTGCCCCTTTTCCCCCCTAGCCCTGTGTCCCCTCTTCCCCCAACCCCATGCCCCCTTCCCCCGTGTTACCTACCCTGTGCCCCCTTTTTCCCACCACCCCATGCCCCCTTCCCTGTCTTACCTACCCAGTGACCCCTTCCCCCCCCAGACCCTGTCACCTTTCCCCCCACCAACCTGTGTCCACAGCCTCACCAAACCCCGGGCTCCCCGTACACCAATGTTACAGGGGTGCCTATGAGGGCCCCCCTCCAGCGGCAAGCCATGTGCCTCCATTCCATTGTCCCCGTCCTCCTTATAGGGGCCCCCGGGTTTACCTGCCCAGGCCCCCCCATTCCCGCTTCCCCCACTGGACCGGCAACCTCCTCACTCCCAACACCCCACCCCTCTCCCTTCTCAAAGTCCCCTAACTCGCCTGTCATCACAACCCTTCTCCTGCGGCCGAATGACACTGTAGATAGCCCTGAGCAGACATCGGCAACATCCCCGACAGACATGCAGAGTCCAGAGGCCGCACCCGCCACAGGACAGCAGGCCGAACCGACGTTCCAGACCGCGGCGCAGGCGACCCCCTGTCCGGCCGTAGCAGAGCACTGCGGTCCTGTGGTAAGCCCACACAGGCGGGGCAGCGTACGAACTTCTCGCTGCCCCAGAGTACGAGCGCTGGTTCAGGACGCTCTGGACCTATGAGAGCCGCCATGTTCTTGTGGACGCCGGCCAATAGCTCCGCCCACATAGAGAAGCGGTACCCATCCAGGTGAGCTGCTGATGGGGCTGGGATGACGTCATCCCAGGTCCTACAGCGTCCCAGGTCCTGCAGCAAATTCAAAAGTGAAAAGCACCGGTCACGGGAGTGAATTGCGGTGGTGTATGGGAATTCCATGTAGCCTATCGTTCAATCCGGGACCCAAGGTATGTATGTGTGCAATTTCAGCCAAATCCATTTGCCCGTCTAGGTGTCACTGCGTCCCCTTTCCAACCCCCCTCCCCCCCCCCTGACCCCTTTGCACCCAACACCGCAATCCTGGCCTCGGCCTCCTCCCCTGCCTGGGGATAGGAGCTAGGCCCGAGAGGGCAATAGGGAGTTTGTGGCTTGCTATGCTAAAAAGTGTGTGGGATTGCAGAGCTAGTGGTATGAGTTGTGGTTTTGTGGGGGTCCTGGCAAAAACGTATCTCTGCGATTGTGACGAAAAGTAGCCTATCATTCAATCCTGCCTAGGAACTATGTTTGTTGAAAATTTGAGCCAAATCGGTTGAGCGGTTTTTGCGTGATTGAGGAACAAATATCCAAATATCTAAACATCCAAACACACAAACATCCAAACACACTGAGCGAACAGTAAAATGTTTGAGGTTCGATATTCGTTTCGAGAAGCCCCTCAATATTTGACTACTCAAATCGAATATCGAACCCTATTATAGTCTATGGGGGGAAAATGCTCATTTCAGGGGTAGGCAACGTTCAATCAAATTGCACTTACCAAATCCACGAGTGAGGGTCGGGCTGGATCCTCCGTGCAGTCTTCTCCTTGCAGCGTCCCCGCGGCGATATCCGGCTCTGAATTCACTCTGCCAGGCATCGGACCTGGGCAGAGCTGACTGCGCATGCCTGCACTACAAGTGGAAATGCGCAGTCGGCTCTGCCCAGGCCCGATGTCTGGCAGAGTGAATGAAGAGCTGGAAGACGCCGCAGGGAAGCTGCACAGAGAAGACTTCTAAAGGTAGGAGACGAACCAGCATTGATTGGCCGACTGTATAGCATTCGGCCAATCAATGCTGGTTCTGCATCGAACTTTTACATTCGAACAGCGAGTGCTACTCGATCGAGTACGAGTATTTCGAATATTGTAGTATTCGATCGAATACCTACTCGATCGAGTACTACTCGCTCATCTCTAATTTTTATTTATCATTTTTTTATTTGTATGTTTTTATTATTCCATATATTTTTCTTTATTTTAATATCGGAGAAAATGTAAAAACAAAGAGGGGAAACATGTCTGTTTCACATTTTTCATGTTTTTGTGCTATTAACTTTCCCTCTCTGTTACAGTGATTCTTACATAGGTGCCAGTTATCGTAATAATTATTATGCTATCATAATAGACCTTTGGGAAGTGGGGAGTTTTAATTTTAAGTTTTTTAGGTTATTTTGCTGATTTCTCTGGTAAGTGGGAGGAGAAATGTAGTGTCCTATGCTGTACTCCAGAGCTGAACTGGGTCCTCTATGACCCAGCAGCTCATGCAGTTCATGGCCCCAGCAGTCAAGTGATTGCAAGCCTGGAAGTGGAGGGGATGGCAGATGGAAGATGGCAGCTCCTAAAGTTCTGCAGCTGGTCATCCGTGCTATAGGGGGAGAACATAGCCAGTGCATGTTTTTAGTTGTGGCTAGTCCCATACTGCTAACTAGGGTTTCTCTCCTTACTATTCATCTCTCCTGGTCACCACACTTATTTCCAGACTTCCTACAGAAAGCCATAGACCAGTCATGGTTTTCAGCTCTCCAGTTGTGTGAAGTTATATGTACTTTTTTCCATTTTATCCCAACTGAAAAATTGTTGCTGCTGCTATTGCACCCAGTCTAGTAGTAACTAAAGAACAGCCACACCTCTATTTATTCAAGGTGTCCCTTTAGACCCCCTCATCTATCTCCTCAATCTCCCCCCTGCTCATCTGGGTAAGCACACCTCTAAATTGTTTCTTTATCTCTGTACCGCAGCCAAAACTCTCATCGCTTTCCGATGGAAGAGTTCCTCTCCTCCTTCTGGTTCTGATTTTGTAGCCCGAGTTAAGGATGTCCGTAGCATGGAGAACTTGACAGCCACACTTAACCATACTGTTGAGGCGTTCCAGGTTATATGGTCATCTTGGGACGCATACTGTATTTTGAATGGTCTCTGACTCCTTCTCCTTACCTTCCTCCCCCACCCTCTCATTTCTACTCTCAGGTTTTTGTGATGTGTATACATTCCCAGTCTATTTGACGGTATATGCATTGCTTCACGTTCATATTTTTTAGGTTTTCAACTCTTGTGTTGTATTGTATTTTACAAAAATCCTTTTAATAAAAATTACAGTTTAAAAAAAAAAAAAAAGAACAGCCACACCATGTGTCTGAGGCTCTTAACCCCTTCCCGCTGATGGCATTTTTTGATTTTCGTTTTTGACTCCCCTCCTTCTAAACCCCATAACTTTTTTATTTCTCTACTCCCAGAGGCATATGAGGTCTTAATCTTTGCGGGACAAATTTTTTTTCATGATGCCACTATTAATTATTCTGTATAATGTGCTGGGAAGCTGGAAAAAAAATTAAGAATGGGGTGGATTTGAAGAAAAAATGCACTTCTGCGACTTTCTTACGGGCTTCGGTTTTACTGCGTTCACTGTGCAGCCAAAATGACATGTCCCCCGTATTCTGTGTTTTGGTACGATTCCGAAGATACCAAATTTATATGGTTTTATTTAAATTTTGACCGCTTAAAAAAAATCCAAAACTGTGTTAAAAAAATTTTTTTTCTAAAAGTCGCCATATTCTGACAGCTGTAACTTTTTTATACGTCAGTGTACGGGGATGCATAGGGCGTCTTTTTTTGCGGGGCTGGGTGTACTTTTTAGTTCTATCATTTTTGGGAAATGCTATTGCTTTGATCACTTTTTATTCAAATTTTTATCAGAATCAAAACAGTAAAAAACGTTGGTTTGGCACTTTTGACTATTTTTCCCGCTACGGCGTTTACCGAACAGGAAAAATATTTTTATGGATTTGTAGAGCGGGCGATTTCAGACACGGGGATACTTAACATGTGTGTGTTTCACAGTATTTAAATACTTTTAGATGTGTTCTAGGGAAAGGGGAATGATTTGAATTTTTAATACATTAAAAAAAATTTTTTTTTTTTTTTTACTTTTTTTTTTTTTGCATTTGTTAGACCCCCTAGGGGTGCTGAACGCCAGGGGGACTGATCACTAATGCAATGCATTACAATCATCTATAAGTCAGGAAGGACTACTGTGGCCTTATTTACATATGTAATAACTGTCTTTGCCACAGTCCTCTTAGAGTGATGCAGAAGATTTACTTTTTTGTCAAAAGATCTTTGGCACAGCATATACACTCACCGGCCACTTTATTAGGTACACCATGCTAGTAACGGGTTGGACCCCCTTTTGCCTTCAGAACTGCCTCAATTCTTCGTGGCATAGATTCAACAAGGTGCTGGAAGCATTCCTCAGAGATTTTGGTCCATATTGACATGATGGCATCACACAGTTGCAGTCGCAGATTTGTCGGCTGCACATCCATGATGCGAATCTCCCGTTCCACCACATCCCAAAGATGCTCTATTGGATTGAGATCTGGTGACTGTGGAGGCCATTGGAGTGCAGTGAACTCATTGTCATGTTCAAGAAACCAGTCTGAGATGATTCCAGCTTTATGACATGGCGCATTATCCTGCTGAAAGTAGCCATCAGATGTTGGGTACATTGTGGTCATAAAGGGATGGACATGGTCAGCAACAATACTCAGGTAGGCTTTGGCGTTGCAACGATGCTCAATTGGTACCAAGGGGCCCAAAGAGTGCCAAGAAAATATTCCCCACACCATGACACCACCACCACCAGCCTGATCCGTTGATACAAAGCAGGATGGATCCATGCTTTCATGTTGTTGACGCCAAATTCTGACCCTACCATCCGAATGTCGCAGCAGAAATCGAGACTCATCAGACCAGGCAACGTTTTTCCAATCTTCAATTGTCCAATTTCGATGAGCTTGTGCAAATTGTAGCCTCAGTTTCCTGTTCTTAGCTGAAAGGAGTGGCACCCGGTGTGGTCTTCTGCTGCTGTAGCCCATCTGCCTGAAAGTTCGACGTACTGTGCGTTCAGAGATGCTCTTCTGGCTACCTTGGTTGTAACGGGTGGCTATTTGAGTCACTGTTGCCTTTCTATCAGCTCAAACCAGTCTGGCCATTCTCCTCTGACCTCTGGCATCAACAACGCATTTCCGCCCACAGAACTGCCACTCACTGGATGTTTTTTCTTTTTCGGACCATTCTCTGTAAACCCTAGAGATGGTTGAGCGTGAAAATCCCAGTAGATCAGCAGTTTCTGAAATACTCAGACCAGCCCTTCTGGCACCAACAACCATGCCACGTTCAAAGGCACTCAAATCACCTTTCTTCCCCATACTGATGCTCGGTTTGAACTGCAGGAGATTGTCTTGACCATGTCTACATGCCTAAATGCACTGAGTTGCCGCCATGTGATTGGCTGATTAGAAATTAAGTGTTAACGAGCAGTCGGACAGGTGTACCTAATAAAGTGGCCGGTGAGTGTAGATAGGCTTTAATACCCAGACAGATGACATGCACCATTTAAAAGCTATATACAAAATATACTCAATAAAAACTAATCAGCATAATAAAACAATGGCAGAAAAGATATTACCTTTATATAACATACCAATTCCGTATATATATATATATATATATATATATATATATATATATATATATGTAGTTTTAATGTCAAGGCGTACAGTCAAACATCTAAATATGTATTGCCATTCATATTTTCAATGTTATATAAAGTATATATGTTGCCATTTACTTTATTCCATAAACCAAACCTTTTCAGTAACAGTCAACAGTCTCATGTCTTTATTTGTACAGCAGTGTATGGTGGTTTCTTTTGCAGAATAAGCAGAAGGCCTTTTCTTCTCCCCTAGCATCAGTGTTTGCATTGTTACTGGGGGGTCAGAATGGTTTGGCTTATAGCACCCAATGCAGTGCACAATACAGATATATTTTACAAAAAATGTTCCACTCTGAATAAGACCTTAAGTTTATGTTCACATCTGTGTCAGTGACTCCATTCACAGACTATATTGCAGATTATTTCATATTTAATGAGAAAAATAGAGATTCATGCAGTACTATTTTTCCATCAAAACAACAGACATTGGTGGACACCTCAGCAAAACCTTCCAGACTCCACTGTAAGTCGATCCAGCATTGTGTTGTTGTTTCTACAGTGTTGGACAAAAGTATTGGCACCCCTGCAATTCTGTCAGATAATACTCATATTCTTCCAGAAAATTATTGCAAGCACAAACTCTTTGGTATTAATATCTTCATTTATTTTGCTTGCAATGAAAAAACACAAAAGAGAATGAAAAAAAGGCAAATTATTTTACACAAAACTCCAAAAATGGGCCAGACAAAAGTATTGGCATCCTCAGCCTAATACTTGGTAGCACAACCTTTAGACAAAATAACTGCGAACAACCGCTTCCGGTAACCAGCAATGAGTTTCTTACAATGCTCTGCTGGAATTTTAGACCATTCTTCTTTGGCAAACTGCTCCAGGTCCCCCCTGAGATGTGAAGGGGGCCTTCTCCAAACTGCCATCAAGAGATCTCTCCACAGGTGTTCTATGGGATTCAGGTCTGGACTCATTGCTGGCCACTTTACAAGTCTCCAGTGCTTTCTCTCAAACCATTTTCTAGTGCTTTTTGAAGTGTGTTTTGGGTCATTGTCCTGCTGGAAGACCCATGACCTCTGAGGGAGACCCAGCTTTCTCACACTGGGCCCTACATTATGCTGCAGAATTTGTTGGTAGTCTTCAGACTTCATAATGCCATGCACACGGTCAAGCAATCCAGTGCCAGAGGCAGCAAAGCAACCCCAAAACATCAGGGAACCTCCGCCATGTTTGACTGTAGGGACCGTGTTCTTTTCTTTGGAGGCCTCTTTTTTTTTCCTGTAAACTCTATGTTGATTCCTTTTCCCAAAAAGCTCTACTTTTGTCGCATCTGACCAGAGAACATTCTTCCAAAATGTTTTTGGCTTTCTCAGGTAAGTTTTCGCATACTCCAGCCTGGCTTTTTTATGTTTCTGGGTAAGAAGTGGGGTCTTCCTTTGTATCCAACCATACAGTCCCTTTTCATTCAGATGCCGCTGGATAGTATGGGGTGACACTGTTGTACCCTCAGACTGCAGGGCAGCTTGAACTTGTTTGGATGTTTGGATGTTAGTCGAGGTTCTTTATCCACCATCCGCACAATCTTGCGTTGAAACCTCTCTGCAATTTTTCTTTCCGTCCACATCTAGGGAGGTTAGCCACAGTGCCATGGGCTTTACACTTCTTTATGACACTGCGCACAGTAGACACAGGAACATTCAGGTCTTTGGAGACGGACTTGTAGCCTTGAGATAGCTCATGCTTCCTCACAATTTTGCTTCTCAAGTCCTCAGACAGTTCTTTGGTCTTCTTTCTTTTCTCCATGCTCAATGTGGTCACACAAGGACACAGGACAGAGGTTGAGTCAACTTTAATCCATTTCAACTAGTTGCAAGTGTGAATTAGTTATTGCCACCACCTGTTAGGTGTCTCAGGTAAGTAACAGTTGCTGTTAATTACACAAATTAGAGAAGCATCACATAATATTTCAAAACAGTGTCAATACTTTTGTCCACCCCCTTTTTTCATGTTTTCTGTGGAATTGTATCCAATTTGGCTTTTTGACAATTCTTTTTGTGGTTTTCCATTGAAGACAAATTAAATGAAGATAATAATACCAAAGAATTTGTGCTTGCAATCATTTTCTGGAAGAAAATGAGTATTATCTGACAGAATTGCAGGGGTGCCAATACTTTTGGCCAACAATGTATATATAGATCATGGGAAGAATATGCAAATCTGTCTCCCAAGATGTAAATAGGGAGACAGTGCCTCTGTTATGCTGCCCTCTATAGGAAGCACCCTGAACATCATGTCCGACTTTCCCAGAAGGCTTTACTGCATAATGTGGGATTTTTACCAAGTTAGTTTCTCAGCTACGGACGGCCGTTTTGGTCTGGTTGGACCTCGTCAGTGCAGCGTAGAGAGAACTGACTTGGTAGAAGTGAGAAGCTGAGAGACCAGGACCGAAATGGCCGTCCATAGCTGAGAATCCCATCCCCTTTGCTTGCACTGTATTACACCGCAATTTTTCCTGCAGCGTTTCCGCAGCGGGCAAATCACGGCGTTTACGTCCCGTGGGGCTCCAGCCTTAAAGGGGTTTTCCAGGAATTTGAGTTTTCTGCCTGGAGACCGAAGAAGGTATAAAAATTAAAAAAGAACTTGTCCCCAGCTCTCCAATGTCCCCCATCACCTGTGACGTTCCGGTACTTTTCCTTAGGCTGCTGATTGGACTTCTGCCGGAACAAGCCCCAGGCACTGCTGTTCTGAATGGCTGCAGGGAACACCAGAGAACCAGGGACAGGTAAGCTGAGGGGTTTTCCACCTTCCCGGCCTCCTGACAGAAATCTTTAATTCCTAGAAAACCCCATTAAGCTGCAATACCTCAAGTCAGCCACTACACAGAAAAAAGAGCTATTTTTTAGCCCAGAAAATAGTTGATGCATTTAGTTTTATAATCTCACATTTTCAGTATGTTCTTAATGAGATTCAAGGAAAATGGCTAACAGTGCTTTACTGCTTTTACTGCGATCTCCTGACCAGGCTGATTATGTTTCTAAACCCAGTTATTTCACAGAACAGGACTGGCTATATCTTTGTCAGTTGCTATCCACTGCAAACAACATGCCCCAGGTCTAGGTAATGTTACAGGGAATAACCATTTTTTCAAAGGAATCATACTTTTATATATACTGTATGTACGCAGGGCTGACGTTAGGGGGGCAAACTGGGCAACTGCACAATTACATGGGGTACATGAAACTGGGGGTAGATTAAGGAGGGGCAGTTAAACTGGGGGGGATATTAAGGGGGACTTTAAACTGGTGACAACTGGAGAGGGACATTAAACAATGTGAGTAGCTGGAGGGGGACCTGTCTGCCTCTAGTAACCCCCAGTTTAATGTCAACCTTCAGCTTTCGCTACGGTTTAATGTCCCCTTCCACCTGCCCCCAGTTTAATGTCCCACTTAGGCTGCCATTAACTTATTGCCTCCCTCCAACTACCCCCACTGTTTAATGTCCCCCTCCAGCTGCCCTAGTTTCATATCTCCCTCTAGTTTCCCCCACTATAAACTGGGGCACCAGGAGAGGGACTTAATAATGTGGGGCAATTAGAAAGGAACATTATATTGTGCGGACATATAATGTACAGGTAACTGTAGGAGGGTTATACTGTGTGGGGGCACATAAAAAATGAATCAAAATGGGGAGAGTCAACATAAAAGTGAGTGGAACTAAATTTGCCACGGTGCACATAGTACACCACACATTTTGTCCCTCTTTCTTTTCTTCGAAAGTTGGGAGGTATGCGGTATAGTTATCAGTCCTGTCATTCAGCAAGTTACTTATTCTACTAGTCTGAGCTCAGCAATTCAGCCACAATGTACAGTATGTGTCTGCTTTGTATAAAAACATGTATTTAATATTTACAGTATATGTGTGCAATCTGTAAATTTGTTTACAGTGTGTTTGCTATATATATATATATATATATATATATATATATATATATATATATATATATACAGTATAGGTGCGTATATACAGTATGTACTGTGTGTATATGTATATATATATACAAAGCCTTGTGAAAGTATTCGTCCCCCTTCAGCTTTTCAACTTTTTGCGACATTTCAGGCTTCAAACATAAAGATATCAAATTTAAATTTTGGGGGGAAGAATCAACAGTAAGTGGGGCACAATTGTGGCAGTGTAACGAAATTTATTGGATATTTTAAACTTTATTAATAAATAAAAAACTGAAAAGTGGGGCGTGCAAAATTATTCGGTCCCCTTGCATTAATACTTTGTAGAGCCACCTTTTGCTGCGATTACAGCTGCATGTGGCTTGGGGTTCCTCTCTATCAGTTCAGGCAAATCGAGAGACAGAAATTCTTACCCATTCTTCCTTGCAAAACAGCTGGAGCTCAGTGAGGATGGATGGAGAGTGTTTCTGAACAGCAGTTTTCAGCTCTTTCCACAGATTCTCGATTGGATTTGTTTATTTGTGAACCATTCCATTGTAGATCTTGCTTTATGTTTTGGATCATTGTCTTGTTGGAAGATAAATCTTCTTCCCAGTCTCAGGTCTTTTGCAGACTCCAACAGGTTTTCTTCCAGAATGGTCCTGTATTTGGCTTCATCCATCTTCCCATCAATTTTAACCATCTTCCCTGTCCCTGTTGAAGAAAAGCAGGCCCAAACCATGATGCTGCCACCACCAAGTTTGGCAGTGGGGATGGTGTGTTCAGGGTGATGAGCTTTGTTGCTTTTATGCCAAACATATCGTTTTACATTGTGGCCAAAAAGTTCAATTTTGGTTTCATCTGACCAGAGCACCTTCTTCCACATGTTTGGTGTCTCCCAGGTGGCTTGTGGCAAAATTTAAATGAGACTTTTTATGGATATCTTTGAGAAATGGCTTTCTTCTTGCCACTCTTCCATAAAGGCCAGATTTGTGCAGTGTACGACTGATTGTTGTTCTATGGACAGACTCTCCCACGTCAACTGTAGATCTCTACAAGTCATCCAGAGTGATCATGGGCCTCTTGGCTGTATCTCTCAGTCTTCACCTTGTTTGAGATGAAAGTTTAAAGGGACGGCTGGGTCTTGGTAGATTTGCAGTGGTCTGATACTCCTTCCATTTCAATATGATTGCTTGCACAGTGCTCCTTGGGATGTTTAAAGCTTGGGAAGTCTTTTTGTATCCAAATCAGACTTTAAACTTCTCCACAACAGTATCTCGGACCTGCCTGGTGTGTTCCTTGGTCTTCATGATACTCTTTGTGCTTTAAACAGAACCCTAAGACTATCACAGAGCAGGTGCATTTATACGGAGACTTGATCACAAACCGGTGGATTCTATTAATTATCATCAGTCATTTAGGACAACATTGGATCATTCAGAAATCCTCACTGAACTTCTGGAGTCAGTTTGCTGCACTGAAAGCAAAAGGGGTTGAATAATTTTGCACCCCCCACTTTTCAGTTTGTTATTTGTTAAAAAAAAAATATATATATATATATATATATATATATATATATATATATATATATTGAAGTGGTTAAAAGTGCTCTCCTAAGAGTAAAATTTATAACCTAAGGTTAGGTGATACATTTCTGACCTCTAGGAGCTCCATCAGTCGGGTGTCCTTTGCTCTTCCATATGAATTGTTTGTCAGTTGAGTATGTTCAGCGTTCAGCTACCTTAGTTGGGCCTATAACCATGTACAGGCTCAACTGTCATATATATGGGACAGCACAAGACCTATTCTGTGGACAGGTAATGAGATAGGATTATGGGAAAACCCCTTCAGTGTATGAAGATGTACACGCAGAGAATTCGTGCAGACTTGAGGGTGGCGTCCAGTGTGGAAACACTCAATAGTCTGTACAAGATAAAGTTTCTAGAAGTTCTGTCCTTTTAAATGTCATTGTGAAGCGCCACGTAACATTAGCCTAAAAATATCTTCTAATAGCGGGTCATGTGATGTCACCAGCATCTCCTATTGAAACACATTCCTCCTTCACCAGTTCCCTGGTTGTCCAGTACTTTTGTTCAGGCAGGAAACTGGCACCAATACAGTGTGTTTCTTTGGGAGACTCTGGAACTTGCACGTTATGAGGTAGGCATAGCTCCTATGGCCATACCATCACTACACACTTTATAGTAAATTGCTTACAGGAGTGACCTGCTTCCTGCTTCCTGCAGGCAGAGGTTAAAGCGCTTGTGTAGGAATATTTATTTATGGCCTAAATATGTAATTGATCAGATCATCTGTTCTGTACCACTTCAGCCAGAAGCAGAGGGTTCCGTTCCCTGCATAGTGGTCTTATAGTTTTACTGCGGCTCTGTTAACAATTGGACTTCCATGGGAGCTGAATGCAGTACCAGCATCTTTCCACTATAAAGGGCACAGACACATCTGTTTCTGAATCCCTGGAGTGTATAGTATGGGTGTTGGAAGTGGACATGAACAGATGACCCATGCAAGGCACAGCTATTCTAGGAAAACCACTTTAATATGCTGGTCGGCATTATGAGCATTTGGGGAAAAAAAAGGACTATTTGTGTTCCCCATATAGAGGCATGGAGGTAACTCTGACAATAGTGGCATTATGAGGGGCACAATTAAATAATTAAAGGAGCTACTTGTGGATTATAGTGTTGGGGCATGGGGAAATATTGTAGTAAAGGATTTTCATGACCATATTGGGCCCTGATATTTAATAAACTCTATATGTGTATAAATAATTTTTTGTGCTGGGAAGGACATTTGCCTTGTTGCTTTTGCCAATGATTTTTAAAGACCCAAAGATCAACAGTACAGCACTCTGAATTGACAGAATGTGACGGTGTTGTAAATGCAAAATGTTAGCATTTGGGGCCCCACTTTCTAATCTTGCCCAGGGTCACACTTTGCCTAAAACCAGCCCTGTATGTAAGACATCATTTTATCATATAAGATTGATTCATGGTTAGTATACTGTCCCTGTACTAGTCCACTGATGAACAAAAAATCTAGGGAATTATGTAGGTAAATGAGCCTCAATAGATGAACCCTTGTATCTGAACAATATATGCTTTGAAATATTAAATATTATTATGTTTGTACTGCACATATAATTTCTCCAAGATTTGAGAAACATATGTATATCATTATGCACTCCTCTGTCATAAAGAGGTCTGCGGAGTTAGGATTACCTTGAGTGCTCCAATGGACACTTGATGATGGACCCAGGAGTTTCAGTCTGACTGCATCCCCGTGATTGGAATAAGCCTCTGGGTTGCACTACCCCCTCACCTCACTTCTTTCCTAATCTCATGGGCAGATACTTTTGTTATGAGGGTTGACTGAATATAATAAAGCCAGCCCTCAAAGTAATGGGTCTTTTGTTATAATCTTATGCCAATTCTCTCTTTGAAACCATTATTTGTAATTACTTGTGAAATCAGGTGAGGAAAGAGTGGACAGAGTGACCTGGGGGTCAAACCCCCTCCCTCCCCTCCTGATAATACTCGTCTATGGATGAGCACTGTGAGCAGAGGGAGGGGGAGTTCCTCCCCACGCACACAGTACAGCGCAATAGGCGCTGCTGTGGAGAAGGACGTACCTGACTGACTGTCAGGAACGCCCTTCTGACTGTAAAGAGCTACGGTACCAGGACCGATAGATCTTTACCTGGGGCACAGATCGGGAAAACCGACAGTGTGCTGAATTCAGCGTACTGTCAGCTTTCCAGCAGTATATAGAACTGCCTGTGCCCAAATCGGTGAAAGGTCCTCTTTAAAGTAAGAGCTACTTACATTTCACAATGGTTGGGTGTATGAGTGCCAATGAACAATAACACATTGACTGGCACTCCTTTGACTGGTCACAAATACCAACATAGTAAAAAGAAAAGCGACAACATCCAAACAACACTGTCTAAATGCGGAAAAAGGAAATGTGTCTTCTGCAGTTTGAACTCACAAGGCATTAAGAAACATTCTTATGAAAAATTTAGAAAACATATTTTAAAATATTTCTAAGTGTCAGATGTGGTTAAGAAATGCATCAATCACACAGCCTTAATATAAAAGTTAGCTCAGTTTTTTAATTCATTTAGATACCAAAAGGACTATATACCGTGACATGTTACAGCCATTAGGGCTAGGAAGAGGCGAACTAGCATTTTTACAAAGATCAAAAATGTTATCATTTGCATAAAGGTTAGAGTAACAAACGCTTATGAAATATCTACATTTGGCCTTTAAACACTCAGGTATACAGTACTTTGTAAAGTCTTCTGATACCATTGAAAATGATCCAACACTCGTGGGAAATAAGCGGATCAGATTTAATGGGGCTGTGAAGTGCTTGGGGACACATAGTTGGTCAGGCAAATTAAGCATTTAGTCAGTGAGTGAGCAGGGAGAAATAGAAAATAGAAAACTGGTTGTACCAAGGTTGTTTTCAGGCTAGTTACACACTGTCACAGAATTAGTTCCACATAATGCTATATTTCCACTTATGAAGACTATATTAACATTTGACAGCAATTTCATTTTACTGAAAGATGTGTATCAAAAAGCTGTTTTCATATTTTACAGATTGATATTTAAAGTATAACTCCACGCAAACCTTAAAGGGGTATTCCCACCTCACATACTCATCAGTCTTTACTGCTGTAAAATCTTCTTTCTTCCTGGTTTCTTGCATCATTTGGTGGGCGGGGTTTCACATGCAACCTTCTGTTTAGCTCCGCCCCCAAATCACTGGTTCAACTACACTGCTGCCTCCTCAGTTGTTCCTATTCTACCTAGCATCAGGACCCTTCTGAAATCATTGCAGAAGTCACAAAATGAGAGGAACCCTCTCCAAGTGGAAGTGGTTGGAGTGAACTACCTCCATTATCAGATATATTGCAGGCCTCCTCAACATTGTCCAACCTGGGAGGTGGGCTGGAGAAGCAGGTTAAGTTTCCTCTGTGGTCTACCATTTGAAACACAACTATAATTATTACTTTCATCCTCTGGTTCACTCCATTAGGTTGCAGCAGGGTCCAGTTAGTTTTGAGACTCAGCATGCAAACAGGCATGATTCTGAGCTCTCTGACGCTGTACAATCACAGGTGGACAGTTCAGAGCTCAGAATGAAGCCTCTTACCTGCGTCTGTCTCAGACGACCCACTTGATAGTACAGAGAATAAGTAGCATTTCAGGCACCAAAACTAATTACACTGATTTATCAGGAATGGTGGGAACTAGAGCAAAAATAATTCCAATTGTGCTCGAGCAGCACTTATTAGATGATGTAAAGAACTTGTGTTGGTGGTTGTGAAAGGTCCTCTATAAGGATAAGAACGTAGCTTCTGAGAACGTAGCTAGAGCCCTATAGGTGTGGATACGGGCGCATAGTATGTTACATAGATCACCTACCATCTGGCTAGGTCTGTTTCATTATCAACCACTTCATAGTGCCGGCTCCACCTATTTAAAGGGGTATTCCCACCTAACATACTCATCAGTCTTTACTGCTGTAAAATCTTCTTTCTTCCTGGTTTCTTGCATCATTTGGTGGGCGGGGTTTCACAAGCAACCTGTCGTTTAACTCCGCCCCCAAATTCATGTGTAGCTCCGCCCACCCATATTGGGCTATGAAGTACAGGCAGCAGCAACTCCATTCTGTGTTACATACAGAGACTGCCTGTCTCTCTGCCATAATGAACACAATTGAATTAGCTAGCCTGATAACTGGGAGAACAGAAGAAATGAAAGCAGCTCCTCTCCTCTATCTGAGAGTAGGAAGCTAGGTCACGTGGTCACAGGAATAGCTAGATACACAGGCTCGCTCCCTGCACTTAGCCCCTCTTCCCTCCCCCCTGAGAGCAGCAGATACATCACTTGACTCATGAGCAGCTAAGTCAGGGCTGTGGCCACAAAGAATTGAATAAAGTAAGATAGTGGACAAACAAAGCAGTTTTGCTGAAGCAATGTATTTAGGAAAAGTCTTACATCCACATTAACAAGCAGTATAGATAGGATCCTTGTGATGGGACAACCCCTTTAAAATCCAAACCAGATAAAGGGGCACAGAACAAGAACAGGGCACTATTCAGCAGAAGGCAAAGAAAGAGGTTCCTCTTCTGAAAATGCTATTAGAAGCTGAAGAACAAGCCTTGCTAGATCTTCATGACTTTGTAAATCTACTATACTACCATCTAAGAATAACACTTTGGTTATTAATAGAGATGAGCGAACAGTGTTCTATCGAACACATGTTCGATCGGATATCAGGGTGTTCGCCATGTTCGAATCGAATCGAACACCGCGTGGTAAAGTGCGCCAAAATTCGATTCCCCTCCCACCTTCCCTGGCGCCTTTTTTGCACCAATAACAGCGCAGGGGAGGTGGGACAGGAACTACGACACTGGGGGCATTGAAAAAAATTGGAAAAAGTCATTGGCTGCCGAAATCAGGTAACCTCCATTTTAGACGAATAGTGGATTTCAAATCCGGGTCATATGAGAATGTGAACTTTGTGACTATGAGACAGGGATAGCTGTACAGGCAGGGATAGCTAGGGATAACCTTTATTTAGGGGGGAATGTTATTAAAAATAACTTTTTGGGGCTCTATCGGGTGTGTAATTGTGATTTTTGTGAGATAAACTTTTTCCCATAGGGATGCATTGGCCAGCGCTGATTGGCCGAATTCCGTACTCTGGCCAATCAGTGCTGGCCAATGCATTCTATTAGCTTGATGAAGCAGAGTGTGCACAAGGGTTCAAGCGCACCCTCGGCTCTGATGTAGCAGAGCTGAGGCTGCACAAGGGTTCAAGCGCACCCTCGGCTCTGTCGGCTTCATCGGGCTAATAGAATGCATTGGCCAGCGCTGATTGGCCAGAGTACGGAATTCGGCCAATCAGCGCTGGCTCTGCTGGAGGAGGCGGAGTCTAAGATCGCTCCACACCAGTCTCCATTCAGGTCCGACCTTAGACTCCGCCTCCTCCAGCAGAGCCAGCGCTGATTGGCCGAATTCCGTACTCTGGCCAATCAGCACTGGCTAATGCATTGTATTGGCGTGATGAAGCAGTGCTGAATGTGTGTGCTTAACACACACATTCAGCTCTACTTCATCGGGCTAATAGAATGCATTGGCCAATCAGCGCTGGCCAATGCATTCTATTAGCGTGAACTGAGTTTGCACAGGGGTTCTAGTGCACCCTCGGCTCTGCTACATCAGATTGCTACATCTGATGTAGCAGTGCCGAGTGTGCATCAGATGTGTAGTTGAGCAAAACTGACTCAGCACTGCTAAGTCTCTGCATTCGCATAGGAATGCATTGGCCAGCCTTCGGCCAATCAGCGCTGGCTCTGCCGGAGGAGGCGGAGTCTAAGGTCGGACCTGAATGGAGACTGGTGTGGAGCGATCTTAGACTCCGCCTCCTCCAGCAGAGCCAACGCTGATTGGTCGAGTTCCGTACTCTGGCCAATCAGCACTGGCCAATGCATTTCTATGGGGAAAAGTTAGCTTGCGAAAATCGCAAACTGACAGGGATTTCCATGAAATAAAGTGACTTTTATGCCCCCAGACATGCTTCCCCTGCTGTCCCAGTGTCATTCCAGGGTGTTGGTATCATTTCCTGGGGTGTCATAGTGGACTTGGTGACCCTCCAGACACGAATTTGGGTTTCCCCCTTAACGAGTTTATGTTCCCCATAGACTATAATGGGGTTCGAAACCCATTCGAACACTCGAACAGTGAGCGGCTGTTCGAATCGAATTTCGAACCTCGAACATTTTAGTGTTCGCTCATCTCTAGTTATTAATCTTCACAGGAAAAAATTGGGTGAACCATTTACAGGAACATATTCCTCAAAAACATACAGTAGTTATTTTAGGCTTTCGGGGACAGCAATTTTTTATCACTGTGTTTCAAGTCGTAATGTTTTAAATACTCTCTTGATTTAGGGTTTGTTTATTTAAGAATAACAGTCCCACCATGGGGAAATTCACGTGTGTTACAGCACCATAGATAATACATGATACTTCAAGAAAGGACATATACAATATCAGAATAGCAGATAGAAAAGATACTAGGAGTTAGAGCAACTAAGAAGAAAAAGAAGGACTCAGGATCATTTAGGGCTAGTTCACACAGGGCAAGAGGGAGCAGATTTTGGCACTGAATCCACATCAGAATCCGCCCCCTCACAATAGTGGTCTATGTAGACCGCTAGCTTACTTTTTTTCGTGAGCGGCATGTTCCCGCTCACGGAAAAAAGAAGTGAGATGCCCTTTCTTCAGGCGGATTCCACGGGTGATTCTGCCCCGGCGTTCGCCTCGTGGCAGCACCCTTCAGACTAAACCAGTGTCAGGATCAGGACCAAAATACGCCATTCCGGGGTGATTTTCACTTAGCCTGATGTTGATTATACAGCCTGACCGTGGTTGGGAGGAAGGATAGCACTCCTTCTCACATTTGGGGTGAAGCAGTCGGTCACTGACAGTAGTGCCTAGGGCTGTCACGGTCTCATACATGGGGTGGGATTTGTTCTCCCGCATGGAGATCACCACAGACAGTATCCTTCTGTCACCCACCACCTGTACTGGTTCGTGGCTGAGTTGGTTTTTTCAAAGCACTATTTTAGAGTCCATTTATTATTTTTTTGTTTTATTTTTACTGCAGAACCCAAATAACTTCATATTCATCTTATCAGGTATTCTTATGTTTGTTCTCTGAGATGTTACACTTTTGACATTAATTAATTTATACACATTTGTTTTTTTATGCTTCACTTTTCTGAGAGTCATAACCTATTTTTATTGACAGAGATGTTTCATAGCCTGTTGATGATTGGGCAGGCTGTGGTTCATTTTAGTACCATTTGTGAGTACATGGTTCTTTATTTTTATTTTTTTTTAGGAGGGAGGGAAATCATAAAATTCCTTTTATGCCAAATTAATGAAATTCATCATGTATTATAAATAAATAATGTTTAACTCTGCTGGTTAGAGGCTGAATCCACCCTGATTCCCCCAAACTCTGCTGGTTAGAGGCTCTACTCACCCCAAGGGTCAAAAACTAAAACACTACTGGTGCAAGGCTCTACTCATTCCAAGGGCCAAAAACTAAAACACTACTGGTGCAAGGCTCTACTCACTCCAAGGGCCAAAAACACTGCTGGAGCAAGGCTCTACTCACTCCAAGAGCCAAAAACTAAAACTCTACTGGTGCAAGGCTCTACTCACCCCAAGGGCCAAAAACTCTGCTGATGCAAGGCTGAATTAAATTAAAGGGCCAAAAACTATGCTGGTTAGAGGCTCAGTTCACCCAAAGGGCCAAAAACTATGCTGGTTAGAGGTTCAGTTCACCCAAAGGACCACAAACTCTGCTGGTGCAAGGTTGAACTAAATTAAAGGACCAAAAACTATGCTGGTTAGAGGCTCAGTTCACCCGAAGGGCCAAAAATTATGCTGGTTAGAGGCTCAGTTCACCCGAAGGGCCAAAAACTATGCTGGTTAGAGGCCCGGTTCATCCAAAGGGCCAAAAACACTGCTGGTTAAAGGCTCAACTCACCCCAAGGGCCAAAAACACTGCTGGTTAAAGGCTTAACTCACAACAAGGGCAAAAAACTCTGCTTGTGCAAGGCTGAACTAACTTAAAGGTCCTAAAACTCTGCAGGTAAAAGGCTGAAGTCACCTCAAGAGCCTCAATCTCTGCTGGTAGATCAGCTTAAGGGCCTCTAACTTCATTTGGAAGGGCTCACGTGAAGGGCCAGAAAAGTAATTTTTTAAGGTCTCACCACATCACACACACATAAACAATGACAGTTAAGGGTGGGGGCTTTTGGATTTCCCATTTCCTGTGTCATCTGTGGTTGCCATGAGCAATGTGATTTAAAGGGATGCATGCTAATGTTTCTTTAGCTTTAAATTTGTGTTTCTGTCCATACTATGGTGGAGGAAAGAAGGTTTCCAAGTATTTTTCCACTTTCAAAGGGGTTCTACTGAGTGTGGAAAGTGTGTAGTTGATAGACTGTGATATTGGGGTAATACTGGGACTTGTGCGTGTTAGATGCACCCAAGCATGCTTCCCCTGCTATCCCAGTTGCATTCCTGAGGTGCTGTCATCATTTGCTGAGGTGTCATATTGGACTTGGTGACCCTCCTGAGTCGAATATTGGTTTCCCCCTAAATGAGTATTTTTTCCCCATAGACTATAATGGGGTTCGATATTCGTTCAAACAGTCAAGTTTTTAGCGGCTACTCGAATTGAATATTGAACTTCGAACATTGCACTGTTCACTCATCTCTAGTAATTAAGTTTGTGGCAATACATTTTTTATAATAGAAGTTTTTGTAAGGTTTTTTTTTTTTTTTTTTTTTTTTTTTAAATATCCAAATGAGCTCATCCCATTGAAACCAAAGAGTTACCCATGGAGTTTTGCCTGAACAATAAGTCTCCATATACTACTGCATCTCTGTAATGAGAAACAATACCCCTTCCCTGTGCTATATCTAAAACAATCCAGCAATCCAGTAACCCTACTCTGCATTGTGAAAAGCAAACACACTGAAACAGCTGTTTATAAATGGGTAACTGGTTTTACTGGAACGAGATTTCAAACCTGTTTTTTTTTTTCTTTTTACATATTTTATACTAAGGTTGGGTTCACACTACCATAGGTGTCCGAAAGCTAGCGTCCGTAGCTAATGTCCGCGCAAGATTTTAGCAACGGACACTAGCTGTATCCGTTTACAATTTCCATTAATTTAAATGGGATATTATGTTGTGTCCTTTAGTGTCCGTCTACAACCTTGTCTGATTTTTCAAGCGGACAGAAAAATCCAGCATGTAGGATTTAAATGAATGGAAATTGTAAACGGACACAGCTAGTGTCTGTTGCTAAAATCTTGTGCGGACATTAGCTACGGACACTAACTGTTGGACACCTACGGTAGTGTGAACCCAGCCTTAGGGTTCTTGACTCTATAATTGCTTGACTCAATAATATACAATAATACTTACCTGCACTATCTCTATCACTGCTTCTGCTTCTGGAATAGGTGTATTCTGCTCTGTTCATATTGATGTAATAATGTAAATGTATTTGAAATATCTGGTAGTTTTTTTAAGAGCTTTCCTCTATATTTGTCATGTTCAGAGTACCCACTCAAGAGGACTAGGTTCCACTTCAGGTTTGCAAATTGGGGTAAGAAAGAATATATATAATTGTGGGCTTATAAGGCTTTTCTTATGCCCCCCCCACCCCACCCACACACACACACCACATTTGATCAAATAGGTCTAACAACAGATTTCAAATGTGACCATAGGGCTGGAAAACATGTCAAGAGGTCCTGGAAAAATAACAGAATGATGCAGGATGCTGTGGCAATTTTTTTACACACCTTCCCTGAAGAGACCACAAAGTATAATAATCAACTTGGAACCAACCTGGCTCTTTATAAACTGCTTTGCCAATCTTTGGTGAAGATCAGAAACATGTCTGCTTCCCTGCACTAATAATCAAAGAGTAATCCCTGGTCCCCTTAGGAAAAACAATATATCATTGATATTGTTGGCATAACACCACACAAGGTCACTAAAGGAGCTGCACATACATATTATTGCTTTCCCAGCTCTATCCTATGAATCCATACAAGGAAATTGGAACTTTTTAACTTAGAAAACTAGAATACATGTTCCTGCCTTGGCGTTTGTTGAATGATTTGTCAGATGTGAATCATTAAACTTTATACAAATTTGAAATGTGTTGAGCTTGCTCGGCAGCTAGTTCTGCATTTTGCCTAAGGCAGATAAAATGTAGGTGCACTGTAGAAATGTAGAAGAAAATATTGCACGTAATTTTCTGTTAAATAAGTGTATAATAGAAAAAGAGCTGGCTCACTACTTCATTGTCCGTTAAGAAGAGTTGTGATTTAAACTCCATTCTCAGATATTTAAACTGTGATATATAAAAATAAGATATTTAAACTTTATATAAAACGTAGAAATTTACTTTTGGTGTCATGTGAAAGAGGACATTCTCATCTTTCATATGAAACTAAGCATCTAAGTATCTATCTGTATAATTTACTCACAATGTTTACTGTACATAAACAGAAGTAGGATGTAGAGTTAAAGGGAAAGAGTTAAAATGTGCAGGATTCCACAGAAAGGAACCAGAATGTGTTAATAAAGTATATTACATTTGTCAGTGCCACAACAGCTAGCAGAAAATCGAAAATTTCTGAAAGTTTATATGCTTTAAGTTCAATGGAAATATAATAAACAAAAAACGTGAAAGTCTTCAGTAGTTGATACCTTTTTTAATGGCTAACTCATGATTATAACAGATATAACAGATATAACAGATTATAACAGTTATAACAGATTATAACGTTTCAAAGCTCTCGGCTTCTTCTTCAGATATATCTAAAAACAATTTCTGAAGGCTGCATATTTATGTACAACAGGACACTAGGAATAGAATTTGAGGAGGGAGGGGGAAAGAGGGGAAGAGGCTTATTGGTATATACACGTAAACAATTCCACAGTTCCCAGGTTCTTATCAGTTCTCAGTTCAGTGATTTCTGTAGGATGCCATGAACCCGTGTAAGAGGTTCATCTCATTCTCCAGAGTGTTAAATAAGGTCATCAGCTTGTACTCATAAATCCGTCTGTTGTTCCTGGATTTAAAATTTCCTCTTAGGAACAACATTTTCATGTCATTGGTGATATGATCTTCATTGCAAAAATGTTTTGACACAGGAAGGTCCATTCTCTGTTCTCTACTTATATGGCGATGTCAGCTTATCCTCATTTTGAGCTTCTGACTGGTCTCTCCAACATACAGATTTTCAGTGGAACATTTGGTGCGCACAGTGTATTTAATAAAGTCTCCAAAGTGGTGGAGGCAGATGTGGAGGTGTCCTGGCTGCTAGTCTGGACTGCAGCGCCAGCACTGGCAACAGTGGGAGAGGCAGTGGCGGCAATGCTGGGCGACAATTGTCCTGCGTTTGCTCTCTGCCACTGAGCCCAGTGCTTGCCTTCCAAATGACAGTGCATGGCAGTGGTCGTAAGGTTGCTCTTTTTAGAGCCCCTACTCAGTTTCGAGTTGCAGAGTGTGCAAACCGCACTATATTTGTCCGCCGCACATACATAAAAAAAATTCCACACCACCGAAGACCGTGGCCTCGATGTGGGAGTTTTTCTAGGCTGGCTAGAAGAGGGAACATTTTGGGCCCTGCTGGCTGTGGCCTGGCTTTGGTGAAGCAGCTGTCCTCTGCCTCTGGACATGCCTCTGCCTCTAGCCACCCACTTTGGTTCTGCACTTCCCTCCACATCCACACTGCTCTCCCCGCTTGACATCCCCCCTGTCCAAGTTGGGTCAGTGTCCTCGTCGTCCACCACCTCCTCTTCCAATTCCTCCTCCTCCTCTTGCACACAGGCCATGGCAACAGGCTACCATGATGGCAACTGTGTCTCATCATCGTCATCACTGAGGGCCGATTGCTGGTTAACAACAACAACAGGAGATGGCTGATGCTCCAGTGTTTGGGCATCAGGACACAGAAACTCATCTGGTACCTCTGGTGATTCAGAACGTGGTGGGACAGAGAGAGGAACAGTGAGGAGGGGCGGGGACAAGCGGGAAGGGGGTGGGGTCGAGCGGGAAGGGGGCGTGGCCTAGCAGAGTGAGCGGTGTTCGCAGGCAGAGAGCAGGCAGGGAGAGGACCTGCTCTCTGCCTGAGTGTGAGGGGCGGCCGCTGGAGCAGCGCTGAGTCCAGCAGGGCCGCCCCAATACACCGCTCGCTTCCCGTGTCGGGCTGCAGACACGGTAACGCTAAGCCAGTCCAGGACAGCTTGTCCTACACTGGCTTAGGTCAGCAAAAATGCTGCCCTCTCGAGGCCCTGGCATAGCACTGCCTGAAGCGGTCGCTTCAGGTCGCCTCATGGGAGGTGCGGCGCTGTATAGCAGGCACTAATTGCTCTGTATTCCTGCTATTTTGTGGGGGACACCCCTTGAAAAGCTGGGTTGAACGTATATAGCAGGCACTAATTGCTGTGTATTCCTTCCTTTTTTGGGGGACACACCCCTTGAAAAGCTGGGTTGAACGTATATAGCAGGCATTAATTGCTCTGTATTCCTGCTATATTCCTTCAATTTAATGGGTTTGAAAGAGTCCTGCAGCTTTCCGTCTCCTGCTCTGTTTTGTGCAGGAAATGGAAACCTTTATGAATGGAGACCAGGCAAAGATTTGAGCCCTTAGCCATTAAAAAAGGTATCAATTACTGAATGTTAAACTATTAGCTATAACTGCTTTACTCAAAATAAGGGAGTTTTAAGAATACTGGGGTCATTTTTTATGTAGATTGTGAGCCCCATATAGGGCTCACAATGGACATTTTTCCCTTCCAGTATGTCTTTGGAGTATGGGAGGAAATCTATGCAAACACAGGGAGAACATACAAACTCCTTGCAGATGTTTTTGTCCTTGGCAAGATTTGAACCCAGGACTCCAGCACTGCAGGGCTAACCAATGAGCCACCTTGCTGCCCAATACTGGGGTCATTGTACAAGCAATGTGCTAGTGTCATCCTGTTATGATAAAGTCTCTGGAGGTAATGACAGAGCTAAAATCGGAAGACGAGTGAATATCCTGTAACAAGCTAAAGGTCTATTTCCAGGAAGTAATGTCAAAACCGAAATCCAAAGACAAGAGATTTTCCAGTAGCAAGGCATGGGTCATATAGCACAGTTCAGTACACACACTCACAGTATTAAAGCCACACTAGGTACAAACTATTAGCAGGCACCTAGCTAAGGCAAAAGAGGATTTAAATATGCCTCCTTGGTTAATATTAAGATACCTCTAAACATTGCAGAAGTTTCACGGGTTGATACCGTAACTTTAAGGCAACATTTACTAGAGATTCCTGACACTTCTGAAACATGTTTGCAGATTTCTTTACAACTCTTTACAAATCTTTAGAAATGATTTTTGCTTGCTGAAAAAGTAAATAACAGATTAAAAGCCATTTATAAATCTAGTCCCTCATTAAAAAGGTCTAACAATGAGGACTATACTTAAAAAAGCTTTAGACAGGATACATGCAATCTTTCTGTATGAAAAATAAATAAAATTAGAATGGGGAGTGATTTATCACTCTGCACATGTTGATACTTCATATAGTTTATATTTTTAGAGCAGAAACTAAATCTATGTATAGATTATGTATATTCCAAGGAATATATTTTAACCTTTCAAGAGATATGGAATGATGGTGAGTACATCTTCCATTTACTGTCATGGGAACGCTGTTATCAGGCTGCAGTGCAACATAGTTTACCTTTTTGAGTAATTTAGCAAGAATTGTGTATTTGGACAATGCATAACAGTGACTGGCTATTTTTTTTCTCACTGGGCATTATATGAAGTAAATAGTTGTATAACACTAGGCACTGTATAACTCTCTATAGTCATTATCATTAATTTGGATAAATCCTAAAAGACTGCAAATCATTCAGGCAGATAAATGAATTATTCTCACATAATTTGTGTGGCAATTCTGCACCTTGTCCAACAGGTGGCTGTGTGTTGTTAAAGGGTGGAACTTAATGTGCAAAACTTTGTCAAAAAAAAATGCACCAAAATTTTAGTTATAAACTTAGCCATCTAATAAGTACTGTAAAGTTAGACTAAAAGTGCAAATTTTCAAACTACATTATACACTTTCAAGAATCTGGTGCAGTTACAGACTGTCCTAACTTTGCACTGTCTAAAAGTTATCTGCCCCATTGGGTTAGTAAATGTTGATATTAATATCCAAATCACTGGCTGGTATTCTGTATATTAGATATGCGAAAGTATGCTTTGTTTATATTAAAGCAGAAATTCTGGTAATCTGCAACTCTGGAGAGTTGAACTGAGTTGGCCGAATTCTGACTTATTCTTAACATTTTTCCCCTATTTGATTCTCATTTACTTAACTTCTCTTTCATTGATCTATGCTTCAGGCAACACCACATCTCGGTATATGTAATCTTGAGAGAGGGAGAGATACGCAAAATATTTTTCAAATTAAAGAAAAAAAACTCTTGTTCTTTTGACACATAAACCCAATGCTTATCAAACGCAAAAGAAAAATTAAAAATATTGTCAAATTGATTATATATAAACTTTCAGAACTTGAAATAATAATGTAAATTATAAAATTATACACTGCTTATAACCATCCATTGATGAAAAATATCTTTTGGTTTTCACAATGCATGAATTGTTTTATACAGATTATGAAATTAGTGTTCTTTTAATGTCAAGTTTAGATATCTACAGAGATTATGTTGTTATTTTTTTCTCTCATTTCAGGTATTCCAAGTTCTGTCTCTTTTGATGATTGCCAAAAAAAAAAAAAAATCTTACTCCATGAAGTTCACTGAACAATCAGTATGTGGATTATTGATCATACATTGGCACAAGTTAACATATGTTGTGTAGTCTCCACTTGTATTACGCTAACTTGAACATGGATACTGTAAACTAGTATTCCTTGACTTTTTCAAGCCAGGTACCCCATAGTGAAAAAGGTCTCAACTTAGTGTAACAAAATAAGGCTGCATTCACACGGAGTAACGCCAGCGTGTATCACAGCCGTACACGCTGGCGTTACAGCAGGGCTGCCGTACACTTCCCATTCATTTCTATGGGAGCCGGCATGCGAGCGCTCCCCATAGAAATGAATGGGCTGCTTCTTTCACTGCGAGCAGTCGCATTGAAGTGAATGGGAAGTGCTGGCGTGTACGGCACGGCATGAGCAGAGCTTGCCATATACGCCGGCACTTCCCATTCACTTCAATGGGACTGCTCGCAGTGAAAGAAGCAGCCCATTCATTTCTATGGGGAGCGCTCGTATGCCGGCTCCCATAGAAATGAATGGGAAGTGTACGGCAGCCCTGCTGTAACGCCGGCGTGTACGGCTGTGATACACGCTGGCGTTACTCCGTGTGAATGCAGCCTAAGGCTCTGTTCTGGGCCTCCATCAGCAGTTACTATATTTCAGATTAGATGGGACGCATAGTATAGCATGAAGCACTGTTCTTTCCTTCAAAGCCATGGCACAACCCTGAATGTCCCCAGAAAAAAAAGTAATAGGGTCTTTGGAGGGGACAGTGGAACAAAAGCCAATTTTTTCCTCATGAGGTCACTTGTGGCTGTCATATGCTGGTATGGGGACACTAGTGTAGATTTCATGCACTCTTATAGGGGTCTTTAAAGGGGCTCTATAATTGGAAAATGTCATTGTTAGCTAAGCACATTCTTGCATAGCCTTTAGAAAGGCTATTCCACACATACCTTTTGTATGTAAATTGACTCCGTAGATTTTGAATACGTCCGTTTTTATTCATATGCTAATTAGCTCTCCATGCACCCAGAGATGTCTGTGATCACAGTCTGCTCTATGTGTATGTACTGTATAGCAGAGATGAGTCATCAGCACTGCAGCCTCTGCTGTACATACTCAAAAAGAATAGCAGAGAGGTGCATGGGGAAGCTAATAAGCATATGAATAAAAACGGACTAATTCAAAATCTACTGTGGCAATTTACATACAAAAGGTATGTGTGAAATAGCCTTTTTAAAGGCTATGCAAGGATGTGCTTAGCTAAAAATGGTGTTTCCCAATGATAGAGCCCCTTTAAGCTTCTGACTAATTTTTAACTCATGCCATTGCCTCTGCCAATGTCTTTGCATGGCTCCAAGTACAAGAACCAGGCTTACTCTATAGTTACAGTACATGAACCAATATTGTTACCTAGATAAAATATAAGATCCAAGCTTACTGCATTAGAGAAGTAGTACTGAGCCAAGGCCATAATGCAGAATATGGGTATTTGTACTGTGCAGTGCCCAAACACGTATGATAACAGTATATGTACTGGGCCGCGGTCATATATATTTGTATGTACTGTGCCCATAAATGCTGAATAAGAGTAGTTTTACTGTGCAATGTCAATATATACTAAATAAAGTTAGTTGTACTGCGCTGTGCCATATATGCAGAATATGAACAGCTTTATATCACCATTGAACCTTTAAGTCCTTCAATAGCTCCTGCAGAATATCTATGTTGGGAGCTGAAGCCACTATTGAAATACTGCAGGTTAAGAACCACTGTTACAGATATCAATAACATTTAAATTGTCCTTCTCTTCAGTCTTTTTCATACAGTATCTGTAGCATCTTTTTTATTTATGTTTATTTGCACATCCTATGTATCTAATAAATGTTGTTTTTAAAGGTTATTCCCATCATTGCAAGTTATGCCCTATCCATATTTAGGATAGAGGTAAGTTGTAGACCAGTGGGGGTCTGACCATTCAGACACCTACCAATCAAGAGAGTAGAGGAGTTTTGTCCCTTGTTCTAAAGTGACAAAAGGGACAGCTATCTCTTACTTTCCTATTAAAATAAATTAAGCGGTGCATGCACGGGCCTGACCAAAATTCAGTACCAAAAAGAAATTTTCATAAAGTATAACCTTTGTTTTTTCAATAAAAAGTTATTGCATGAGTCCAGTAGTAAGACAAGCAAACAGCCTACGCGTTTCAAGACCACATGTCTCTTACTCATGGCATAAATTGTACTACTAAACACAGATCATTTAAAAGCAAAAAAAGGCCACACCCTTTCGGATCACATGTCACTAATTAACAAATAAATGCACAATATGACCATATCAAAACATGTCAACACACATAAAATCACATAACAATAAAAACATACATTTTTTTCAAATCCAAGCAAAAATCATAACAATATAATACTTAATGATTAATGATGACTAAAATAAACCACACTTCAGAAAATACAAAAGAGAAAAAAAACACAAACATGATATATCAGAAATATTTTTAAATACCATCATTTAAGTAATGATGTCAATAACAATAGAAAACTCACCCCCATTTGTCTTCTGAAAATAATCCAAATCGACACCCATATTTACATGTTTTGTATTTTCTGCAGTGTGGTATATTATAGTCATCATTAAAGTCATCATCCATCTCAAGGATCCTATCTATACTGGTAGCTTATGTAAATTGAAGCATTTTCCTAAATATATTGCTTTAGAAATGCTGCTTTGTTTGCCTGCTATGTGACCTTATTCCTCCCATTGTTTACACAACATTGCTATAACTACGGACCTGTGACATAAGAGAAGCAATGTCACTTACTCAGTGCAGGCAAGACAGTGCAGTTCAGCTAATTGCAGTTTGGTCTGTTATCTATCTATGTAAACACACAGATAACACTGAGTCCCTTCTGTACAAGCATGTATCTGATCTGTATAAGTATTGTGATACCTCATCGTGTTGTTTAGCAAGCTGGGGGGAGAATACCGAGAGTGAGAAGAAGAGACTTCAGGCAAAGCTGAAACTGAGATGGGAAAACCCCTTTAGCCAGTAAGTATTCCTTTTTGCATTTACAAACAGTAAAAATAAGATGATGTATTGGGTTTCTTTGGGGTTTCCAATGTTTACACCTTTTTGAAGGTCCTTTACATGACCTTTAATTTAGTCTGGTTCTTGGAAATTATTTGTGAATTAAAAGTTTTATGTATATGTACGTTCCAAAACCTTAAGTGGGTGACAGTAGGTAACCATATATAGTGCCCCTTTCCGAGATAGGTTAGTAATGCTAGTGGTGAAACACATTGGTTGTCAATATTATATTCACAGTTGAAATTATGTATAGTGTTGTGTTTCCTTTGCATATCCAACATGTTCAGGTAGACCTTTATTTGTGCCTATCTATGTCTATGACCTATGTCTAAGTGTTGTATAATGGAAGGGGTACTCAAGCACATCCCATATTATGACCCTGTACTAGTTTGTCACTTGGTTCCATCTGGGTGAGAGTTCTTAGAAACAGGATGGCACTCATATGACACAGTAACATCACATTATTAGCCTACATGGGAAGGGGGGGGGGGGTATTACATTTTGCATATTTACATTGTGCTATTACATATAAATATATATTGAGTCAAATGCCCAGCCTTCATATTGTCAATACCTTTGCCAATGACAGTTCTTTTGCTGAAGTGTGAAAGCCACTACAGATCTGTCCTTTCCTCTCCTCTTGGCTGAAGATATCTAGATATTTGTCTATTAGAGCCCTTAACCCAAATAAGAGAGGGATAAGGGAGGACACAATTGCCATTGAGTATTTCTTGTAATGTCTGTGCACTGGTTTTCAGAGTAGAACTCTATAGTGTTCAAAAGAATAAACAGTAATAAAAATTCTGTAGTAAGACAAATATCCATTGAACATTGAATTCTGGGATAATTTGTATAAATGTAATTAATTATTACAGCAGTTCAGTGTGTACTAAAGGCAGCTTGTGGATTCACTGTCTTGGAATTTAAGGGTATGGGGAGCTAATTCCAAACCAAACTAAAAATAGCTTTCATGCCATGTCTTCAGCTGGCAGAAAAAAAATATGTATCTTCATACAATATTGGACTACTCATGTGCAATACAATGCATGCTCTTTCATTTTGCTGTCATGGGACTCTAATACTCTTGCGCGTAGAACATAAACATTTTACGGTATGCATTAAATAAAAGATGAAGTTGAACCTTCTACACCTTGTATTCTCTTTTAAGGTATAGTCTATTCAACCAATGCAAAAAAAAAAAAAAGAAAAAAAGAAACAAACCATTCTAACTTTTCATCACCTGCATTACCTTGTAGTTTTTTTATTGCTTTTTTTTTCTTAAAGAAATTGGTTTCCCAAGGATTTCCATGTATATCTATTTTACCATGCTGGCTTTTATTTTTCTCTTTGTCTTTGTCAACCAAAATTATTAAAGGAATGGGTGGACTGGAGTACAACGATAGATTAACAAATTTAGGGTTATTCAGTTTAGAGAAAAGACGTCTACGGGGACATCTAATAACAATGTACAAATACATGAAGGGGGTGTGTGGTTTGCCGAACATCCATCTGGCTGTGTTTCTCAGGAGCTCCTGCAGACCGCAAGGTAATCCTCTTGAATCCCTGGTCCCTGGAGCATTAACCTTGTCTGAAAACCTCTCTCCGTCTCTCCTGGAGTAATACTCACCTGCCTCTCCATCGAACCCTCCTGGACCCTGACCCAAATCCATACTTGCGGCCTACCTGCTCCTCTGGACATGGCGCCGCCATCTTGAGAACTGTTGCGGCCTGCACGCCTGGCGCCTCCACCAGACCCTGTGAGACCCGGGTGAGGAGACCATCAGCCTCTGCGACATCCGGGGAGGACGCCGGACCATCCAATTCTACCTCTGCTGCTTGAACGGCCCTCTGCACGGACCCCACCGGCCTCTGCTCTACTTAAGCTCCTGGCCACCATCCTGGGCCACGCCCCACTCAAGCACACACAGCTGCAACTGCTGCACGCGGTACTGGGACCTCTGGCACCCTATTTCGTCCAATTACATCAAGGCTTAACACAAAGGTAAGCCAGTTTGGACATTCTTCCTACCCCTTTGGACAAGGGTCAATTACAGGCTGCATCATCTACTAACTAGGAACTTCAGGGAGCAGAATCCCCTCTTTGTTAACCCTTTGCTGTACCTCTCCACTGCGTTTCCCTCACTACATTGAAAGCCCTGCACTATTATTGGACTTGTTATATTTGTGGCCTCTGCTTCATTCAGACTTACTACTGCAGACACGCTGCTGCTTTGTCAGACCTTTACAAGTTATCTGCTATTGCTCCCTCTGTAACCCCTCCTGGCAGAGACCCACCAGAGCCCCTTGTGGATTGATAGAGTTAGCAGAGACCAAGAAGAGCTACCTCTTCTACAGGATAATTGTTTTCTTTGCTCTATTGGAACCCATAGTCCAATTACCCTTACAGCTCTGCCTGGTAAGAGATAGTTGTCCAGCCTAGGAGATAGGACCGTCAAGACTCTTCTTTAACATCAGAGGCCCCTCCCCCCCTCCCCCTACAACTGTTTGAACTACTATGAACTTTCCGGCTTGCACTGACATTCGCACTGATGTCCTCCTCCTGCTAAATGCTGAATTCTTGACCCCATCCCTCTCCCTCACTTGCATTGCATCCTCTAAAATGGTGAAACCGAATAAAGACAAAGGCGCAGAACTCACTGGTAGTCCCAAACCAGCTAAACACCAGGGAGATTTACTAAAATACCTCAGGAAGAAAAACAATCACCTGCGAGATTGCTGAAAATAGCCCTTGAACATAATAGAGAACGCGAAACAGGTGATGACTCAGATGCAGATAGCAATACTGCGACCAAAACCACAGCAGGGTTGTGATCTGTGGGCTTCTAGCCTACCCTGATGCAGCAGCTATCGTTGCAGCTGCCAGAAATCGCCCATCTATCCAACTAGGAGATGAGGAAGTGTCTATTTATCAGGACTTGGCCCAGTCGATCCTAGCCAAACGTTGCACGCTGCGCCCACTCCTAGAATTCTTACGTCAAAGAGCATCCAATATGCGTGGCTTTATCCATTTGGTCTGGCTGTTAATTACAATGGCAAAAGACTAGCCATCCATACACCATATGACCTCCCAGCACTGTGGAGATTCCTGCACATTGAACCCATGGATATCCCATCCTGGTCTCCCACTCCAGACCTACCAAATTTTCCGGAATTACCTGATCTGCACCTGAAATCATCTACTTCGAGACACAAGTCGCCGAAAGGGAAAAAGTTGCAACTCCGCTCACTCCAACAGGACTGATTTTGATCTCTATTTACATCCCTAACTGTGATTTATTATGTCCTTGAGCTGACATTTGGACTTTGTTTATTTGCTTAGAATTGCTTTACCTAATATCCGATTTGTATTTGACAAGTAACACTCTTGTTTTAGGCCTTTCAGTTTAGTCATGCACGTATAGCTGTTGATTATAGTATGTAGATTTCAATTACTATGCACTTTTCACTTGCATTGGTGTCATGTGGACGTTGATGCAGTTAATGTGTAACTTGTGTTGAGGTGGGCCCCCAAGTGTCACTGGGCCCAGGGCCACCACTCCCTCTGCCCCCCACTATCTATGGTTCTAATTTGGAGTCAATCTTGTTGTTGCCCCAAATCAACTGAATTTATTGTTTGATCTGTTTTCAACAGTGTTTTTAAGTTAAATCCAGGAGTGGAGACTACCCAGAGTAAGGCTTATTTCACACGGAGTTTTTTGTTCAGGGTTTTGGCATTGTCAAAACCGGACCGGAAAATGCGTGAGGAGTTACCTGAAGCGTTTTTTGAGGCGTTTTTCGAGGAGTTTCCTGATCCGTTTCCTCTAGGGATGTGGTCATGAATTATATTTAAAAAAAATGCCTGGCGTTTCCTGATCAGGTTTTTGCCAGAGGATCAGGTTCCGCTTCAGGTTTCTGACTAAAAAATGTGAGCAGGAAAAAACAGCTTACATTGACTTGCATTGAAGCCAGGAGCTGGAAAACACTAGCGGAAAAAAACGCTAGCGGAAAAGACTCAGAAGCGTTTTGTATACTTTGAATGGTGAAGCGTCTTTTGGTTCAGGGTATGGAGGCGGATTTCTGCCAAAACCCTGACCAAAAAACTCTGTGAACTTAGCCTTAAGGTATAATGGAAAGATTTGCACCTGATCTGGGTTTCCACCCACTCCTGGTGTTACCTAACAAACAGTGATTCAAGACACTGATGTGTGATTAAGGGCTTATACTATAAAAATCAGTCCATGCAAGTGTCTACAGAAGGACATATGTGCATATTATATGTAGATTGAAAGGGCTCTGCTGCATCTCTAGAATGTAATTTTAAGCTAAGTTATGGTGTTTTACACTTTTATGAGACGACTGTACCCATTGGAGAAGAAATGAAATGGGAATTCAATTTGTTACTGTTTAATAAATAATAGCAATACTGTACACGATGAAAAATTAAATTGGCTGCAGAACTAACAGGATAGCTAATGAATGAGATGATTGCTACAAGTGCTGGCTGCTTCATCTACCAAAATACAAAAAATATAAGGAAAATGACTCATTGGTAACAGAAGATCTCTGGCAAAGTCTGCTCGGCATTATGAACTGGAATTAGACACATTTTCAAAGCTACCACTGAAAGATTATGAAGATAATCTGTTTTCCCTTAGCCCAAACAGCAGCACAAGATGGGGTATTCCTGCCTCTGTGTGCTGTTAGGACAGGTGGAACTTTTAATTAGCTAACAGATCTTTTCCCCTATAAGAGGCCGAGAGACCTCCTCCCCCCTTTGTTAGTCCAAGAGTATAAAAATATACATTGATACAATAATACAATAATAAATGGGAGGGAGTCTTGTGCTGCTGTTTGGGCTAAGGGAAAACAGATTATCTTCATAATCTTCCATCCCCCCTATGCCAAACAGCAGCACAAGATGGGGATTTAGCAAGTATAACCCCTACTGGGGTGGGTGGTCTTAATAGGCCAATGCCAAGACAGACTTCCCGAAGGCTAACGAGTCCGCAGAGCGCCAATCCATCCTATAATGTCTGGCAAAGGTCAGCTGCGAACTCCAGGAGGCAGCGGCACATATCTGCTCTAGGGAGAGAGAGCGTCTTTCTGCCCAGTAAGTTGACACCGCTCTGTTAGTGTGGGCATGGACACATTCTGGCACAGGAAGGTCCTGGGTGTGCAGGGAGCAGATAATGGCCTCTCTGATCCATCTTGACAGGGTCACTTTAGAGTTTTGACACCTCTTTTGTGGCCAAAAACGTTAATTAGCAGGTTCTCTGACCTTCGGAAAGCAGCTGTACGATCTAGGTAAATGCGTAATGCTCTGACCAAGTCCAGCTTATGCATCCTTTCGTCCCACTCCAAAGTGGGTGAGGTAAGGCCGGTAAGGAAATTACCTGGTTGATATTACGAAAGGTAGGCACCTTTAGTAAAAATCCCTGGACGAACCTGAGTTGTACCCTATCCGGGAAGAAGGTCATGAAAGGCTCGGAGGCCGCCAAGGCCTGCAATTCTCCAACCCTCTTGGCGGAGGTTATTGCCAACAGGAAGGTAAACTTGTAAGATAGGTATTTCCAATCCACTTCAGACAAGGGTTCAAAGGGGGGAGAGCAAAGCCCCTGTTGAACCGCAGCCAGGTCCCACTTAGGGACCGGAGGCTGTACCTGGGGACGGAGCCTAACGGCCTCTCTGAAGAATTGCTTAACTAGAGGATCTTGTGACAACCAGGTCCCCAGGAGCGTGGCCTCTGAATAGTAGTGCCACTTTGTAGTGCCACTTTATCATCATGGTCCATTTACTGTACTGCTGCTGCTGTTCCTAAACATCCCACCACTGCCACCACACCCACAGCCAGACTTGTCTTGCAGCCTGGTCCATCATATTCCACTATAGTACACTTTTGGTGCCACAGTGTTGCCATTAAAAAAAAAAAAAAAAAAAAATTGATTTCACATCTGGTTCAATTTTAACCAGATCCCATTGATTTCAATTAGAGATGAGCGAACAGTGTTCTATCGAACACATGTTCGATCGGATATCAGGGTGTTCGCCATGTTCGAATCGAATCGAACACCACGTGGTAAAGTGCGCCAAAATTCGATTCCCCTCCCACCTTCCCTGGCGCCTTTTTTGCACCAATAACAGCGCAGGGGAGGTGGGACAGGAACTACGACACTGGGGGCATTGAAAAAAATTGGAAAAAGTCATTGGCTGCCGAAATCAGGTGACCTCCATTTTAGACGAATAGTGGATTTCAAATCCGGGTCATATGAGAATGTGAACTTTGTGACTATGAGACAGGGATAGCTGTACAGGCAGGGATAGCTAGGGATAACCTTTATTTAGGGGGGAATGTTATTAAAAATAACTTTTTGGGGCTCTATCGGGTGTGTAATTGTGATTTTTGTGAGATAAACTTTTTCCCATAGGGATGCATTGGCCAGCGCTGATTGGCCGAATTCCGTACTCTGGCCAATCAGTGCTGGCCAATGCATTCTATTAGCTTGATGAAGCAGAGTGTGCACAAGGGTTCAAGCGCACCCTCGGCTCTGATGTAGCAGAGCCGAGGCTGCACAAGGGTTCAAGCGCACCCTCGGCTCTGATGTAGGAGAGCCGAGGGTGCACTTGAACCCTTGTGCACCCTCAGCTCTGCTACATCAGAGCCGAGGGTGCGCTTGAACCCTTGTGCACACTCTGCTTCATCAAGCTAATAGAATGCATTGGCCAGCGCTGATTGGCCAATGTATTCTATTAGCCTGATGAAGTAGAGCTGAATGTGTGTGCTAAGCACACACATTCAGCTCTACTTCATCGGGCTAATAGAATGCATTGGCCAGCGCTGATTGGCCAGAGTACGGAACTCGACCAATCAGCGCTGGCTCTGCTGGAGGAGGCGGAGTCTAAGATCGCTCCACACCAGTCTCCATTCAGGTCCGACCTTAGACTCCGCCTCCTTCGGCAGAGCCAGCGCTGATTGGCCGAAGGCTGGCCAATGCATTCCTATGCGAATGCAGAGACTTAGCAGTGCTGAGTCAGTTTTGCTCAACTACACATCTGATGCACACTCGGCACTGCTACATCAGATGTAGCAATCTGATGTAGCAGAGCCGAGGGTGCACTAGAACCCCTGTGCAAACTCAGTTCACGCTAATAGAATGCATTGGCCAGCGCTGATTGGCCAATGCATTCTATTAGCCCGATGAAGTAGAGCTGAATGTGTGTGCTAAGCACACACATTCAGCACTGCTTCATCACGCCAATACAATGCATTAGCCAGTGCTGATTGGCCAGAGTACGGAATTCGGCCAATCAGCGCTGGCTCTGCTGGAGGAGGCGGAGTCTAAGGTCGGACCTGAATGGAGACTGGTGTGGAGCGATCTTAGACTCCGCCTCCTCCAGCAGAGCCAGCGCTGATTGGTCGAGTTCCGTACTCTGGCCAATCAGCGCTGGCCAATGCATTCTATTAGCCCGATGAAGTAGAGCTGAATGTGTGTGCTTAGCACACACATTCAGCTCTACTTCATCAGGCTAATAGAATACATTGGCCAATCAGCGCTGGCCAATGCATTCTATTAGCTTGATGAAGCAGAGTGTGCACAAGGGTTCAAGCGCACCCTCGGCTCTGATGTAGCAGAGCCGAGGCTGCACAAGGGTTCAAGTGCACCCTCGGCTCTCCTACATCAGAGCCGAGGGTGCGCTTGAACCCTTGTGCAGCCTCGGCTCTGCTACATCAGAGCCGAGGGTGCGCTTGAACCCTTGTGCACACTCTGCTTCATCAAGCTAATAGAATGCATTGGCCAGCACTGATTGGCCAGAGTACGGAATTCGGCCAATCAGCGCTGGCCAATGCATTCTATTAGCCCGATGAAGTAGAGCTGAATGTGTGTGCTAAGCACACACATTCAGCACTGCTTCATCAAGCCAATACAATGCATTAGCCAGTGCTGATTGGCCAGAGTACGGAACTCGACCAATCAGCGCTGGCTCTGCTGGAGGAGGCGGAGTCTAAGATCGCTCCACACCAGTCTCCATTCAGGTCCGACCTTAGACTCCGCCTCCTCCAGCAGAGCCAGCGCTGATTGGCCGAATTCCGTACTCTGGCCAATCAGCACTGGCTAATGCATTGTATTGGCTTGATGAAGCAGTGCTGAATGTGTGTGCTTAGCACACACATTCAGCTCTACTTCATCGGGCTAATAGAATGCATTGGCCAATCAGCGCTGGCCAATGCATTCTATTAGCGTGAACTGAGTTTGCACAGGGGTTCTAGTGCACCCTCGGCTCTGCTACATCAGATTGCTACATCTGATGTAGCAGTGCCGAGTGTGCATCAGATGTGTAGTTGAGCAAAACTGACTCAGCACTGCTAAGTCTGCATTCGCATAGGAATGCATTGGCCAGCCTTCGGCCAATCAGCGCTGGCTCTGCCGGAGGAGGCGGAGTCTAAGGTCGGACCTGAATGGAGACTGGTGTGGAGCGATCTTAGACTCCGCCTCCTCCAGCAGAGCCAGCGCTGATTGGCCGAATTCCGTACTCTGGCCAATCAGCACTGGCTAATGCATTGTATTGGCTTGATGAAGCAGTGCTGAATGTGTGTGCTTAGCACACACATTCAGCTCTACTTCATCGGGCTAATAGAATGCATTGGCCAGCGCTGATTGGCCGAATTCCGTACTCTGGCCAATCAGCACTGGCTAATGCATTGTATTGGCTTGATGAAGCAGTGCTGAATGTGTGTGCTTAGCACACACATTCAGCTCTACTTCATCGGGCTAATAGAATGCATTGGCCAATCAGCGCTGGCCAATGCATTCTATTAGCGTGAACTGAGTTTGCACAGGGGTTCTAGTGCACCCTCGGCTCTGCTACATCAGATTGCTACATCTGATGTAGCAGTGCCGAGTGTGCATCAGATGTGTAGTTGAGCAAAACTGACTCAGCACTGCTAAGTCTGCATTCGCATAGGAATGCATTGGCCAGCCTTCGGCCAATCAGCGCTGGCTCTGCCGGAGGAGGCGGAGTCTAAGGTCGGACCTGAATGGAGACTGGTGTGGAGCTATCTTAGACTCCGCCTCCTCCAGCAGAGCCAGCGCTGATTGGTCGAGTTCCGTACTCTGGCCAATCAGCACTGGCCAATGCATTTCTATGGGGAAAAGTTAGCTTGCGAAAATCGCAAACTGACAGGGATTTCCATGAAATAAAGTGACTTTTATGCCCCCAGACATGCTTCCCCTGCTGTCCCAGTGTCATTCCAGGGTGTTGGTATCATTTCCTGGGGTGTCATAGTGGACTTGGTGACCCTCCAGACACGAATTTGGGTTTCCCCCTTAACGAGTTTATGTTCCCCATAGACTATAATGGGGTTCGAAACCCATTCGAACACTCGAACAGTGAGCGGCTGTTCGAATCGAATTTCGAACCTCGAACATTTTAGTGTTCGCTCATCTCTAATTTCAATGTGTAGCGCGCCTAAGACGGCACACATTGAAGTCAATGGGATCTGTTGTGGAGCGCCTCACTCTGTCATGTATTTATGTTTCAGAATGAGCAGCGCGTTACTCCGTGGGAACGGGGCCTTAGGCTGCATTCACACAGAGTAACGCCAGGCGTCATTTGTGTGTAATTTGTGTGTCTTTTACGGCCGTCATAAAACGTTTACATAGAGTTCTATAGGAAAAGACGACCGTCATTTACGGCCGTCATTTACGGCCGTCATTGTAATGACGGCCGTAAATGACGGCAGTAAATTACGGACGTCTTTTCCTATAGAACTCTATGTAAACGTTTTATGACGGCCGTAAAAGACACACAAATTACACACAAATGACGCCTGGCGTTACTCTGTGTGAATGCAGCCTTAGAGTGGCTCACAGCCAGAAATTTATCTCCAAAATAACAACAAACCTGTAGTACTTGTAAACTGGCTATTTTTTCTACGAAACAATTGCTTTTTGCAATGTAACTGCCACGTGTATTTAAAAAAACACAGGCAAGCACCTTTCCCTAATAAAAGGGTAATTTTTGTTGGATGAGGATGAAGATCTGGGTCAGGGTTATTATGGTGGAGGAACTAGGACTCCTAGACTAGAATATGAGGAGGAGGAAAGCTCCTCCTTGAATTCAGAGGGGGCCCTTGACATGTCACACACACAGCCATGGACAGAGGCTGACTCTTGTTTCTTCCAAGACGATGATGTTGATAATGACCACATTGGCCAAGAACACCAAATATGACAGGTCACTGGGTCAGTGCACATGCCTGCAAGCATGGCAGACTGTATGCACAGAGTGACAAGAATATTAATAGCATTAAGCAGAGGGATGGGTACTTGGGTGGATGTGCTCTTAAGCCCTTGCTATAAAGTAAAAATGGGGAAATTCTTCCCTGCCTCCAAAAGGAAAAAAAAATGCAATATTATCAAAATAATACCACAGTGTTTAGGGAGACCACTGCAACTTCCAGTGGCATGCGTACCCAGAAGGCCTCTGCCAAATTCCAGGCCACCTCACTCAACCAGCGCTCTACCTCATCTTCCAGTTCCAATTCTCAAGAGTAAAAGCAGCAGCATCAGTAGCCAAGTCCAATACAGTTTCTGGAACTTGATTAACCAGAAATTTTACAGCTTGCAGCGCCAATCAGAGACACAAAAGGCAACTGATACCCACCGGCTGCACCAGCAGGTACAGTTGTACCTAGAGTGCACTTATATTCCAAAAGATAACTGAGACCTCATGTAATTCTGGGCCAATAGTTTAGGGCAGGAAGGAGCAGGTCCAATTTGCAATGGGAAGTTTATGTTCTTCAGGCTCAAGCGTAATGGCTGAGGGGGTGTTCAGTACTGCCTGTGGCTTTGTAACACCTAAAAGGATGAAACCGCTATCATGGAAAAAAATCACTTTTATCAAAATTAATCAGGCATTTTCACACACCTGATGCCTCTGAATAGTAGTGCCACTGTCTTCCTTTATCATCATGGTCCATTTACTGTACTGCTGCTGCTGTTCCTAAGCATCCCACCACTGCCATCACACCCACAGCCAGACTTGTCTTGAAGCCTGGTCCATCATATTCCACTATAGTACACTGTTGGTGCTACAGTGTTGCCATTAAAAAAAAAATTGATTTCACATCTGGTTCAATTTTTGGTGAATTATTTATTTTTTTTGAAAAGCCAATTCTTCATCACTGTTGAGCTAAGGCCCCGTGTTTCGGAAACACAGCATTATTCCTGTTACCGAAACACAGCAGAAGAAAAACATAGGCTGCTCTCACATGGAGTAATGTCCCGCTCTTTCTGACACGTAAACACATGTCAGAGTGTGGCGCTTCAAAACAGATCCCATTTACATCAATGTGTGCCGTCTTACGCATGCTACACATTGAAAGCAATGGGTTAAAAAGCCTCCCATTGATTTCAATGTGTGGCGCGTGTATGCTGTTACAGCAGGGGTATTGCTGAAGTAATGATTCTTGTTCATATTGTATCATTCATTCTTGGTTGTTTGACTTTCATACAGTGTTTTTACATATATTGTGCAATGCTGGTGCATAGACATTGATATTGTGTGCAGGGCTCTTTAAGTAGTTTTCTCCCATAATTCTCTGTTTCTGTTGCTCCTCCCTTCTTGTTGCATCATCTTCCTGTCAGTGTTATTCAGTCTGTAACCACTGAGCAACCATCTTGTATAGCTCAAAAAGGAATTGTGTTTTGACCGTATGGCATATCATCTCTCAAGGTAAAGACAAATAAACTACCTGAAGCAACTCCATTGCATGTCTCCACATGCAACCTGGGAACGCAGGGAATGAAATGTCAGCGCGTTCTGCTATCTGCCATTAGCTTACATACGGGAATTACAATCTCACATCTTCAGAGATTTCTCTAACATGCATCTGTGGCAGAATAGTCAAAACACAATTCCTTTCTAGTTAAAACAAGCTATATCTGCAGCTCCTGCAGGATCTACAGACAGCCTGCAAGCAAGCACAGTCAGAATACAGCATAATCTGCAGGACGCCACACAGCCTGCAGGTGAGCTCAAAGCTGTCCTCCATCTTGAGCACATGTTCTCCTCACCACAGTGAAATAAGGGGCAGTGCCATCTTTATTGACATTTTCCACACAAAGGCACCATGTCCACAAGGAGCTATGTGGATTCCCCTGTCACTGCATCTTGGACAATGCATCCTGCTATCAGGGACTCAGATGTGCAGGAAACAGACTCCATGTTTCAGGATGTACAAATTGAGCGATTAAAACGTGTCAGTAAACCCACGCAAAAGATTAGAGAGAACTTTGAAATAACTAAAGAAGAGTTCTGTGATAATCTTGATGAATTATGGCGAAGAACTGAACACTATATAGCAGCGCTCTCACGCCATGACAGTGACGCAGCATAATTGGTCACTACACTAACCCGCTTATCTGCCGCCTATGAACGCTATCAGCGACTGTCCGCAAAATAAGTCACATTCCTGAGTAACGCTGATTTTGATGATGCTATAGCAGAGCTAACTGAGAGGGAGAACCTATTCCAAACGAAAGATGCCGCAGTGAAAAACGCCAGAGATAAGGCAGAACTCCGCATCGCACACCTACAAGAAGTAAGGTCCCATCGGTCTACTTCATCCAAACATACGCTTTCATCCTCCAGATCCTCTCGTTCCAGAAGGTCAGCATTACACGATAAGCTTATTGAGATCCGTGCTGACGCAGAGGAGGCCAGTGTCAGACGGTCCTTTGCTGAGAAGGAAGCAGAAATGGCGCAAAGGCAAGCAGAGGCAAAAGCAGAAATGGCGCAAAGGCAAGCAGAGGCAAAAGCAGAAATGGCGCAAAGGCAAGCAGAGGCAAAAGCTGAAATGGCGAAGAAGGAAGCAGAGGCAAAAGCTGAAATGGCGAAGAAGGAAGCAGAGACAGAAGCTCAACTAAAAATTCTCCAAATGGAAAGGGAGGAAGCAGCTGCCTTAGCCAAGCTAAAGGTTCTTGAACAAGCATTAGATCAAGACGCCGACCTAGACTGCTCCATCCCTGCAGAAGTGGAAGACCCAGCTGACCGCACTGCCAATTATGTGCTGAAGCAATCATCTCCTGCACCGCCTACTAAGTTACATGCACCAGCACCACTCCAAACCGACTACATGGCTGTACCTGTGAAGCATCAGATGATGCCACCTATCCAGAGCAAGGTAATTTCCAGCATCACACATGCAGATCCTCCAGAAACTAAACCACAGCTCAACCCTTATGCTACATCATTTCACCCCGATTCATCTCGGCCCCATATGCCAGAGAATTTATACGTCCCAGGGATATCACAAGGTAATCTGGTGACACAAGGTGGGAGATCAGACATGCCGGACTTTGCCAGATATATGATACGCAGGGAGCTGATAAACAATAGTCTCTCAAAGTTTGATGACCATGCTGAGAATTATAGAGCCTGGAAATCCACCTTTGAAGCAGTGATCAGTGATCTTAACCTCACTGCCAAAGAAAAACTTGACTTGCTTGTTAACTGGTTAGGCCCAGATTCTGCAGAACGTATAAAGACATTGAGAGCAGTTCATGCGGGCCACTCAGAGGAAGGTCTTGCTGCGGCATGGGAGAGACTTGAACAGACTTATGGCAGTTCTGAAGCTATAGAAAGTGCCTTATTTAAGAGACTTCATATGTTCCCAAAAATCACCAACAAGGACAACCGCAAGCTTCAAGATCTGAGCGACCTACTAAAGGAATTAGAGTTAGCCAAAATGGACCCACGTCTGTCAGGTCTGAGTTACCTTGACACATCTCATGGTGTTAATCCAGTGGTATCCAAACTACCATATGGCATGCAGGAAAAATGGGCTGACCTAGGTTCCAGATATAAAAGAGACCACAATGTGTCCTTCCCTCCTTTTTCTTATTTTTCCAGATTTATCAGTGACCAAGCTCGGAAAAAGAATGATCCCAGCTTTGACTTCACAGAATCCTCTCTACCAGCTTCATCATCATGTTCAAGGTATGAAACAAGCAAACGTAGAGACTTAAGGGGAACAGTATCTGCTAGGAAGACAGACGTCCCAATCGCTGCACCCTGCACCACCAAACAGGACACTCCTGTCCTTAAAGATAAAGACCCTAATAGTACGTGCCCTATCCACAAAAGGCCTCATCCCCTGAAAGAGTGTAGAGGACTTAGGGCAAAGACTTTGCAAGAATGCAGAGACATGCTCAAGGAGCTAGGAGTGTGTTACAAGTGTTGTGCTTCTTCAAAACATTTTGCTAAGGACTGTAAGGCTGTCATCAAGTGTACTGAATGCAGTAGCGACAAACATGTCGCAGCCATGCATCCTACCTCTTCATCTGACAACTCACATCCTCAAGCAGCATCTAAAGCCGTCACTGCGCATGGCGGGGAGCCATCGGCTCAAGTTTCAGCTACTACCACTGTCTCCTCCTCCTGCATGGAAGTATGTGGCAAGGATAATGGTCCTAAGTGCTGTGCCAAGGTGTGCTTGGTGAATGTCTACCCAGAAGGGCAATCTGAAAAGGCCATCAGGATGTATGCCATAATAGACGAACAAAGCAACAGGTCTCTAGCAAAGCCTAAGTTCTTCGAGATCTTCGGTATAGAAGGAGAAGCAATACCATACTCTCTTAACACTTGTTCTGGTCGCATAGAGACTTCTGGCAGGAGAGCCACTGGATACGTTATCTCTCCAATTAACAGGAATATTCACATATCCCTACTAGAGATGAGCGAACAGTGTTCTATCGAACTCATGTTCGATCGGATATTAGGCTGTTCGGCATGTTCGAATCGAATCGAACACCGCGTGGTAAAGTGCGCCATTACTCGATTCCCCTCCCACCTTCCCTGGCGCCTTTTTTGCTCCAATAACAGCGCAGGGTAGGTGGGACAGGAACTACGACACCGGTGACGTTGAGAAAAGTAGGCAAAACCCATTGGCTGCCGAAAACATGTGACCTCTAATTTAAAAGAACAGCGCCGCCCAGGTTCGCGTCATTCTGAGCTTGCAATTCACCGAGGACGGAGGTTTCCGTCCAGCTAGCTAGGGCTTAGATTCTGGGTAGGCAGGGACAGGCTAGGATAGGAAGGAGAAGACAACCACAACAGCTCTTGTAAGAGCTAAATTCCAGGGAGAAGCTTGTCAGTGTAACGTGGCACTGACGGGCTCAATCGCCGCAACCCAGCTTTCCCAGGATCCTGAATGGAATACACTGTCAGTGTATTCCCGTATACCCGATATATACCCCCGATACCCGTTCCAACGGTGTGCCCCCCCACCTTCACCCCAGAAATAACCTGCAAGTCCCCTAGCAAAAGAATTGGGGCTATATACACCCACTATTTTTGCTACTGCCATATAGTGCCATTGTCTGACTGGGAATTCAAGGAATATATTGGGGTTACGTGCACCCACAATTTTTACTACTGGTATACAGTGCCAGTTTCTGACTGGGAATTCAAAGAATATATTGGGGTTATAAATACCCTCATTTCTTGCTACTGCCATATAGTGCCAGTTTCTGACTGGTAATTCAAAGAATATATTGCGGTTATAAATACCCTCATTTCTTGCTACTGGTATATAGTGCCATTGTCTGACTGGGAATTCAAAGAATATATTGGGGTTACGTGCACCCACAATTTTTACTACTGGTATACAGTGCCAGTTTCTGACTGGGAATTCAAAGAATATATTGGGGTTACAAATACCCTCATTTCTTGCTACTGCCATATAGTGCCAGTTTCTGACTGGTAATTCAAAGAATATAGTGGGGTTACGTGCACCCACAATTTTTACTACTGGTATACAGTGCCATTGTCTGACTGGGAATTCAAAGAATATATTGGGGTTACAAATACCCTCATTTCTTGCTACTGCCATATAGTGCTAGTTTCTGACTGGTAATTCAAAGAATATATTGGGGTTACGTGCACCCACAATTTTTACTACTGGTATACAGTGCCAGTTTCTGACTGGGAATTCAAAGAATATATTGGGGTTACAAATACCCTCATTTCTTGCTACTGCCATATAGTGCCAGTTTCTGACTGGTAATTCAAAGAATATATTGGGGTTACGTGCACCCACAATTTTTACTACTGGTATACAGTTCCATTGTCTGACTGGGAATTCAAAGAATATATTGGGGTTATAAATACCCTCATTTCTTGCTACTGCCATATAGTGCCAGTTTCTGACTGGGAATTCAAAGAATATATTGGGGTTATAAATACCCTCATTTCTTGCTACTGCCATATAGTGCCAGTTTCTGACTGGGAATTCAAAGAATATATTGGGGTTATAAATACCCTCATTTCTTGCTACTGGTATATAGTGCCATTGTCTGACTGGGAATTCAAAGAATATATTGGGGTTACGTGCACCCACAATTTTTACTACTGGTATACAGTGCCAGTTTCTGACTGGGAATTCAAAGAATATATTGGGGTTACAAATACCCTCATTTCTTGCTACTGCCATATAGTGCCAGTTTCTGACTGGTAATTCAAAGAATATATTGGGGTTACGTGCACCCACAATTTTTACTACTGGTATACAGTGCCATTGTCTGACTGGGAATTCAAAGAATATATTGGAGTTATAAATACCCTCATTTCTTGCTACTGCCATATAGTGCCAGTTTCTGACTGGGAATTCAAAGAATATATTGGGGTTACGTGCACCCACAATTTTTACTACTGGTATACAGTGCCATTGTCTGACTGGGAATTCAAAGAATATATTGGGGTTATAAATACCCTCATTTCTTGCTACTGGTATATAGTGCCATTGTCTGACTGGGAATTCAAAGAATATATTGGGGTTACGTGCACCCACAATTTTTACTACTGGTATACAGTGCCAGTTTCTGACTGGGAATTCAAAGAATATATTGGGGTTACAAATACCCTCATTTCTTGCTACTGCCATATAGTGCCAGTTTCTGACTGGTAATTCAAAGAATATATTGGGGATACGTGCACCCACAATTTTTACTACTGGTATACAGTGCCATTGTCTGACTGGGAATTCAAAGAATATATTGGGGTTACGTGCACCCACAATTTTTACTACTGGTATACAGTGCCATTGTCTGACTGGGAATTCAAAGAATATATTGGGGTTATAAATACCCTCATTTCTTGCTACTGCCATATAGTGCCAGTTTCTGACTGGTAATTCAAAGAATATATTGGGGTTATAAATACCCTCATTTCTTGCTACTGGTATATAGTGCCATTGTCTGACTGGGAATTCAAAGAATATATTGGGGTTACGTGCACCCACAATTTTTGCTACTGGTATATAGTGCCAATTTCTAACTGGGAATTCAAAATGCGCAAGGCTCCCGGAAAGGGACGTGGACGAGGCCGTGGGCGAGGTCGGGGGAATGGTTCTGGGGAGCAAGGTAGCAGTGAAGCCACAGGGCGTCCCGTGCCTACTCCTGTGGGGCAGCAAGCATTGCGCCACTCCACAGTGCCAGGGTTGCTTGCCACATTAACTAAACTGCAGGGTACAAACCTTAGTAGGCCCGAGAACCAGGAACAGGTCTTGCAATGGCTGTCAGAGAACGCTTACAGCACATTGTCCAGCAGCCAGTCAGACTCTGCCTCCTCTCCTCCTATTACCCAACAGTCTTGTCCTCCTTCCTCCCAAAATTCCCAAGCTTCACAGAACAATAACCCCAACTGTCCCTGCTCCCCAGAGCTGTTCTCCGCTCCTTTCATTGTCCCTCAACCTGCCTCTCCACGTCACGATTCCACAAACCTAACAGAGGAGCATCTGTGTCCAGATGCTCAAACACTAGAGTCTCCTCCATCTCCGTTCGATTTGGTGGTGGATGACCAGCAACCCACCCTCATCGACGATGATGTGACGCAGTTGCCGTCAGGGCATCCAGTTGACCGGCGCATTGTGCGGGAGGAGGAGATGAGACAGGAGTTGGAAGAGGAAGTGGTGGATGATGAGGACACTGACCCGACCTGGACAGGGGGGATGTCAAGCGGGGAAAGTAGTGTGGATGTTGAGGCAAGTGCAGCACCAAAAAGGGTAGCTAGAGGCAGAGGCAGAGGTCAGCAGCTTAGGCGAAGCCAGGCCACACCCGGAATCTCCCAAGATGTTCCAGTTCGTACCCAGCCCCGAAAAACTCCCACCTCGAGGGCACGTTTCTCGAAGGTGTGGAGTTTTTTCAAGGAATGCGCCGAGGACAGATATAGTGTTGTCTGCACAATTTGCCTCTCGAAATTGATTAGGGGCTCTGAGAAGAGCAACCTGTCCACCACTTCAATGCGCCGTCATTTGGAATCCAAGCACTGGAATCAGTGGCAGGCAGCAACGGCAGGACAAAGGCCGCCTGCCGTTCACGCCACTGCCACTGCCACTGCCTCTGCCTCTGCCACTGCCACTGCTGACTGTGCTGGCAATGCACTCCAGAGGACGAGCCAGGACACCACTTCATCTGCCTCCGCCACTTTGTTGACTTCTCCCTCATCCTCCCCTGTTCCTGTCTTATCTCCTTCTCCTGCACCATCAAAGGCACCATCAGGCGCTTCTTTACAACAACCCACCATCTCTCAGACATTGGAGCGGCGGCAGAAATACACTGCTAACCACCCACACGCGCAAGCCTTGAACGCCAACATCGCTAAACTGCTGGCCCAGGAGATGTTGGCGTTCCGGCTTGTTGAAACTCCCGCCTTCCTGGACCTGATGGCAACTGCGGCACCTCGCTATGCCGTCCCTAGCCGTCACTACTTCTCCCGGTGTGCCGTCCCCGCCTTGCACCAGCACGTTTCACTCAACATCAGGCGGGCCCTTAGTTCCGCGCTTTGCACAAAGGTCCACTTGACCACCGACGCGTGGACAAGTGCATGCGGACAGGGACGCTACATTTCACTGACGGCACACTGGGTGAATGTAGTTGAGGCTGGGACTGCTTCCCAAACTGGCCCGGTGTACCTCGTCTCCCCGCCTAACATTCCTGGCAGGGACACGAGAAGAACACCCCCCTCCTCCTCCTCCTCTACCGCCTCCTCCTCCGCCACCGCCTCCTCCTCCGCCACCGCCTCCTCCTCCGCTGTTAGATTGACCCCAGCTACGAGTTGGAAACGTTGCAGCACTGGCGTTGGTAGACGTCAGCAGGCTGTGCTGAAGCTGATCAGCTTGGGGGACAGACAGCACACTGCCTCCGAGGTGAGGGATGCCCTCCTCGATGAGACGGCAATATGGTTTGAGCCGCTGCACTTGGGCCCAGGCATGGTCGTTTGTGATAACGGTCGGAACCTGGTAGCAGCTCTGGAGCTTGCCGGACTCCAACATGTTCCATGCCTGGCGCACGTCTTCAACCTAGTGGTGCAACGTTTCCTAAAGAGCTACCCCAATGTTCCAGAGCTACTGGTGAAAGTGCGGCGCATGTGCGCCCACTTTCGCAAGTCGACAGTAGCCGCTGCTAGCTTAAAATCTCTCCAGCAACGCCTGCATGTGCCACAACACCGGCTTTTGTGCGACGTCCCCACACGCTGGAACTCAACGTTTCAGATGTTGAATAGAGTGGTTGAGCAGCAGAGACCTTTGATGGAATACCAGCTACAAAACCCTAGGGTGCCACAAAGTCAGCTGCCTCAGTTTCACATCCATGAGTGGCCATGGATGAGAGACCTTTGTGACATCCTACGGGTCTTTGAGGAGTCCACAAGGAGGGTGAGCTCTGAGGATGCGATGGTGAGCCTTACAATCCCGCTCTTGTGTGTTCTGAGAGAATCCCTGATTGACATCAGGGATAACTCAGATCACACAGAGGAGTTAGGGATAGCATCCGATCCGTCACAGCTGGAGAGTAGGTCCACACATCTGTCCGCTTCACTGCGTTTAATGGAGGAGGAGGAGGAGGAGGAAGAAGAGTTGTCCGATGATGTGATGGTGATACAGGAGGCTTCCGGGCAACTTCGAATCGTCCCATTGTTGCAGCGCGGATGGGTAGACATGGAGGATGAGGAGGAAATGGAGATTGAACTTTCCGGTGGGGCCAGAGGAGTCATGCCAACTAACACTGTGGCAGACATGGCTGAGTTCATGTTGGGGTGCTTTACAACCGACAAGCGTATTGTCAAAATCATGGAGGACAAGCAGTACTGGATCTTTGCTATCCTTGACCCCCGGTATAAAAACAACATCTCGTCTTTTATTCCGGTAGAGGGGAGGGCCAATCGCATCAATGCTTGCCACAGGCAATTGGTGCAGAATATGATGGAGATGTTTCCAGCATGTGACAGTGGCGGCAGGGAGGGCAGTTCCTCCAGTAGGCAACCAAGTTCTCACCGGTCCACACAAACGAGGGGCACACTGTCTAAGGTCTGGGACACCTTGATGGCACCCCCTCGCCAAAGTGCCGCCACGGAGGGTCCTAGTGTCACCAGGCGTGAGAAGTATAGGCGCATGTTGCGGGAATACTAGAGATGAGCGAACAGTGTTCTATCGAACTCATGTTCGATCGGATATTAGGCTGTTCGGCATGTTCGAATCGAATCGAACACCGCGTGGTAAAGTGCGCCATTACTCGATTCCCCTCCCACCTTCCCTGGCGCCTTTTTTGCTCCAATAACAGCGCAGGGTAGGTGGGACAGGAACTACGACACCGGTGACGTTGAAAAAAGTAGGCAAAACCCATTGGCTGCCGAAAACATGTGACCTCTAATTTAAAAGAACAGCGCCGCCCAGGTTCGCGTCATTCTGAGCTTGCAATTCACCGAGGACGGAGGTTTCCGTCCAGCTAGCTAGGGCTTAGATTCTGGGTAGGCAGGGACAGGCTAGGATAGGAAGGAGAAGACAACCAACAGCTCTTGTAAGAGCTAAATTCCAGGGAGAAGCTTGTCAGTGTAACGTGGCACTGACGGGCTCAATCGCCGCAACCCAGCTTTCCCAGGATCCTGAATGGAATACACTGTCAGTGTATTCCCGTATACCCGATATATACCCCGATACCCGTTCCAACGGTGTGCCCCCCCACCTTCACCCCAGAAATACCCTGCAAGTCCCCTAGCAATAGAATTGGGGCTATATACACCCACAATTTTTACTACTGGTATACAGTGCCATTGTCTGACTGGGAATTCAAAGAATATATTGGGAATACAAATACCCTCATTTCTTGCTACTGCCATATAGTGCCAGTTTCTGACTGGTAATTCAAAGAATATATTGGGGTTACGTGCACCCACAATTTTTACTACTGGTATACAGTGCCATTGTCTGACTGGGAATTCAAAGAATATATTGGGAATACAAATACCCTCATTTCTTGCTACTGCCATATAGTGCCAGTGTCTGACTGGGAATTCAAAGAATATATTGGGGTTACGTGCACCCACAATTTTTACTACTGGTATACAGTGCCATTGTCTGACTGGGAATTCAAAGAATATATTGGGAATACAAATACCCTCATTTCTTGCTACTGCCATATAGTGCCAGTGTCTGACTGGGAATTCAAAGAATATATTGGGGTTACGTGCACCCACAATTTTTACTACTGGTATACAGTGCCATTGTCTGACTGGGAATTCAAAGAATATATTGGGAATACAAATACCCTCATTTCTTGCTACTGCCATATAGTGCCAGTGTCTGACTGGTAATTCAAAGAATATATTGGGGTTACGTGCACCCACAATTTTTACTACTGGTATACAGTGCCATTGTCTGACTGGGAATTCAAAGAATATATTGGGAATACAAATACCCTCATTTCTTGCTACTGCCATATAGTGCCAGTGTCTGACTGGGAATTCAAAGAATATATTGGGGTTACGTGCACCCACAATTTTTACTACTGGTATACAGTGCCATTGTCTGACTGGGAATTCAAAGAATATATTGGGGTTATAAATACCCTCATTTCTTGCTACTGCCATATAGTGCCAGTTTCTGACTGGTAATTCAAAGAATATATTGGGGTTACGTGCACCCACAATTTTTACTACTGGTATACAGTGCCATTGTCTGACTGGGAATTCAAAGAGTATATTGGGAATACAAATACCCTCATTTCTTGCTACTGCCATATAGTGCCAGTTTCTGACTGGTAATTCAAAGAATATATTGGGGTTACGTGCACCCACAATTTTTACTACTGGTATACAGTGCCATTGTCTGACTGGGAATTCAAAGAATATATTGGGAATACAAATACCCTCATTTCTTGCTACTGCCATATAGTGCCAGTGTCTGACTGGGAATTCAAAGAATATATTGGGGTTACGTGCACCCACAATTTTTACTACTGGTATACAGTGCCATTGTCTGACTGGGAATTCAAAGAGTATATTGGGAATACAAATACCCTCATTTCTTGCTACTGCCATATAGTGCCAGTTTCTGACTGGTAATTCAAAGAATATATTGGGGTTACGTGCACCCACAATTTTTACTACTGGTATACAGTGCCATTGTCTGACTGGGAATTCAAAGAGTATATTGGGAATACAAATACCCTCATTTCTTGCTACTGCCATATAGTGCCAGTTTCTGACTGGGAATTCAAAGAATATATTGGGGTTACGTGCACCCACAATTTTTACTACTGGTATACAGTGCCATTGTCTGACTGGGAATTCAAAGAATATATTGGGAATACAAATACCCTCATTTCTTGCTACTGCCATATAGTGCCAGTGTCTGACTGGGAATTCAAAGAATATATTGGGGTTACGTGCACCCACAATTTTTACTACTGGTATACAGTGCCATTGTCTGACTGGGAATTCAAAGAATATATTGGGAATACAAATACCCTCATTTCTTGCTACTGCCATATAGTGCCAGTGTCTGACTGGTAATTCAAAGAATATATTGGGGTTACGTGCACCCACAATTTTTACTACTGGTATACAGTGCCATTGTCTGACTGGGAATTCAAAGAATATATTGGGAATACAAATACCCTCATTTCTTGCTACTGCCATATAGTGCCAGTGTCTGACTGGGAATTCAAAGAATATATTGGGGTTACGTGCACCCACAATTTTTACTACTGGTATACAGTGCCATTGTCTGACTGGGAATTCAAAGAGTATATTGGGAATACAAATACCCTCATTTCTTGCTACTGCCATATAGTGCCAGTTTCTGACTGGTAATTCAAAGAATATATTGGGGTTACGTGCACCCACAATTTTTACTACTGGTATACAGTGCCATTGTCTGACTGGGAATTCAAAGAGTATATTGGGAATACAAATACCCTCATTTCTTGCTACTGCCATATAGTGCCAGTTTCTGACTGGGAATTCAAAGAATATATTGGGGTTACGTGCACCCACAATTTTTACTACTGGTATACAGTGCCATTGTCTGACTGGGAATTCAAAGAATATATTGGGGTTATAAATACCCTCATTTCTTGCTACTGCCATATAGTGCCAGTTTCTGACTGGTAATTCAAAGAATATATTGGGGTTACGTGCACCCACAATTTTTACTACTGGTATACAGTGCCATTGTCTGACTGGGAATTCAAAGAGTATATTGGGAATACAAATACCCTCATTTCTTGCTACTGCCATATAGTGCCAGTTTCTGACTGGTAATTCAAAGAATATATTGGGGTTACGTGCACCCACAATTTTTACTACTGGTATACAGTGCCATTGTCTGACTGGGAATTCAAAGAGTATATTGGGAATACAAATACCCTCATTTCTTGCTACTGCCATATAGTGCCAGTTTCTGACTGGTAATTCAAAGAATATATTGGGGTTACGTGCACCCACAATTTTTACTACTGGTATACAGTGCCATTGTCTGACTGGGAATTCAAAGAGTATATTGGGAATACAAATACCCTCATTTCTTGCTACTGCCATATAGTGCCAGTTTCTGACTGGTAATTCAAAGAATATATTGGGGTTACGTGCACCCACAATTTTTACTACTGGTATACAGTGCCATTGTCTGACTGGGAATTCAAAGAGTATATTGGGAATACAAATACCCTCATTTCTTGCTACTGCCATATAGTGCCAGTTTCTGACTGGTAATTCAAAGAATATATTGGGGTTACGTGCACCCACAATTTTTACTACTGGTATACAGTGCCATTGTCTGACTGGGAATTCAAAGAATATATTGGGGTTATAAATACCCTCATTTCTTGCTACTGCCATATAGTGCCAGTTTCTGACTGGTAATTCAAAGAATATATTGGGGTTACGTGCACCCACAATTTTTACTACTGGTATACAGTGCCATTGTCTGACTGGGAATTCAAAGAGTATATTGGGAATACAAATACCCTCATTTCTTGCTACTGCCATATAGTGCCAGTTTCTGACTGGTAATTCAAAGAATATATTGGGGTTACGTGCACCCACAATTTTTACTACTGGTATACAGTGCCATTGTCTGACTGGGAATTCAAAGAATATATTGGGGTTATAAATACCCTCATTTCTTGCTACTGCCATATAGTGCCAGTTTCTGACTGGTAATTCAAAGAATATATTGGGGTTACGTGCACCCACAATTTTTACTACTGGTATACAGTGCCATTGTCTGACTGGGAATTCAAAGAGTATATTGGGAATACAAATATCCTCATTTCTTGCTACTGCCATATAGTGCCAGTGTCTGACTGGGAATTCAAAGAATATATTGGGGTTACGTGCACCCACAATTTTTACTACTGGTATACAGTGCCAATTTCTAACTAGGAATTCAAAATGCGCAAGGCTCCCGGAAAGGGACGTGGACGAGGCCGTGGGCGAGGTCGGGGGAATGGTTCTGGGGAGCAAGGTAGCAGTGAAGCCACAGGGCGTCCCGTGCCTACTCCTGTGGGGCAGCAAGCATTGCGCCACTCCACAGTGCCAGGGTTGCTTGCCACATTAACTAAACTGCAGGGTACAAACCTTAGTAGGCCCGAGAACCAGGAACAGGTCTTGCAATGGCTGTCAGAGAACGCTTACAGCACATTGTCCAGCAGCCAGTCAGACTCTGCCTCCTCTCCTCCTATTACCCAACAGTCTTGTCTTCCTTCCTCCCAAAATTCCGAAGCTTTACAGAACAATAACCCAAACTGTCCCTGCTCCCCAGAGCTGTTCTCCGCTCCTTTCATTGTCCCTCAACCTGCCTCTCCACGTCACGATTCCACGAACCTAACAGAGGAGCATCTGTGTCCAGATGCTCAAACACTAGAGTCTCCTCCATCTCCGTTCGATTTGGTGGTGGATGACCAGCAACCCACCCTCATCGACGATGATGTGACGCAGTTGCCGTCAGGGCATCCAGTTGACCGGCGCATTGTGCGGGAGGAGGAGATGAGACAGGAGTTGGAAGAGGAAGTGGTGGATGATGAGGACACTGACCCGACCTGGACAGGGGGGATGTCAAGCGGGGAAAGTAGTGTGGATGTTGAGGCAAGTGCAGCACCAAAAAGGGTAGCTAGAGGCAGAGGCAGAGGTCAGCAGCTTAGGCGAAGCCAGGCCACACCCGGAATCTCCCAAGATGTTCCAGTTCGTACCCAGCCCCGAAAAACTCCCACCTCGAGGGCACGTTTCTCGAAGGTGTGGAGTTTTTTCAAGGAATGCGCCGAGGACAGATATAGTGTTGTCTGCACAATTTGCCTCTCGAAATTGATTAGGGGCTCTGAGAAGAGCAACCTGTCCACCACTTCAATGCGCCGTCATTTGGAATCCAAGCACTGGAATCAGTGGCAGGCAGCAACGGCAGGACAAAGGCCGCCTGCCGTTCACGCCACTGCCACTGCCACTGCCTCTGCCTCTGCCACTGCCACTGCTGACTGTGCTGGCAATGCACTCCAGAGGACGAGCCAGGACACCACTTCATCTGCCTCCGCCACTTTGTTGACTTCTCCCTCATCCTCCCCTGTTCCTGTCTTATCTCCTTCTCCTGCACCATCAAAGGCACCATCAGGCGCTTCTTTACAACAACCCACCATCTCTCAGACATTGGAGCGGCGGCAGAAATACACTGCTAACCACCCACACGCGCAAGCCTTGAACGCCAACATCGCTAAACTGCTGGCCCAGGAGATGTTGGCGTTCCGGCTTGTTGAAACTCCCGCCTTCCTGGACCTGATGGCAACTGCGGCACCTCGCTATGCCGTCCCTAGCCGTCACTACTTCTCCCGGTGTGCCGTCCCCGCCTTGCACCAGCACGTTTCACTCAACATCAGGCGGGCCCTTAGTTCCGCGCTTTGCACAAAGGTCCACTTGACCACCGACGCGTGGACAAGTGCATGCGGACAGGGACGCTACATTTCACTGACGGCACACTGGGTGAATGTAGTTGAGGCTGGGACTGCTTCCCAAACTGGCCCGGTGTACCTCGTCTCCCCGCCTAACATTCCTGGCAGGGACACGAGAAGAACACCCCCCTCCTCCTCCTCCTCTACCGCCTCCTCCTCCGCCACCGCCTCCTCCTCCGCCACCGCCTCCTCCTCCGCTGTTAGATTGACCCCAGCTACGAGTTGGAAACGTTGCAGCACTGGCGTTGGTAGACGTCAGCAGGCTGTGCTGAAGCTGATCAGCTTGGGGGACAGACAGCACACTGCCTCCGAGGTGAGGGATGCCCTCCTCGATGAGACGGCAATATGGTTTGAGCCGCTGCACTTGGGCCCAGGCATGGTCGTTTGTGATAACGGTCGGAACCTGGTAGCAGCTCTGGAGCTTGCCGGACTCCAACATGTTCCATGCCTGGCGCACGTCTTCAACCTAGTGGTGCAACGTTTCCTAAAGAGCTACCCCAATGTTCCAGAGCTACTGGTGAAAGTGCGGCGCATGTGCGCCCACTTTCGCAAGTCGACAGTAGCCGCTGCTAGCTTAAAATCTCTCCAGCAACGCCTGCATGTGCCACAACACCGGCTTTTGTGCGACGTCCCCACACGCTGGAACTCAACGTTTCAGATGTTGAATAGAGTGGTTGAGCAGCAGAGACCTTTGATGGAATACCAGCTACAAAACCCTAGGGTGCCACAAAGTCAGCTGCCTCAGTTTCACATCCATGAGTGGCCATGGATGAGAGACCTTTGTGACATCCTACGGGTCTTTGAGGAGTCCACAAGGAGGGTGAGCTCTGAGGATGCGATGGTGAGCCTTACAATCCCGCTCTTGTGTGTTCTGAGAGAATCCCTGATTGACATCAGGGATAACTCAGATCACACAGAGGAGTTAGGGATAGCATCCGATCCGTCACAGCTGGAGAGTAGGTCCACACATCTGTCCGCTTCACTGCGTTTAATGGAGGAGGAGGAGGAGGAGGAAGAAGAGTTGTCCGATGATGTGATGGTGATACAGGAGGCTTCCGGGCAACTTCGAATCGTCCCATTGTTGCAGCGCGGATGGGTAGACATGGAGGATGAGGAGGAAATGGAGATTGAACTTTCCGGTGGGGCCAGAGGAGTCATGCCAACTAACACTGTGGCAGACATGGCTGAGTTCATGTTGGGGTGCTTTACAACCGACAAGCGTATTGTCAAAATCATGGAGGACAACCAGTACTGGATCTTTGCTATCCTTGACCCCCGGTATAAAAACAACATCTCGTCTTTTATTCCGGTAGAGGGGAGGGCCAATCGCATCAATGCTTGCCACAGGCAATTGGTGCAGAATATGATGGAGATGTTTCCAGCATGTGACAGTGGCGGCAGGGAGGGCAGTTCCTCCAGTAGGCAACCAAGTTCTCACCGGTCCACACAAACGAGGGGCACACTGTCTAAGGTCTGGGACACCTTGATGGCACCCCCTCGCCAAAGTGCCGCCACGGAGGGTCCTAGTGTCACCAGGCGTGAGAAGTATAGGCGCATGTTGCGGGAATACTAGAGATGAGCGAACAGTGTTCTATCGAACTCATGTTCGATCGGATATTAGGCTGTTCGGCATGTTCGAATCGAATCGAACACCGCGTGGTAAAGTGCGCCATTACTCGATTCCCCTCCCACCTTCCCTGGCGCCTTTTTTGCTCCAATAACAGCGCAGGGTAGGTGGGACAGGAACTACGACACCGGTGACGTTGAAAAAAGTAGGCAAAACCCATTGGCTGCCGAAAACATGTGACCTCTAATTTAAAAGAACAGCGCCGCCCAGGTTCGCGTCATTCTGAGCTTGCAATTCACCGAGGACGGAGGTTTCCGTCCAGCTAGCTAGGGCTTAGATTCTGGGTAGGCAGGGACAGGCTAGGATAGGAAGGAGAAGACAACCAACAGCTCTTGTAAGAGCTAAATTCCAGGGAGAAGCTTGTCAGTGTAACGTGGCACTGACGGGCTCAATCGCCGCAACCCAGCTTTCCCAGGATCCTGAATGGAATACACTGTCAGTGTATTCCCGTATACCCGATATATACCCCGATACCCGTTCCAACGGTGTGCCCCCCCACCTTCACCCCAGAAATACCCTGCAAGTCCCCTAGCAATAGAATTGGGGCTATATACACCCACAATTTTTACTACTGGTATACAGTGCCATTGTCTGACTGGGAATTCAAAGAATATATTGGGAATACAAATACCCTCATTTCTTGCTACTGCCATATAGTGCCAGTTTCTGACTGGTAATTCAAAGAATATATTGGGGTTACGTGCACCCACAATTTTTACTACTGGTATACAGTGCCATTGTCTGACTGGGAATTCAAAGAATATATTGGGAATACAAATACCCTCATTTCTTGCTACTGCCATATAGTGCCAGTGTCTGACTGGAAATTCAAAGAATATATTGGGGTTACGTGCACCCACAATTTTTACTACTGGTATACAGTGCCATTGTCTGACTGGGAATTCAAAGAATATATTGGGAATACAAATACCCTCATTTCTTGCTACTGCCATATAGTGCCAGTGTCTGACTGGGAATTCAAAGAATATATTGGGGTTACGTGCACCCACAATTTTTACTACTGGTATACAGTGCCATTGTCTGACTGGGAATTCAAAGAATATATTGGGAATACAAATACCCTCATTTCTTGCTACTGCCATATAGTGCCAGTGTCTGACTGGGAATTCAAAGAATATATTGGGGTTACGTGCACCCACAATTTTTACTACTGGTATACAGTGCCATTGTCTGACTGGGAATTCAAAGAATATATTGGGGTTATAAATACCCTCATTTCTTGCTACTGCCATATAGTGCCAGTTTCTGACTGGTAATTCAAAGAATATATTGGGGTTACGTGCACCCACAATTTTTACTACTGGTATACAGTGCCATTGTCTGACTGGGAATTCAAAGAGTATATTGGGAATACAAATACCCTCATTTCTTGCTACTGCCATATAGTGCCAGTTTCTGACTGGTAATTCAAAGAATATATTGGGGTTACGTGCACCCACAATTTTTACTACTGGTATACAGTGCCATTGTCTGACTGGGAATTCAAAGAATATATTGGGAATACAAATACCCTCATTTCTTGCTACTGCCATATAGTGCCAGTGTCTGACTGGGAATTCAAAGAATATATTGGGGTTACGTGCACCCACAATTTTTACTACTGGTATACAGTGCCATTGTCTGACTGGGAATTCAAAGAGTATATTGGGAATACAAATACCCTCATTTCTTGCTACTGCCATATAGTGCCAGTTTCTGACTGGTAATTCAAAGAATATATTGGGGTTACGTGCACCCACAATTTTTACTACTGGTATACAGTGCCATTGTCTGACTGGGAATTCAAAGAGTATATTGGGAATACAAATACCCTCATTTCTTGCTACTGCCATATAGTGCCAGTTTCTGACTGGGAATTCAAAGAATATATTGGGGTTACGTGCACCCACAATTTTTACTACTGGTATACAGTGCCATTGTCTGACTGGGAATTCAAAGAATATATTGGGGTTATAAATACCCTCATTTCTTGCTACTGCCATATAGTGCCAGTTTCTGACTGGTAATTCAAAGAATATATTGGGGTTACGTGCACCCACAATTTTTACTACTGGTATACAGTGCCATTGTCTGACTGGGAATTCAAAGAATATATTGGGGTTATAAATACCCTCATTTCTTGCTACTGCCATATAGTGCCAGTTTCTGACTGGTAATTCAAAGAATATATTGGGGTTACGTGCACCCACAATTTTTACTACTGGTATACAGTGCCATTGTCTGACTGGGAATTCAAAGAATATATTGGGAATACAAATACCCTCATTTCTTGCTACTGCCATATAGTGCCAGTGTCTGACTGGGAATTCAAAGAATATATTGGGGTTACGTGCACCCACAATTTTTACTACTGGTATACAGTGCCATTGTCTGACTGGGAATTCAAAGAATATATTGGGAATACAAATACCCTCATTTCTTGCTACTGCCATATAGTGCCAGTGTCTGACTGGTAATTCAAAGAATATATTGGGGTTACGTGCACCCACAATTTTTACTACTGGTATACAGTGCCATTGTCTGACTGGGAATTCAAAGAATATATTGGGAATACAAATACCCTCATTTCTTGCTACTGCCATATAGTGCCAGTGTCTGACTGGGAATTCAAAGAATATATTGGGGTTACGTGCACCCACAATTTTTACTACTGGTATACAGTGCCATTGTCTGACTGGGAATTCAAAGAGTATATTGGGAATACAAATACCCTCATTTCTTGCTACTGCCATATAGTGCCAGTTTCTGACTGGTAATTCAAAGAATATATTGGGGTTACGTGCACCCACAATTTTTACTACTGGTATACAGTGCCATTGTCTGACTGGGAATTCAAAGAGTATATTGGGAATACAAATACCCTCATTTCTTGCTACTGCCATATAGTGCCAGTTTCTGACTGGGAATTCAAAGAATATATTGGGGTTACGTGCACCCACAATTTTTACTACTGGTATACAGTGCCATTGTCTGACTGGGAATTCAAAGAATATATTGGGGTTATAAATACCCTCATTTCTTGCTACTGCCATATAGTGCCAGTTTCTGACTGGTAATTCAAAGAATATATTGGGGTTACGTGCACCCACAATTTTTACTACTGGTATACAGTGCCATTGTCTGACTGGGAATTCAAAGAGTATATTGGGAATACAAATACCCTCATTTCTTGCTACTGCCATATAGTGCCAGTTTCTGACTGGTAATTCAAAGAATATATTGGGGTTACGTGCACCCACAATTTTTACTACTGGTATACAGTGCCATTGTCTGACTGGGAATTCAAAGAATATATTGGGAATACAAATACCCTCATTTCTTGCTACTGCCATATAGTGCCAGTGTCTGACTGGAAATTCAAAGAATATATTGGGGTTACGTGCACCCACAATTTTTACTACTGGTATACAGTGCCATTGTCTGACTGGGAATTCAAAGAATATATTGGGAATACAAATACCCTCATTTCTTGCTACTGCCATATAGTGCCAGTGTCTGACTGGGAATTCAAAGAATATATTGGGGTTACGTGCACCCACAATTTTTACTACTGGTATACAGTGCCATTGTCTGACTGGGAATTCAAAGAATATATTGGGAATACAAATACCCTCATTTCTTGCTACTGCCATATAGTGCCAGTGTCTGACTGGGAATTCAAAGAATATATTGGGGTTACGTGCACCCACAATTTTTACTACTGGTATACAGTGCCATTGTCTGACTGGGAATTCAAAGAATATATTGGGGTTATAAATACCCTCATTTCTTGCTACTGCCATATAGTGCCAGTTTCTGACTGGTAATTCAAAGAATATATTGGGGTTACGTGCACCCACAATTTTTACTACTGGTATACAGTGCCATTGTCTGACTGGGAATTCAAAGAGTATATTGGGAATACAAATACCCTCATTTCTTGCTACTGCCATATAGTGCCAGTTTCTGACTGGTAATTCAAAGAATATATTGGGGTTACGTGCACCCACAATTTTTACTACTGGTATACAGTGCCATTGTCTGACTGGGAATTCAAAGAATATATTGGGAATACAAATACCCTCATTTCTTGCTACTGCCATATAGTGCCAGTGTCTGACTGGGAATTCAAAGAATATATTGGGGTTACGTGCACCCACAATTTTTACTACTGGTATACAGTGCCATTGTCTGACTGGGAATTCAAAGAGTATATTGGGAATACAAATACCCTCATTTCTTGCTACTGCCATATAGTGCCAGTTTCTGACTGGTAATTCAAAGAATATATTGGGGTTACGTGCACCCACAATTTTTACTACTGGTATACAGTGCCATTGTCTGACTGGGAATTCAAAGAGTATATTGGGAATACAAATACCCTCATTTCTTGCTACTGCCATATAGTGCCAGTTTCTGACTGGGAATTCAAAGAATATATTGGGGTTACGTGCACCCACAATTTTTACTACTGGTATACAGTGCCATTGTCTGACTGGGAATTCAAAGAATATATTGGGGTTATAAATACCCTCATTTCTTGCTACTGCCATATAGTGCCAGTTTCTGACTGGTAATTCAAAGAATATATTGGGGTTACGTGCACCCACAATTTTTACTACTGGTATACAGTGCCATTGTCTGACTGGGAATTCAAAGAATATATTGGGGTTATAAATACCCTCATTTCTTGCTACTGCCATATAGTGCCAGTTTCTGACTGGTAATTCAAAGAATATATTGGGGTTACGTGCACCCACAATTTTTACTACTGGTATACAGTGCCATTGTCTGACTGGGAATTCAAAGAATATATTGGGAATACAAATACCCTCATTTCTTGCTACTGCCATATAGTGCCAGTGTCTGACTGGGAATTCAAAGAATATATTGGGGTTACGTGCACCCACAATTTTTACTACTGGTATACAGTGCCATTGTCTGACTGGGAATTCAAAGAATATATTGGGAATACAAATACCCTCATTTCTTGCTACTGCCATATAGTGCCAGTGTCTGACTGGTAATTCAAAGAATATATTGGGGTTACGTGCACCCACAATTTTTACTACTGGTATACAGTGCCATTGTCTGACTGGGAATTCAAAGAATATATTGGGAATACAAATACCCTCATTTCTTGCTACTGCCATATAGTGCCAGTGTCTGACTGGGAATTCAAAGAATATATTGGGGTTACGTGCACCCACAATTTTTACTACTGGTATACAGTGCCATTGTCTGACTGGGAATTCAAAGAGTATATTGGGAATACAAATACCCTCATTTCTTGCTACTGCCATATAGTGCCAGTTTCTGACTGGTAATTCAAAGAATATATTGGGGTTACGTGCACCCACAATTTTTACTACTGGTATACAGTGCCATTGTCTGACTGGGAATTCAAAGAGTATATTGGGAATACAAATACCCTCATTTCTTGCTACTGCCATATAGTGCCAGTTTCTGACTGGGAATTCAAAGAATATATTGGGGTTACGTGCACCCACAATTTTTACTACTGGTATACAGTGCCATTGTCTGACTGGGAATTCAAAGAATATATTGGGGTTATAAATACCCTCATTTCTTGCTACTGCCATATAGTGCCAGTTTCTGACTGGTAATTCAAAGAATATATTGGGGTTACGTGCACCCACAATTTTTACTACTGGTATACAGTGCCATTGTCTGACTGGGAATTCAAAGAGTATATTGGGAATACAAATACCCTCATTTCTTGCTACTGCCATATAGTGCCAGTTTCTGACTGGTAATTCAAAGAATATATTGGGGTTACGTGCACCCACAATTTTTACTACTGGTATACAGTGCCATTGTCTGACTGGGAATTCAAAGAGTATATTGGGAATACAAATACCCTCATTTCTTGCTACTGCCATATAGTGCCAGTTTCTGACTGGTAATTCAAAGAATATATTGGGGTTACGTGCACCCACAATTTTTACTACTGGTATACAGTGCCATTGTCTGACTGGGAATTCAAAGAGTATATTGGGAATACAAATACCCTCATTTCTTGCTACTGCCATATAGTGCCAGTTTCTGACTGGTAATTCAAAGAATATATTGGGGTTACGTGCACCCACAATTTTTACTACTGGTATACAGTGCCATTGTCTGACTGGGAATTCAAAGAATATATTGGGGTTATAAATACCCTCATTTCTTGCTACTGCCATATAGTGCCAGTTTCTGACTGGTAATTCAAAGAATATATTGGGGTTACGTGCACCCACAATTTTTACTACTGGTATACAGTGCCATTGTCTGACTGGGAATTCAAAGAGTATATTGGGAATACAAATACCCTCATTTCTTGCTACTGCCATATAGTGCCAGTTTCTGACTGGTAATTCAAAGAATATATTGGGGTTACGTGCACCCACAATTTTTACTACTGGTATACAGTGCCATTGTCTGACTGGGAATTCAAAGAATATATTGGGGTTATAAATACCCTCATTTCTTGCTACTGCCATATAGTGCCAGTTTCTGACTGGTAATTCAAAGAATATATTGGGGTTACGTGCACCCACAATTTTTACTACTGGTATACAGTGCCATTGTCTGACTGGGAATTCAAAGAGTATATTGGGAATACAAATATCCTCATTTCTTGCTACTGCCATATAGTGCCAGTGTCTGACTGGGAATTCAAAGAATATATTGGGGTTACGTGCACCCACAATTTTTACTACTGGTATACAGTGCCAATTTCTAACTAGGAATTCAAAATGCGCAAGGCTCCCGGAAAGGGACGTGGACGAGGCCGTGGGCGAGGTCGGGGGAATGGTTCTGGGGAGCAAGGTAGCAGTGAAGCCACAGGGCGTCCCGTGCCTACTCCTGTGGGGCAGCAAGCATTGCGCCACTCCACAGTGCCAGGGTTGCTTGCCACATTAACTAAACTGCAGGGTACAAACCTTAGTAGGCCCGAGAACCAGGAACAGGTCTTGCAATGGCTGTCAGAGAACGCTTACAGCACATTGTCCAGCAGCCAGTCAGACTCTGCCTCCTCTCCTCCTATTACCCAACAGTCTTGTCTTCCTTCCTCCCAAAATTCCGAAGCTTTACAGAACAATAACCCAAACTGTCCCTGCTCCCCAGAGCTGTTCTCCGCTCCTTTCATTGTCCCTCAACCTGCCTCTCCACGTCACGATTCCACGAACCTAACAGAGGAGCATCTGTGTCCAGATGCTCAAACACTAGAGTCTCCTCCATCTCCGTTCGATTTGGTGGTGGATGACCAGCAACCCACCCTCATCGACGATGATGTGACGCAGTTGCCGTCAGGGCATCCAGTTGACCGGCGCATTGTGCGGGAGGAGGAGATGAGACAGGAGTTGGAAGAGGAAGTGGTGGATGATGAGGACACTGACCCGACCTGGACAGGGGGGATGTCAAGCGGGGAAAGTAGTGTGGATGTTGAGGCAGGTGCAGCACCAAAAAGGGTAGCTAGAGGCAGAGGCAGAGGTCAGCAGCTTAGGCGAAGCCAGGCCACACCCGGAATCTCCCAAGATGTTCCAGTTCGTACCCAGCCCCGAAAAACTCCCACCTCGAGGGCACGTTTCTCGAAGGTGTGGAGTTTTTTCAAGGAATGCGCCGAGGACAGATATAGTGTTGTCTGCACAATTTGCCTCTCGAAATTGATTAGGGGCTCTGAGAAGAGCAACCTGTCCACCACTTCAATGCGCCGTCATTTGGAATCCAAGCACTGGAATCAGTGGCAGGCAGCAACGGCAGGACAAAGGCCGCCTGCCGTTCACGCCACTGCCACTGCCTCTGCCACTGCCTCTGCCTCTGCCACTGCCACTGCTGACTGTGCTGGCGATGCACTCCAGAGGACGAGCCAGGACACCACTTCATCTGCCTCCGCCACTTTGTTGACTTCTACCTCATCCTCCCCTGGTCCTGTCTTATCTCCTTCTCCTGCACCATCAAAGGCACCATCAGGCGTTTCTTTACAACAACCCACCATCTCTCAGACATTGGAGCGGCGGCAGAAATACACTGCTAACCACCCACACGCGCAAGCCTTGAACGCCAACATCGCTAAACTGCTGGCCCAGGAGATGTTGGCGTTCCGGCTTGTTGAAACTCCCGCCTTCCTGGACCTGATGGCAACTGCGGCACCTCGCTATGCCGTCCCTAGCCGTCACTACTTCTCCCGGTGTGCCGTCCCCGCCTTGCACCAGCACGTGTCACTCAACATCAGGCGGGCCCTTAGTTCCGCGCTTTGCACAAAGGTCCACTTGACCACCGACGCGTGGACAAGTGCATGCGGACAGGGACGCTACATTTCACTGACGGCGCACTGGGTGAATGTAGTTGAGGCTGGGACTGCTTCCCAAACTGGCCCGGTGTACCTCGTCTCCCCGCCTAACATTCCTGGCAGGGACACGAGAAGAACACCCCCCTCCTCCTCCTCCTCTACCGCCTCCTCCTCCGCCACCGCCTCCTCCTCCGCCACCGCCTCCTCCTCCGCTGTTAGATTGACCCCAGCTACGAGTTGGAAACGTTGCAGCACTGGCATTGGTAGACGTCAGCAGGCTGTGCTGAAGCTGATCAGCTTGGGGGACAGACAGCACACTGCCTCCGAGGTGAGGGATGCCCTCCTCGATGAGACGGCAATATGGTTTGAGCCGCTGCACCTGGGCCCAGGCATGGTCGTTTGTGATAACGGCCGGAACCTGGTAGCAGCTCTGGAGCTTGCCGGACTCCAACATGTTCCATGCCTGGCCCACGTCTTCAACCTAGTGGTGCAACGTTTCCTAAAGAGCTACCCCAATGTTCCAGAGCTACTGGTGAAAGTGCGGCGCATGTGCGCCCACTTTCGCAAGTCGACAGTAGCCGCTGCTAGCTTAAAATCTCTCCAGCAACGCCTGCATGTGCCACAACACCGGCTTTTGTGCGACGTCCCCACACGCTGGAACTCAACGTTTCAGATGTTGAATAGAGTGGTTGAGCAGCAGAGACCTTTGATGGAATACCAGCTACAAAACCCTAGGGTGCCACAAAGTCAGCTGCCTCAGTTTCACATCCATGAGTGGCCATGGATGAGAGACCTTTGTGACATCCTACGGGTCTTTGAGGAGTCCACAAGGAGGGTGAGCTCTGAGGATGCGATGGTGAGCCTTACAATCCCGCTCTTGTGTGTTCTGAGAGAATCCCTGATTGACATCAGGGATAACTCAGATCACACAGAGGAGTTAGGGATAGCATCCGATCCGTCACAGCTGGAGAGTAGGTCCACACATCTGTCCGCTTCACTGCGTTTAATGGAGGAGGAGGAGGAGGAGGAGGAGGAAGAAGAGTTGTCCGATGATGTGATGGTGATACAGGAGGCTTCCGGGCAACTTCGAATCGTCCCATTGTTGCAGCGCGGATGGGTAGACATGGAGGATGAGGAGGAAATGGAGATTGAACTTTCCGGTGGGGCCAGAGGAGTCATGCCAACTAACACTGTGGCAGACATGGCTGAGTTCATGTTGGGGTGCTTTACAACCGACAAGCGTATTGTCAAAATCATGGAGGACAACCAGTACTGGATCTTTGCTATCCTTGACCCCCGGTATAAAAACAACATCTCGTCTTTTATTCCGGTAGAGGGGAGGGCCAATCGCATCAATGCTTGCCACAGGCAATTGGTGCAGAATATGATGGAGATGTTTCCAGCATGTGACGTTGGCGGCAGGGAGGGCAGTTCCTCCAGTAGGCAACCAAGTTCTCACCGGTCCACACAAACGAGGGGCACACTGTCTAAGGTCTGGGACACCTTGATGGCACCCCCTCGCCAAAGTGCCGCCACGGAGGGTCCTAGTGTCACCAGGCGTGAGAAGTATAGGAGCATGTTGCGGGAATACCTTTCCGACCACAACCCTGTCCTCTCCGACCCCTCTGCGCCCTACACGTATTGGGTGTCGAAGTTGGACCTGTGGCTTGAACTTGCCCTATATGCCTTGGAGGTGCTGTCCTGTCCTGCCGCCAGCGTCCTATCTGAGAGGGTGTTCAGTGCAGCCGGTGGCATCATCACTGACAAGCGCACCCGTCTGTCAGCTGAGAGTGCCGACCGGCTCACTTTGATAAAAATGAACCACCACTGGGTAGAGCCGTCATTTTTGTGCCCACCTGTGTAAAGCACCCCAACATGAAACTCCATGTCTGTACTCAACCTCTCCAATTCCTCCGCATCCTCATACTCATCCACCATAAGCGTTGCACAATTCTGCTAATACTAGGCTCCCTCCAACATGATTTCCCCCAACTCTGCTGGTTAGAGGCTCCCTCCACCCTGATTTCCACCAACTCTGCTGGTTAGAGGCTCCCTCCACCCTGCTTTCCCACAACTCTGCTGGTTAGAGGCTCCTTCCACCATGAATTTGCCCAAACTGGGCTGTTTAGAGGCTCCCTCCACCATGAATTGGTCCAAACTGGGCTGTTTAGAGGCTCCCTCCACCATGAATTTGCCCAAACTGGGCTGTTTAGAGGCTCCCTCCACCATGAATTGGTCCAAACTGGGTTTTTTAGAGGCTCCCTCCACCATTAATTGGTCCAAACTGGGCTGGTTAGAGGCTCCCTCCACCATGAATTTGCCCAAACTGGGCTGTTTAGAGGCTCCCTCCACCATGAATTTGCCCAAACTGGGCTGGTTAGAGGCTCCCTCCACCATGAATTGGTCCAAACTGGGGTTTTTAGAGGCTCCCTCCACCATGAATTGGTCCAAACTTGGCTGTTTAGAGGCTCCCTCCACCATGAATTGGTCCAAACTGGGGTGGTTAGAGGCTCCCTCCACCATTAATTGGTCCAAACTGGGCTGGTTAGAGGCTCCCTCCACCATTAATTGGTCCAAACTGGGCTGGTTAGAGGCTCCCTCCACCATGAATTTGCCCAAACTGGGCTGTTTAGAGGCTCCCTCCACCATGAATTTGCCCAAACTGGGCTGTTTAGAGGCTCCCTCCACCATGAATTGGTCCAAACTGGGTTTTTTAGAGGCTCCCTCCACCATGAATTGGTCCAAACTGGGCTGGTTAGAGGCTCCCTCCACCATGAATTGGTCCAAACTGGGGTGGTTAGAGGCTCCCTCCACCATTAATTGGTCCAAACTGGGCTGGTTAGAGGCTCCCTCCACCATTAATTGGTCCAAACTGGGCTGGTTAGAGGCTCCCTCCACCATGAATTTGCCCAAACTGGGCTGTTTAGAGGCTCCCTCCACCATGAATTTGCCCAAACTGGGCTGGTTAGAGGCTCCCTCCACCATGAATTGGTCCAAACTGGGGTTTTTAGAGGCTCCCTCCACCATGAATTGGTCCAAACTTGGCTGTTTAGAGGCTCCCTCCACCATGAATTGGTCCAAACTGGGGTGGTTAGAGGCTCCCTCCACCATTAATTGGTCCAAACTGGGCTGGTTAGAGGCTCCCTCCACCATTAATTGGTCCAAACTGGGCTGGTTAGAGGCTCCCTCCACCATGAATTTGCCCAAACTGGGCTGGTTAGAGGCTCCCTCCACCATGAATTGGTCCAAACTGGGGTGGTTAGAGGCTCCCTCCACCATTAATTGGTCCAAACTGGGCTGGTTAGAGGCTCCCTCCACCATTAATTGGTCCAAACTGGGCTGGTTAGAGGCTCCCTCCACCATTAATTGGTCCAAACTGGGGTTTTTAGAGGCTCCCTCCACCATGAATTGGTCCAAACTTGGCTGTTTAGAGGCTCCCTCCACCATGAATTGGTCCAAACTGGGGTGGTTAGAGGCTCCCTCCACCATTAATTGGTCCAAACTGGGCTGGTTAGAGGCTCCCTCCACCATTAATTGGTCCAAACTGGGCTGGTTAGAGGCTCCCTCCACCATGAATTTGCCCAAACTGGGCTGTTTAGAGGCTCCCTCCACCATGAATTTGCCCAAACTGGGCTGTTTAGAGGCTCCCTCCACCATGAATTTGCCCAAACTGGGCTGTTTAGAGGCTCCCTCCACCATGAATTTGCCCAAACTGGGCTGGTTAGAGGCTCCCTCCACCATGAATTGGTCCAAACTGGGGTTTTTAGAGGCTCCCTCCACCATGAATTGGTCCAAACTTGGCTGTTTAGAGGCTCCCTCCACCATGAATTGGTCCAAACTGGGGTGGTTAGAGGCTCCCTCCACCATTAATTGGTCCAAACTGGGCTGGTTAGAGGCTCCCTCCACCATTAATTGGTCCAAACTGGGCTGGTTAGAGGCTCCCTCCACCATGAATTTGCCCAAACTGGGCTGGTTAGAGGCTCCCTCCACCATGAATTGGTCCAAACTGGGGTGGTTAGAGGCTCCCTCCACCATTAATTGGTCCAAACTGGGCTGGTTAGAGGCTCCCTCCACCATTAATTGGTCCAAACTGGGCTGGTTAGAGGCTCCCTCCACCATGAATTGGTCCAAACTGGGGTTTTTAGAGGCTCCCTCCACCATGAATTGGTCCAAACTTGGCTGTTTAGAGGCTCCCTCCACCATGAATTGGTCCAAACTGGGGTGGTTAGAGGCTCCCTCCACCATTAATTGGTCCAAACTGGGCTGGTTAGAGGCTCCCTCCACCATTAATTGGTCCAAACTGGGCTGGTTAGAGGCTCCCTCCACCATGAATTTGCCCAAACTGGGCTGTTTAGAGGCTCCCTCCACCATGAATTTGCCCAAACTGGGCTGTTTAGAGGCTCCCTCCACCATGAATTGGTCCAAACTGGGTTTTTTAGAGGCTCCCTCCACCATGAATTGGTCCAAACTGGGCTGGTTAGAGGCTCCCTCCACCATGAATTGGTCCAAACTGGGCTGGTTAGAGGCTCCCTCCACCATTAATTGGTCCAAACTGGGCTGGTTAGAGGCTCCCTCCACCATTAATTGGTCCAAACTGGGCTGGTTAGAGGCTCCCTCCACCATGAATTTGCCCAAACTGGGCTGTTTAGAGGCTCCCTCCACCATGAATTTGCCCAAACTGGGCTGGTTAGAGGCTCCCTCCACCATGAATTGGTCCAAACTGGGGTTTTTAGAGGCTCCCTCCACCATGAATTGGTCCAAACTTGGCTGTTTAGAGGCTCCCTCCACCATGAATTGGTCCAAACTGGGGTGGTTAGAGGCTCCCTCCACCATTAATTGGTCCAAACTGGGCTGGTTAGAGGCTCCCTCCACCATTAATTGGTCCAAACTGGGCTGGTTAGAGGCTCCCTCCACCATGAATTTGCCCAAACTGGGCTGGTTAGAGGCTCCCTCCACCATGAATTGGTCCAAACTGGGGTGGTTAGAGGCTCCCTCCACCATTAATTGGTCCAAACTGGGCTGGTTAGAGGCTCCCTCCACCATTAATTGGTCCAAACTGGGCTGGTTAGAGGCTCCCTCCACCATTAATTGGTCCAAACTGGGCTGGTTAGAGGCTCCCTCCACCATGAATTTGCCCAAACTGGGCTGTTTAGAGGCTCCCTCCACCATGAATTTGCCCAAACTGGGCTGGTTAGAGGCTCCCTCCACCATGAATTGGTCCAAACGGGTTTTTAGAGGCTCCCTTCACCATGAATTGGTCCAAACTTGGCTGTTTAGAGGCTCCCTCCACCATGAATTGGTCCAAACTTGGCTGTTTAGAGGCTCCCTCCACCATGAATTGGTCCAAACTGGGTTTTTTAGAGGCTCCCTCCACCATGAATTTGCCCAAACTGGGCTGTTTAGAGGCTCCCTCCACCATGAATTTGCCCAAACTGGGCTGGTTAGAGGCTCCCTCCACCATGAATTGGTCCAAACTGGGGTTTTTAGAGGCTCCCTCCACCATGAATTGGTCCAAACTTGGCTGTTTAGAGGCTCCCTCCACCATGAATTGGTCCAAACTGGGGTGGTTAGAGGCTCCCTCCACCATTAATTGGTCCAAACTGGGCTGGTTAGAGGCTCCCTCCACCATTAATTGGTCCAAACTGGGCTGGTTAGAGGCTCCCTCCACCATGAATTTGCCCAAACTGGGCTGTTTAGAGGCTCCCTCCACCATGAATTTGCCCAAACTGGGCTGTTTAGAGGCTCCCTCCACCATGAATTGGTCCAAACTGGGTTTTTTAGAGGCTCCCTCCACCATGAATTGGTCCAAACTGGGCTGGTTAGAGGCTCCCTCCACCATGAATTGGTCCAAACTGGGGTGGTTATAGGCTCCCTCCACCATTAATTGGTCCAAACTGGGCTGGTTAGAGGCTCCCTCCACCATTAATTGGTCCAAACTGGGCTGGTTAGAGGCTCCCTCCACCATTAATTGGTCCAAACTGGGCTGGTTAGAGGCTCCCTCCACCATGAATTTGCCCAAACTGGGCTGTTTAGAGGCTCCCTCCACCATGAATTTGCCCAAACTGGGCTGGTTAGTGGCTCCCTCCACCATGAATTGGTCCAAACTGGGGTTTTTAGAGGCTCCCTCCACCATGAATTGGTCCAAACTTGGCTGTTTAGAGGCTCCCTCCACCATTAATTGGTCCAAACTGGGCTGGTTAGAGGCTCCCTCCACCATGAATTGGTCCAAACTGGGTTTTTTAGAGGCTCCCTCCACCATGAATTTGCCCAAACTGGGCTGTTTAGAGGCTCCCTCCACCATGAATTGGTCCAAACTGGGGTGGTTAGAGGCTCCCTCCACCATTAATTGGTCCAAACTGGGCTGGTTAGAGGCTCCCTCCACCATTAATTGGTCCAAACTGGGCTGGTTAGAGGCTCCCTCCACCATGAATTTGCCCAAACTGGGCTGGTTAGAGGCTCCCTCCACCATGAATTGGTCCAAACTGGGTTTTTTAGAGGCTCCCTCCACCATGAATTTGCCCAAACTGGGCTGGTTAGAGGCTCCCTCCACCATGAATTGGTCCAAACTGGGGTTTTTAGAGGCTCCCTCCACCATGAATTTGCCCAAACTCTGCTGGTTAGAGGCTCAATCCACCCTGATTTTCAAAACAAATGTTGGTGCCAACCTCAACTTACTACAAGGGCCAAATTCACTGCTGGTGACAAGCTCTCCTCACTGCAAGTGCCAAATACACATGTTTCAAGGTGTTTTCCTACTGTCAGAGAGGTGGTATTGAGTGTGTAAAGTGTGTAGTTGTTAGGCTGTGATGTTGGGGTAATAGAGGGTCTTTGGTGTGTTAGATGCCCCCAGACATGCTTCCCCTGCTGTCCCAGTGTCATTCCAGAGGTGTTGGCATCATTTCCTGGGGTGTCATAGTGGACTTGGTGACCCTCCAGACACGGATTTGGGTTTCCCCCTTAACGAGTATCTGTTCCCCATAGACTATAATGGGGTTCGAAACCCGTTCGAACACACGAACATTGAGCGGCTGTTCGAATCGAATTTCGAACCTCGAACATTTTAGTGTTCGCTCATCTCTAGGGAATACCTTTCCGACCACAGCCCTGTCCTCTCCGACCCCTCTGCGCCCTACACGTATTGGGTGTCGAAGTTGGACCTGTGGCTTGAACTTGCCCTATATGCCTTGGAGGTGCTGTCCTGTCCTGCCGCCAGCGTCCTATCTGAGAGGGTGTTCAGTGCAGCCGGTGGCATCATCACTGACAAGCGCACCCGTCTGTCAGCTGAGAGTGCCGACCGGCTCACTTTGATAAAAATGAACCACCACTGGATAGAGCCTTCATTTTTGGGCCCACCTGTGTAAAGCACCCCAACATGAAACTCCATGTCTGTACTCAACCTCTCCAATTCCTCCGCATCCTCATACTCATCCACCATAAGCGTTGCACAATTCTGCTAATACTAGGCTCCCTCCACCCTGATTTCCCCCAACTCTGCTGGTTAGAGGCTCCCTCCACCCTGATTTCCACCAACTCTGCTGGTTAGAGGCTCCCTCCACCCTGCTTTCCCACAACTCTGCTGGTTAGAGGCTCCCTCCACCCTGCTTTCCCACAACTCTGCTGGTTAGAGGCTCCCTCCACCCTGCTTTCCCACAACTCTGCTGGTTAGAGGCTCCCTCCACCCTGATTTCCACCAACTCTGCTGGTTAGAGGCTCCCTCCACCCTGCTTTCCCACAACTCTGCTGGTTAGAGGCTCCCTCCACCCTGATTTCCACCAACTCTGCTGGTTAGAGGCTCCCTCCACCCTGCTTTCCCACAACTCTGCTGGTTAGAGGCTCCCTCCACCCTGATTTCCACCAACTCTGCTGGCTAGAGGCTCCCTCCACCATGAATTGGTCCAAACTGGGCTGTTTAGCGGCTCCCTCTACCATGAATTGGTCCAAACTGGGGTTTTTAGAGGCTCCCTCCACCATGAATTGGTCCAAACTGGGCTGTTTAGAGGCTCCCTCCACCATGAATTGGTCCAAACTGGGGTTTTTAGAGGCTCCCTCCACCATGAATTGGTCCAAACTGGGCTGGTTAGAGGCTCCCTCCACCATGAATTTGCCCAAACTGGCCTGTTTAGAGGCTCCCTCCACCATGAATTTGCCCAAACTGGCCTGTTTAGAGGCTCCCTCCACCATGAATTGGTCCAAACTGGGGTTTTTAGAGGCTCCCTCCACCATGAATTGGTCCAAACTGGGGTTTTTAGAGGCTCCCTCCACCATGAATTGGTCCAAACTGGGCTGTTTAGAGGCTCCCTCCACCATGAATTGGTCCAAACTGGGGTTTTTAGAGGCTCCCTCCACCATGAATTGGTCCAAACTGGGCTGTTTAGAGGCTCCCTCCACCATGAATTGGTCCAAACTGGGCTGGTTAGAGGCTCCCTCCACCATGAATTTGCCCAAACTGGCCTGTTTAGAGGCTCCCTCCACCATGAATTTGCCCAAACTGGCCTGTTTAGAGGCTCCCTCCACCATGAATTGGTCCAAACTGGGGTTTTTAGAGGCTCCCTCCACCATGAATTGGTCCAAACTGGGGTTTTTAGAGGCTCCCTCCACCATGAATTGGTCCAAACTGGACTGTTTAGAGGCTCCCTCCACCATGAATTGGTCCAAACTGGGGTTTTTAGAGGCTCCCTCCACCATGAATTGGTCCAAACTGGGCTGTTTAGAGGCTCCCTCCACCATGAATTGGTCCAAACTGGGGTTTTTAGAGGCTCCCTCCACCATGAATTGGTCCAAACTGGGCTGGTTAGAGGCTCCCTCCACCATGAATTTGCCCAAACTGGGCTGTTTAGAGGCTCCCTCCACCATGAATTGGCCCAAACTGGCCTGTTTAGAGGCTCCCTCCACCATGAATTGGTCCAAACTGGGGTTTTTAGAGGCTCTCTCCACCATGAATTGGTCCAAACTGGGCTGTTTAGAGGCTCCCTCCATCATGAATTGGTCCAAACTGGGGTTTTTAGAGGCTCCCTTCACCATGAATTGGTCCAAACTGGGGTTTTTAGAGGCTCCCTCCACCATGAATTGGTCCAAACTGGGGTTTTTAGAGGCTCCCTCCACCATGAATTGGTCCAAACTGGGCTGTTTAGAGGCTCCCTCCACCATGAATTGGTCCAAACTGGGGTTTTTAGAGGCTCCCTCCACCATGAATTGGTCCAAACTGGGGTTTTTAGAGGCTCCCTCCACCATGAATTGGTCCAAACTGGGGTTTTTAGAGGCTCCCTCCACCATGAATTTGCCCAAACTCTGCTGGTTAGAGGCTCAATCCACCCTGATTTTCAAAACAAATGTTGGTGCCAACCTCAACTTACTACAAGGGCCAAATTCACTGCTGGTGACAAGCTCTCCTCACTGCAAGTGCCAAATACACATGTTTCAAGGTGTTTTCCTACTGTCAGAGAGGTGGTATTGAGTGTGTAAAGTGTGTAGTTGTTAGGCTGTGATGTTGGGGTAATAGAGGGTCTTTGGTGTGTTAGATGCCCCCAGACATGCTTCCCCTGCTGTCCCAGTGTCATTCCAGAGGTGTTGGCATCATTTCCTGGGTTGTCATAGTGGACTTGGTGACCCTCCAGACCCGGATTTGGGTTTCCCCCTTAACGAGTATCTGTTCCCCATAGACTATAATGGGGTTCGAAACCCGTTCGAACACACGAACATTGAGCGGCTGTTCGAATCGAATTTCGAACCTCGAACATTTTAGTGTTCGCTCATCTCTAATCCCTACCAACGTTAATTGAATGTGACCAGATGCCTGATGATAGGGAAGAAATTCCTACGCCGGAAGCTGCATATCATCATTCCCACTTGAGACACCTGGCTAAGGAGATTCCTCCTATGGACGTGAATGCTGACATCCTGCTCTTGCTCGGAAGAGACATTCTCAGAGTACATAAGGTACGTCAACAATGCAATGGTCCACATGATGCCCCATATGCACAAAGACTTGACTTAGGTTGGGTAATCATTGGCAATGTATGTCAGGATAAGAGTCTCATGTCATCTCAAGTGAACTCCTTTAAAACCTTTGTGCTCAACAATGGACGCACAACCTACTTTAAGCCATGCCTTCATCACTATGAGGCAAAGGAACATCTTCCTAACTTAAAAAGGGCACCAGACATCGTCCCTACACCTTATGACGACTTAGGAGCCACAGTGTTTCACACAACACAAGACGACAACAGAGTAGCTTTATCCATGGAAGATAAAGACTTTATCAAAATAATGGACAGTGAATGCTTCAAGGATCAATCTAACCATTGGGTTGCACCCTTACCCTTTCGGACTGGGAGGGCCAGACTTCCTGACAACCGGGAACAAGCATTATCTAGATTCATCTCCTTGCAACGTACGCTGAGAAACAAGCCTGAGATGAAAGATCACTTTGTGGCATTCATGGAAAGGATATTCCGCAACAATCACGCAGAGCCAGCTCCACCTCTGCAAGAGCATGAAGAATGCTGGTATCTTCCTTCCTTTGGAGTATATCACCCACAAAAACCCAAGCAGATCAGGGTGGTATTTGACTCAAGTGCCAAACATCATGGCGTATCTCTGAATGACGTTCTCCTCACGGGTCCAAACCTGACCAACAACCTGGTAGGGGTGCTAATGAGATTCAGAAAGGAGCCAGTTGCCATTACAGCTGACATTGAGCAAATGTTCCATTGTTTTATTGTACGAGAAGACCACTGGAATTACCTGAGGTTTCTGTGGCACAGAGACAGTGATACCAACAAGGAAATGATTGAATACCGCATGAGAGTGCACGTGTTCGGCAACAGTCCTTCACCTGCGGTTGCAACATATGGTCTACGAAGGACTGCTTCTGATGGTGAATCAGAATTTGGAAAGGATGCTCGTCACTTTGTCGAAAAAGACTTCTACGTGGACAACGCACTCAAGTCCTTGCCCACTGCTGAGGAAGCCATAGACTTGCTGAGAAGGACTCAAGGTATGCTGTCCAGAGCCTGTCTGAGGTTGCATAAAATAGCCTCCAACAGTATTGCTGTCATGAAAGCTTTCCAGCCCAGCGATCATGCCACAGAATTCAGAGACTTAAACCTAGGCATAGACGATCCTCCGGTGCAGAGAAGTCTGGGTTTGAGATGGGACTTGTTAAACGATTCTCTTGGCTTCCAGGTTAATTGTGCAGACAAGCCGTTCACTAAGCGTGGAGTTCTCTCAGTGATGAATAGCCTGTATGATCCACTGGGATTTGTAGCACCATTGACTGTACAGGGCAAATTCCTACTTAGGCAGCTCTCAGAGACGATTGAGGACTGGGATGCTCCACTGCCACATGACAAGCAGCCAAAGTGGGAGTCCTGGAAAGAATCCCTACATGCCTTGGACAGAACTCACATACCACGTTGCTACGCTCCAGCATCTCTCACCACAAGCCAGAGAAGGGAAGTCCACATATTCTCGGATGCATCGACGGAGGCCATCGCAGCTGTTGCCTACTTGAAGGTAATCGACAACCGCACTAAAGCTCACGTTGGATTTCTGTTTGGGAAAGCTAAACTAGCCCCTAAACCTGAACATACGATCCCGAGGCTTGAACTTTGTGGCGCTGTACTGGCTGTAGAGATCGCAGACTTTATACAGTATGAGCTGGACATTCATGTGGACAATGTTCAATTCTACACAGACAGCAAGGTTGTCCTGGGTTACATAAACAACCAGACAAAACGCTTCTACGTCTATGTTAGTAACCGCGTTGAAAGGATTAGGAAATCCTCTAAACCTGAGCAGTGGCACTATGTTCCATCTCATCTCAACCCTGCAGATTGTGCCACCAGAATATCATCGGTCAGTGCCTTTGCTAAATCCTCTTGGTTAACAGGTCCAGAATTCTTGCTGAATGAAGGAAAGGAAACATCTGGTCAAGACGTCTTCAATCTTCAAGATCCTGACAATGATCCTGAGATTCGTCCTGAAGTGAGTACCCTCATCACCAGGTCTGTAAGGAGGTCCGGCCTTGACTGTCACCGCTTTGAACGCTTTTCTAGATGGCTGAAGCTTGTACGCACCATCGCAAGGTTAGTTCACATTGCACAGTGTTTTCACACCAAGAACGATAACTCTGAATGTCATGGATGGCACATCTGTCACAAGCCCCTCTCTGCAGAAGACATTACACTAAGTGAGATGTTAGTGATACGTAATGTACAGCAGAGTGCCTTTCACATGGAACTGAAATGTCTCCGTGACAAACTGGACATTCCTAAAAGCAGCCCTATTGTCAACTTGAAGCCAGTGATTGACGAACATGGTTTGCTAAGGGTAGGTGGTCGCCTGAACAAGGCCGAGTTAGAGACATTTGAAAAGAATCCTCTCATTATTCCTGCCCACCACCATGTTACTACATTGCTCATACGGCATTATCATGAGAAAGTCAAGCATCAGGGCAGACATTTCATGAGGGAGCTTTAAGAGCTGCAGGCCTGTGGATAGTAGGTGCAAAAAGGCAGATTGCTCGATTAATTCACTACTGCGTGCCATGTCGCAAGTCAAGAGGAAAATTGCAGCAACAGCAAATGTCTGACTTGCCAGCTGACAGGACCAGCACTGAGCCACCATTTACCTACGTTGGTCTGGATGTTTTTGGGCCATGGACAGTCTCTGCTCGTAGAACCAGAGGTGGTCATGCTGAGAGCAAACGATGGGCAGTGTTATTTACATGCATGAGTGTACGCGCCATACACATTGAAGTTATAGAATCCATGGACACTTCGAGTTTTATCAATGCTTTAAGACGTTTTCTTGCCATCAGAGGACCAGTAAAGCAATTGAGATCCGACTGTGGAACCAACTTCACAGGAGCCTGCAGAGAACTGCAAATCAACTCTGAGCCAGCTCAGAACTACTTGGCCGACAACGGCTGTACATGGATCTTTAACCCTCCTCATGCATCTCATATGGGCGGATCATGGGAAAGGATGATAGGCATTACCCGTAAAATACTGGACTGTATGCTTATGGACTCAAACTCCTCTAGGCTCACCCATGAGACTTTAACTATCTTCCTAACCGAGGTCTCCGCTATTGTAAATTCTAGACCTCTTGTTCCCATATCTGTGGACCCGGATTCTCCCACTATTCTTACTCCAGCGACTCTCCTCACTCAGAAGCTCGGATCTGTTCCTAGTCCACCTGAAGAACTTTCATCTGGAAACATCTATCGGAAACAGTGGAGACACGTTCAGCATCTGGCCAATTGCTTCTGGAGCAGATGGAAAAAGGAGTATTTGACTCTTCTTCAAGGACGAAGAAAGTGGCAGCAGGTTAAACCTAACTTACAGGTGGGAGATGTCGTTCTGATGAAGGACCAGAAAGTGGAAAGAAATGCATGGCCTATGGGACTCATCTCAAAAATCTTTCCCAGCGAGGATGGTAGAGTCCGTAAGGTGGAAGTAACCATCACACGACAAGGTGACTCCAAGACATTCATCAGACCTGTATCTGAGACTGTCCTCCTGTTACCTGTCGAGGAATGAGTCAAGCAAAGAACATTTCAAGTACATTGACTCAGTTGACTCGTCACTGGACTATCCCAGGAACAGCGATATACCGTGCATTTGACGCATTCAATATTTTCAACTGTTCCTGAATACATGTTCACAGTTAGGGAGCATTCACACGGCGTAACGTCCCGCGAGATTTGGCACGTGTACGCCGCGTGACCCTTTGCATGCCGTACACGCTCCCATTCATTTCAATGGGAGCGGGGAGCATATGCGCCGCGCTAGTTTGCGGCCGTGAATAAATGCACGGCCGCAAACTAGCGCGGCGCATACGCTCCCCGCTCCCATTGAAATGAATGGGAGCGTGTACGGCACGCAAAGGGTCACGCGGCGTACACGTGCCAAATCTCGCGGCACGTAACACCGTGTGAATGCTCCCTTATTGTTATTTTTCCTTGTTTTTGCATTTTGTCTTTCAGGGTTCCAGAATATGCCAGATAGACATTTATGTTAAGTAGTGAAATCAAAGGATTTCAGACGGGGAGTATGCTGTTACAGCAGGGGTATTGCTGAAGTAATGATTCTTGTTCATATTGTATCATTCATTCTTGGTTGTTTGACTTTCATACAGTGTTTTTACATATATTGTGCAATGCTGGTGCATAGACATTGATATTGTGTGCAGGGCTCTTTAAGTAGTTTTCTCCCATAATTCTCTGTTTCTGTTACTCCTCCCTTCTTGTTGCATCATCTTCCTGTCAGTGTTATTCAGTCTGTAACCACTGAGCAACCATCTTGTATAGCTCAGAAAGGAATTGTGTTTTGACCGTATGGCATATCATCTCTCAAGGTAAAGACAAATAAACTACCTGAAGCAACTCCATTGCATCTCTCCACATGCAACCTGGGAACGCAGGGAATGAAATGTCAGCGCGTTCTGCTATCTGCCATTAGCTTACATACGGGAATTACAATCTCACATCTTCAGAGATTTCTCTAACATGCATCTGTGGCAGAATAGCGTGTAAGACGGCACACATTTAAGTCAATGGGATCTGTTTTAAAGCACCTCACTCTGACACGTATTTACGTGTCAGAATGAGCAGCGCGTTACTCCGTGGGAACAGGGCCTTAGAGTGGCTCACGGCCAGAAATTTATCTCCAAAATAACAACAAACCTGTAGTACTTGAAAACTGGCTATTTTTTCTACGAAACAATTGCTTTTTGCAATATAACTGCCACGTGTATTTAAAAAAAAAACAGGCAAGCACCTTTCCCTAATAAAAGGGTAATTTTTAAACATATTAATTGTTAAAATGCATAAACTCAAGTGGAAAATCAGTGTATAGTTTGTATCCACTGCTTACCATTCGTTTTTCCATATACTGTATATACATGTCACTGTCACTTTGATATAACTTCAGTTGTGTTTGCCTCAAGAGCTAGAAATTGAATAGATAGGTTCCTAGGAGCCCTGAGAGTGTTATACACTATATTTTAAGCCAATTTAACTTTTGTTCGTACTGAACTTGTTTGACCCAAAACTAATCTGGGACCTGAGCATCCAACCAAAAACTAAACTTGAGAGTTTTGCTCATCTCTAGACAGAGGCAGTGGCAATTTTATTTAGACTAGATATGTGACAATCCTCCTCCAATTCTTTCCACACTTTTGGATAGTTTGGTCTGCCTAGGTGTTACAACACCCCCAACAGCATTGGATACCCTTTAAGCCATGGTACTTAAAGGTAAGTTCACACAGGGTTTTTTGGTCCAGAACCTGAGGCGGAGGCCACCTCAGATTCCAGACCAAAAAACGGGTAGCCACAACTGAATGCCGGTGCACTGCACAGCCATCCAGTTGTGCACTCTGTTCCGGATTAGGCCCAATGAATGGGCCTAGTCGGGAGGAGAGAGTGTCTTCAGGCCGATTCACCGATTCGCCTCGCGAATCAGCCTGAAGAATGAGCATGTCCGTTCATGATAAAACTGAGTGATGATAAAACTGAATGAGCATGTCCATACATCATAAAACTCCCATGACAAAATTATCCAGCTGCTTCAACTACTTTAAACTGTTAGCCCAGAATTTGATGGGGTCAAAGTTATGCGCTGAAATATTGGAACACTAGGCATGGCCGTCTTTGCTTATGCGCCCAGAGGGTGTCGGTTACTTGTTCTGTGCTTGGTTAACACTGCAAAGTGAAAAATTTTTGGTTCACCATGTTCCATGTTTTTTTAACAAAAAACACTTGAAAAAAATATTTAGTCACTAACTTTTCAGACAGCTTAGTCTAATTTAAAAGAATATGTCAAAAACAGAAGCACTATGGAGTAAAATAGACAATCTTTATTTATAAATACATATAAAATTGTTAACAATGTACAAAGATGTAGAGGCGCGGTCGGTGGTATGTGATTCTGCTATTATATCTTGTGTATTAGGATCTTGCCTGTAACTTACTTGTTGATTGCTCTATAGTGGCTGCTTTCAAATGCAGGTCATTCACTGTTTCATGCCTATTGCAGCACTATAAGGCTCTTTACTATTTATCTCAGTCATCTCCTCATGCACATTTAACTATTTGCCACCAGACATTATTGAAGCATTAGTCCCCTGTCTCTACATGTTTGTACATTGTTAACATTTTTATATGTATTTATAAATAAAGATTGTCTATTTTACACCATAGTGCTTTTGTCTTTGACATTGATACATATTGTTACCTTGAAGTAACTACCCTTTTGCCTTTTTGCATTTGTGTGTATTTTTCCTCATTTAAAAGAATGTGGTGAAAGATCAAACAACACAGATTCAGGGGAAATCTGGTTAAAAATGAACCACGCTCTCTATATGGGTTGAAATGAACAGCTTTATTTAACAACTTAAACACAATGCATTTCGGGCATATACCAAACCCTTCCTCAGGTGTAACAGTTCTTTATTGTCGGGCAGGAGCAATCTGCCTGAAGGTAAAGAACTGTTACACCTGAGGAAGGGTGAGGTATATGCCTGAAACGCGTTGTGTTTAAGTTGTTAAATAAAGCCGTTCATTTCAACCCATATGGAGAGCGCGGTTCCTTTTTAACCAGATTTCCCCCAAATCTATGTTGTTTGGTCCTTCACCACATTGTACACACACCCGAGAGGTGTGAGGAACCTTGCAGCTGCATCCAATCCAGAGAGGGATCCTCTGTGAAGTGGTCCCACTGCTGTTTTAAGAGTTGTGATTATCACAACTCTGGAAGGTGAGCCTTAGTTTTGCTGCACACATTTGATATTTAACAGATCTACACTACGGGCCACTCAGTATCTCTCTTTCTTGTCTTTGAGATTTTTTTTTGAAAAAGTGTGATTTTGTACCAAAATGTAATGCACTTTATTCAAAATGTTGCTGTTTTCTGCCGGAAAACTTCTCTAATAGTTCCTACCACTAGTTGTCTCCCTACTAGCTATTTTGCTATTCACTCCATGATACCATAGTTGTCATAGTCAGCATGGAACTCTCCTGACTGTACTGAGATTTCTCTTTTTCTGCGTCGAAGATCTGTTTAATTGTATCATTCCCTGTTTTTGCCGCTTTCTATTGGGCTTTTCTCCGCTATTTGTTTTGTATTTTACATATATCACAGAATTACATGTAAAGAAAGCAGTAGTAGTAGTAATGAATAGAGCAGACCTAGGCGATGTCCTGCCCGTGGGCCACATCCGGCCCTCTGACTGCTTCTATCCGGCCCGGATAGCTAGTGGAAGTTTTTTTCAAGGACCTGTGATGATGTCATCACAGCCTATCCTGTTGATAGGCTATGACATCTTTAGTGGGCGGAGCCACACGGGACTGTGTGCTTTCTGCAAGCTGCCAGCAATGGAGGCTGCTGGATGATAAAGAGAGAAGAGACAGCATGTGTGAGCAAGAGGAAGGACTAGGGGCAGATATAGGGGGGCAGTTAAACTGAATGCACATGGAGGGGGGACATTAAACTACTAGGGGGCAGATGTTTAAGGACCTGTGATGATGTCATCACAGCCTATCACCAGGATAGACTATGACTCGTTAGTGGGCGGGGCCACACGGGACTGTGCTTGAAGAGACAGCATGTTTGAGCAAGAGGGGGGGAACTAGGGGCAGATGTAGGGGGGAAGTTAAACTGAATGCACATCGAGGGGGGACATTAAACTAGTGGGCAGATGGAGGGTGACATTAAACTAGGGCAGCTGGAGGAGGATATTAAACCATGGGGGGTAGCTGGAGGGGGACATGTCTTCCTCTAGTTGCCACCAGTTTAATGTCCCCCTCCAGCTGCCCCAGTTTAATGTTCCCTCTAGTTTCTGCTAGTTTATACTGGTGCACCAGGAGAGGGACTCAATACAGTGGGACATTTGGAGGATAATGTTATAATGTGGGGGGGTGTAATGTTAGGGTGACTGTAGGAGGATTATACTTTGTGGGGCACATGGAAAAATGATTGAGAATGGGTGGAGAAGTGGGTGGAGCTAAATTTGCCACGGCGCGCATGGCCCTCTAGAACCGTTACAATTTCTCATTTGGCCCCATGGGAAAATTAATTGCCCACCCCTGGAATAGAGGAATGGGCAAACTGCTGTTTACTATACATACCACCTGCATCAGAGAGAAATGCAAAATGAGCTGAAGCCATATTGGGTAATATTAGCAGCAGAGAAACCGATAGGACATCACAGATAATGATATTTTAATATTAATATTATTACTAATATTAGTTAATATTTAATATTTAACATTTAGAGACCTATGAGCAAGGAACTTTGGTTCCGAAATCCATAAGACAGTATTGTGCTTCCTTCCAACCTATAGCGTTTTGCATACTAGTTTGATCATGGATTTAATACGTTTTAATTTTTCAGACACTCCTGGACTGCTGGATTTTCCTTTTTCCTTTTCCTTGTCATACTCCATTGCCCTTGACCAAAAGGTGGGTAACCATGTATCAGAGCAAGACCCGACATTTCCTGGATATGTAAGTTGGGCTTTGTCCAAGAAATCTTTGTCCATCTCAAGATGTAAGATATTCCATTGTGAACTCTTTGCTCTGGGTCCACTAAAGTGTTAAAATAGCCCCAGACATGGAGTGACTTTGTTACGACCACCTTGACATACAGTCCTATGAAAAAGTTTGGGCACCCCTATTAATCTTAATCATTTTTAGTTCTAAATATTTTGGTGTTTGCAGCAGCCATTTCAGTTTGATATATCTAATAACTGATGGACACAGTAATATTTCAGGATTGAAATGAGGTTTATTGTACTAACCGAAAATGTGCAATATGCATTAAAACAAAATTTGACCAGTGCAAAAGTATGGGCACCTCAACAGAAAAGTGACATTAATATTTCGTAGATCCTCCTTTTGCAAAGATAACAGCCTCTAGTCACTTCCTGTAGCTTTTAATCAGTTCCTGGATCCTGGATAAAGGTATTTTGGACAAACAATTCAAGTTCAGTTAAGTTAGATGGTCGCCGAGCATGGACAGCCCGCTTCCAATCATCCCACAGATGTTCAATGATATTCAGGTCTGGGGACTGGGATGACCATTCCAGAACATTGTAATTGTTCCTCTGCATGAATGCCTGAGTTGATTTGGAGCGGTGTTTTGGATCATTGTCTTGCTGAAATATCCATCCCCGGCGTAACTTCAACTTCGTCACTGATTCTTGAACATTATTCTCAAGAATCTGCTGATACTGAGTGGAATCCATGCGACCCTCAACTTTAACAAGATTCCCGGTGCCGGCATTGGCCACACAGCCCCAAAGCATGATGGAACCTCCACCAAATTTTACAGTGGGTAGCAAGTGTTTTTCTTGGAATGCTGTTTCTTTTTGGACGCCATGCATAACGCCTTTTTTTATAACCAAACAACTCAATCTTTGTTTCCAAAATGAAGTTGGCTTCTCCAAATGTGCTTTTGCATACCTCAGGCAACTCTATTTGTGGCGTACGTGCAGAAACGGCTTCTTTCTCATCACTCTCCCATACAGCTTCTCCTTGTGCAAAGTGCGCTGTATAGTTGACCGATGCACAGTGACACCATCTGCAGCAAGATGATGCTGCAGCTCTTTGGAGGTGGTCTGTGGATTGTCCTTGACTCTTCTCACCATTCTTCTTCTCTGCCTTTCTGATATTTTTCTTGGCCTGCCACTTCTGGGCTTAACAAGAACTGTCCCTGTGGTCTTCCATTTCCTTACTATGTTCCTCACAGTGGAAACTGACAGGTTAAATCTCTGAGACAACGTTTTGTATCCTTCCCCTGAACAACTATGTTGAACAATCTTTGTTTTCAGATCATTTGAGAGTGGGCTGTCCATGCTCGGCGACCATCAAACTTAACTGAACTTGAATTGTTTTGTAGAAAGAAATGGTCCAAAATACCTTCATCCAGGATCCAGGAACTGATTAAAAGCTACAGGAAGCGACTAGAGGCTGTTATCTTTGCAAAAGGAGGATCTACTAAATATTAATGTCACTTTTCTGTTGAGGTGCCCATACTTTTGCACCGGTCAAATTTTGGTTTAATGCATATTGCACATTTTCTGTTAGTACAATAAACCTCATTTCAATCCTGAAATATTACTGTGTCCATCAGTTATTAGATATATCAAACTGAAATGGCTGTTGCAAATACCAAAATATTGAGAACTAAAAATTAGAGATGAGCGAACACTAAAATGTTCGAGGTTCGAAATTCGATTCGAACAGCCGCTCACTGTTCGAGTGTTCGAATGGGTTTCGAACCCCATTATAGTCTATGGGGAACATAAACTCGTTAAGGGGGAAACCCAAATTCGTGTCTGGAGGGTCACCAAGTCCACTATGACACCCCAGGAAATGATACCAACACCCTGGAATGACACTGGGACAGCAGGGGAAGCATGTCTGGGGGCATAAAAGTCACTTTATTTCATGGAAATCCCTGTCAGTTTGCGATTTTCGCAAGCTAACTTTTCCCCATAGAAATGCATTGGCCAGTGCTGATTGGCCAGAGTACGGAACTCGACCAATCAGCGCTGGCTCTGCTGGAGGAGGCGGAGTCTAAGATAGCTCCACACCAGTCTCCATTCAGGTCCGACCTTAGACTCCGCCTCCTCCGGCAGAGCCAGCGCTGATTGGCCGAAGGCTGGCCAATGCATTCCTATGCGAATGCAGACTTAGCAGTGCTGAGTCAGTTTTGCTCAACTACACATCTGATGCACACTCGGCACTGCTACATCAGATGTAGCAATCTGATGTAGCAGAGCCGAGGGTGCACTAGAACCCCTGTGCAAACTCAGTTCACGCTAATAGAATGCATTGGCCAGCGCTGATTGGCCAATGCATTCTATTAGCCCGATGAAGTAGAGCTGAATGTGTGTGCTAAGCACACACATTCAGCACTGCTTCATCAAGCCAATACAATGCATTAGCCAGTGCTGATTGGCCAGAGTACGGAATTCGGCCAATCAGCGCTGGCCAATGCATTCTATTAGCCCGATGAAGTAGAGCTGAATGTGTGTGCTAAGCACACACATTCAGCACTGCTTCATCAAGCCAATACAATGCATTAGCCAGTGCTGATTGGCCAGAGTACGGAATTCGGCCAATCAGCGCTGGCTCTGCTGGAGGAGGCGGAGTCTAAGGTCGCTCCACACCAGTCTCCATTCAGGTCCGACCTTAGACTCCGCCTCCTCCGGCAGAGCCAGCGCTGATTGGCCGAAGGCTGGCCAATGCATTCCTATGCGAATGCAGACTTAGCAGTGCTGAGTCAGTTTTGCTCAACTACACATCTGATGCACACTCGGCACTGCTACATCAGATGTAGCAATCTGATGTAGCAGAGCCGAGGGTGCACTAGAACCCCTGTGCAAACTCAGTTCACGCTAATAGAATGCATTGGCCAGCGCTGATTGGCCAATGCATTCTATTAGCCCGATGAAGTAGAGCTGAATGTGTGTGCTAAGCACACACATTCAGCACTGCTTCATCAAGCCAATACAATGCATTAGCCAGTGCTGATTGGCCAGAGTACGGAATTCGGCCAATCAGCGCTGGCCAATGCATTCTATTAGCCCGATGAAGTAGAGCTGAATGTGTGTGCTAAGCACACACATTCAGCACTGCTTCATCAAGCCAATACAATGCATTAGCCAGTGCTGATTGGCCAGAGTACGGAATTCGGCCAATCAGCGCTGGCTCTGCTGGAGGAGGCGGAGTCTAAGGTCGGACCTGAATGGAGACTGGTGTGGAGCGATCTTAGACTCCGCCTCCTCCAGCAGAGCCAGCGCTGATTGGCCGAATTCCGTACTCTGGCCAATCAGCACTGGCTAATGCATTGTATTGGCGTGATGAAGCAGTGCTGAATGTGTGTGCTTAGCACACACATTCAGCTCTACTTCATCGGGCTAATAGAATGCATTGGCCAGCGCTGATTGGCCGAATTCCGTACTCTGGCCAATCAGTGCTGGCCAATGCATTCTATTAGCTTGATGAAGCAGAGTGTGCACAAGGGTTCAAGCGCACCCTCGGCTCTGATGTAGCAGAGCCGAGGCTGCACAAGGGTTCAAGCGCACCCTCGGCTCTGATGTAGGAGAGCCGAGGGTGCACTTGAACCCTTGTGCAGCCTCGGCTCTGCTACATCAGAGCCGAGGGTGCGCTTGAACCCTTGTGCACACTCTGCTTCATCAAGCTAATAGAATGCATTGGCCAGCGCTGATTGGCCAATGTATTCTATTAGCCTGATGAAGTAGAGCTGAATGTGTGTGCTAAGCACACACATTCAGCTCTACTTCATCGGGCTAATAGAATGCATTGGCCAGCGCTGATTGGCCAGAGTACGGAACTCGACCAATCAGCGCTGGCTCTGCTGGAGGAGGCGGAGTCTAAGATCGCTCCACACCAGTCTCCATTCAGGTCCGACCTTAGACTCCGCCTCCTCCAGCAGAGCCAGCGCTGATTGGCCGAATTCCGTACTCTGGCCAATCAGCACTGGCTAATGCATTGTATTGGCGTGATGAAGCAGTGCTGAATGTGTGTGCTTAGCACACACATTCAGCTCTACTTCATCGGGCTAATAGAATGCATTGGCCAATCAGCGCTGGCCAATGCATTCTATTAGCGTGAACTGAGTTTGCACAGGGGTTCTAGTGCACCCTCGGCTCTGCTACATCAGATTGCTACATCTGATGTAGCAGTGCCGAGTGTGCATCAGATGTGTAGTTGAGCAAAACTGACTCAGCACTGCTAAGTCTCTGCATTCGCATAGGAATGCATTGGCCAGCCTTCGGCCAATCAGCGCTGGCTCTGCCGGAGGAGGCGGAGTCTAAGGTCGGACCTGAATGGAGACTGGTGTGGAGCGATCTTAGACTCCGCCTCCTCCAGCAGAGCCAGCGCTGATTGGTCGAGTTCCGTACTCTGGCCAATCAGCGCTGGCCAATGCATTCTATTAGCCCGATGAAGTAGAGCTGAATGTGTGTGCTTAGCACACACATTCAGCTCTACTTCATCAGGCTAATAGAATACATTGGCCAATCAGCGCTGGCCAATGCATTCTATTAGCTTGATGAAGCAGAGTGTGCACAAGGGTTCAAGCGCACCCTCGGCTCTGATGTAGCAGAGCCGAGGCTGCACAAGGGTTCAAGTGCACCCTCGGCTCTCCTACATCAGAGCCGAGGGTGCGCTTGAACCCTTGTGCAGCCTCGGCTCTGCTACATCAGAGCCGAGGGTGCGCTTGAACCCTTGTGCACACTCTGCTTCATCAAGCTAATAGAATGCATTGGCCAGCACTGATTGGCCAGAGTACGGAATTCGGCCAATCAGCGCTGGCCAATGCATTCTATTAGCCCGATGAAGTAGAGCTGAATGTGTGTGCTAAGCACACACATTCAGCACTGCTTCATCACGCCAATACAATGCATTAGCCAGTGCTGATTGGCCAGAGTACGGAATTCGGCCAATCAGCGCTGGCTCTGCTGGAGGAGGCGGAGTCTAAGATCGCTCCACACCAGTCTCCATTCAGGTCCGACCTTAGACTCCGCCTCCTCCAGCAGAGCCAGCGCTGATTGGCCGAATTCCGTACTCTGGCCAATCAGCACTGGCTAATGCATTGTATTGGCTTGATGAAGCAGTGCTGAATGTGTGTGCTTAGCACACACATTCAGCTCTACTTCATCGGGCTAATAGAATGCATTGGCCAGCGCTGATTGGCCGAATTCCGTACTCTGGCCAATCAGCACTGGCTAATGCATTGTATTGGCTTGATGAAGCAGTGCTGAATGTGTGTGCTTAGCACACACATTCAGCTCTACTTCATCGGGCTAATAGAATGCATTGGCCAATCAGCGCTGGCCAATGCATTCTATTAGCGTGAACTGAGTTTGCACAGGGGTTCTAGTGCACCCTCGGCTCTGCTACATCAGATTGCTACATCTGATGTAGCAGTGCCGAGTGTGCATCAGATGTGTAGTTGAGCAAAACTGACTCAGCACTGCTAAGTCTGCATTCGCATAGGAATGCATTGGCCAGCCTTCGGCCAATCAGCGCTGGCTCTGCCGGAGGAGGCGGAGTCTAAGGTCGGACCTGAATGGAGACTGGTGTGGAGCGACCTTAGACTCCGCCTCCTCCAGCAGAGCCAGCGCTGATTGGCCGAATTCCGTACTCTGGCCAATCAGCACTGGCTAATGCATTGTATTGGCTTGATGAAGCAGTGCTGAATGTGTGTGCTTAGCACACACATTCAGCTCTACTTCATCGGGCTAATAGAATGCATTGGCCAGCGCTGATTGGCCGAATTCCGTACTCTGGCCAATCAGCACTGGCTAATGCATTGTATTGGCTTGATGAAGCAGTGCTGAATGTGTGTGCTTAGCACACACATTCAGCTCTACTTCATCGGGCTAATAGAATGCATTGGCCAATCAGCGCTGGCCAATGCATTCTATTAGCGTGAACTGAGTTTGCACAGGGGTTCTAGTGCACCCTCGGCTCTGCTACATCAGATTGCTACATCTGATGTAGCAGTGCCGAGTGTGCATCAGATGTGTAGTTGAGCAAAACTGACTCAGCACTGCTAAGTCTGCATTCGCATAGGAATGCATTGGCCAGCCTTCGGCCAATCAGCGCTGGCTCTGCCGGAGGAGGCGGAGTCTAAGGTCGGACCTGAATGGAGACTGGTGTGGAGCGACCTTAGACTCCGCCTCCTCCAGCAGAGCCAGCGCTGATTGGCCGTGATGAAGCCAATGGAATGGGCGTGATGAAGCAGTGCTGAATGTGTGTGCTTAGCACACACATTCAGCTCTACTTCATCGGGCTAATAGAATGCATTGGCCAGCGCTGATTGGCCGAATTCCGTACTCTGGCCAATCAGTGCTGGCCAATGCATTCTATTAGCTTGATGAAGCAGAGTGTGCACAAGGGTTCAAGCGCACCCTCGGCTCTGATGTAGCAGAGCCGAGGCTGCACAAGGGTTCAAGCGCACCCTCGGCTCTGATGTAGGAGAGCCGAGGGTGCACTTGAACCCTTGTGCAGCCTCGGCTCTGCTACATCAGAGCCGAGGGTGCGCTTGAACCCTTGTGCACACTCTGCTTCATCAAGCTAATAGAATGCATTGGCCAGCGCTGATTGGCCAATGTATTCTATTAGCCTGATGAAGTAGAGCTGAATGTGTGTGCTAAGCACACACATTCAGCTCTACTTCATCGGGCTAATAGAATGCATTGGCCAGCGCTGATTGGCCAGAGTACGGAACTCGACCAATCAGCGCTGGCTCTGCTGGAGGAGGCGGAGTCTAAGATCGCTCCACACCAGTCTCCATTCAGGTCCGACCTTAGACTCCGCCTCCTCCAGCAGAGCCAGCGCTGATTGGCCGAATTCCGTACTCTGGCCAATCAGCACTGGCTAATGCATTGTATTGGCGTGATGAAGCAGTGCTGAATGTGTGTGCTTAGCACACACATTCAGCTCTACTTCATCGGGCTAATAGAATGCATTGGCCAATCAGCGCTGGCCAATGCATTCTATTAGCGTGAACTGAGTTTGCACAGGGGTTCTAGTGCACCCTCGGCTCTGCTACATCAGATTGCTACATCTGATGTAGCAGTGCCGAGTGTGCATCAGATGTGTAGTTGAGCAAAACTGACTCAGCACTGCTAAGTCTCTGCATTCGCATAGGAATGCATTGGCCAGCCTTCGGCCAATCAGCGCTGGCTCTGCCGGAGGAGGCGGAGTCTAAGGTCGGACCTGAATGGAGACTGGTGTGGAGCGATCTTAGACTCCGCCTCCTCCAGCAGAGCCAGCGCTGATTGGTCGAGTTCCGTACTCTGGCCAATCAGCGCTGGCCAATGCATTCTATTAGCCCGATGAAGTAGAGCTGAATGTGTGTGCTTAGCACACACATTCAGCTCTACTTCATAAGGCTAATAGAATACATTGGCCAATCAGCGCTGGCCAATGCATTCTATTAGCTTGATGAAGCAGAGTGTGCACAAGGGTTCAAGCGCACCCTCGGCTCTGATGTAGCAGAGCTGAGGGTGCACAAGGGTTCAAGTGCACCCTCGGCTCTCCTACATCAGAGCCGAGGGTGCGCTTGAACCCTTGTGCAGCCTCGGCTCTGCTACATCAGAGCCGAGGGTGCGCTTGAACCCTTGTGCACACTCTGCTTCATCAAGCTAATAGAATGCATTGGCCAGCACTGATTGGCCAGAGTACGGAATTCGGCCAATCAGCGCTGGCCAATGCATCCCTATGGGAAAAAGTTTATCTCACAAAAATCACAATTACACACCCGATAGAGCCCCAAAAAGTTATTTTTAATAACATTCCCCCCTAAATAAAGGTTATCCCTAGCTATCCCTGCCTGTACAGCTATCCCTGTCTCATAGTCACAAAGTTCACATTCTCATATGACCCGGATTTGAAATCCACTATTCGTCTAAAATGGAGGTCACCTGATTTCGGCAGCCAATGACTTTTTCCAATTTTTTTCAATGCCCCCAGTGTCGTAGTTCCTGTCCCACCTCCCCTGCGCTGTTATTGGTGCAAAAAAGGCGCCAGGGAAGGTGGGAGGGGAATCGAATTTTGGCGCACTTTACCACGTGGTGTTCGATTCGATTCGAACATGGCGAACACCCTGATATCCGATCGAACATGTGTTCGATAGAACACTGTTCGCTCATCTCTACTAAAAATGATTAAGATTAATAGGGATGCCCAAACTTTTTCATAGGACTGTATGTGTAGAGAGGTGCAGTTATTACATTAATAAGACATCAAACCTCAGATATCATGTGTTAAGGAAATACAGCCACTTTTTTCTCGTACAGCCTTTATAATACCACAGTAAGGAACATGGATGCAAACAATATGAGCTATAGTTTCCCTAGTTATTTGAGTAGGGTGTTGCTTTAATACTACATTTCATATTGTATTATATTTGAAATATTACAATTCTGAACTGGATCAGACAAAATAATAAATAGAGAGTAGAAAAATGCATTTTGGTAGGCAGTTTCCAATCCTTCAGCAGTTCAAGTTACTCTGTCTCTCACTTCGACCTAGGATGGACGGGCACTTGCTCCCACTGCTGCTTATTATGCAATGTGCCGGCCTGCTCAATGCCAAGCTGGTTACAGTTGCTTGGCAACAAGAGAACAATACAATGAGTGCTGCCTTACCCAGGTACCTCAGCAGGAGCTCATCTTATCCATTGTTACAGTAAATACAGGCTGAAAATAATCACTTGTACCATACTTGTACTAGAACAAAATGAGGGCAAATACGTGAACTCTGTACAGTCTTATAGAAACATATGAAACATGGTTGGAGAGATAGGTTTTTGTGTCTAACTCATTATCACAGATGTACATGTTGCTCTACAGTCATATAATACAGAGTTCATACCAGGATACACAAGACCAAACAATAGGCTTACAAACTGTGTAAATATTTCCTAGAAAAAATGTCTTGGCCATTTTTTATTCTATTCTATTTCTATTTTACCAGCCCGAGCTCAGAGAGGCCTCTAAGTCCAGGCTCATTTTTAGAATTGTTGCTCATATTAGCTTATACAGTATTTACGCACTGAATTGAGGCTAATAAGAACAGAGTGAATCCGTTATGTTGTTAAAGCTTATCTACACGTTTAGGATAAATTTCATGAAGTGCATATAGTACATAAATCTATATAAAAAAAAATAAAAAAATTTTTGAGGATTTATTTTTATTTATTTATTTGTTTTATATTTCATATCCACTGGCTAACACGGTACAAAGATATTTTTCCTTATACATAAATCTATAGTAATGGAAGAATCCTTCCAGGGAGGCTCCGGCGCAACCTCCTTTAATTTTTTAGTACTCAAATACACCTTTGTATTAAGAGACGGATATTTCTTTTTTGGGTATAAATAAATTCTGATTTTTATTAGCAGTAAATTAGCAGTTCGCTCCGTACACTGTATGGTGGCCCAGCGACATTACTGCATCACAGTTCCCATAGACATAAACAGGAGACACAAAGCTAATGCCGCTGGGCCACCATCCAGTGTATGGAGCTATCTGTTTCTGTCTCCATATACTTTAAACCACTGGGACCAGAAACACCCCAAATGCAGGGGCTAACTCTCCACCGCCCCCAAACCACCAATTAGATATTTATGGCCTATCCTACAGATAACCCATAACAAAAAAAAAATTGCAGACAACTTCTTTAACTCCTTCCAGACCAAGCCAAAAAGTACCTTCATGACCAGGCCTCATTTTTCAAATCTGACATGTGTCACTTTATGTGGTAATAACTTTCAGGCAATTGAAATTACATAAGTGATTTTGACATTGTACTTCATGTTAGTGGTAAATATTGATCAATATTTTTATATTTATTTATTAAAAAAATGGAAATGTGATGTAAATTTGGAAAAAAATTGCATTTTTCAAAATGTGAAATGTTCTGCTTTTCAAACACATAGTCATATCACACAAATGCATTAATAACTATTATCTACCATATCTCTGCTTTTTATATCAAACTAATTTTTTAATTGCCCTCTAATGTATTTTGGACATTATAAAGCTTACAAATGTGACAGTGATATTCCAGATTTATAAGAAAATTTCCCTAACTAATTTTTTAGGGACCACTTTAGTAATGAATGGGACTGTAAAGTCCTATATATTAGAAACCCCATAAATCCGCACCCCTCAAATAATTCAAAACAGCATTTGGGAATTTTGTTAACCCTTTAAGTATTTCACAGAAATTAAAACAATATGGAGGTGAAATTTAAACGTTACATTTTTTTCCAATAACACATTCATTTAGCCCTAAAATTAACCCATTCACAAAGGGTTAAAGGACAAAAGGCATCTGACAGTTTGTTATGCAATTCCTCCCAAGCACAGAAATACCCCACATGTGGGTGTAAACTGATGTTTGAGCACATGGTGCATAGAAAGGAAGGAGCGACACTGGACGTTTGAAAAGCAGATTTTGCTGGAATAGTTTTTGGTTCCATGTCTCTTTTGCAGATCGCCAAAATACCAGTACACTGGAAACTCCCCAAAAGTGACCCCATTTTGGAAACTACACCCCTCACAGAATTCATCAAGGAGTATAGTGAGTATTTTTACCCAACAGCCTTTTCACAGATTTTATTAACATTGGGATGCATAAATAAAAAATTAATAGAAAGTCACTTTTTCACCAAATTTTTCATTTTTACAATGGATTAAACGGGTTTGTTACATAATTTCTCCTGAACATGGGAATACCCCATATGTGGTCCTAATCTGCTGTATGGGTACATGGTGGGGCTTGGAATGGAATGATCGCTATTTGGATTTTGGAGGGCTAATTTTGCTGGAATATTTTTCGGGTGCCATATCTTAGGCCTGGTTCACATCTGCGTTTGTCAAATCTGTTTAAAATCAGTATTTAACATCTTCAAAAACTGATTTCAAGCTGTCTGGATGAAAACTGTGTCAGTTCTTGACCAATCAGTTTTTGTTTCTTCCCCCTTCTACATTCTGAGCATGTGTAAAATGGACACAAACTGATTGCTATCAGTATGTAAGAGTGGGTTCATATCTGCTCTTGGTCTCCGGTTTAGTCAATCTGGCCGGATTCCATCTTCTGCCCCGTGAAACTGGACAGGAGACGAAACCTGGTGGTCAGCTTTCAAACCCATTCACTTGAATGGGTTTGCAGGGGTGACCGCCAGTGTGCGTCTTCTGCCTGTCCGCAGGTAAACTGTTTTTTTTAAAATCCAGATACAAATTCAGACATGCAGGACTTGTGTCCGGTAAAAAAAACTGGGTTCCCCGCGGACAGACAGAAGACACACATGGGTGGTTACTTCTGCAAACCCATTCAAGTGAATGGGTTTGAAAGCTGACCACCAGGTTTCCGTCTCCTGTCCAGTTTCTCCTGTCAAATGAATGGGTGAGAAAGAATCCTGCAGGTTTCCGTCTCCTGCCTCTGTTTTATGCAGGAAACGGAAACCTGCATAACGGAGACCGGGCGCAGATGTGAACGAGCCCTAAGGCTTGTAAGGAAATTAGATAAACTGATCCATGCGGATTACTTTTAAAACCCATTGACGTCAATGGGTTTTTATCCAGACCGTTTGAAATCAGTTTTTTTTTTTTTTTTTTTTTTTTTTATCTGGATTGTGAGCCCCATATAGGTATCACAATGTACTTTTTTTTTTTCTATCAGGGCTTGTTCATATCTGCACCCGTACTCCGTTCTGCAGGTTTCCGTTTCCTGCACAAAACAGGGGCAGGGGACAGAAACCTGCTAGCAAGTTTCAATCCCATTCATTTGAATAGGCTTGAAAAGTCTCCGGCCGTGTGCACCGGTGAGCGTTTTATGTGCTCCGCGGCGAAACAGTCTTCTGCACACAGAAGACCGAAACCTGAAAACGGAGTTCAGGCGCTGGTATGAACCCAGCATTATTATGACTTTGTAGAATGGGAGGAAATCCACACAAACACAGGGAGAACATACAAACTACTTGCAGATGCTGTTCCTGGTGAGATTCAAACCCAGGACTCCAGCGCTGCAAGGCTGCAGTGCTAACCACTGTGCTGCCTCGTTTGAAATCAGTTTTTGAGGATGTTAAATACTGCCATACGCAGGTGTGAACCAGGCGTCATTATGCTTTTGTCTGCACAAAACTGTCTGTGCTTTCAATCAGCCCAAATGTTTTCACAGATCGATGATCATGCTTAAGTTTTTGTGAAATATCTGATGTTTTCATACCTTCTCCAAAGCATTGCACTATTTGACTCTTTTCGACATCAGAAAGATACTTTTTCTTTTCGATATTGCTTGAAACCTCTGACCTGCTTAATAATGTGGAATGACCATCATAGGCTGAGGCCCTATGTTGTGGAAATGCAGCTTTTTTTGTTGCAGACTTTGCTGCGTTTTTTTAAAAAAATCAAAGCCAGGTGTGGATTGAGCAGAAAGTAGAAGTTCTTCCTATATATTTCCCTGATAATAATAAGGATGAGGCCCCCATTCCCATCCCATGGGGCCTCATCCTTATTATTATCAGGTGAAATATTATCCAGCTCTGTGAGAAAATAAAATACTTCCTGGTTTGTGCAAACACAGCTTATCAGTTCTCTGCCCTCTGTCTCCCCATCTTCCTATCCCTGGACCTCTCCATAGACTTCAATGAGCTGGTGTATACCTGTTCGGTATACGCTACGTCGTTTACCGAACAGGAAAAATATTTTTATAGATTTTTAGAGCGGTCGATTTCGGACGTAGGGATACCTAATATGTATATGTTTCACAGTTTTTAACTACTTTTATATCTGTTCTAGGGAAAGGGGGGTGATTTGAACTTTTAATACTTTTTCTATTTTTTTTACTTTTTTTTTAAATTTTTTTGTTTGCATTTATTAGACCCCCTAGGGGTGCTGAACCCCAGGGGGTCTGATCACTAATGCAATGCATTACAATGCTAATGCATTGCAATGCATTGCAAAAAATCATCCTTTCTTTTGCAGGCTGGATAGACCAGCCTGCAAAAGAGAGAATTTGCAGACAAGCCTGGGAGCCTTGTAAAGGTTCCCGGCTGTCATGGCAATGTGACGTCGGCCCTGGAGCATGCTCCAGGAGCCGGCGATCCCGGGCAAAATGGCGGCGCCCATGCGCCACCGGGAAAATGGCGCCTCCGGCGCCTTTGACCATGGCGCCGGAGGGTTAATGCCTCCGATCGGTCCGGGGACCGATCTGAGGCATTAGAGCCGGTTGTCTACTGCTTAAAGCAGTAGACACCCGGCGGCTATGGCAGCCGCCCGGCTCTTGGGCGGTCGCCATAGTTACAGACCCGACATGCGCTGTACTATTACGGCGCATGTCAGGAAGGGGTTAACAGCTTGAAAAGGTAAAGGACTTCCTGACTGAAGGGTTAAGCAGAGTATATGGAAATGGAGGAGTAATGCGTCTTTCAGTTTTTTATAATAAATACTGAGTAGACCTTCTGGTCTAGGACTTTTTCCTGAAGGGTCTGATATAGTTCATGCACGGTTAATGGGGAAGAAAAGTGGTAAATTGAGGTTGTTTAGAAAGTCAGAAATCTTGGAGGAATTGGTAGCCTGATACATTGACAAATCATTGATATGAAGGTTATAAAGTGAACTATAGAATTCAGCAAATTCCTTTGCAGTATCTTTTGTTTTAGTAGCTTATGAGCATATAAAGGTAATGTGCAATTTCTTAGTTTACCTCCCATATCACCATGCAAATACAAACAAAACCAAACAAAAAATTATATGCACCAAACCTCCTAAAAATAAGAGTTCAACATGTGCAGAGTTCATTCATATCACTAAGGTCTACACCCACATGCACGTGTCTTCAGAAAATCACCAGAAATGGAAGGAACAAAAATCTTCTTAGAAGCTGGAAATGTTAAAAACGTATTATCCTATAAAAATGTAGGGATTATCCATGTAGAAAAAAAGTGAACCCCTAAACCATATAAATTTTTTGAAAGTAAACAACCTGAAGATTACATATGTCTCAATGGGTTATCAATCAACACAAACAATTTTTTGAAAAAATGCACTAAAACACATATTTGTACCTAAAACTCATGTTCAATCTCAGATTCATAAACAAGATACATTTAAAATAATAGCTTAAGGTGTAGACAACTACCTTCATGCAACTTTGCAGCAAACAGAGATTACAAGCAAAAATTGCACAAATATTCAAATTTACCACTAAAGTGCGGCAATCCCTTTCTGCAAACAAAAAACTGCAATATGTGAGGAGTACATACCACACATATATATATTTACAGGTGTTAAAGAAACGCTAAAATCGCAGCGGCAGTTTTACTGACCTAAGCCAGTCCAGGACAAGCTGTCCTAGACTGCCATAGCGTCACCGTCACGGCAGCCCGGCAGGGGAAGTGAGCGGTTGTTTGGGGCGGCCCTATGGACGCAGCGCTGCTTTAACTCTCACCTATTAGCAGCGCTGCTCCAGCGGCCGCCCCTCATGCTTAGCAGAGAGTAGGTTGTCTCCCTGCCTGCTCTCTGCATGCTAGCGCTCCTATGTGCTCTACAGTCACAAGACTGCTGCGTAGGCTGAAGAGCAGAAGCAGGTAAGCTTCCGCTGAAAAAATACAGTGATGGGGGGGTTGTGATGCTGGGGAAGGGTTGGAGTGCTGGGGGAGGTGCTGGGGAAGGGGGAGAGGGGCTTTTGAATGTTTGTCTGACCCTTCCTTGGGCTTTAGGACTGTTTTTTTCCCACCCACTTGTAATTCTTGCACTTGGGGGTTAAAAGGAGGACCCAAGTGGAAGAATTGCAAGTGGGTGTAAAAAAAACAGTCCTCAAGCCCAAGGAAGGGCCAGACAAACATTCAAAAGCCCCCTTCCCCAGCACCCGCCCCCCCAGCACTCCAACCCTTCCCCAGCACTCCAACACAATAATGGTGTCTGCTGTTTTAGCATTAACCCCCAGCTTTGACTGAGGCGCCATTTTACCGGCAATTGCAGGCACCCGGAGCAAGCTTCGGGGCCTGCGTCCGTTTTTATGACAGCCGGAAGCCTTGTGAAGGCGATCCAGCCTGTCATTCTATACTTTCTATTGTAGGCTACTCTATGTAGCCAACAATAGAAATGCCGAATTTTTGCAATGCATTGTGATGCATTGTATTAGTGATCAGACCCCTAGGGGGTCTAATAAGTACAAAAATAAAATAAAAATAAAAATATTAAAAAAATAAAAAGTATTAACAATTCAAATCCCCCCCTCCTCCCCCCCCCCCCCCGTCCCTAGAACACATATAAAAGTATGTAAATACTGTGAAACACCTACACGTTAGGTACCCCTGTGTCTTAAAACGCCCGCTCTACAAATGTATAACAATATTTTTCCTGTACGGTAAACGCCGTAGCAGGAAAAAAAGTCAAAAGTGTCAAACTGATGTTTTTTTTACTGTTTTGCCTCTAAAAAAAATTTGAATAAAAAGTGATCAAAGCAATAAACAGTCCCAAAAATGGTAGAACTGAAAAGTACACCCGGCCTTGCAAAAAAAAAAAGATGCCCTATGCATCGTACACGGAAGTATAAAAAAATTACAGGTGTCACAATATGGCAACTTTCTATAGGGACTATAAGGGGCATTATTAATACAAGAGGGTATTATTAATAAGGGGCACTATTTAAAAAGGACCTTTCATCAGTTGGGCACATGCGGTTTTATATACCGCTGGAAAGACGACAGTGTGCTGAATTCAGCGCACTGTCAGCTTTCACGATCTGTGCCCCCCGCTAAAGAGCTATCGGTACCGTAGCTCTTCACAGTCATTCAGGAATGCCCTTCCTCACAGTAGCGCCTAAAGCGCTGTACTGTGAGAGGGGGGAGAAACGCCCCCTCCCTCTCCTCACAGTGCTCACCCATAGACGAGTACTGAGGGAGCGTTCTTCCCCCTCTTACAGTACAGTGCTATAGGCGCTACTGTGAGGAAGGGCATTCCTGACTGACTGTCAGGAACGCCCTTCTGACAGTGAAGTGCTACGGTACTGGCACCGATAAATCTTCAGTGGGGGCACAGATTGTGAAAGCCAACAGTGCGCTGAATTCAGCGCACTGTTGGCTTTCCAGCGGTTTATAAAACCGCATGTGCCCCAACTCATGAAAGGTCCTCTTTAAGGGGCGTTGTGTAGGTGAGGACAATATGGGTCGGGTGCCTGGAGAAGTGAGGAGTCAAAGATGTCTGTGTTGCAAACTTTACAGAGGCAAATCACAGTTGGAAGAAGTGGTCATGGCGGTCCAGAGGGAAGAGACGGGAAATGTGAGCGATTAGTCAGGGATGTCTCCGGTAAGTCACCACAAAATGTTACTCACCGTAATGTTACCACTAGAGATGAGCGAACAGTGTTCAATCGAGTACATGTTCGATTCCATACGAACACCGCGTTGAAAATGCACTTACAGTTCGATTCCCTCCCACTTTCCCTGGCACTTTTTCTGCACCAATAAAAGTGCAGCGGAGGTGGGACAGGAACTATGACAACGGAGGCATTGAAAAATCTAGGAAAAAGCCATTGACTGCCGAGGACATGTGACCTCAGATTCAAACAAACAGGCGGCTTCATCTCCGATTCATTCTGTGCTTGCACTTAGTTAGAGACAGACATCTGCTGAGGGCTAGTTAGGATTTTAGATTCTGCCTGGCAGGAATATCAAAGAAGAAGAACCACAACAGCTCTTTTAAGAGCTACACTAAAGGGAGAAGCTGAAACAAGCTTGGCACAGTGTCTACCCACAAATGGGATTCACAGCAATTAAGCCAGGCTTTATCTGCGCAACCCAGCTTTCCGTGGTGGGGATTAAGCTAAGTGGGATACACTGAAATTGTATACCCATATACCCTATATACGCTTAATCCAGGGTTCAAAAGTGTGTTCATCCCCCCCCCCCACACACACACACCTTAAACTAAGGGGTATACACTGAAATTCTCAGCCCATATACACTATATACACTTCATCCAGGTTGTCACGGTGTGTACCCCCCAAAAAGCAGTGGAATATTCATTCTAATTCTCAGGCTATATACGCTTCATCCAGGTTGTCATAGTGTGTACCCACAAAAAATCAGTGGGATATACATTCTAATTCTCAGGCTATAGACGCTTCATCCAGGTTGTCATAGTGTGTACCTATAAAAAAGCAGTGGGATATACATTCTAATTCTCAGGCTATATACGCTTCATTCAGGTTGTCATAGTGTGTACCCACAAAAAATCAGTGGGATATACATTCTAATTATCCGGCTATATACGCTTCATCCAGGTTGTCACGGTGTGTACCCACAAAAAACCAGTGGGATATGCATTCTAATTCTCAGGCGATAGACACTTTATCCAGGTTGTCATAGTGTGTACCCACAAAAAATCAGTGGGATATATATTCTAATTCTCAGGCTATATACGCTTCATTCAGGTTGTCACGGTGTGTACCCACAAAACATCAGTGGGATATACATTCTAATTATCAGGCTATATACATTTCATCCAGATTGTCATGGTGTGTACCCACCAAGTCATCAAAAACATTTAAAAATGCACAAGGCTACCGATAAGGGACGTGGATGAGGCCGGGGGCGTGGGAATGCTGCTGGGGAGCAAGGTCGCGGTGAAGCCACAGCGCATTCCATGCCTACTCCTCAGGGGCAGCAAGCATTGCGCTTTTCCACAGTCCCCGGCTTGCTGGCCACATTAAGTAGGGTGCAGGGCACAAACCTGAGTAGGCCCGAGCACCAGGAACATGTCTTACAATGGCTGGCGGATACTGCTTCCACCACATTATTCACCAGCCAGTCAGCCTCTACCTCAACTCCTCCTCTTACACAACATTCTGGTCAGCCTTCCTCACAAAATGTCCAATCTTCCCAGCAGAGTAATCCCAACTTTCCCTGCTACCAGGAGCTGCTCTATGGTCCTTTAACTGTCCCTCTCCCTGTCCCTCCATTTCCCGATTCCACAGAGCTATCCGATGACTTTCTGTGTCCAGATGCCCAAGCACTGGAGTCTCCTCCATCTCCTGTCGATTTTGTGGTGGTTGACCAGCAACCCACCCTCAGTGACGATGACGAGACACAGTTGCCATCAGTGAAGCTTGTTGCCATGTGCGGTGTGCAGGAGGAGGAGGTGAGAGAGGAATTGGCAGAGGAGGTGGTGGACGATGAGGACACGGACCAAACCTGGACAGGGGGGATGTCAAGCGGGGAAATCAGTGTCGATGTTGAGGGAGGTGCAGCACCAAAGAGGGTAGCTAGAGGCAGAGGCATGTCCAGAGGCAGAGGTCAGCTGCTTCTCCGAAGCCAGGCCACAGCCAGCAGGTCCCAAAATGTTCCCTCTTCTAGCCAGCCTAGAAAAACTCCCACATCGAGGCCACGGTCTTCAGTGGTGTGGAATTTTTTTAATGTATGTGCGGCGGACAAATACAGTGCGGTTTGCACACTCTACAACTCGAAACTGAGTAGGGGCTCTGAAAAGAGCAACCTTACGACCACTGCCATGCGCCTCCTCTCAGCAGCCCACCATCTCTGACATTTGGGCGCAGGCACCCACATGCACAAGCCTTGAACGCGCACATCTCCAAACTCCCGGCCCAGGAGATGTTGGGCCCAGGAGATGTTGCCGTTCCGGCTTGTGGAAACTCCAGCCTTCCAGGACCTCATGGCAAGTGTGGCACCTCGCTATGCCGTCCCTAGCCGTCACTACTTCTCTTGGTGTGCCGTCTCTGCCTTGCACCAGCACGTGTCACTCAACATCAGGCGATCCGCGCTTTGCACAAAGGTCCTTTCTATAGTGACAACGTGGCCTTTGCAGTGAAGTTTAGATGGGTCTAGCAGAGCTATACAGGTATACAGCAGAACTATACAGGTATATAGCATAGCTAGGGCTGATTAGAGCAGGATTCAGTGAGTCTTGAAACAATCTTGGAGGCAATCTTAGCAGAAATCAGCAGTAATCAAAGGTTTAGGAAATAGAAGGTACAGAGAAACTTGTAAAGCTAACAGTAATCAGGGTTAAAGAACAAACAAATCCACAGCTAGAGATAGCAAATGGGATACCCAACTAATAGCTAAAAACTAAAGCTAGTCAATGACTTAAAGAGAATTCACCCTATTTAAAAATATTTTTTTTTTAATCACACTGTCTGTGACACTATCAGTTTGTGCTTGGTACTAAAGCAACCCAGTAGAGCAATGAACTGGAGTAAACCCAGACCATATAACATAAAGCAAGCTGTAAGTAGTCATTAGTGGCGTTACTTAACTGGAGGAGAGCACTTCTGGACCTAGAAAAGATGAATATTATTTGTTTTGTTTATTAGCGTGGGTTTTTTTGTGTTTTTGTTTTGCAGAGTCACAGGATCATTTGTACTACTTTGGATTCATTGGGTCAAAGTTTTAGGTTTTTATTTTTAATAAAGTGGTCAAAAAATGTTAATTTCAATAAAAAAATACGTCATATGTTCATATGTCTTTTTTTAATTAATAGATTACCACCTAAGTAATGGTAGCTGCCTGATTAATAAAATGATTAAGTATGGCTTTGACAAAAAATCAGTTAGGTGGATTCACAACTGGCTTAATGATCGGGCACAACGAGTAATACTAAATGGCTACACATCGAACTGGAAGAAAGTCAAAAGCGGGGTGCCGCAGGGCTCTGTTCTGGGCCCAGTACTTTTTAATACCTTTATAAATGATCTGGACGATGGAATTATTGGGGAACTCATAAAATTTGCAGATGATACGAAGATAGGAGGAATAGCCAACACTAGAGAGGAGAGAGAGTGTATTCAAAAGGACTTAGACACACTGGAACAATGGGCTGAGGCGAACAAAATGGTATTTAACAGGGACAAATGCAAAGTTCTACATCTGGGTAACAGAAATGTAAAAAACATATATAGTATGGGAGGAATAGAACTAAGTGATAGCATAGGGGAAAAGGACTTGGGCATAATAGTAGATCACAAATTCAACATGAGCCAACAGTGCGGTGCTGCTGCAAAAAAGGCTAATAAAATTCTGGGATGTATTAAGACAAGCATTGAATCTAGATCAAGAGAGGTCATTATTCCGCTGTACTCTTCCCTGGTCAGACCACACCTGGAATACTGTGTACAGTTCTGGGCGCCTCAATTCAAGAAAGACATCGATATATTGGAGCAAGTCCAGAAAAGAGCAACCAAAATGGTGGAAGGTCTGCAAACCATGTCCTATGAGGAGCGGCTAAAAGAACTGGGATTGTTTAGTTTGCAGAAGAGAAGGCTGAGGGAAGATTTAATAGCAGTCTACAAATATCTGAAAGGTAGTCACAGTGCAGAGGGATCTACCCTATTCTCATTAGCACAAGGAAGTACAAGAAGCAATGGGATGAAACTAAAGGGAAAGAGATACAGATTAGACATTAGGAAAAACTTTCTGACAGTGAGGGTAGTGAGAGAGTGGAATAGGCTGCCACGGGAGGTGGTGGGCGCTCCATCAATGGAAATCTTCAAGCGGAATCTGGATAAACATATAGCTGGGATGATTTAGGAAAACCTGCACTCGCAGGGGGTTGGACCCGATGGCCCTTGAGGTCCCTTCCAACTCTACCATAAGAATAAGGGGGGGCCTTCTTCAAACTGCCATTTTGAGATCTCTCCACAGGTGTTCTATGGGATTCAGGTCTGGACTCATTGCTGGCCACTTTAGAAGTCTCCAGTGCTTTTTCTCAAACCATTTTCTGGTGCTTTTTGTGTCTTTTGGGTCATTGTCCTGCTGGAAGACCCATGACCTCTGAGGGAGACCCAGCTTTCTCACACTGGGCCCTACATTATGCTGCAAAATATGTTGGTAGTCTTTAGACTTCATAATGCCATGCACACGGTCAAGCAGTCCAGTGCCAGAGGCAGCAAAGCAACCCCAAAACATCAGGGAACCTCCACCATGTTTGATTGTAGGGACCGTGTTTTTTTCTTTGAAGGCCTCTTTTTTTCCCTGTAAACTCTATGTTGATGCCTTTTCCCAAAAAGCTCTACTTTTGTCTCATCTGACCAGAGAACATTCTTCCAAAACATTTTTGGCTTTCTCAGGTAAGTTTTGGCAAACTCCAGCCTGGTTTTTTTTATGTGAAAAATATAAAAACAAAGACACCGAGCGCTCTAAGTGTATTATCACTAGATAAAAGGTGATATATTTTATAACATAGATATATGACCAATAGGCCTCTCACCTGACAGGGTTGTGATGTAGTCACAACACCAATAACAGCAGTAATCGGATAGATAAGCCAGGCGAGAGTGGCAGCGGTCCTGTCAACATACATCGGAGACCCGGGTGAAGAACATGGAAATGTCAAAAGTCAGGGATCCGCGCTCCAGAGGTCAAAAAGTCAAAAAATATAACTAAAATTTGCTTTGTCAAAGAAAAATAGTTTAATGAAAAAATGAAAGAACAGCAAGCACAACGCGTTTCGGATTATCCAAAATCCTTTCTCAAGTGCACAATTCACTGATGCACGTCCGACGTGTTTTGACTTTTTGACCTCTGGAGCGCGGATCCCTGACTTTTGACATTTCCATGGTTTTTTTTATGTCTCTGGGTAAGAAGTGGGGTCTTCCTGGGTATCCTACCATACAGTCCGTTTTTATTCAGATGCCGACAGATAGTACGGGTTGACACTGTTGTACCCTCGGACTGCAGGGCAGCTTCAACTTGTTTGGATGTTAGTCGAGGTTCTTTATTCACCATCCACACAATCTTGCGTTGAAATCTCTTGTCAATTTTTCTTTTCCGTCCACATCTAGGGAGGTTAGCCACAGTGCCATGGGCTTCAAACTTCTTGATGACACTGCTCACGGTAGACACAGGAACATTTAGGTCTTTGGAGATGGACTTGTAGCTTTGAGATTACTCATGCTTCCTCCTAAGGCCGGATTCACATGGAGTATTTTGGCTTGTGATTTGGTACGTAGACGCCGCGGGATCTTTTGCGGGCCGTATACGCTCCCATTGTTTTCAATGGGAGCCGTTACCGTATACGCGCCGCGTATATGGTACCGGCTCCCATTGAAAACAATGGGAGCGTATATGGCCCGCAAAAGATCCCGTGGCGTCTACGTACCAAATCACAAGCCAAAATACTTTGTGTGAACCCGGCCTAATTTTGCTTATCAAGTCCTCAGACAGTTCTTTGGTCTTCTTTCTTTCCTCCATGCTCAATGTGGTACACACAAGGACACAGGACAGAGGTTGAGTCAACTTTAATCCATTTCAACCGGCTGCAAGTGTTGTTGCCACCACCTGTTAGCTGTCTCAGGTAAGTAACAGGTGCTGTTAATTACACAAATTAGAGAAGCATCACATGATTTTTCAAACAATGCCAATACTTTTTTCCACCCCCTTTTTTATGTTTGGTGTGGAATTATATCCAATTTGGCTTTTTGACAATTCTTTTTGTGGTTTTCCATTGAAGACAAATTAAATGAAGATAATAATACCAAAGACTTTGTGATTGCAATCATTTTCTGGAAGAAAATGAGTATTATCCGACAGAATTGCAGGGGTGCCAATACTTTTGGCCAACACTGTAGGTCATTGATAATATCCATGGACATCACCGTCAGGTTTGGTTAGAAGGAGTAAAGGCTGGAGCAAAACTGAAGGTATTGCTTTGATGTTTCAAATGAGCACAATTTGCTGGCATGTTTAACTTTAGGATTGTCTGTGAACAGTGAGGAAAGGGGCCCAAGATAAGACCTTCTGCCAAGACATCGGAGGCACAAAGGAATGTACTCTGGAAAAAATTTACGAGAATCTTTGATATCAACCATTAAATTGATATTTGGTAGATTCCCAGGAAAGGAATCAGACTGAAGAACCTGGAAAGAACAACTATTCTTGTCAGTCACTAAATAACTCAATATAAGATTACAGCATAAGGAAAAGGGGCCTAGTGTGCTTGGTATGGTGTCTGAGAAGGAGATACTCCAAGTCTTACTAGTAGCAATTCTATTTTTTCCATTAGAAAGTTTTTCTTACGTTTTTTAGTAAAATAACAATACAACATAAGTCATAACTGTTGCCAGAATATCTGGTCCAGAGGGAGGAGGGGGCCTAAATTGGGTGAAACAACAAAAAGTAAGACCAGGGTTGATAAGGGTAAAAATGGGTTGGATGATAGCGGCTGATCGTTCTATTAGCAATTCTTGGCCTTCAATGGAATAGATCTTTTCAAGTTCACACATTCTTGTGATTACAATGTAATTTAGGGAAGAAATATGATATTTGGAGGTGACAAATATTGGTATCACGGTGTAGTGTGAGACATTTTCATAAAGCATCTATGTTGTACTACAAATTATTCTGGATGTCATAATCTGGAATCATGATAATCTTGTCATTAGTTAGCCATGTTTCTTAATGCTGAGCTGTGAGATTATACAAATATGTTTTTATGCCATTAACACATTATAACAAATTATTTTAATTAACCTGCATTTTAGTAACAAGGTGTCCCCCCAATTACCATCTTGGCCTGTTTTGTCTGCACCTGATCCACGGTGGTATTTCAGTTAATTAGCAGAACTGATTGAGTCATTTTTTTCTACCTGCTTCGAACGTGATAGCTCAGCACTGTCTCGTATCTCTCCGCTTACTTACTGTACTACAGTACTCTCTAATACAGTGAGTTCTGCATAGCCATGCGTTCTTAGTATATATTGAATAATATTTCCTTGTCATTCTATACACTTTAGTTTTGACATGTGTCCTGGTAAAGACATCACTTTAACTCATAAATTGATTTAAAGGGATTTTCCCATGAAAGACATTTCTGGCACGTTCACAGTATATGCCAAATTGTAGTGAAAGATGCAGATCCCACCCGAAATGTACAAAACTAAACAAAACTGAAAAATCTGGGATTCGTCTTGAAACTCTATAGCTAAAATGGCCACTGATAGTATGGCAATCTAGTGAATCCCATCCATACATTGCAAAAAATACGTTTATTGGTTTGGTAAATCGCAGAATGTCAATTACACCTATGGAAACACCGGCAGTTTCCCTATAGATATAATGGAAGAAGAAAGAAAACCTCTGCGGACTTTCTGTGAAAAGCACTGCAGGAAAAACTGCAATGCATTGCCACCGTGGTTTTTCCCGTAGCACTTTTTACCTAACGTGGTAACATGTCTCTCAATGGCTTTCTGTATGAGTTATTACAGTGCAGCTACATCTGTATAATCAGCCATCCGTGACACATAATCAACCAGAAGAGCAAATAAGGCCAAGGCTTCAAATAGTAAAATACAGCAACAAAGCTCTGTGGAAAAGACTGCGATGGAAACGCATTGGGTTTTTTTCTGCAGCTCTTCTCACAGAAAGTCTGCAAAGTTTTTCTCTGAATACTTTCTGTCCCTGTTATAACTATAGGAAAACCAACAGAGTTATCATACATATAATTAGCAATTTACAAAAACAGCAGTTACCCGATAAGGGGTCCTGGCCTAAAGGAATATTTCACATTTTGGCCAAGTATGAAGCATTTTTTAGGGAGGTTTAAATTAGAATTCATCTCAATCTTCAAAGGACAGACATAAATTAGTGTAATGTTGGCAGAAATGTACAATTGTGGTTTATACATACGTTTTTGATTCACTTTTATTCATTTTTTTTTTAATTAGGGAATGAAAAACAGCAATTCTGCAAATGTTTTATTGACTTGATTATGTTTTTTTTTCTACTGTGCTCATTGTGTAAAGCATACATTATGTGTCAATGTTATTCTAGGTTAACATTGCATGATTAGACTAATACCAACTTTTATGTTTTTTATGTTATACTACTTTTACGTAATGAATACACTTTTTCTGTTTTTGTGCTCCCATATTCTGTGAGACTTTTTATTTCTATTTTGATAGATGATAATCATACACATCAGGGAGAGTGTGTGCCTACATAGGCAGTACGGAGACTTACAAGTCATTCCTGCTCCGCTAGGGATTCTGGGTAAAAAATATGCAAATCTATTCTCCAAGATGCAATTAGGACAACAGTGCACTCTGTATGCCACCCTCTAGAGGGCAGCATCCTTAACATCATGCATGATGAATTCTCTCTCTCACTCTGCCAAATCAGTATCCCTGCGCTATGCTGAGGAGGCCCAAAAGGCCAAAACAGCGCTGTCCACAGCTAGGAATCTGTTCCTTTTGGAATAGAAATACTAATTTGGCAATTAAATCCGCATCATGATAGTAGACTTTTTAACTTAGTCATGCATGATGTTAAGGATGCTGCCCTCTAGAGGGCGGCATACAGAGTGCACTGTTCTCCTAATTACATCCTGGAGAATAGATTTGCATATTTTTTACCCAGAATCCCTAGCGGAGCAGGAATGACTTGTAAGTCTCCGTACTGCCTATGTAAGAACACACTCTCCCTGATGTATACGATTATCCCCTGACCCTGGTCTATAGTCTCTCACTCTGCCAAATCAGTATCCTTGTGCTATGCTGAGGAGGCCCAAAAGGCTGAAACAGCGCTGTCCATAGCTGGGAATCTGTTCCTTTTGGAATAGAAATACTAATTTAGCAATTAAATCCATAACATGATAGTAGACTTTTTAACTGAGTCATGCATGATGTTAAGGATGCTGCCCTCTAGAGGGCGGCATACAGAGTGCACTGTTCTCCTGATTACATCCTGGAGAATAGATTTGCGTCTTTTTTACCCTTGTTTTGATAGAGTATGTCTTACTTTTGAGCAATAAAATGTACAAAAGTTTTAAAACATTTACATTGTGGGACAAGTTATTGTTTTATTAATACCACTCTGGGTTTTCTGTTCTTATTTTTTCACAGTGTTTACACTGTTTAAAAGTGGGTAAAATGATATGATACTGAAACATATCTTTTTGATTTAGGCAGTGTATAATACATGCAACATTTCTTTATTTCAGTGTATTGTTACATGTTGATATTCTGATACTAGACTCTGAATTGTCCTAAAATGTATACTAAGATGGAGGGTATGAGGGCAATTTTAGGCCCCTTGCTGTCATAGAAACTATAGGCACCTTGTGATTACATTGCATTAATGGGTTAACCACTTAAGTGCTGCCTTCAACACTGGGTGCAGCAACTAAGGAGTATAACATCTGAGCTGCCGAGTTGAAGATTATGCTTTATATACACTGTATATTAGACAGGTTTAGTTACTCCGTCCCACTGAATCCAGTACTGAATGCTTCTGATGTTTTTTCTAATTCTGCAAAATATATTGGATAATGCCCCTTCTGCAAAACCAGGTCATATTCAAAGTGTGAAAACAAACTAGAGTAGGGGTGTCAATAAATGTAATTAAATGTAGTTTCCCTCCTCTTCAGTATTGTATGATAACTGCATTGCATCTATATTTGTTCTGGATATTATTGTGATAAAATATAAGACAAACAGGCAGAATGACTACACAAACAAGGTGAGTTTTCTGAAGTAGGACTCCTTTTCAGATGCAACATAGACATGGCTAGATTCGTACACTAAAACTCAAAACTAGAATTTCTTTAACTCAAGTTTTATTGTGTTGTTTCCCTACAGGCCCGAAAAAAGAAACAGTTATTAAATCACTTGAGAACTGTCTGAAAGGCCTGCATAAAATGCAGCAAATTCTGACAGACACACAAGCTGCTGTCAAAAAACAATAAAACAAACTGAAAAAATGTTATATTTAATTTTATATTTAGAACATTCCAAACTGTTACTGTTATCATTCCATAAAGAATTTTAATACTGGAATTGGTTTGCATATTTGTTTTATTGTTTTGGTACAGTAAATAATACAGTGTTTAATTTATTATACATTCATCATTCTTTTGTTCACATGCACGTGGCGAAGTTGCCAATCCTGGTGTTCTGTGGTAAATGCCAAGTGTCCTGCACGGTGTTGGACTGTGAGCAAAACCCCCATCTGTGGACGTTGGGCCCTCATACCATTCTCATGGGGTCGGTTTCTAACCGTTTGTGCAGACACATGCACAATTGTGGCCAGCTGGAGGTCATTTTGCAGGGCTCTGGCAGTACTCCTCCTGTTTCTCCTTGCACAGAGGCCTAGGTAGCTGTACTGCTGCTGGGTTGTTGCCCTCCTATGGGCTCTCCGCGTCTCTTGGTGTAATGCCCTGTCTCCTGGTAGTGCCTCCAGTCTCTGGACACTACGCTGACAGACAGCAAACCTTCTTGCCACAGCTCACATTGATCTGCCATCCTGGATGAGCTGCTCTACCTGAGCCACTTGTGTGGGTTGTACAGTCCTTCTCATGCTACCACAAGTATGACAGCACAACCAACATTCAAAAGTGACCAAAACATCAGCAAGAAAGCATTGGTACTGAGATGTGGTTTGTGGTCCCCTCCTACAGAACCACTCCTTTCTTCAGTGTGTCTCGATAATTGCCAATTGCCAATAATTTCCATCAGCATGTGAAATTAATTGTCAATCAGTGTTGCTTGGAGTTACATTGTATTGCTTAAGTTTTCCCTTTATTGTTTTGAGCAGTATACACTCACCGGCCACTTTATTAGGTACACCTGTCCAACTGCTCGTTAACACTTAATTTCTAATCAGCCAATCACATGGCGGCAACTCAGTGCATTTAGGCATGTAGACATGGTCAAGACAATCTCCTGCAGTTCAAACCGAGCATCAGTATGGGGAAGAAAGGTGATTTGAGTGCCTTTGAACGTGGCATGGTTGTTGGTGCCAAAAGGGCTGGTCTGAGCATTTCAGAAACTGCTGATCTACTGGGATTTTCACGCACAACCATCTCTAGGGTTTACAGAGAATGGTCCGAAAAAGAAAAAACATCCAGTGAGCGGCAGTTCTGTGGGCGGAAATGCGTTGTTGATGCCAGAGGTCAGAGGAGAATGGCCAGACTGGTTCGAGCTGATAGAAAGGCAACAGTGACTCAAATAGCCACCCGTTACAACCAAGGTAGCCAGAAGAGCATCTCTGAACGCACAGTACGTCGAACTTTGAGGCAGATGGGCTACAGCAGCAGAAGACCACACCGGGTGCCACTCCTTTCAGCTAAGAACAGGAAACTGAGGCTACAATTTGCACAAGCTCATCGAAATTGAACAATTGTAGATTGGAAAAACGTTGCCTGGTCTGATGAGTCTCGATTTCTGCTGTGACATTCGGATGGTAGGGTCAGAATTTGGCGTCAACAATATGAAAGCATGGATCCATCCTGCCTTGTATCAACGGTTCAGGCTGGTGGTGGTGGTGTCATGGTGTGGGGAATATTTTCTTGGCACTCTTTGAGCCCCTTGGTACCAATTGAGCATCGTTGCAACGCCAAAGCCTACCTGAGTATTGTTGCTGACCATGTCCATCCCTTTATGACCACAATGTACCCAACATCTGATGGCTACTTTCAGCAAGATAATGCGCCATGTCATAAAGCTGGAATCATCTCAGACTGGTTTCTTGAACATGACAATGAGTTCACTGTACTCCAATGGCCTCCACAGTCACCAGATCTCAATCCAATAGAGCATCTTTGGGATGTGGTGGAACGGAAGATTCGCATCATGGATGTGCAGCTGACAAATCTGCGGCAACTGTGTGATGCCATCATGTCAATATGGACCAAAATCTCTGAGGAATGCTTCCAGCACCTTGTTGAATCTATGCCACGAAGAATTGAGGCAGTTCTGAAGGCAAAAGGGGGTACAACCCGTTACTAGCATGGTGTACCTAATAAAGTTGACGGTGAGTGTATATACATATTTCATCACAGTACCAAGTTACAGTGTTGGCCAAAAGTATTGGCACCCTTGCAATTCTGTCAGATAATACTCCGTTTCTTCCAGAAAATGATTGCAAGCAAAAACTCTTTGCTATTAATATCTTCATTTATTTTGCTTGCAATGAAAAAACACAAAAAAGAATGAAAAAAAAGTCTCATTGATCATTTTACACAAAACTCCAAAAATGGGCCGGACAAAAGTATTGGCACCCTCAGCCTAATACTTGGTAGCACAACCTTTAGACAAAATAACTGCGAACAACCGCTTCCGGTAACCATCAATGAGTTTCTTACAATGCTCTGCTGGAATTTTAGACCATTCTTCTTTGGCAAACTGCTCCAGGTCCCTGAGATTTGAAGGGTGCCTTCTCCAAACTGCCATTTTGAGATCTCTCCACAGGTGTTCTATGGGATTCGGGGCTGGACTCATTGCTGGCCACTTTAGAAGTCTCCAGGGCTTTCTCTCAAACCATTTTCTAGTGCTTTTTGAAGTGTGTTTTGGGTCATTGTCCTGCTGGAAGACCCATGACCTCTGAGGGAGACCCAGCTTTCTCACACTGGGCCCTACATGTAAGAAATGGGGTCTTCCTGGGTATTCTACCATACAGTCCCTTTTCATTCAGACACTGACGGATAGTACAGGTTGACACTGTTGTACCCTCAAAATTGCAAGGCAGCTTGAACTTGTTTGGATGTTAGTCGAGGTTCTTTATCCACCATCCACACAATCTTGCATTGAAATCTCTCGTCAATTTTTCTTTTCCTTCCACATCTAAGGAGGTTAGCCACAGTGCCATAGGCTTTAAACTTATTGATGACACTGCATATGGTAGACACAGGAACATTCAGGTCTTTGGAGATGGACTTGTAGCCTTGAGATTGCTCATGCTTCCTCACAATTTTGCTTCTCAAGTCCTCAGACAGTTCTTTGGTCTTCTTTCTTTTCTCCATGCTCAATGTGGTACACACAAGGACACGAGACAGAGGTTGAGTCAACTTTAATCCATTTCAACTGGCTGCAAGTGTGATTTAGTTATTGCCACCACCTGTTAGGTGCCTCAGGTAAGTAACAGGTGATGTTAATTACACAAATTAGAAAAGCATCACATGATTTTTCAAACAGTGCCAATACTTTTGTCCACCCCCTTTTTTATGTTTGGTGTGGAATTATATCCAATTTGGCTTTTTGACAATTCTTTTTGTGGTTTTCCATTGAAGACAAATTAAATGAAGATAATAATACCAAAGGATTTGTGATTGCAATCATTTTCTGGAAGAAAATCAGTAGTATCTGACAGAATTCCAGGGGTGCCAATACTTTTGGCCAACAATTTATGATATGCTGTAGTGCAGCTAATACTAACTGTTCCAGTCTCATGACGTATATTTCATTTCGATAATCAATCTGCATAGAAGGGGAACTACGGTGGACCATGATCATCTTGGCTGCTGTCAAGAGGTGTCTCTATATTATTGACTAGTGGCCAGCTAAAAATATCAGTGTTCAGCAAGATCAGACAAGAGTGACTGATTATCACCCAATTTGTGCAGACTTTCTGTCTTGAACAACCGGTTTAGATGTAAATGTTTATAGTGGAACTGCTTGTATCAATGATCCCTAGGGTCACTTAATCTTAAAGAATACTTCCAGTTATAGACAACTTTTCATAAATGAATAGTGCATGTGAATATAAGAAACTTTATTAAGCTATTCTCCTGCACCTCATCTTTAGTCTGAATGCTTATTTACATAAGACTTGCCCATATTCAGACTCACACACAGAACTTTATGCTGACAGCAAGTTAATTGATTTATTGCCTTATTCTGTACCTAGAGCCTATAGATGACCCAACCCTATGGACAGAGGAACACTGATACAAAATAAACATTAAAAACTAGATGTATTGGCAAATATTGTACATATCCACCAGAGACTGACAACATCTTGAAGAAATGTTGGCCTAGTTTAAAGCCAGATTCAGACCTTGTCCCAGTATTAGGTGAAACTCCAAGGATTACATACAGGAGGCCAAACCAAAGAAACATGTTAGCACACAATCAACTAGGCAAAAAATCCGTTTGAAAAACACCTGATTACTATAAATATATTGAGACACATAAGACTGGTTCATGATGCTGACTTGACACAGCTAAAATTTGGGGTCTGAAACAAGTTAAATCTGGAGAGGAAGTCTAGATAAATTTTTACAATTAAAGTCTGAATGCTTATTTACATAACAACTGCCCATATTCAGACTCACACACACAACTTTATGCTGACAGCTAGTTAATTGATTTATTTCCTTATTCTGTGCACTAGCAGCCTATTATGTACAAACCTAGCAGTGTTAAAAGAGTCCAGCATAGTAGAGTTTTCAAACAGCAATTATTTGATTGTCTTTTGTTGCATCCTCACCCTACCCCTTCTCTCTTCATAGACCAATAAGAAGAATATAACTGAAAGTGGAATAATAAACATATTTTTAGTACAGGTGACAATAAATAAATATGTAATATGTATTATTCATTTATAAAAAGTTGTTTATAACTGGAAGTACTTTTTAAAATGCTCCAAATTTATGACAGTGCCTGGTGCTAGATTAAGTGTGGTGTATCTTTACAATATGTTGTCAAAAGTTATACCATTTATTAGTTGGTTTACTTTGAGCCAGATTTTTGGTCAATAATTTTTTGGAATTGGGGTCATATCTCCAATGTCTTCACTTTCATATAAAAGTGGCAAGTGAGGCACTGAACAACAGAAGCAGTGTGAAAGATACACCTCAAATACTGTAATGTATGCCAGTTTTCTGAAATAAAGGTAACACTTCATTCACTAATATGCCTTGAAATCAAGCTCCAGTTGCCATATAGATACATACGAACAGCTGTTAATGAGTTAAACACCATTAAGAAATTTTGTTAACGTTAATGAGATTTATCTTCAAAATAAAAGTAAAAAAAGATGACTGTGCATTGAAATGTTCCTGAGCTGGAATGCAACAAGTTGCACTAAAGAGGTTAAATGTCTGGAGCTAAAGAACATTATTTGAGCTAATTATAACTAGAGGAGGCTTCTAGAAATTGCATGTCATTCTCTTGCAAGCTATTGTACTGTGCAAGCTGCTCTGTTATTCGCTAGGTAGCTGTGTCATTACCCCCAACTGGATATACTTTCTCCTGAAATCACTGTTTCTAAGCAACTAAAACAGCAGCCTCAGATGAAAAGAATGGGAGAAAAAAAACATTTTTAAATAAGAATCTTTCTGACCAGTACTACCTCCCGCGGCACGTGGGCGTCTTACAAGCCAAGAACACTAAGGTTATAGTGGTGAGAAGAAAAAGTGTTTAAACTGTGCAGCAAACAATGAACATAGGTAAGGAAAATCAAGAGAGGTCACTTCATGGTTACAATAAGCTAGTTACTGAACATTATGTTACAAGTGCTTTCTGTGCCAAGCTGCTTAAAACAATTTAAGAGGCAAATGGTTCTAAAATGTTTCATGCAAATGATTATGACCACTGAGAAAACTCTTACTGGCAGCAGAACAGTCATGACTTGACATGAAGTTTAGAAGGAAGTATTTATTGGTACCATTGGCTACATATGAGAGATAAATTAATTGTCTATACACAATACATGAGGGTAACTCACCATAGGTTCCCACTAGAGTTTGAGTTTCCACCCTTCAGGTCCATTTGGGGACGGAGACCCTTAAAAAGTGGTTACAAATTGAAACCCGCAAACCAATTAAACTATAATGGGGTTCTCCAGGTTTCTTACGATTTTATACTGAAATTGGTGGAGAGACAAGTCCTCCTTGCAGAACTTTTCTCTCCACCAATTTTAAGCGGAGGTGTCCTGAGGAAGCCTCTAGTAGGTGAAAAGTTTAGGGGTGCATTTTTCTATGTCCTCTTGTGCTCTGGATCTGGACTTTTTGTGCTAAAATAACGGCTACAGCTATGCATTCATTTGAGCCTCTCCTTTTTCCCTTTCTTTTTTTTTTTTTTTAATGTAGATTGGGAGCCCCATATAGGGATCACAATGTACATTTTTCCCTATCAGTATGTCTTTGGAATATGGGATGGAAATCCATGCAAACACGGGGAGAACATACAAACTCCTTGCAGATGGTTTTTTGCCCTTGGCGGGATTTGAACACCAGGACTCCAGCGCTGCAAGGCTGCAGTGCTAACCACTGAGCCACCGTGTGGCCCCTCCTTTTTCCCTTTCTTTTCATGGCTGGTAGCATTTAGATTTTAGATAAAGATCAGTTATTGATATATGTATATATTTGAATACCCTATTGATATCTCCATTGGCACAATTGTATTCTATAACACTACCCTCTCAGCTGGTTTGATTTGTGAGATGGTTCTTTGCCCCTGTGCCATGTATCCTGTAGCATTTTGTAGAGTCTTTCTTGCTAAACTAATTTGATTGCTATTGCCCCTGAGCACATTTCTCTCTGATGTCTCTTATCATTTTGGCATATTCCATCTGCCCACCATCTGTTTCTGCTGTCAGGACAATCAGTTCAGCTAATTGCAGTTTGCTGATAATATGCTTCTAAAGGAGATGGTCTGTTATCTTTCTATGTAAACACAAAGATAACACTGAGTCCGTTCTCTACTGTTTGTTTTTCTCTCTAAAACCTGTGTAATGTAATATACATTTACTGTGCATATTATTTGATCTGCTTTTATATTAGATTCTTTAGCAATCAAATAAAATAATCTCTATATAGTAAAGTAAATATAAAATAAAGTAATGTCTATATCTATTGAGTTAATTCATAATGTCCTGTTCATCAAGCAGTCAAAGCCTATCCACTAGCTTACTGAAGAATACAGAAAGTGAGAAGAAGAGACAAAGATGGAAAAACTTCTTTAAGCACAGTTTGTCCCAACATTTTACTGTTGTATATGACTGTGTTTTGAGAAATATTATTATCGCCCCAATTGAGCAGTTTCCAGCAGAAGTACTCAAGAGATTGCGAAAACCCAAATAATGCAATGTGATACCGGATTTTTTAGTTAACCAGCCTATGGCACAATGGTCTAAATTACGTAACTGAAACAACCTTTCGAATATCATATAATAGTAGCATTTTACATATCTGTGTCACAATTTATTACTATGATCTCCAATGCTGAGGTTGTGATATGTAGGCATTTTTGCATAGCTACATCCAGTAGATGTTACTACTGCAAAATCTGCCATGTTAACTTACCCTTAGGTTCCTACAGGCTACAAAATGCATCCAGATTTTCTCTGGCTTTATTACTCAAACTTATAATATCATAGGGCTATATAATATATTGTAGTGGTGTTTGAATGTTTGTGAACTCTTCAAAATTTTCTTCAGCTCTGCATTAATTTAACGGTAATACACATCCAATTTTCATGCAAGTCCTAAAGTAGATAAAGAGAACCAAATGAAACAAATAAATAAAAAAAATTAGACTTGGACATTTATTTATAGAGGAAAATGATCGAGTGTAACATATCTGAGTATGTGCTCTTTTAGGATTAGGAGATAATTTGAAAGGGATATTAAAGTTTTATTTAAAGAACAGGGATCTATCAAAGTCTGAGGAGATTTATGAGGACCTCAGAAGAAGAGTTGGTGATAATAGCTGGAAAGGATTACACAAGCATCTCTAAAGACTTTGGACTCCACCATAGGTTGTATGTAAATGGTAAAAATTTAAGACCATCATTACTCTCTCTAGGCGAGGTGAACCAACAAAGATCATGCCAAAAATAAGATATATAATAGTATGTGAGGTCACAAAGGAACCTAAGGAAACTTCTAAGCAATTGAAGGCTTTTCTTACATTAACTATGTGTATGAGTCCATCAGGACACTGAACAAAAACTTGTGTGGTGTGAAAATCTGATATAGTTTTAAACACAATTTATGTAGAAATATAGAAAATTTTGAAGGGTTCAGAAACTTTCAAGCACCACGGTAAATTCTGGTCATTAGACCAGAGGTCTGAATGGGACTTGTGAACATAATATGGTATAGGAAATCTGGAGTCATCCGGGCAGTATGTGGATGGCCTAATCAGGAAAAAAGTTCAAATGGGCACCAATCCAGTTCCAAGGGTTTGTTGTTATGATTGGTGAGGGCCATCACAAGTGGACTCCCACAGGGTGCCACATGACCTAAGGCCTACTCTGCTTTATAATAAGGGTCAAACTTTATAGATTTGGTGCATTTTTCAATTTAACAACTATGGTACTATGAGTATTACTTTGAACGCTAACTGAACTATGGCCTTTAATTCTCTTATGGGAACACATAGTAGAATTATTCCAGAAAGGTGTTCGAAGAAAAATTGCTCCTAAAGAGAAATAACATCTTTGTAAATGTTCATGCTAAATGATTTATAGCTTGTCAGTTTTCTGGCGATACTGTATGTACAAAGTATTACTCTTTTAAATCAGTGTTTGGTACTAGAGATGAGAAAATGGCGTTTGATCAAATAGGTATTCGATCGAATATCAGGCTGTTCGATATATTCGATTCCAATCGAATAACACACGGCAAATGCAGTAAAAATTTGTATCCCCTCCCACCTTCCCTGGCACTTTTTTTTGCACCAATAATTATGCAGGGGAGGTGGGACAGGAACTATGACAACGTAGGCATTGAAAAAAAATTGGAAAAATCCATTGGCTACCGAAATCAGGTGACCTCGGATTTATAACAATAGTCTCCGCCATCTTTGTCTCATTTGCGGAGAGATAGGGACAGAGATCTGCTGAGGGCTAGATAGGGATTAGCTTCTGCTAGGCAGGAAAAAACTGAAGAACAACAACAGCTCTTTTCAGCGCTATACTGCAGGGAGAGGAGTCGATAGACGTTCAATCCAGCTTTGCACGGTGTGTATCCCCAAACGCCAAAGTGGGATACACAGCAATTGTCAGGCTATATACGCTCAACCCAGCTTTCCACGGTGTTTACCCCCAAAACCTAACTGGAATACGCAGCAATTGTCAGGCTATACATGCTCATCCAAGCTTTCCATGGTGTGTAGCCCCAAATGCCAAAGTGGAATACACAGCAATTAAGTCAGGCTATATACGCTCAATCCAGCTATACACAGTGTGTACCCCTAAATGCCAAAATGGGATACACAGCAATTTTCAGGCTATATACGCTCAACCCAGCTTTCCACGGTATGTACCCCCAAAACCTAACTGGGATACACAGCAATTCAGTCAGGCTATATATGCTCAATCCAGCTATCCACAGTGTGTACCCCCAAAACCTAACTGGGATACACAGCAATTAAGTCAGGCTATATATGCTCAATCCAGCTTTCCTGGTTGTCTAAAACACGTGGCTATCTTGGTCATGTTCCCTATGTGACAATCAGCCCAAGTACAGTTACACCACTCTCCACATTCTCTATATAGTGTACAGTGCAAAGGGTCAAAACTGCTGATCCCTTATCTTTGCAATTTTTTTTCCATTACTTAACATAAGGTATAAATTCAAGCACTTTATGGCTAGTTTATATTGCTATCGGACCCTGGCCTGATGTGTCAAAATTATACAGGTGCACTGCTCTAAACCGGCTTACAAAATTAACTGATCCTACAAGTCATTCTATGTAACAAAACCTTGCACAATAACGTCAGGCACGGAGCACATCCTACAATAAACTAAATGAAATCCCTTTACACATACATACTGTACATTTGACAGCTCTCAAGGCTAACTACGGGGCGTAATTGCACCCCCTCGCCAAACTCACCCAAACCTCAGCTGGGGGAAGCCTCCACTCACCCCAAGGGCCACAGGTCCAACTTCTACACCCAATACGTGTAAGGAGCAGAGGGATCAGAGAGGACAGGGCAGTGATTGGCCAGGTAGTCACGCAACATGTGCCTATAATTTTCCTCCTGATGACACTAGGCCCCTCAGTGGTGATAGTTTGGGCGGGGGGGGGGATTATTAACATGTCCCAGACCTTGGAGAGTGTTCCCCTGGTGGTTGTGGACCGGATGGCAGTGGTTAGCCTCATGGAGGAAATCTACTCTCTGCCGCCCGCAAGGGTTTACGGAAACATTTACACCATATACTGCACCAGTTGCTTTTGGCAATCATTTTTGCGATTTTTTCCTCTCCCCTACCAGAACAAAGGATGAGATTTTTTACTTATACCGAGGGTCGAGGATTGCAAAAATCCAGTATTGTTTGCTCTCCATAATGTGAAGTATTCCTTTGTCTCTTGAAAAGCAACCCAACATGAAGTCAGCCATGTGTACCAGTGTGTTACTTGGCATGACTTCGCTGCCCTCAACTGTAAGGGTCACTCTCCATTTCCTCCATTTTCCTCTCCCCTTCACACCATCCGTGCTGAAGTAATGGGATGCACTGAACTTCATCCTCAAGCCTCATGTGGGACAGTGACATGAAATGCCACTTCATCCCCCTTGTCTTCCTCCGTCCGCCAACGGTGCGAAGATGACAAAAGTGTGCTCTGAATATAAGGCACAATGGTGTAGGTTTCAAAGAACCTTTGCACCAACAAGTTAAAAAAGTGGGCCATGTTTGAGTCTGGCAAGCTCTAGATCTGCTACCAGGTTCTAGCCATTATCACATACGCCAACATGCTTGGGCCCAGGTGCAGCGGGGAAAACCACATTCCCGTCACATCAAGGATGGCATCCCTAACCTCAGAGGAAGCATGTTTACCTTATTTTTTTTTTGTAGATTGTGAGCCCACAATGCACATATTTTTCCCATCAGTATATCTTTTTTTTTTTAATATGGGATGGAAATCCACACAAACACAGGGCGAGCATACAAACTCCTTGGAGATTTCTTTTTTGCCTTTGGTGGGATTTGAACACCAGGACCACAGCACTGCAACACTGCAGTGCTAACTGCTGAGCCACCGTGTGGCCCTAGGAAGTGTGTTTTCTGTCTGACAAGCTGATGAGCTTCAGCACGACCTGCAGACCTCTCCACACCCCAGTGCTGAAGCACTTACAGGCCGCAGGTGTGGTCGAGGTTGCAGCGGAGGAGTAGGCTTTCAGAGAACCCCTGCCATGAATTTTGAGCTGGGAGAGGAGATAGGCCACCCCAATTTGCACCCCGGGCCCAGCCTCCACTACATTCATCTGGCCTGTCACTACAGAGAAGCAGCATCCCTTACCGCAGGCACTTGTCCATGTGGGGACGGCACACCAAAAAAAGTAGTAACGGCTAGGCCCAGCATAGCGAGTTGCCACAGCTGCCAGAAGGCCTGAGTATCCAGAAGCATAAACGCCAACATTTCCAGGGCCAGCAGTTTTTAGATGAGGCCGTTGAAGGCTTGGGCATGTGGGAGGCTTGCACTGTATTTCTGCCTGCAATGAAATGCCTGGGAGATGGGGAGTGGCTGGGAAGAGGTGCATGATGGTGCAGGCAAAAAGGGCGAATGAATGTGAACTCCCCAAAGTGTCAGAGGCAGATATGTAGGTGTCCAGGCTGGTGGTCTGGACTGCAGCACCAGCACTGTAAACAGTGGAAGAGGCAGTGTCGGCAGCGCCGGGCGACGATTGTCCTGCTCTTGCCGTCTCCCACTGAGCCCAGTGCTTGCCTTCAAAATGACGGCGCATGGCTGAGGTGGTCAGGTTGCTTTTCTCTGAGCCCCTATTTAGTTCAGAGTTGTAACTCAATGCACTCAATTTGTCCTCCACGCATACATTGAAAAATCTCCACACCATCGAGGGAGGTTGCCAATATGGGTGAATATTGGGCGAGTGGCTAGTACATGGAAAATTTTTGGCCTTACTGCCTCTGGCCTGGCTTCTGTGAAGCAGCTCTCCTGTGCCTCTGGACATGCCTCTGCCTCTAGCCACCTTTTTTGCTGCTGCGCTTGCCTCCACATCTACACTGCTTTCCCCCTAGATATCACCACTGTCCATGCCTCTGCCTTTAGCCACTTTTTTTCCTGCTTAGCTTGCCTCCACATCTACACTGCTTTCCCCGCTAGACCTCAACCCCTTTCCATGTCGGGTCGGTGGCCTCGTCGTCCACTAACTCCTCTTCCAATTGATTCCTTACCTCTTACTGCAAACCACACATAACCACAGCGTGCCCTGATGGCAACTGTGTCTCGTCATCATCACTGAGGCCAAGAAACACCAGTTGTGGGTCCACAACCACAAAATTGGCAGGAAATGGCGGATGCTCCAGTATTTGGGCATCAGGACACACAAAGTCGTCTGGTAGCTCCGGATTCGGGAAGTGGTTCAGCAGAAGGAGAGACAGTAAAAGGACCCGAAAAGAGATCCTGGGAGGGGGCAAGGGTGGGATGAGTCTGTTGGGAAGATTGGGCATGTTGGGAGGAAGGAGGGGCAGACTCTTGGGTATGAACAGGACTGGAGGTAGTGGCTGGCTGGTGGAAAAGCAGCTGTAAGCATTATCCGCTAGCCATTGTAACACCTGTTCCTGGTGCTCGGGCCTGGTCTGCGATGTACCCTTTACCCTGCTTAACGCAGCTGTCATATCAGGAATTGTGATGAGCGCATGCTAATGTTTCTTTCGGTTTAAATTTATGTTTCTGTCCATATTAATGTAGAGGAAAAAGGTTTCCAATTATTTATCCACTTTCATAGAGGTTCTAGTGAGTTTGTAAAGTGTCCAGTGGAAAGGATGGGATAGGATTTCACATAAGTCTGCCATCCATGGGCACTCATGGTGCAGAAACTGAGGGAGCTAACTTTGATGAACCCTTGAGTTTTGGAGATGGAACTCCATCAAAGGTCTCTGCTGTTCACACACCCTACTCAACATATGGTATCTAGGGTTTCAGCGTGTGGTGACCTCACACAACAGCCGCTGCTTCAGGCAGATGTAGGCGTTGCTGGAGTGTATTGAGGCTAGCAGCAGCTACTGTAGACACAAGCGCCGCACTTTCACCCATAGCTCGAGAACATTTTGGTACATTTTTAAAGACTGTTGCACCAATAAGTTAAAAACGTGGGCGAGGCATGGACCGTGTTGGAGGCTGGCAAACGCTAGAGCTCCGGCCATTATCACACACGAGAAAATGCCTGGGCCCAGGTGCAGCGGCGAAAACCACTTTGCCTTCTCATCCAGGATGGCATCCCTCACATTGGAGGCAGTGTGCTGCTTGTCCCCCAAGCTGATGAGCTTCAGCACGGCCTGCTGACGTCTCCCCACGCCAGTGTTGCAGCGTTTCCAGCTCGTAGCTGGGGTCGATTTAACGGCGGTGGAGGAGGAGGAGGGTGGTGTTTCAGCACTCCTGCCAGGAATATTGGGCGGGGAGACAAGGCAGGCCGCCACAGTTTGCGACCCGGTCCCAGACTCAACTACATTCAGCCAGTGTGCCGTTATTGAGATGTAGCGTCCCTGGTTGCATGCACTTGTCCACGCGTTGGTGGTCAAGTGGAACTTTGTGCAAAGCGCAACTTAGGGCCCGCCTGATATTATGGGACACGTGGTGGTGCAAGGCTCAACTCACCCTAAGGGTGAAAAACAATGCTGGTGCAAGGCTCAACTAACCCCAAGGGCCAAAAACACTGCTGGTGCAAGGCTCAACTAACTTAAAGGGCTTACAACTCTGCTGGTAAAAGGCTGAAGTCACCTCAAGGGCCTCAATCTCTGCTGGTAGCTCAGTTTAAGGGAGTCTAACTTAATTTGGAAGGGCTCATATTAAGGGCCAGAAAAGTGAATTGTTGAAGGTCTTACCACATCACACATACACATACACAATGATAGTTAAGGGTGGGTACTGTTGGATTTCCCATTGCCTATTCCATCTGTGGTTGTCATGGGCAACGTGATTTAAAGGAGTGCTTGGTAATGTTTTTTTAGCATCAAATTTGGATTTCTGTCCATCCGATTGGGGAGGAAAGAAGGTTTCCAGGTATTTTCCCACTTTCATAGAAGTTTTATTGAGTGTGGAAAGTGTGTAGTTGATAGGCTGTGATGGTGGTGTAAAACTGTGACTTGGGCTTGCTAGATGCCCCCAGGCATGCTTCCCCTGCTGTCCCAGTTGCATTGCAGAGGTGTTGGCATCATTTGCTGAGGTGTCATAGTCATACCTCCCAACTTTTGAAGAACGCGCGCCGCGGCAAATTTACCCCCACCCACTTTTGTGTTGACTCCGCCCACTCGTTAATTTTTCATGTGCCCGCACACAGTATAATCCTCCTACAGTCACCCGTAAATTATATGTCCCCCTTCTATCTCTCCCCCAGTTTCATATACACCCTTCATCTGCCCCCAGTTTCATGTCCCCCTTCCATCTCTGCCCCCAGATTCATGTCCCCACATCTCTGCACCCAGTTTCATGTCCCCTCCATCTCTGCCCCCAGATTCATGTCCCCCCATCTCTGCCCCCAGATTCATGTCCCCCCTCCATCTCTGCCCCCAGATTCATGTCCCCCATCTCTGCTCCCAGATTCATGTCCCCCCATCTCTGCCCTCAGATTCATGTCCCCCCATCTCTGCCCCCAGATTCATGTTCTCTCCATCTCTGCCCCCAGATTCATGTCCCTCCATCTCTGCCCCCAGATTCATGTCCCCCATCTCTGCCCCCAGATTCATGTCCCCCATCTCTGCCCCAGATTCATGTCCCCTCCATCTCCGCCCCCAGATTCATGTCCCCTCCATCTCTGCCCCCAGATTCATGTCCGCCCATCTCTGCCCCCAGATTCATGTCCCCTCCATCTCTGCCCCCAGTGTCATGCCGTCCTCTCCATCTCTGCCCCCAGTGTCATGCGTCCTCTCCATCTCTGCCCCCAGTGTCATGCCGTCCTCTCCTTCATCTGCCCCCAGTTTCACGTTCCACCTCCACATTACACTTACCTTCTCCTCCGCTCCCTCGCAGCTCTCTGCGCGCCTCTCTCGCTGACACATATGCGGCTGAAGCAAGGAGCTGACGCAGGTCAGCTCCTCACTTCGCTGCTGCGTGCCTCTCTCGCTGACAAATATGCGGCTGAAGCGAGGAGCTGACCTGTGTCAGCTCCTCGCTTCGCTGCTGCACACCTCTCTCGCTGACACATATGCGGCTGAAGCGAGGAGCTGACCTGTGTCAGCTCCTCGCTTCGCCGCTGCCGCCGGCTACTGGCTTGTAGACGCGATGATCGCGTCTACAAGCCAGTAGCCGGTGGCAGCGGCGAAGTGAGGAGCTGACACAGGTCAGCTCCTCGCTTCAGCCGCATATGTGTCAGCAAGAGAGGCGCGCAGCAGCGAAGCGAGGAGCTGACACAGGTCAGCTCCTTGCTTCAGCCGCATATGTGTTCAACTCAGATCTGCGTCGTCTGGACGCAGATCTGAGTTGAAATCAGGACATACCTCCCTCCAACCGGGACCGCGGGACATGTCACCCAAATCGTGAATGTCCCGCGGAAATCGGGATGGTTGGGAGGTATGTCATAGTGGACTTGGTGACCCTCCTGAGTCGAATAGTGGTTTCCCCTGAAATGAAGGTTTTTTTCTCATAGACTATAATGGGATTTGATATTCATTCGAATACTCGAATATTGAGTGTCTATTCGAAACGAATATTGAATATTTTACTGTTCGCTCATCTCTATTTGGTACTAATAAAATAAATAATTTTACAGTATTTATCTTTGGAGGAACGAACAGTTCGAGAGTGTAAAGGTTGTTGACTTAAAGATGAACTGTGAATAGATTTCACAATACAAAGCACATACATTATTAAATAGATCTCATAGATCGATGAAACTGTATTTACTTTAATAATCGATGTCAGAATGTCTGTATAGTCCCTTTTCAAAGTTTTCTTACCTAATATTAAAGTGAGCAATTTCTAAATCCAGATTTTCAGTTCCTAGTTGGACTCATTGAATCCCATGTTAGACTTTCAAAGAGGACTATAATAGGGTTGAGCGATCGGGATCGGAAAAGATCGGATTCTGATCGGCGATCGAGTAAATTTCACGATCGCGATCAGAATTCCGATCCCGATCGTTTTAGGCAGGATCGAGGTCGGAGGTTATTTCCCACAATGCTTTGCTACTGGCCAAGCATTGTGGGAAAAGCGAACAATGTTAGGAATGAATGGATGCTGCTGGCACACAGCCTGTGCCGGCATCCGGCGCTTAACCCCCTGCGCGCCGGCTGCGTCCATTCATTCCTACAGCATAGCAGGGAGGAAACAGAAGAGTAGATGGTATCCACTTACCACTGCCGCTCCCCGTCTGTTGTCTTCTCGCCTCTTCTCGGTCCGTGCACGCCCCTAGCTCCCAGGTTACTGTTACAGACCTAGGAAGGAGGCGGGGCTTGTGGTTTAGGAGAGAGTGGGTGGGTACTGTACCCGCCCACACTCTCCTAAGCCACAACAAGCCCCGCCTCCCAGCATCAGTAACACTAGCCTGGGAGGTGGGGGCACTTACAGTGCTCTGAAGACATGCGCAGTAGAAAGAAGAGGAGCGTGAACAGCTGGTAAGTAGACAACAGGGGGGACTTAGCCGAGGGATTTTTTAATCACTACACAGCATGGATTCTAACAATTAAAGCTTTCAATTGTTAGATTCCATGCTGTATAGTGAATACGATTGTTTTTAAAATCCGATCTCTGATTAGTAAAAAAATTCCATTGACTTGCATTGGGATCGGAATTGGGATCAAGATCGGGTTCGAATGAAAAATGATTGGAAATCGGATTTCAAAATCGATCCTGAAAAGTCAAGATCGGCTCAACCCTAACTATAAACTATTCTGACATGGATTTACAAACTAAGTACACCAGCTTCATACGGTATAACATATATAGTCAATAATTAAAAGGTTGATCCAGAGCTAGAGGAAAAGGTTCTCTGTTTTTCCAAAGTGTAGGGAATAATGGTGTAGTACCGGGTACCCCTATAACCTCAGTTTTATTACCCTACCTATCTAATAACGTATCACCTGATGAACTCATTGCCTTTGTATAGCATCTTGACAATATTGTGTTCTCATTTAGAAATGGCTGAAGAAGGAGCCTCTGCACTTTGAAAGTTTGCAAATGTAATTTTACTGGTTAGCTTATAAAGGTATCATAATTTACCACTTTTATCTTTTTAAAACAAAAGTATCAAATATTGTCTGGTTTTCCAATGTTGCCACTTCTGTTTATGCACAGTGTCTGGTATTGTATCTCATTTCTATTCAAATGACACAGCACATGGAGTGCTCTAGTGAATGCACTACTACTTTAACCCCTTCCTGACATCCTCCAAATTAGTAATGTTCTATGCAGAGAAGACCTGTTAGTTAGCGAAGTTGGGATGACTTTGTGGGTAACTGAAAACAAGAGATAGATATTCAATTGCATCAGTGTCTGCAATACATTGATGCAGTTGAAATGCATGGCATAGGAGAAAGCCTTTGGTTTCCTGGTCTACTATTAAGCAACTCCTGAGACACGAGCCTCTTCAGATCTGCAACTTACGAGGTGCCCTGAGATGTCTGTGTCTCGAAGCAGGCAGGTGTAATGACGTCACTGTATGCAGGATGCAGATATTTTTGTTTGTAGTTCTGGTGCTTTGCAAGTCACAGACCTAATATGGCTTTTGGATTACAACATACCAAGAAGCAGCAGCGACTCCTCATCATCAGGGAATCAGAGGTAAGTCAGCATTTTTCCTTTTTTTCACACGGTGGGGGCATTTTATTGCAATGGTAGTATTCTCTATATAAGAGGGCAGTTCGGTGGCATTATGAATTTAAGGGGCTCTAATAATATACGGGTGCATTGGGTGACAATACTTATGTAATGGGAAATAACTAATACAAGGAGATATTAGGGGGTTTTAGTACATTGGGTATCTTTGATAAGAGAGAGTATTTGGAGACAACAGAATGGATATAACAATATAAGAGCGAATTGGGACAGTATCAAAGGGGTTATCAAGGGAATAATAAAGTTTACAAGTGCATTTCCAGCACTAGTTAGATTTTATTGCTAACACACACCCTGGTACCGGTACCCTAGTTCCCTGTTTACAACATTTGCGAAGGGCAGTTGAGAAGGATGGAACTTTTGCACCCTTTGTGTCCCCTACAGCAACACTGATTAACCCAGACACAGGCCACAGATGCATTGAGTACAGGGGACTCAGACATGTCACAAGTAGAGAGGAGCGAACAGTGAAATATTCGATATTCGATATTCGTTTCGAATAGCCCCTCAATATTCGACTATTCGAACGAATATCGAACCCCATTATAGTCTATGGGGAAAAAAAGCTTTGTTTCAGGGGAAACCACTCTTCGACTCAGGAGAATCACCAAGTCCACTAGGACACCTCAGCAAATGAGGACAACACCTCTGGAATGCAACTGGGACAGCAGAGGAAGCATGCCTGGGGGCATCTAACATGCCCAAGTCCCTGTATTACGCCACTAATAATGCGGAAGCTGACTTTTTCCCATAGGAATGCATTGACCAGCATTGATTGGCCGAATGCCATACAGAGTTGAGCACACAGCACTGCTACATCACAGGTGTAGCAGAGCTCAGCGCACAGCCAGCTCTACTGCATCTCAGGTGTAGCAGTGATCAGTGCACAATCAGCTCTGCTGCATCTCTGGTGTAGCAGAGCTCAGCGCACGGCCAGCCTGCTGCATCTCAGGTGCAGCAGAGCTGTGTCAACTCTGCTATACCTGAGATCGGACCACAAAGGAGACTGCTGTGGACCGATCTTAGACTCTGCCTCCTCCAGCAGAACCAGCGTTGCTTGGCCGAATGCTGTACATTGTATGGCATTCGGCCAATCAACGCTGGTCAATGCATTCCTATGAGAAAAAGTCAGCTCCCGCATAACGCAAGCTGACAGGGATCCCGACAAGATAGAGCCCCAAAGAGCTGTTTGAGTAACATTCCCACCTAAATAAAGGTAATCCCTGGCTAACCCTGCCAGTAAATCTATCCCTGTCTCCCAGTCACATAGTTCACAGTCTCATATGAACCGAATCTGAAATCCACCATTTGTATAAAGTTGAGGTCACCTGATTTAGCCAGCCAATTACTTTTTCCGATTTTTTTTCGATGCCTACATTGTCATAGTTCCTGTCCCACCTCCCCTTCACAGTTATTGGTGCAAAAAAAGCACCAGGGAAGGTGGGAGGGGATACAAATTTTTAGTGCGTTTTCCGCATGGCATTCGATTGGAATCGAATATCTCAAGCAGCCTGATATTCGATCAAATACCAATTCAATTGAAGGCCGTTCGCTCATCTCTAGTCACAAGGATTCAAGCGTCAGCTGGGAACACAGAAAAGTAAGAATTCCGCTTTCCCCAGTGGTCCTCCACAAATGTAGTAAATAGGGCTCTGGGGGTTATTAGTAGTAAAGCTTAACCAGTACAGGGGTTGCACTAGTAAGAATTATTATTCCCCGGGTAAACCCTTTAATACAAAAGGGCTACTGAGAGGCATTATTAATATAAAGGGGCATTAGGGTGCAGTATTTATGTAAGAGGGCATCAGGGGCATAAGTAATACAAGGAATCATTAAATTGTATTATTAATTATAGGGGAATAGGGCACAGTCAGTTTTAGGTGGCAATAAGGCATTATAATTGAGGGGATACATGATGCACTATTAATTAGGGTAAATTATTAATGGAGGAGCACTATACTAATAAACCCCTTATTCATTTTTTGCATTTCTATTTTTCACATGATGGCTTACTGTTTGCAAAACAAATTGTACTTTGTAATAAGATAAGATAAGATAATCCTTTAATAGTCCCACAATGGGGAAATTTCAGTGATACAGTTTCATAGATGGTACAGTAGTATATAACAAGAGAGGAAAACACATACAAGCTCATGGCAGATAGAGAAATCCTAGGAATCATAGCAACTAAAACGAAAGAAACACAGACACACTGCAGGATCATTTAGTTCTCTGTGCGGAGTGATGTTAATAATACAGCCCGACCGTGGTTGGAGGACATGAGGAGGGGGGGGGGGGTCACAGCATGTAGATATAACAGGCAGAAATTGTTTTTTTGCAGAGGTGGGGGACATATGCAGCTATCATGATAACATGTGGCAGTTCCTTTGGTAGGTGGTGAGATCTCCTGCTCACAGCTGATAGTTTGGTATCTTGCATCAGCACTATTGTCCATTAACCACAATAAAAATGCCCCAAATGTCCTTCATCACAAGCCCTCCTCCTCCTCCTCCTTTCTTCTTACCACTGTGTTCTACAGCCCAGAGAAGTCCGAAGCCATCAAAGTAAACAGGGTGCTGCTCTCTTGCCAAGCTTCCATAAACACATGGGGTAGGTGGGTGATGGTAGGTTCCCAGGTTGTAACAGAGTCCCACATGTCCACAGTTAAAGAAAGAAATACCAGTCAGCTGTAGGCATCTAAGGGCACCATTCAATATCCTGTGCAAAGTACTGAGAAGCTGGAAAAAAAAAATCAAGAATGAGGAAATGGGAAAAAATTGGTTTAAATTTTACAGCATTCACTGTGTGGTATAAAAAAACTCTGCAGACTTTCTGTGAAAAGTGCTGCAGGAAAAGCCGCAATGCATTTCTGCCGTGGTTTATCTCGCATAGCTTTTTCGCTGCTGTCCTAAAGTAGACTAAGGTCTTAAGTGTTTTTTTTGTTTTTTTTTTTGCTTACCCAATATATAGTTTCCCCAACCTGCACTAATCTAAAGAACATTTCCGTTATTTAAGGAGGGGTTTTGTGCACACCTAATAAACAGTGTGATGGAGCCTGCTAATCTGAAAAAAATATCTGCTTAAGGGCTCGTTCACATCTACGCCGGCACTCCGTACTTGAGGTTTCCTGCCTAAAACAGAAGCAGGAGACGGAAACCTGCAGGAGTCTCTCTCACCCATTCATTTGAATGGGTGAGAAAGCTGTCCGGCCGTGAGCGGCGGTGAGTGTTTTGCGCTCTCCGCCGCGAAACCGGGTTTTATAATCCGGACACAGAGTCGGACATGCAGTACTCTGTGTCCGGATAAAAAAATCCGGTTTCGCGGCGGAGAGCCTAAAACGCTCACCGCCGCTCACGGCCGGACCCGGTCTATGGTTTCCGTCTTCTGGCATGCAGAAGACGGAAACCATAGAACGGAGACCCTGAACGCAGGTGTGAACCTAGCGTAAGTAATTTATTTTTGTTGTTCACCCAATAAACAGTTTTTCAACCTGTTCTAATATGACAACAATTTTTTTTCCCCACCCAATAAACAATGGGATACAATCTGCTTATATGAAAAAAATCTCTGTTTGTTAAGATTTTTTTTTGTTGCCTAATATACATGAAAACTGGCACCATTGTTCCTGCAAAAGAAAAAGAAAAAAAAAAACACTTTATGGGGCATTTACACGGAGGCAAAATGGTGCTGAATTCATGTCAGATTCAGCGCTGAAAACAAGCCTCCTATTGACTTCAATGGGTTCCTTCTTCTGCTAGCAGAAAAAGCAGACCCCCTTAGGGTCCATTCACTCTGAGTTTTTTGGCGAGCAAAAAATCCGCTACAGGAATTAGGAAATGGTCTTTTGAAGCATTTTTTGGAGCGTTTTTTGAGGCTTTTTTTAGTTTTTTCCCTCCAGCATGGTGTATGGACCTTGAAAAACCCGCTAGCCAAATCCATGCCCAAATAAGCAACATGGATTTTCCGCCACCCATTGACTGCATTGGTTTTTGCAGGCGGAATATGCCTGAAGGAAGATCTTTTGACTTTTTTCACCAGCAGAAAAATTCCACAAGTGGAAAAATAAAGCGAGCGGAACCCATAGAACTCTATAGGGAGGCGTTTTTTCCAAATGGATTCTGAAAGCGGATTTAGCGTCAAAATCTGTGCCCAAAAACTCCATGTGAATGGACCCTTAGTCTAATAGTTTCTGACCAGGTTAGCTTTTTAGTGCTTTTTAGGTTTCAGTATGTTACTCCTCCATAACCCATAATTTTAGCACAGCACTTTTCTCCTATATCTTCACTGACACAAATTCCTGGTAGTGATGTGATGCCTGCTGAGAAATCTATTTCTACTAGTCAGAATAGGCTGCTACCTCTTTTTGATGAGCTGCATGGAAACAGCATTGTTTTCAAGTGGAAGAGGAAGACATGAATGTTGGTGGAAGAGGTAGTAGTGGCAGGGGGTCTGGTCCTACTGTATTACTAGTAGTCATTCTAGAAGGGTAACTAAGGGTGGGAATTATGGGTGTGGTAAGGAATCATATGGCCATGATAATGTATCAAACAAAAGCAGGGATAATGGTGATTCTTTTTGGATAATACCTGACAACTACATAGTGACAGTACTGATAATAACTATCCAAGCCAATGCACAGGCTCAACATCCAATGCCACGCTAAACATGCTGAAGTATGTGTTTGAAAACTAGAAGGCAGTGAACAATTACTGCATGCAGCAGAGCACAGGTACAATGTGTTATCTCAAGTTTCATCATTGGAGGCTCACGAGGGAAATGTGTTGGCTTCTCCAGCCCTTTTAAGAGGCCATCAAATTTGTCAGCAGAGACAACTGCAGCATCAGTGATGTGATCCCTTTATTATATATCTTACAGGAAATACAGTTTTGCAATGATTGAGAGAAGAAAAGGAACAGCTTCCCCTTCTTAGGCAATGTCATCGCCATGGGTTAATGGAGGAGGATGAGGATTTGGGTCAGGGTCATTATGGTAGAGGTGTAAGAGAGTGAAACAGCCCCTGTGTAGTGAATGTGCAATGTGTAATTGAGTTGGTGTTTTCATTTTTTTTTTTTTTTTGGTAGAGTTGGAAGGGACCTCAAGGGCCATCGGGTCCAACCCCCTGCGAGTGCAGGTCTTCCTAAATCATCCCAGCTATATGTTTATCCAGATTCCGCTTGAAGATTTCCATTGATGGAGCGCCCACCACCTCCCGTGGCAGCCTATTCCACTCTCTCACTACCCTCACTGTCAGAAAGTTTTTTCTAATGTCTAATCTGTATCTCTTTCCCTTTAGTTTCATCCCATTGCTTCTTGTACTTCCTTGTGCTAATGAGAATAGGGTAGATCCCTCTGCACTGTGACTACCTTTCAGATATTTGTAGACTGCTATTAAATCTCCCCTCAGCCTTCTCTTCTGCAAACTAAACAATCATAACCTGACCTTTTGTTGTTTGACCACAAGAGGTCGCTGTTGCAAGATAAAAAGTAAAAGGAAAAAGGCTGTATGCCCCTGGAAGATTGATGTGGAAACCCTGATCGTTGTAGGAGGGTTCTAGGAGCCATTTTGAGACAGAGTGTGCTGGAATCTGGAGCAGAGGAGAGAGCTGTGGAGACATCTCTGTGCAGAGAGGGTCCTTGGAGGGAGAAGCCACAGCAAGAATAGCTGAGAATTTGAGACTTTCAGAGTTTGTCCAGACACCATCCTAAGGAGAAGATTACTGTCAGAGACTTGGCTGAGAAGTGAGACTGCCAGTGAGACCGCATGCTGTCCGAGGAGTTCCTCTTCAACCTGATGCTAACAGAGACTAAAAGGTACCCAACAGAAGTAAGCGTGCACGCACCACACTGCAAGTTTGGCGCCATATTGCTGGGGATGGAGTAAAAGCCTGTAGTTAGTTAGTTAGGTATAATCATCACCCCAGGCTGCAATACTGGTGAACTATCTACCTGTCTGGTAAAAGAACTAAGTCACAGAGGATTTCTACAGAGTTATATCTCCCAGAGAGGGACTTGTAAGGAAGTCTGGGAGCAACATTTAGTTTAACTTTACACTGTTTGGTTTGCAAGCTAACCAACCATTATACTTGCTTAGTTGTACTTGGTTTGGGGGGAATTTAGTAGTATTGTGATAAGATTGTAAACCTTGGTGTTACACTGCCGGTGCCTGTGTCACACACACTGAATTGTTCCTGTGTAATAGGGTAATAACAGGTAACAGGCACCTGCATAGGCGCAGCCTGCAGGTAGGTAAAAGCTTGGAGTATATTGAAGGCCACATTAGTGGGCACCGTGCTGTATAACACCAGGGTCCCAGCCTCTAGGCTGTGTAAATGTAATACCTGGGAGTGTTCTTTTGGACAAAAGAGGTTATCTAAACTAAGTAAAGTCCTATCTTGGTTAAATTGAATTGGACTCACTTCCTTTGTTCGTGACTTCGCTGTATTCTGGGGAGCCCACCTCGGTACACGGCTTACAGAGGAACTACTACACTGGAAGAGAAGGATGAGGAAGAAGACACTCCTTTGGATGTAGAGGGCCCTTTGATATATCACAGGCACAAGCAAGAAATGAGGCTGTCCCTTATTTATTTCAAGATGATTATGATGATGATCATGACAACCATGCTGGCCAAGAACACTAACCATGGCAAGCTCCAGAGTCTGTGCACACATTGGTAAACATGGTAGGTTGTATGCTATACTGTTCACACTGTGACAAGCGTATTATTAGTATCAAGCAGATGGATGAGTGCTGGAAGGCAGTGCCCTTTGATCCTTGATCCATAATAAGCCAAAATGGGGGAATTCTACCCTGCCTCCTAAAGGGAAGGAAAATTGCAATATTATCAGGATAGGCTGTATACCCAGCTATTGTAGTGTATGGGGAGAGCACTGCAACTGCCAGTGGCATGTGTAACCAAGTGGCCTCTGCATTCTCCCAGTCCATCTCAATCAGCCAGCGCTCCACCTCCGCTGCCAGTGCTTCCTCCAATGCCTCTGCCAGTGTCAGGAGTAAAAGTAGCAGCAGCACCAGTGTTTTAAATGTTAAAATGTGTAAAAGCAAGTAGCAGCACAGTGAATTGTTAAACCAAGAGCTGACATCCACAGCTAACCATCCATTTTTTTCATAGACATACTTGTTGCTTTCACTTTGACATATTGTCAGCTGTATTTGCCTTAGAAATTGTGCATTTGGTTAGCAGACAAATGAGCAAATAACTTGTTTGTCTGTTAATTCTATCTTTTATACTCAACAAGGCTACATTTACATACTCAGGTTTTTCATTTCAGCTTTTGAATCCAAAACTAGGAGTAGATTGCAAAAAAAAGAGACATGGAGAATTAGTTACTTTCATTTAGGGTTGTGGCACATGATGTACCTGGATGTGACTGTGGCCTCATGCAGGTGACATGCAGCATCTAGAGATGAGCGTGTAGTATTCGATCGAATACTACTGTATTTGAAATACTCGTACTCAGTCGAATATTACTCCTATTCGCAGTAAAGATTCGATTCAGAACCAGCATTGATTGGCCGAATGCTATACAGTGTATAGAATTCGGCAAATCGACGCTGGTTCTGCAGCAGGCTCTTCTTTGCTAGTCGGGAGAGCTGGCAGCTTTCGGTTATGCGGGAGCTGACTTTTTCTCATAGGAATGCATTGACCAGCGTTGATTGGCTGAATGCTATACAGTGTACAGCATTCGGCCAATCAACGCTGGTTCTGCCGGAGGCTTGTCTGTGACGAGGCGGAGTCTAAGATCAGACCACAATGGAGACTGCTGTGGTCCGATCTTAAACTCCGCCTCGTCACAGACGAGCCTCCAGCAGAACCAGTGTTGATTGGCCGAATGTTGTACACTGTATATATTCGGACAATCAATGCTGGTTCTGCAGGACGAGTAAGTTCTCATTAGTGCTTGCCTCTCATCCGGAAGGAGTCCACAGCAGGACCCCCAGAACGGAATATCAGCGCAACTGCAAGCGCTGTGCAGTTAAAGTGCACGGACCCGTTATAGTCTATGGGGTCCGTGCATTTTAACTGCACAGAGCTCCTCCTAAACACTCTCCTCCTGCTACTCGTGGACTTGGTGACTCTCCTTTAGTCGAATAGTGGTTTCCCCTGAAACGAGCATTTTTTGCCATAGACTATAATGGGATTCGATTTTCGATCAAGTAGTCGAATATTGAGGCTCTACTCGAAACGAATATCGAATCTCGAATATTTCACAGTTCGCTCATCTCTAGCAGCATATTCTAGTCATTATTGCAATTTAAACTATATGCAGTTCTTCAGAAAAAAAAAATACACCGTGTAAACCCAGCCTCACAGAAAAACAGTACAGTCTTAAATATAGATGAAATTAATTGGTGATGCACTTAGGGGGCATTCACACTACCATTGGTGTCCGCTCAGCAGTGTTCGTGGCTATTGTTCATACAATATTTAAGCAACGGACACTAGCTGGTCCGTTTGCAATTTCCATTCATTTCAATGGGATTTTATCTCGGGTCCTGTAGGCTGGGGCCTCACAGACCGAAAATGCTGCGATTTGCGGATATGCTGCGATTTCCAAAACTGTCTTTTTAACTAAGTTTTGGAAATCACAGCATGTCAATTATATCTACGGAAACCCCAGCGGAGAAATTCTGTGGAGAAAAACTCCATGAACCTTCTGATCAAAGCGCTGCGGCGTTGCGTATCGTCCCGTGGAGCCTTAGTGTCCGTTCGTGTCCTTTAGTCTCCGTTTACAACCATGTCCATTTTTTCAAGAGGACAAAAAAATCCTGTATGCAGTACTTTTCTGTCCGTTAAAAAAAAAAAAAAAAAACGCTTTGTAAGTGTCCGTTGTTTTTTTTTAACATTGATGTCTATGAGCAATGGACATATAACTGACAGTAACTGATAGCCATCAGTTACTCGTTTGTATCCATTATAATAGGTGTCCGTTTGGTTTTTTTTTTTTTTTTTTAAATGGACACCTTCTGAGCAGACAAAAACGGTAGTGTGAACCCTACTTTACTTTTAAGTAAAAGCACTGGCAGCCCAGGGACTGGATGAGGCTATAGTTGCATCCAGGTACATCATGTTTTCCCTTCTATTAGGATTCATACCTTCCATTAGGAATAAAAAAGAGGAAGTGTATCAACTGCTTGTTTGGCCTCAAAACTGCATGAGAAAAGCTGATGCAGAAATTGACCATTTAAAACCCACCTTAGGATAAATACACAACTTCAATTTTGTTGATGCAATTTTTGAAGCTAAATCCAGATGTGGTACTTTTCCTCCTTTTCAGTTTGAATCCACTTTTGATTCTAGCCCAGGGGTAGGGAACCTTTGGCTCTCCAGCTGCTGTGAAACTACAACTCCCAGCATGCTCCATTCACTTCCATGGGAGTTCCCAGAACAGCAGAGCCAGTATGCATGCTGGGAGTTGTAGTTTTGCAACAGCTGGAGAGCTGGACGTTCCCTAACCCTGTTCTAGCCTCTAAACCTGCATCAAGAAAACGTGAATGTTTGTCCATACCCTGAAGAATGAAAGACCATGAGCAGCGCTTTACTCCAGGTAAACACAGAGGTGCTACTGATATCAGTGGAACTGGATGAGGGAGGAAAGATTGAGGTAGTGGTCTTCCTCTCCCACTCACTTTATGGGACTTTTAAAAAGTTGCAAAAATTGTCACACTAAACCTCAATAAAGTGGTGGTATATAAAGCGTAGTAACATCTTAATACAGAAGTGTTGGAATTATAGAGGCACCAAATATACATAATACACCCAAAAGTTAAATGTCCCGTATTGTCTACTTTTGAGATACAAGCATATTTAATATGGCTTATAGGTTTCGTCTTATCAGTTCTGTGAACACATTTGTGCCAAATCTTTGAAATTCTCGCTCTTTAAAGGGTTAAGGCAAACTACCGCTGTTTAATGCTACCTGAGGCTTTCATGTGACTGCTGAAGACTTTGTTCCTTATATGATGCCTGACAACCAAGATCCCTTATTCCTGCTAACTGCCACCCCCAATTATGACATAAAACCTTCTTTGACATGCTTAATATAGATCTTTTAGCTGCCGAATTACTGTTCACTTAGAAATGCCCTTGAAATTAGCCCATACCAAGCACTGTGAACAAACTCTTATGTCAGTACCTGACCTATTAATGTTCTGTGTGGTGCGTTCATATTACCAGGAAAAATATGTAGAATCTAGATGTCTGTGTCTGACTAAGCTGTAATTCTCCATTTTTATTTCATTCTACAGCTTAAGCATCTGAAGTGTACGTGTCGTAAGTAGCACTGGGGAATGTTGGAGTCAAGTCTCTGAATATAGAGTACAGAGGATGTGAATATACATGAGTAAATCTATACTGAGAAATGTAGGGCGGCTCTGAAAAGCTCAGGAAGTGCACAAGGAATATGCAGAGCCTATTTAAAGGCACACACTACCTTCTTGTTTTAATAAAGAGATTGTGCATTGAGTGAAAATCTTATACATGTTTCAGTGAAGATTACTCAAAAATATTAACTGTGCAAAATTCTTGAGTTTGTTTCCCACAAGTGTTATTTTTGTCACCACAAGCTGGTATCACATGTACAGATTGCTACTTCAAATTTGGTTAAAGACTACAATTTCTTATGAAAACAATTCCAATATCATGACACTATACAGTAGTGTGACACAAAGGTGACACCTACCATATTTGTTTTTCATTGACAATGTGGATTTATTGCAAGTAGAAACCAACCAAAGATCAGTTTTCATATCCAGACACCAATGAAAAAATAAAAGATGGACTATCTTCTGTTATATGAAACAAAACAACTTCCAGACAATCTTGGTGATGTGATTTTTCATTTTACTATTATTTATTTATTTTATTTATTTTTTTTCCTAGTCTATTCATATTAAAAAAAAGTTTAGAAATATTCCAGTTTTCATACTGAGCACTAGAGAAGTCATTCCATTTACTGTAGCTCACTTGTCATCTTTCCTGGGTGGATTGAGAGGGAATAAATTTGGCCGGTGAGAATGACAGCGCTATTGTAATGCTGCTCTTAGACAAGGCAGGATAGTAACAATACACAATATTCACCCAGACAAGGGTCAATTTGCATCTTCATGCCACTCCAAGGTGAAACAGCCGTAGGCCAGGGGGATCACAACCCCTCTCATAAGCTTGGTATTTAACTCCTTCCCACTTTGTGCCATACTATTATATCACACTAACCATATAGTTAACATAACCGTAATGGCAAGTTCACACAGAGTATTTTGGTCAGGATTTTGAGACCGTATCTGAGTTAAAATCCTGACCAAAAAGATGGCTCCCATTGAAATCAATGGGAACCGATCAGGTCTTTTTTCCGGGAGCCGGAACAAACCGGCTCCTGGAAAAAAGACCTGAGCGGCTCCCTTTGATTTCAATGGGAGCTGTCTTTTGGTCAGGATTTTGAGCGAGATGCTCATTCTTCAGGCCATTTCGTCTCGCGATTCGGCCTGAAGACACACCCTCCTCCGGACTAAACTCATTCATTGGGCCTAATCTGGAGCGGAGTGCATGGCTGGATGCTGGTGCAGTGCACCGGCTTTCAGTCGCGACTACCCGTATTTTGGTCTGGAGAGGCCGCATAAGGTTCCGGACCAAAAACCTCCATCTGAACTTACCCTAAGTAGTACGGCACTAGTACGGCACTGCATTACTTCCCAGCACTTGGCTGTATTATACAGATTCAAGTCCCTTTATAGGACAGGTAAAAAGTAAAAAATATATAAATATATAAATAGTTTTTAAAAAAAACACCTTTTAAAAAACATATAACATAAACAAAAAAAAAAACATGTTAGGTATCCCCATATGCATATAAGGCCTCACTATCCTAAAACAGTGTTATCTATCCCATACGATGAAGGGTGCATTCACGCTGAGTATACGCTGACTGATTCTGAACGTTAAAACACGTTCAGAATCAGCGCGTATAAAGCAGATCCTATTCATTTCAATGGGAGCCGGCATACGAGCGCTCTCCATTGAAATGAATGGGCTGCTTTTTTTCTCTACGAGCGCTCCCATTGAAGTGAATGGGAAGTGTTTAGAAGCACTCGCTTGTACGGCTCGGAATGAGCCGAGCGCTTACGCCGTGTGAAGGGGCCCATAGAGAAAAAAGCAGCCCATTCATTTCAATGGGGAGCGCTCGTATGCCGGCTCCCATTGAAATAAATGGGATCTGCTTTATACGCGCTGATTCTGAACGTGTTTTAACGTTCAGAATAAGTCAGCGTATATTCAGTGTGAATGCACCCAAACACTGTTAAAAATAGTATATTACAATGCGCAAATTAACATATTTTGGTAACCTCACTTTGCCAAAAAAATAATAATAAGTGATCAAAAAGTTATAAATACCAACTTGCTCTGCAAATAAAGATCCTTACTTATCTCCATCAACAAAATCGGTAAAAAACATTATTGGCATCAGAATACCAAACAAATCAAAAAGGGACATATTATTTATTAAAGTGGTAAAACATAATAAAGCCAATATAAATATTGTAAAATGTAGTGATATCACAGTAATCATAAAGACCCAATTGACAAAGTTGCCATGTTACAGGTATTTTTAATGCAGAGTGAATGCCATAAAAACAGAATACAAAAAATTCTGATAGAATTGTGGGGGTTTTCACACAGACCCCACAAAAATGTTAATAAAAGCTCCTCAAAACAGTATATGTAACCCAAAATAAGGCAAAATGAATGTACAACTTGTCCGCAAAGAATAAGCCCTCAAATAACTTTTTATTTGTCTGTCAACTTAGCTATGAATTTTAGAAGGTGGCAAAGGAAAATATGAAAAAAAGTCGCCACGTATTAACAAACAAACTAACCTACATCTTTAAACAGTTAGGCTGAGTTCACACGGGGTCTTTTGGTCCGGATTTTGACGCGGAATCCACCTCAGAATCTGACTACAAAAAACGCTGTTCACTTATTTTTTCCACTAGCGTTTTTTTTCCACTTTGAGAAAAAAGAAGTGAGCTGCCCTATCTTGATGCAGATTCTGCGGCTGAATCCGCCGCGGCGTCCACGGAGCGGCGCTCCCTTCCGACTAGTCCCATTCATTTGGGCCTAATTGTTACAATTCTGATGATACACAATTTGAATCCGAGAGCTGGGAGGAGCAGTAGGAAACAACACAGTAGAAGACTTGGTCAATGGATAGCTGGGGTCAGTGCACAGAGGCAGGTAGTCAGACAGATCCGAGGTCGGTACACAAGGTGGGTGGTCAGATGGAGCCGAGGTTGGTACACAAGATGGTTAGTCAGACGGAGCCGAGATTAATGCACAAGGGGGTAAGCAGACAGAGCCGAGGTTGATGCACAAGCAGGTAAGTAGTAAGGAGAAGCAATCTGGAAAAGATATACCTCTGAGCTAGATTCTGGAGTTAACACAATACTCAAGCATGGAACTGAATGTGCTCTGGGTTTAAATAGACTCTAGTGAGTTGTTCTGGGTTTAAATAGGCCCCAACAGGAAGCAAGATAGCCGTAAACAGAAAGCAAGATGGCCATAGTATAAGAGTCTTTGAAAACAGTGGCCACTAGTGGAGATACTTGAAACAGCACTTTACCGGTTAATAAAAACAGCTAATAAACACTTAGTTTCCGGTAGTGGAATGCCGCAACTGGATGCCGGTGCACTGCACCATCATCCAGTCGCGACTAGCTGTTTTTGGACCGGATTCTGAGGCAGCCTCCACGTCTAAATCCGGTCCAAAAAACCCTGTGTGAACTCAGCCTTAAGTTGGAAGAAAAGTAAAGTCTGAGTGATATATTGTATATGCCATGGACTTCACTTATTTTCTGTTTGGAAGAGCAATGACTAAATGTAATCAGCAAGCAATCCAAATGGCAAAAGAAAAGCACTTTACATGAACTATATAACCTTATTGCTTAGGGGTCTTTAGACCGAATTAGATGTGAGCATTCATAGGCTGACCATCAATCACTAGGTGTGTATCTGGTCCTCAAAAAGTTGTGTGCCACTATGGACAACTCAGCAGTAACAAGGCAAAGAGAGAGACGTATGTCCCAGATTTAAAGAAGTACTCTAGTATTTTATTTTTTTTCACTTTCAGTATTTACATACTCCTCAACTATATATATACAGTCCTATGAAAAAGTTTGGGCACCCCTATTAATCTTAATCATTTTTAGTTCTAAATATTTTGGTGTTTGCAACAGCCATTTCAGTTTGATATATCTAATAACTGATGGACACAGTAATATTTCAGGATTGAAATGAGGTTTATTGTACTAACAGAAAATGCGCAATATGCATTAAACCAAAATTTGACCGGTGCAAAAATATGGGCACCTCAACAGAAAAGAGACATTAATATTTAGTAGATCCTCCTTTTGCAAAGATAACAGCCTCTAGTCGCTTCCTGTAGCTTTTAATCAGTTCCTGGATGAAGGTATTTTGGACCATTTCTTTCTACAAAACAATTCAAGTTCAGTTAAGTTTGATGGTCGCCGAACATGGACAGCCCGCTCTCAAATGATCTGAAAACAAAGATTGTTCAACATAGTTGTTCAGGGGAAAGATACAAAACGTTGTCTCAGAGATTTAACCTGAAACCTGTCAGTTTCCACTGTGAGGAACATAGTAAGGAAATGGAAGACCACAGGGACAGTTCTTGTTAAGCCCAGAAGTGGCAGGCCAAGAAAAATATCAGAAAGGCAGAGAAGAAGAATGGTGAGAACAGTCAAGGACAATCCACAGACCACCTCCAAAGAGCTGCAGCATCATCTTGCTGCAGATGGTGTCACTGTGCATCAGTCAGCAATACAGCGCACTTTGCACAAGGAGAAGCTGTATGGGAGAGTGATGAGAAAGAAGCCGTTTCTGCACGTACGCCACAAATAGAGTTGCCTGAGGTATGCAAAAGCACATTTGGAGAAGCCAACTTCATTTTGGAAACAAAGATTGAGTTGTTTGGTTATAAAAAAAGGTGTTATGCATGGCATCCAAAAAGAAACAGCATTCCAAGAAAAACACTTGCTACCCACTGTAAAATTTGGTGGAGGTTCCATCATGCTTTGGGGCTGTGTGGCCAATGCCGGCACCGGGAATCTTGTTAAAGTTGAGAGTCGCATGGATTCCACTCAGTATCAGCAGATTCTTGAGAATAATGTTCAAGAATCAGTGACGAAGTTGAAGTTACGCCGGGGATGGATATTTCAGCAAGACAATGATCCAAAACACTGCTCCAAATCAACTCAGGCATTCATGCAGAGGAACAATTACAATGTTCTGGAATGGCCATCCCAGTCCCCAGACCTGAATATCATTGAACATCTGTGGGATAATTTGAAGCGGGCTGTCCATGCTCGGCGACCATCTAACTTAACTGAACTTGAATTGTTTGTCCAAAATACCTTTATCCAGGATCCAGGAACTGATTAAAAGCTACAAGAAGCAACTAGAGGCTGTTATCTTTGCAAAAGGAGGATCTACTAAATATTAATGTCACTTTTCTGTTGAGGTGCCCATACTTTTGCACCGGTCAAATTTTGGTTTAATGCATATTGCACATTTTCTGTTAGTACAATAAACCTCATTTCAATCCTGAAATATTACTGTGTCCATCAGTTATTAGATATATCAAACTGAAATGGCTGCTGCAAACACCAAAATATTTAGAACTAAAAATGATTAAGATTAATAGGGGTGCCCAAACTTTTTTCATAGGACTGTATATATATATATATAATAGAATTATCTTACCCATATATACTCGAGTATAAGCTGACCCGAATATAAGCCGAGGCCCCTAATTTTACCACAAAAAACTAGGAAGACTTATTGACTCGAGCATAAGCCTAGGAGGGGAAATGCACCAGCTAGTGGAAAATTTCAAAAATTAAAATTGATACCAATGCACACAGTATTATGCCCCATAGTGGCCCCTGCACATTGTATTTTGCCCCTTAGTGACCCCTGCACACACTATTATGCCCCATAGTGGCCCTTGTGCACAGTATTATGCTGCATTGTGGACACCTATGAACAATTATTTTACAATTTTTTAATTATCTTTTCAGACCCCAGAGTATAAAAATCGGAGCCCCAGGGGGATAAAAACATTAAAAAAACACTGTTACTTACCTATCCCCGGCTCCGCTGCACTCTCCGCTGCTGTCGGCCATCTTCAATAATGTCTGAGACGTTATGTGACCGGGAAGCGCAGGTCCCGCTCATGTGACATCAGGGATGTCACGCAAGTAGACCCAAAGCCTTCCCAGAGAGGTAAGTAACACTGTTTTTTATGTTCCTTACCTCTCCTGGGCCTTTGATCATTATACTTGGGGGTCTGAAAAGACCCCTGAGTATAATAGTGCTTGTGGGGCTCGCGACGTCACTTACCCACTGCCAGGATTGTTAAGTAAGTAGGGCCCATTACCAGCTGGAGTAACAGCCTATTAAAAAAATTTAAAAACTGCAGCAGTAGCAGCTGTCGCCAGGCCCCCTAATGTCCTGGGCCCTGTGGCAGCTTCTACCGCGGTAGTTACGCCCCTGAGTTGGATGCTGACTCAAGTATAAGCTGAGGGGGGCTTTTTCAGCATAAAAACTGTGCTGAAAAAGTCGGCTTATACTCGAGTATATACAGTATTCCTTTCTATGAGAAAGCCGCGGGTCAGCATTGGCGTTGAGCCGCATACATGTAGCCAATTGGTGCTGGTTATAGTACGCCGGCCCTAGGTCACCCCCCCTCCCACCGCACCCAGCCCCCCACGGCACCCCCTTCCCCACCACCACCTCCCCTTCCACGGCGGCCCCCGCACCCACCACCGGGCCTCCCTCCCGCGGCAACCCCCGTCCCCTCTCGGCCTCTGACTTCCACCCTCTCGCATGAGACCCCCTTCCTACTCCGCCTCCTTTCCCGCGGTGGTGCACATACCTACCTCAGGGCACCCCTCCCGCAAAACCCCCCACGTCAGCCCCTGTTTCCAACCCTCTTGCTCACGTGCCCCCCCCCTTTCTACCCCCACTCCCCTGGCCTCCTGTCCCTCGGCACCCCCTGGCAATGTCCCGGCGTACTGAGTGGAAAGGCATAGGCGATACACTGGGCACACGGTTGGACACTGAGGCTGTATGCGCGGTAATCTCCCCAGCGAGTGAGCACCGCCATCTTACTTAGATTGCTGCCCGACCGATAGCTCCGCCCACACTGCAGTGCAAGCCAATGCGGTTACTTTGCAAGGGCCTGGGATGACGTCATCTCAGGTCCTCAAGCAGATACCGGAGCGAACATCAGCGTAATTTGGCATGAAGACCGGCAGCGTAGGGATCTACAAAGTAGCCTATCTTTCATTCCAGGACCCAAGGTATCCGTTGGGTAGTTTAGTTGTGATTAGGTAACAAACATCCAAACACACAAACCCACAAACATCCAAACACACAAACTTTAACATTTATAACATTAGTAGGATACTGTCACCTTTTGGTCACACATGGTACTATCTCAAGCAACCCATGTGATGCTGTGCTAAGGCATGATGTAAGTGATAGCAGACAGAGAAATAGAATTGAAAATTGAAGTTTCTATATGATCACAGCAGAGGAGAGGCTGGATTACAGTAACATGAGTGTAAGGCCGCGGCTGAAAAATGCTATGTTTTACATTACCTGCAAAGAGGATGAGATTCTAGCTAATCCCATCCACACATTGCAGAAACAAATCTGCAGTGGTAAAGCTGTGACTCCAAAAACGATTGCAGGATGTCAGTTATACCAATGGAAACATTGTTGCTTTCTATATAGGTAGAATAGGGGCAGAAAGTTCACAGAGGAAAATCTAGCGGACATCCTGTAAAAAATGCTGTCGGGAAAAAACTCAATGTATTTCCGTTGTGGTCTTTTCTGTAGCCTTTTTTGGCCGTGGGCCTAGCTATGTGGGGCGTTAGCCTAATATTTATTACTGAAACCTGGGGTGTTAAGGAGAGAGGTGAAGTTATGAAAAAAAAAAAATGTGTTTTCACTTGATGGTCAGTATTCTGATATAAATGCTGACCAGCTGACCACACGTGAATAAAATCAATGATTATATGCAATGTGCTGCTTCACAATGTCTGTTACTCCGTGTGAATGCCCGTAACCTTTGCAAAGAGTTGTAGCCTTTGCTGAAGAAAGCTGTATTTGGACAAAACAGATACAAAATCACATGGGTAAAGCAAGAAGAAATGCAGACTTGAATAGTCCTCCCAGAACAAATGGTCAGTTAGGTAAGTAATATGGATAAGCGAACACCGTTCGATTGAATAGGTGTTCGATCGAATATCAGGCCATTCAATGTATTCAATTCCAATCATATCCCCTCCCACCTTCCCTGGCGCTTTTTTTGCACCAATAACTGCGCAGGGGAGGTGGGACATGAACTACGACAACGGAGGCATTAAAAAAATTGAAAAAACCATTGGCTGCCGAAAACATGTGACTTCCAATTTATAAGAATAGTCCATCCCAATATTCGTCATTTCGCGCTGAGAGACAGGGAGAGAAACGTATCTGCTGAGGGCTAGATAGCGATTAGCTTCAGATAGGCAGGGAAGAAGTAAAGAAGAAAACCAACAGCTCTTCTCAGAGCTATACACTACAGGGACATCAGTCCAACTTTCCCCGGACGGTGGAAAACAGGGATACAGAACACTTACAAGTTCATATATAGCGGAGAAACAGCTTTCATTTTTGGCTGTCAGCACACAGAGTAGCCAGAATCCACAGCAGTGACTAGTTCATATAGAGCTGAAAAAAGCCTTTTATTTTGGGTTTTCTGAAAAATAGCAGCAATCCACAGCAGTTATAAGTTCATATATAGCTGAAAAAAAAACTTTAATTTTGGGGGGTCCTGAAAAATAGCAGCAATCCACAGCAGTTACAAGTTCATATATAGCTGAGAAAAACCTTTCATTTTGGGGGGGTCCTGAAAAATAGCAGCAATCCACAGCAGTTACAAGTTCATATATAGCTGAAAAAAAACCTTAAATTTGGGGGGGTCCTGAAAAATAGCAGCAATCCACAGCAGTTACAAGTTCATATATTGCTGAGAAAAACCTTACATTTTGGGGGGTCCTGAAAAATAGCAGCAATCCACAGCAGTTACAAGTTCATATATAGCTGAAAAAAAAACTTAAATTTGGGGGGGTCCTGAAATATAGCAGGAATCCACAGCAGTTACTTCTTGTGATATAAGTGCAAACCAGCATTTCAGGCTGTGTAACCCCAAAACAAGGATACAGAGCAATTAGGTGAGGCTATGTCCGCTCAATCCAGTTTTTCACGGTGTGTAACCCCAAAACCTAGGTGGAAGAGACAGAATTTCAGTCAGGCTATATCAGCTCAATCCAATTTTTAAGGGTCTACCCCTTGTATTTTTCATGTATTTCTGTGACATTATTTCAACCAATAACTCAATCAGTACAAGCACCGGACACTGGTACTAGAACACTGAAACTGCTATATAAATGTACAGTAGTACAACTGCAGCCATTACTTCTCCGCCCTCCCAGGATCTCTTTTCGGGTGCTTTTCTCCCTCTGTTGAACCACTTCCCCTCAATACGGTGTGATACATTAAACAATATATTTGGTACTCAGGTCGCTCGTGCCTACCTATTTCCATGGTCAATTGTTGGCATTCTTCACAGTCACACAAGTACAGTTAAGGATTGTTTGATGCGATACCTCAACCTTTCACCCTCACAAGTTTATTTCCTAAAGTATAAGGAAACTTTAATGAAGGACAATCCGAACATCTGGTGTGACCGTTGTGACAGGACCAGGGGAAAAGTGGTAGAAGGAGTATACATTTGGGTTTTTGATGTGGAACTACATCAAAGGTCTCTGCAGCTCACACATCCTGCTCAACATATGGTATCTAGGGTTTCAGCATGTGGGGACGTCGCACAACAGCCAGTGTTCGGGCAGATGGAGGTGTTGCTGGAGTGTTTTGAGGCTAGCAGCAGCTACTGTAGACTTGCAAAAGTGGGCGCACAAGCGACACACTTTCACCAGTAGCTCGGGTAAATTGGGGTGCATTTTTAAAAACCGTTGCACTGCTAAATTGAAAATGTGGGCCAGGCATGGAACATGTTGGAGGTTGGCAAGCTCCAGAGCCGCTACCAAGTTCCGGCCGTTATCACACACGACCATGCCTGGGCCCAGGTGCAGCGGCTAAAACCATGTTGACGTCTCATCGAGGAGGGCATCCCTCACCTCGGAGGCAGTGTGCTGTCTGTCACCCAAGTTGATGAGCTTCAGCACGGCCTGCTGACATCTCCCCACGCCAGTACTGCAGCGTTTCCAGTAGGTAGCTGGGGTCGATGTGATGGCAGAGGCGGAGGGTGGTTGTTCAGAGCCCCTGTCAGGAATGTTGGGCAGGCAAATGAGGTAGACCGCCCAGTTTGTGACCGGGTCCCAGCCTCAACTACATAAATCCAGTGTGCCGTCAGAGAAATGTAGCGTGCCCATGCACTTGTCCACGCGTCGGTGGTCAAGTGGACCTTTGTGCAAAGCGCGGAACTTAGGGCTCGCCTGATGTTGCGTGACACGTGCTGGTGCAAGGCGGGGACAGCACACCACACCGGGAGAAGTAGTGACGGCTAGGGACAGCATAGCGAGGTGCCGCATTTGCCATCAGGTCATGGAAGGCCTGAGTTTCAAAAAGCCAGAATGGCAACATCTCCTGGGCCAGGAGTTTGGAGATGTGCGCGTTTAAGGCCTGTGCATGGGGGTGGGTAGCGCTGTATTTTTGCCTGCGCTCAAACATCTGGGAGATGGTAGTTTGCTGGGAAGAGGCGCATGATGGTGCAGGAGAAGGAGCTGAGGCAGGATTAGGAGCTGAGGCAGGAAAAGGGGAGGATGAGGGAGAAGTCTCCAAGGTGGCGGAGGCAGATGCGGAGGTGTCCTGGCTGCTAGTCTGGACTGCAGCGCCAGCACTGGCAACAGTGGGAGAGGCAGTGGCGGCAACGACGGACGATTGTCCTGCGTTTGCTCTCTCCCACTGAGCCCAGTGCTTGCATTCCAAATGACGGTGCATGGCAGTGGTCATAAGGTTGCTCTTTTCAGAGCTCCTACTCAGTTTGCAAAGTGTGCAAACCGCACTATATTTGTCCTCCGCACATACATTAAAACATTTCCACACCACGGAAGACTGTGGCCTCGATGTGGGAGTTTTTCTAGGCTGGCTAGAATAGGGAACATTTTGGGCCCTGCTGGCTGTAGCCTGGCTTCGGTGAAGCATCTGTCCTCTGCCTCTGGACATGCCTCTTTCTCTACCCACCCTCTTTGGTGCTGCACTTCCCTACACATCTACACTGCTTTCCCCGCTTGACATCCCCCCTGTCCAGGTCGGATCAGTGTTCTCGCCATCCACCACCTCCTCTTCCAATTCCTCTCTCAGCTCCTCCTCCTCCTCTTCCTGCACACCGACCATGGCAACAGGCTGCCCTGATGGCAACTGTGTCTCATCAACGTCGTCTCTGAGGGCCGATTGCTGGTTAACAACAACAAAAACAACAGGAGACGGCGGATGCTCCAGTGTTTGGGCATCAGGACACAGAAGCTCATCTGGTACCTCCAGTGATTTGGGACCTGGTGGGACAGAGAGAGGGACAGTAAATAGACTCAAAAACAGCTCCTGGGAGGTGGGAAAGGTGGAATTACTTTGCTGGGAAGATTGGGCATGTTGTGAGGAAGGAGGACCAGAATGTTGGGTAGTAGGAGGAGTTGATGTAGAGGCTGACTGGCTGATGGAGAATATACTGGAAGCATTATCCGCCAGCCATTGTAACACCTGTTCCTGGTGCTCAGGCCTGGTTCGTGTTGTACCCTGCACCCTACTTAATGTGGCCATCAAGCCGGGGACTGTGGGAAAGCGCAATGCTTGCTGCTGCAGAGCAGTAGGCACGGTAGACGCTGTTGGTTGACTGCAACCTTGCTCCCCATCTGCATTTCCACACCCCCGTCTCATCCCTGTCCTCATCCCTGTCTCTTTGCTCTAGCCTTATGCATTTTTATGGTCTATACACTGAGGAAAGCTGGGTTGAGCGTATATAGTTGGACCAATTTGCTCTGTATCCCTGTTTTGGGGGGACACCGCCTGCAAAGCTGGGTTGAGCGTATATAGCCGGACTGAGTGCTCTGTATCCCTTTTAGGTATATAGGGGGACACCGCCTGGAAAGCTTGGTTAAGCATATATAGCCGGACTTATTTGCTCTGTATCCGTGTTTTGGGGGGACACCGCCTGCAAAGCTGGGTTGAGCGTTTATAGCCAGACTGAATGCTTTGTATCCCTGTTAGATGTTTGGGGGGATACTGCCTGGAAAGCTGGGTTGAGTGTATATAGCCGGACCTATTTGGTCTGTATCCCTGTTTTGGGGGACACCGCCTGCAAAGCTGGGTTGAGCGTATATAGCCGGACCTATTTGCTTTGTATCCCTGTTTTGGGGGGACACCCTGTGGAAAGCTTGACTCCTCTCCCTGCAGTATATAGCTCTGAAAAGAGCTGTTGTTTTTCTTCCGTTTTTCCCTGCCTGCTAGAAGCTAATACCTTTCTAGCCCTCAGCAGATCTCTTTCTCTACCTATCTCTCACCGCAAATGTGACGAAGATGGCACTGACTATTCTCATAAATCGGAAGTCACATGTTTTCGACAGCCAATGGGTTTGTTCAATTTTTTTCAATGCCTCCGTTGTCATAGTTCCTGTCCCACCTTCCTTGCACAGTTATTGGTGCAAAAAAATGCGACAGAGAAGGTGGGAGAGGATACGTTTGCCGCGTGGTATTCGATTGGAATCGAATACCTCAAAAGGTCTGATATTCGATCAAATACCTATTCGATCGAACGGCGTTCGCTCATCTCTATAGGTGACACAATAGCTACATACCCATCACAAGTTGCAAAATGTGGTAAAGGGAAATATGCCAGTGCTTTTAGTGCAAATTTTGCCAGAATGTGTGTGATTTTTTTTTATTAGTATATCTGGCCCACTGAACTGAGTAATTTATCAGATTTATCAACATTTCTCATTTGTAAAATTTGTGTAACATTATCTTACGTCTACCCCTAGATCGATAAGTGTAACTATGAGAACTGCAAGCAAGAAATGTTTCTAACATTTTGATGCCATTTAGAAATGTTATGAAGAAAATGTGCCATTGCATTTTCTATCTCTTCTGTTTGACACTTTAAACGTCAACTTCTTCATTCAGCAACCACAAGTTATTATCTAACTAGCAATAATTTGTTTATTGTGCTTCAAGGTTCATTATTAGTCCAGTGTGAAAAACTGACCTACTGGGAATTTCAAGTGACGTGCTAAATGAATACACTTTTATGAGTAACTGCTGAGTACACATATGCTAAATAAGCACAATGCTTAGCACACAAGATCTAAATGAACATTGGAGTCTACTCTGATTATTCCTGGTGACACATGGCAATATTAAAAATATAATTTACTTCCAACCTTAACAAATTAACAATAGTTACCTATAACCAAAGGAGCCTCATTTATCCCTCAGTAATAATAGCCCTGAACATATCTTAATTAGAGATGAGCGAACACTAAAATGTTCGAGGTTCGAAATTCGATTCGAACAGCCGCTCACTGTTCGAGTGTTCGAATGGGTTTCGAACCCCATTATAGTCTATGGGGAACATAAACTCGTTAAGGGGGAAACCCAAATTCGTGTCTGGAGGGTCACCAAGTCCACTATGACACCCCAGGAAATGATACCAACACCCTGGAATGACACTGGGACAGCAGGGGAAGCATGTCTGGGGGCATAAAAGTCACTTTATTTCATGGAAATCCCTGTCAGTTTGCGATTTTCGCAAGCTAACTTTTCCCCATAGAAATGCATTGGCCAGTGCTGATTGGCCAGAGTACGGAACTCGACCAATCAGCGCTGGCTCTGCTGGAGGAGGCGGAGTCTAAGATAGCTCCACACCAGTCTCCATTCAGGTCCGACCTTAGACTCCGCCTCCTCCGGCAGAGCCAGCGCTGATTGGCCGAAGGCTGGCCAATGCATTCCTATGCGAATGCAGACTTAGCAGTGCTGAGTCAGTTTTGCTCAACTACACATCTGATGCACACTCGGCACTGCTACATCAGATGTAGCAATCTGATGTAGCAGAGCCGAGGGTGCACTAGAACCCCTGTGCAAACTCAGTTCACGCTAATAGAATGCATTGGCCAGCGCTGATTGGCCAATGCATTCTATTAGCCCGATGAAGTAGAGCTGAATGTGTGTGCTAAGCACACTCATTCAGCACTGCTTCATCACGCCAATACAATGCATTAGCCAGTGCTGATTGGCCAGAGTACGGAATTCGGCCAATCAGCGCTGGCCAATGCATTCTATTAGCCCGATGAAGTAGAGCTGAATGTGTGTGCTAAGCACACACATTCAGCACTGCTTCATCACGCCAATACAATGCATTAGCCAGTGCTGATTGGCCAGAGTACGGAATTCGGCCAATCAGCGCTGGCTCTGCTGGAGGAGGCGGAGTCTAAGATCGCTCCACACCAGTCTCCATTCAGGTCCGACCTTAGACTCCGCCTCCTCCGGCAGAGCCAGCGCTGATTGGCCGAAGGCTGGCCAATGCATTCCTATGCGAATGCAGACTTAGCAGTGCTGAGTCAGTTTTGCTCAACTACACATCTGATGCACACTCGGCACTGCTACATCAGATGTAGCAATCTGATGTAGCAGAGCCGAGGGTGCACTAGAACCCCTGTGCAAACTCAGTTCACGCTAATAGAATGCATTGGCCAGCGCTGATTGGCCAATGCATTCTATTAGCCCGATGAAGTAGAGCTGAATGTGTGTGCTAAGCACACACATTCAGCACTGCTTCATCACGCCAATACAATGCATTAGCCAGTGCTGATTGGCCAGAGTACGGAATTCGGCCAATCAGCGCTGGCTCTGCTGGAGGAGGCGGAGTCTAAGGTCGGACCTGAATGGAGACTGGTGTGGAGCGATCTTAGACTCCGCCTCCTCCAGCAGAGCCAGCGCTGATTGGCCGAATTCCGTACTCTGGCCAATCAGCGCTGGCCAATGCATTCTATTAGCTTGATGAAGCAGAGTGTGCACAAGGGTTCAAGCGCACCCTCGGCTCTGATGTAGCAGAGCTGAGGCTGCACAAGGGTTCAAGCGCACCCTCGGCTCTGATGTAGGAGAGCCGAGGGTGCACTTGAACCCTTGTGCACCCTCAGCTCTGCTACATCAGAGCCGAGGGTGCGCTTGAACCCTTGTGCACACTCTGCTTCATCAAGCTAATAGAATGCATTGGCCAGCGCTGATTGGCCAATGTATTCTATTAGCCTGATGAAGTAGAGCTGAATGTGTGTGCTAAGCACACACATTCAGCTCTACTTCATCGGGCTAATAGAATGCATTGGCCAGCGCTGATTGGCCAGAGTACGGAACTCGACCAATCAGCGCTGGCTCTGCTGGAGGAGGCGGAGTCTAAGATCGCTCCACACCAGTCTCCATTCAGGTCCGACCTTAGACTCCGCCTCCTCCAGCAGAGCCAGCGCTGATTGGCCGAATTCCGTACTCTGGCCAATCAGCACTGGCTAATGCATTGTATTGGCGTGATGAAGCAGTGCTGAATGTGTGTGCTTAGCACACACATTCAGCTCTACTTCATCGGGCTAATAGAATGCATTGGCCAATCAGCGCTGGCCAATGCATTCTATTAGCGTGAACTGAGTTTGCACAGGGGTTCTAGTGCACCCTCGGCTCTGCTACATCAGATTGCTACATCTGATGTAGCAGTGCCGAGTGTGCATCAGATGTGTAGTTGAGCAAAACTGACTCAGCACTGCTAAGTCTCTGCATTCGCATAGGAATGCATTGGCCAGCCTTCGGCCAATCAGCGCTGGCTCTGCCGGAGGAGGCGGAGTCTAAGGTCGGACCTGAATGGAGACTGGTGTGGAGCGATCTTAGACTCCGCCTCCTCCAGCAGAGCCAGCGCTGATTGGTCGAGTTCCGTACTCTGGCCAATCAGCGCTGGCCAATGCATTCTATTAGCCCGATGAAGTAGAGCTGAATGTGTGTGCTTAGCACACACATTCAGCTCTACTTCATCAGGCTAATAGAATACATTGGCCAATCAGCGCTGGCCAATGCATTCTATTAGCTTGATGAAGCAGAGTGTGCACAAGGGTTCAAGCGCACCCTCGGCTCTGATGTAGCAGAGCTGAGGGTGCACAAGGGTTCAAGTGCACCCTCGGCTCTCCTACATCAGAGCCGAGGGTGCGCTTGAACCCTTGTGCAGCCTCGGCTCTGCTACATCAGAGCCGAGGGTGCGCTTGAACCCTTGTGCACACTCTGCTTCATCAAGCTAATAGAATGCATTGGCCAGCACTGATTGGCCAGAGTACGGAATTCGGCCAATCAGCGCTGGCCAATGCATCCCTATGGGAAAAAGTTTATCTCACAAAAATCACAATTACACACCCGATAGAGCCCCAAAAAGTTATTTTTAATAACATTCCCCCCTAAATAAAGGTTATCCCTAGCTATCCCTGCCTGTACAGCTATCCCTGTCTCATAGTCACAAAGTTCACATTCTCATATGACCCGGATTTGAAATCCACTATTCGTCTAAAATGGAGGTCACCTGATTTCGGCAGCCAATGACTTTTTCCAATTTTTTTCAATGCCCCCGGTGTCGTAGTTCCTGTCCCACCTCCCCTGCGCTGTTATTGGTGCAAAAAAGGCGCCAGGGAAGGTGGGAGGGGAATCGAATTTTGGCGCACTTTACCACGTGGTGTTCGATTCGATTCGAACATGGCGAACACCCTGATATCCGATCGAACATGTGTTCGATAGAACACTGTTCGCTCATCTCTAATCTTAATATCATGCTTAACAGTAAAGTATAAAAGTATAGAAACTCCATGAACTAAACAACAATCAGTCCCTGTATATGATATTATATTTTCCGGATCCATAATGAAAGCAGCTAAGTCGATGTTGATTTTCCAACCACCTCTGCTGAAAGTTTGTTCCAAGCATCTGATACGCTTTCTGTAAAATTTTTCCACAACGCTTCTGATCTACTCTTCAACTTACTACTCATTGTGTCCTCTTAGTCTAGTATTTAGTTGTTGGTTTTTTTTTCAATTCTCTTCCAAATATTAATCAAACCTTTATGATATCTTGAAAGATTTTGATCATGCCTTTAATTCTCCTTCTTTCAAGTCAATAAGGATTAAGCCTTTTTTTAAGCCCCACATTGTGGACACGCAGATTTTTTTGTTGTTGCATATTTTGCTGCATTTTTTAAGCTAAATCCAGGAGTGGATAGAGCAGAAAGTAGACATATAAGAACTCCCTAGATATTTCGGTACTATTCCGTTATCGGGCCAGCAGCAGCGCATTTCAGCACCAGCTTTCGGGACAGCAGTTCAGTTCAGCAGCGGGAATTACAATGACATCCGAGGACTGCTGGCCCGATGCTTGTGCCCAGTAGCCAGTACATCAATGACCCCCCCTCCATCTCCTCCTCCTTCCAGTGCTGCCCCCCAGCTCTCCTTACATCTACCCCGTACCCTCTCCCCGCCACATGACTAAGCCGATGCTGGCCCGATGATAGAGGCCGTGCTTGTGTGTAGTAGGCAGTACATCGATCGATGCCCTCATCCTCCTCTTCCTTCCAGTGCTGCCCCCCAGCTCTTCTTACATCTGCCCCGTACCCTCTCCCTGTAATAGGCCTCACCGTAAATCTTGAGCAATGAATGCTACTAGATAGCCGCCGGACGCTGCAGAAAGTTTGTCCCTCCGGCTCGCTGTAGCTCACCGTTCCTATAGTCGGCGTGTTTCTTGTCAGGGCCTGGATTGAGCCCCGGTGTCTTTCCTTTCGGTCTCGGTACTAGCGCTGAGGTGAGGCCTAGTCGTGTGGCGGGGAGAGGGTACGGGGAAGATGTAAGGAGAGCTGGGGGGCAGCACTGGCAGGAGGAGAAGGATGGGGGAGGGGGGTCATCGATGTACTGGTTACTGGGCACAAGCATCGGGCCAGCAGTCCTCGGATGTCATTGTAATTCCCGCTGCTGAACTGCTGTCCCGAAAGCTGCTGCTGAACTGCGCTGCTGCTGGCCCGATAACGGAATAGTACCGATATTTCTCATTCCTTCTGTAGCCATTGTTAGTTTTAGCTCAAAAAAATGCAGCAAAAGCTGCTTAAAAAAAAGCTGCATTTCCGCAACATGGGGCCTCAGCAGCGCTGCACCTCTAATGAGGCGAGGTGAGGCGGCCACCTCTGGCAACGGACCAGAGGGGGGTGGCAGCCCGGGCGATTTTTTATTTTTTTTTTTACTTTTTTTTCTTTGAACCAGCGCAAGGAGAGTTTTGGATTTTTTTTTAACATGTGTCACCCTGTTTATAAAAGTACCAAAAGTAGTTAGACAATTGACTCTTGGGCTGTTACATGGGCAGGTGGGGGCAATTCCTTCGTTATGTCATTGTCAATTAAGCAGATAAAAGGCCTGGAGTTAATATGAGGTGTGGTGTTTCCATTTGGAAGATTTTGCAGTGAAGAAAACATGCGGTCAGAATAAGCCATCCTGAGGGTGCATGCACACTACGTAACGCCGGGCGTGTATGAGAGCCGTACACGCCGGCGTTACAGCAGGGCTGCCGAACACTTCCCATTCACTTCAATGGGAGCGCTCGTAAACGCCGCTGTTACGAGCGCTCCCATTGAAGTGAATGGGAAGTGTTCGGCAGTCTGCTGTAATGCCGGCGTGTACGGCTCTCATACACGCCCGGCGTTACTCAGTGTGCATGCACCCTTAAGCTGTGAAAACCAAAAAAAAAAAAAAACATCCGAGAAATTGCTACAGTATTAGGAGTGGCAAAATCTACAGTTTTGTACATCCTGAGAAAGATAGAAAGCTCTGGTGAACACATCAGTGCAAAAAAGCCTGGGCGCCTACAGAAGACAACAGTGGTGGATGATCGCAGAATAATTTCCATGTTGAAGAGAATCCCCTTCACAACAGCCTACCAAGTGAACAACACTCTGTAGACATATCAATATCCAAATCTACCATAAAGAGAAGACTGCATGAAAGTAAATACAGAGGGTTCACTGCATGGTGCAAACCACTCATAAGCCTCAAGAATAAGAAGGCTAGATTGGACTTTGCTAGAAAATTTCAATAAAAGCAAGTACAGTTCTGGAAGAACATTCTTTGGACAGATGAAACCATGGGCCATCGTGGCAGAAATATCCGCACTTGAGACCCTTTCGCTGGCCCGAAATGCGTTGTGCTAATAAAGAAGTCCTTTATGCATCTGGTTGAGCGCTGTTTCCTTGCCTGTTCCTTGGAGTAGGCTGGTCCATTTAGTTTTCCCTGTTTTCCTGACGTCCCTGAGGCATGTTCCAGCGGCCGCTCCCACCTTCCACCATCATATTAGATGTTCAAAAGGTCCTCAGGGTTGTTGTGACCTGGTTTCACAACCCCGCCAGGTGAGGAGCCATTTGTCTTCTTTAACTTCCACATATCTAGAGGTGTTATATGAGGATCGGCTTGGTGCTGTCTTTTTGTATTTGCATTTGCTTAGGTAGTCTTGGTGCCAGATTACTCTCTACTGGTTTACACAGGAAGCAGTGTGTTCACAAAGGGCATCTTAGTTAGTCTTGAAATAAAAACACTCCTACTTATGCAGATATAAATCCCACCCTCATAAAGGTGAAAATTGGCATATTAACTACACCTCCATACTTTGCATGCTCTTCCAAGGTACTCAAAAGGAGAAGCATAGAGGAAACAGTCCCCCAAAACATGGTGACTGCCGAAAGGACCATATGACCACAAGTCCTGCATATAAGAAGACTATATAATATAATGCAGTTTGGCCATGAGGTGGCCAGTGACCACTGGCAATGGAAAACTATGCATAAAATGCTACAGTGCATGGGAAGTGATCTGGTTTCTACTGGCCATAACTACATTTTGCTTTATGTGACAGAAGCTAGATCTGTGGCAGTCACCCTGGTATTTAATAAGGGGTTATCTGTGTGAGGCAGCCCCTGTAAAATAAACTTAATCTGTACTAAAAGAATGGTCAAACACTTCTAAATATTGACATTTTACATTGAAAAAATAAATATTCTATATAAAGAAATAAGTGATGTACGCTGCATATTATGTATGTGATAGCTGTCACTGTGAGTTTCTTAAATCATCACTTATCTTTGAGAAGAATGGAAAGTTACCTGTAACATCATTACAAAGTCTAACAGAACTCAACAGGAAAGCTTGTTAGTCATTTGACTGCTGGCTTTGAAGTCTATATGGAGAATTGCTTCAGCTCTTTAATCCATTTTAACTATAAGTGAGGAAGGATACTTTCATACATACTACACAAACATATTCAATTCCATGTTTATCATTTTTGTGTGCACATTTTTTACTTTCATATTCCAAACCATGCAATGGATTAGGTACATAGCTTTCCTACATCCTTTGTAAGACCCCACTCATTGAGATCATATTTATCTGTGAACAATTTTCAGTTCAGCCCTCTTTGATAAGATTGCCGCCTTCCCAGTTACCCCTTGTTCACATCTGCGTTGGTATTTCATCCAGGGAAGTCTACATTGGGACCCCCCAAATGGAAAAGTGATAAAGAATTAGCTTTTTTTAAAAAAAAAAAAAATGTGATATCAAAATATCAATTTTGTTATGCCAACACTGTGGGACTAACAATGTGGTATAATGGGATGCGGTGGATTAGGCCAAAGGACATGTCTGGCTGAGTGATGACACTAATGGTGCCTTTGGTAACGTGTGGCAGTGCAGCAGAGTATAATATGATGGACCCAGCCACAGACAATATGCTACATGTCCTAACTGCACTGTAACAAAAATATTGGTGCTATCATCACTGGCAATTATGGAGTTGGACAGAAGGAATCCAGCGGGATACTCTTATGTTAGAGTTCCAGGAACAAATAAAATAGATTTTTGTTTAGATTTGTGCAGGCTGCAATACTGTACACTGATGTGCAAAAGGGTAAAAATTAGAGATGAGCGAACAATAAAATGTTCAAGGTTCGATATTCGTTTCGATTAGCCCCTCAATAATCGACTACTCGAATCGAATATCGAACCCTATTATAGTCTATGGAGGGAAAATGCTCGTTTCAGGGTTAGGCAACATTCTATCAAATTATACTTACCAAGTCCACAAGTGAAGGTTGGGCTGAATCCTCCGAGAAGTCTTCTCCTTGCAGCGTCCCCGCGGAATCTTGCGGCTCTGAATTCACTCTGCCAGGCATCGGTCCATGGCAGAGTCGACTGCGCATGCCCGCACTACAAGCGGACATGCGCAGTCGGCTCTGCCCAGGCCCGATGCCTGGCAGAGTGAATTCAGAGCCGGAAGACACCGCGGGGAAGCTGCACGGAGAAGACTTCTAAAGGTAGGAGAAGAACCAGCGTTGATTGGCCGACTGTATAGCATTCGGCCAATCAATGCTGGTTCTGCATCGAACTTTTACATTCGAACAGTGAGTGGTACTCTATCGAGTACGAGTATTTTGAATACCGTAGTATTCGATCGAATACCTACTCGATTGAGTACTACTTGCTCATCTCTAGAAAAAATGTTTTGAACTTTTGACATTCAGGCTCCATATCTCACCATCCACTACAGCTTTGAATGGGAGACTACCATCTTTTTATAGACATCATCATGGCTATCTCATACATAAATTTGGCTTGCAACTATTTAGCATATAATTAGTTATGCAGATTCTTGTCATGTAACTGCATTGTTACTGGTTTTTCTTCTTGTATGCTACAAATTAAAACCTGCTCTTGTATTTCCTAATAGTTCAGTGTGTTATTAGGATGATTCCCAAGCAAAAGGTCACTGGTTCAAATCGAGAAACAGAATTGTCCAGTTCATTGGTAATGGACAAGAAAATGATCAAACTGCACCGTGTAAGAATGATATACAATATAAAATTAGAAATGGGTGATTAGGAGCAATAAGACAAAAATCAATAGACAGGGCTCTAATCAGTGCAAATAAGTCTGGAAAAATGAGCTAGCAGGTTGAGAAAGTTTGGTGAAGGAAGCCTGATGATATTGGGTTGTTTAACAGCCAAAGGCATTGGATATTTGACCAGGATTGATGTGGTCTATATGTGAGTATGCTACAAGATGAGTTAGGGTCTGTTCATACGGAGGAAAATGGTGTGGAATTTCACAGCTGAAAAAAAACCTCCCATTGACTTCAATAGGTTCCTTTTTCTGCTAGCAGAAAATGGAACCCATTGAGGTCAATGGGAGGCTTTTTTATCAGCTCTGAAGTTCCACATCAGATTCCTCACAATTTTCCTCCGTTTGAATGGACCTTTACTTCATAGAGTCGAGTACTATGGGTATGAAAAAGATGACAGTGTTCCAGCGGGACAACGACCAAAAGCAGGTTAGCGAATAAATGGTTCAAAGTCAATGAATCTGCATACTAATCATATACTAAATAGTTGCTCGTCAAATTCATGCATAAGATAGCCAAGATGATTGTCTATAAAATGATACGTTTGAAGCTGTAGTGGATGGTGAGATATGGAGTCTGAAGGTCAAAAGTTCAAAAAATTGCTACCCTTTTACTCTTCAGTGTATATAGGAGCAGCAACAAAAGAAAAAACACTTAAGAAGCAAATCATTATTCTAATTAATACTCTTTCATACTGATTATTGAGAGAGTAGAGCAAAAAAAAATAAAAAAATCTATCAAATAACATTTTTTTTTTTCAGATTACTGCCAGCTGGGAGACTGTAGATTGTGTGAACACCAAAAGAAAAAATACGCTCAAATTACAGATTTATTTTTTTTAGATTTATGCCAGCATGAACAGCTACAAAATAAAATGCTTAAGAAGCAAATAATTTTTCAGATTAATATTCCATCATGCTGTGAATTATCAGCAAAGCAGAATAAAAAAAAAATTAAGATTAAGATTTTTTTTCAGATTATCATAGGCTGTTAGACTGTATATTGGGTGACCAACAACAATAAAAGTGCTTAAATAATGGATATTTTTTTAGATTTGCACAGGCAGAGTCAGCACTTTGCTGTTAGGACAGCAGTTTGTATGTAGACATTTATTTGGTTTCATTCAAATCCAAGCAATTTGTAATAATCGGGTCCTTCACCCATCTCTATTTACAATCTACCCTACGGATAAGTCATTCATATAAAAAAATAAAACAATGCACCTAAAAGCCCTTTTAATATTGTTGGAGCTCGACATATTGTATACCCCCAAATTAAGTACTGAAATAGTGAAAAATGCACTTGAGATTCTGTGTGTGCTGTTGTTGCTTGGCATCTCTGCATTAGTACTCACTGGCAACAAACATTCCTCCTCATAAAGCGGGGCACCCTCCACCGTACTGTGCACCTTCATTGAAATCTATGCGAGCTATGCATACACTAGTGTAAATGATCATAAATCTTGCACTCATGGGACAGTGACAATGCCTGTAAAGCACTTAAGAATATGACGGCTGTGTCAATAGCATGATATTTTCCCATAACATACTTCCATGTACCTCTTATTTTGTACATAAATCTATCATAAATGGATTATTAGACACTTATTCTTCAAGGTGATTATACAGTATAGCATGAAAGAACCATACAGTAGCATACAGCATGCCTATGTGCATCCCAAACTTTGGATAGGCTAGAACCCTGACGGCTAATCTATAAGATGCGTGTCACAGCTGAGACGTTTTTGCTAACACACAGCAATCTGACAGCATCCCGAGACGGGACAACTCTCCTGCTTCCTGCTGAGAGTGCGGCAACTCTCCTGCTTTCATGTTGAGAGCACTGTGTGAACCGCAACCATCTTACCTCCATTAGTGCAGTTTGTGTAACAGTTAGGAAGTGAAGCCAGAGCTCCCACCTGCACTAAATATATTGCAGACTATGGAGTAAACGCGTGTGTATTTTGGCAAAATACACGTGTAAAAAATACACATGTAATAAGACTCCCATTGACTTCAATGACATTTTTTTTTAACGTGTAAAAAAACACGTCAAAATACACATCAAAATACATGTGTAAAATGTCATTGAAGTCAATGGGAGGCTTATTTTTACGCGTGTATTTTGGCAAAATTGGCGTTTACCCCTTTTGAACAGGCCCTTATACCCAGACAGTTGGGAACACTAGAACTGTGTCCCACAATTGCCCTGTCAACGGCACACGTCTGGACCAGGGTCCATTCCTATGACCGCAGAGAGATAAGAGAGTCACCTCAGGCATGTCCTTACATCCCAGCTATTATCTTAAAGCAGCTATCAAAATCTCGCCCTGCTGCCAGTGTAGCCACCACAAAAACCGCTCAGGCATACTGGGAGAACAGAACACCCCGTCAGAGACAGTTAAACCTGCCAAGACCTCAATGTACAGTTACCGCTCAAGAATACTGGGGGAAGAAACAGTTCTCTATCAAGACTCTATCAAGACCTCACTGGTTGAAGTGTACAAAATACCAACCTTAAATTAAAGATTTAGTAAATGAAATTTAGCAACAAAAAGTCACTAAGCGATAAGGTAAAGAATTTTTTTTTTTTTTGCTTTATTCATAAATACAGTAAATATATTAAAAAGATAACTTTTTGTTATTATAGTCACAAACATCACAAAATTATGGATTTATAGAACTGACACATTACCAGGGCCTAATAGGTTGGCCATCACTGGGCTAGAAGGTAGAGTAGGAGACAATTTAAAGACACAATACAGGTAAGAGAAATTAATAAATTAACTTTCTTTAAATAGGCATATTAATTATTATTATTATTATTATTATTATTATTATTATTGAGTCTAAAATAGAATCAATAATTAGATGTATTTACATTGCTAGTCAGCTTTATATAAAGTCTTAACAAATCGTCTTCAACGTGACATGTGAATGATCCACACTATCAACCCTTTTTGTCTTAAAGGAAAATTTCAGTCTTAGATGAAAGGAAACATCTGAAATTGCGCTCTTTACTTTTACAATCTAAAAGCTTGATGCTTCCAGTTAATCTGGCAATTCTGCGTTATAGGATCAAGTGGCTATTATATTCATGACATACGTTTTTCAGCCCCATGAATGAGCTAGCCCTATAGCATGTTAATTACACTTCTATGCATAGATGTAAGTTGCCAGGTGCACACAACTATGGCTATCCAAATTTAGTAAAAATGTAAAAATGTTAGTTGAAAATGATGCATAAGGCTGCACTAAGAAGTTAGGTATTAATAAATCGTAGGGTATCCCAGCACATACATTAAGCAGCTGCTTGTAACAGATGTCCTGGAGGGGCATTGTAATACAGCAGGTGTGGACCCACTGTTTGTAATTTTGGGCTACTCCTAAGAGTGTTGTCTAAATGGTCCACAGGTTTTCACCCTTTAATCCCCATACAGAGAATTGAACTTTGCAGGGAGACTGATGAAATTTGCATCATTTATTGATAAGAATTCTATGCAGGGATTCATAGTGTGTTTGTGTGTGTGGGAGGAAGTCTTACCGCTAACAACGGGCTAACCCCATAAGACTTATTTCACAAATATTTGTGAGGGTCACCCGCAAGTTCCCAAATGCTATTGTTTATACTCTTTCGAACAGCAATTGGATCAAGTAGGCCAGAAGAAGCCAGACGATTCCCCATGTTGAAGAAAGGCGAGTACCACCTGTTTGTTTTTTCTGAAACTTCCCCAGGCCACCACCATATTTCTGGGATTCTCAAGATTCATTGGTGCTGAATCACAAAAATCTAGGGTTTTGCTGAACCCGAGTTCTTTGGAAAATTTGTAATAAACCAGTCAAGTTCGATCATCTCTAGTTAACACATTAGCCACATTGAATGAGGTTAACTACACACGGATGCGCAATTAGATAAAGAATCGCAGGGTCAACACGAATATTATGAACTACTTTTCTCTCCACATGATTCGAGCGGAGACTGCAGGGAAGACACACGGAACCCATTATAGTCTATGGGGTCTGTGTGCTTTCATTGCTCACCACTTTTTAATGCATTCAGTATTCCGTTCTGGGCAGGGTCGGACTGGCCCGCCGGGGGACCAGGGAATCCCCTGGTAGGCCCCAGCCTGGACTATTAAGACCTCATTATGGGGCCCTACTGGACCTCCACTGCCTTTTTTTCAGTAGACAGTGGAGGTTCGGTAAGGCGTCTGCCCAGGGCTGGTGTTAGCATCCGGGCAAGTCACTGTGAAGTATGAAGGGAGAGAGACTCCATGCTGCAGAGCTTGGGCTGAAGGACCTGTGATGATGTCATATGTGGGCGAAGCTACACGGATCGTACAGAACAGTGTTACACAGGAAGATGAATCGGCCGGGAACAGTCTGATGGAAGGAGCAGAGAAGAGACAGCATGTGTGAGTAATAGGGGAGACATGGGGGGCAGGCTGTGTGAGCAAGAGGGGAGACATGAAGGTGCAGGCTGTGTGAGCAAGAGGGGAGACATGGAGGTGCAGGCTGTGTGAGCAAGAGGGGAGACATGGAGGTGCAGGCTGTGTGAGCAAGAGGGGAGACATGGGGGCAGGCTGTGTGAGCAAGAGGGGAGACGTGGGGGGCAGATTATGTGAGCAAGAGGGGAGACATGGAGGTGCAGGCTGTGTGAGCAAGAGGGGAGACATGGGGGCAGGCTGTGTGAGCAAGAAGGGGGGAATGGGGGGTTCAGGCTCTGGGGGGATGGGCACTGTGAGCATATAATACTGTGGGGGTGTCACTGGTGAGCACATAATTCTGTTTGGGGGCCACTGTCGTGCACATAATAATGTTTGGGGGCCACTATGGAGTACCTAATTCTGTTTGGGGGCCTCTGTGGTGCACATAATACTGTATGAGGGTCACTATGGAGCATGCAATCTTGTTTGGGGGCCACTGTGGTGCACATAATACTGTTTGGGGGCCCTGTGGAGCACGTTATGCTGTCCCAGTATTGCTTACATGTGGGGCGTTGCGCTGCTTTCTCACCGTATTCTTGATAGCTGCAGTTGTGGGTACTAAAGCTGTATCTCTTTCAGGTATCTGAGATATTGCTTTAGCGCCCATAACCACCACTATCAAGAATTTGCTCTAGTAAGGGGATAGGGACCACGGACAAAAGTTTGTACCCAGGCCCACAAAACATTAGTTACACCAATGGCGGCTGCTCTGGGTCCAGGCACCGCCATTAATATACCTTATTTTTAATTAGATGGACTGTGCTGATACACAGACGTCCTGCACTTGGATGTAAAGTGGGCACCGCCGTTCATCAGGATCGCAGGTAGGTGAGTATAACTCTTTTTTTTAGCTTAGTTGTGGGTATTTTAAGGGTGCATGCACACTACGTAACGCCGGGCGTGTATGAGAGCCGTACACGCCGGCGTTACAGCAGGGCTGCCGAACACTTCCCATTCACTTCAATGGGAGCGCTCGTAAACGCCGCTGTTACGAGCGCTCCCATTGAAGTGAATGGGAAGTGTTCGGCAGTCTGCTGTAATGCCGGTGTGTACGGCTCTCATACACGCCCGGCGTTACGTAGTGTGCATGCACCCTAATAGTACAAGGGGTTGTTTGGAGGGGGAAATTATAATTATAAAGAGGGGGCATTATGAACATAAGGGGGGTCACTTTTATAGGGGTTATTAGGGGACATTACGAATACAAGTTATATTAGGAGACATTATGAACATAAGGGGGTGGTCATTGATATTAGGGGTCATTAGGGGTGCAGTATTTATGTCAGGGGGAATTAGGGGCATACTATGAGGGGGCAATTAATTTAATGAAAGTGGCACTTGGGCTTTATTAAGACTAAGGCCTCACATTGCAAACTGCAACAAAATAGCGCTGCAGGAAAAACCACAGCAGCAACGCATTGTGTTTTTTTCCCGCAGCACTTTTCACTTTCTGCTTCCATTACACCTATAGGGAAACCATCAGTGTTTTCGTAGGTATAAGTGATATTCCAGCGATTTCCAAAACCCCAACTGTTTGGAAATCGCAGCATGTTCACTGCACATAATTTTCCACAATGTGTGGATGGGATTTGCTAGAATCCCATTGCAGGAACTGTCGGGTTTTCCCGTGTGTTTTCGCCACATGAGGCCCCATCCACACTTTGCGGTAAAATAAGGTACATGCTGTAATTTCCAAAGCAGTCTCGGTTTTAGAGTTAGACATTGCAGCATGCCTACGGAAATGCTGGCGGTTTCAATATAATTGAAGCAGAAAATACAGAGGAAAGCTCTGCAAATTTTCTGTGCAAAGGGCTGCAGGAAGAAACGTGATGCTGCAGGACACCACGTGGGGCCTTAGGCTTAAGGAGTTTTCCAGTTCATTTATATTGATGAATTATCCTCAGATTAAATCATCAATAAGAGATAAGTGACCCCCTGATCAGCTGTATGAAGGGGCCATGGTGCCTCTGTATATCACACGCTGTCTGTTTATAAGAACAAACGAAAAGAAAAAACCTGGTGGCGCACACCAAAAAACGTTGTATATATTTTTTAAATTTATTAGGATAATGCGTTTCGGGGCTATACCCCTTCGTCAGATCTAATCCAAAGACACAAACAACAAAAAAAGTCTTATGTTTGAGCATAAAATCAATTAACAGAAATATAATTAAAAAATTTTTTTATAAAAAAGATTTTTCAAAAAAACTTATAAAAAACATTAGACCTAAAAAATTCATATAACCATATATGCATACACATACCTCTACACCCATAATTACTGGTATGCATTAATATAATATAACCATACTTGTAAATGAGAATAAAATGTTTCAAACATTATTTCAACATATAACACATTCAAAATAATAATCACATATATAAACATGATATAAAAAACAACTCATACATACAATTTGGTATCAATCATGTTCAAAAGTTAAAATCATATACATATATACTTTTATATATCTGTCTGTTTATAGTGACCATGTGATGTAATTACAGCCTTGTCACATAGACGCTTATAGGACGAGGCTGTAGTTACATGACATGGCCACTATGAGATGTACGATACTGTGTAAACAGAGAAGGGGTCACGGCACTTGCACAGATGCCACGATTCACTCAAACAGCTGATTCATCCCTCAGCCACGGAAGTGTAAAAAAAAAAAAAACACACTCGCCTGACCCAAGCACCCTGCCGCTTCTGTCTGTTCGGTCTCATGGCAACACCTAATTTCTGGAAATTCTGTACCCAATTCCTCTTAGCGGTCACATGAGGTGCAGGACTCCCAGCAAGAAGGTGCCAGCACGAGACTGAATGGACACTGGCCGAGGACAACGGGTTGCTGAGGACAGGTGAATATGCTTTTTTATTTTAAACCTCCCGCCCAGCACATGAGTTGCTCCAATTCCTGGACAATATCTTTAAAGGATTTATCCATGTTTCTAATATTTATGGCCTGTCCTTAGGATAAGCCATCAATATTACATCTGTGGGAGTATGACAGCCAGGACCTCTGCAGATGAGCTTTTTCATTACAGTGCGGCTACAGGTAATGGTGACAACTCTAGGAGTCACGCTGCTCTCTTGCCATACAGGATGTAGCAGTGGGTTTAGGTAGTGCAGTGGTACACATCGTATGGCAGGCGAGCAGCCGGCTCCTGATATTACCTTTAGCCATCCTGTCTCTGTACAACTCATCTACAGGGGTCCTGGCGGTGGGCCCCTAAAAACAATTCCACTGGTGGGCCCTAGACTGTGGTGTCCCCAGAGTCCCCGAATGGAATACCGAGCGCAGATGTGAACCAAGCCTAAGTCACATGACCACAGTATAACCTCTTTTTTTCTACTATGGATTGCTATGCAAACATGATGCCTCTCTCTGCTACCTGCATATATTGAGAATTAACATGTGACCCCAGATTCTTCAAGGTCATTTACTCCATTCTTCTGTCCTACCTCTTCAGTGAGAATGCCTTCTCATATGTGAACATATGTTCACTATTGCCCCCTCTCTGTCCCATCTACTCTCTGTACACCCCTGTCACTGTTTTATCAGCAGTAGTTGGTGCAGCTTTCAGGACCTGTAATGACAATATCATCGCAGCCTCCGCTCCTGGTCGGTAGATAGTAAGCAGTGTTTGGCAGAAACAGAAACTAGACATGGGTACAGATACCAGACATGGTTGACAGCATCAGCAATAGCAGATTTTGATTTAGTTCAATAACTAACATATAGCTTTAAATGAATGCTGGAGTGTTGCTTTAAAACCGGGCTTGACTGTAAATGTTACAAAGAATCTACAGTACATAAACTTGGACAAGAACATGGCGGATTAATTTTAATGTAGATATGTCCCATTTGTAGAATTAGCACATGTGCACACAGCTAAGTAACACTGGCCACAACAGAACAAGAGAACGACGGAGGAGTTTTGGCTATAAGTAGGATAAGCAGCAGCACTCAGGGTCAAGTAGCAGCTGTAGAAACAAATAAGATTTGAGCATTTATAAAAAGAAGAGAGATAAAAAAATGAAAATCTGGAATCCCAATGTAATATTGCCCTTCTATAAATCCTTGTCTTTACGACAAATTCGTTTTGGGATCCACATTCTAAAAAGGTTGTAGGATCGCTAGTAATGTCCAGACAGGAAACTGAGTTATTAAATGGAGTGGAAGGTCTCACTTGTGATGAGATGCAGTTAAAATCAGGCTTGGTCAGCTTAGAAAAAGAATCTGAAGACTTAAAGACGGTGATCTCATATACATGTGTACGAACTGGCACATGATATTTAGTTTTTACAACTTTAGCTATGTAACTGATCATAGAGAAGCTTTTATTTTTCAAGAGAATTATTAGGCAGTTTTCATGAATCTCCCATAAGTGTCATAAACTAAAATTGAAGTACTATATTCACATAGCCAGATATTTTCCATAATTCTTTTTCCATTAGCATGTGGATTTGCAACCGAGACATATCTGGAGATGAAAGCAATATACACTACAACAGGGGTAGGAACTCCAGCTCTTGTAAAACTACAACTCCCAGCATGCATACTTGCTCTGCCATTCTTGGAACTCCCATGGAATTGAATGGAACATGTTGGGAGTTCTAGTCTAACAGCAGCTGGAGTGCTGAAGGTTGCTGACCTATGCACTACAACATGCACCTCCAAGGGTTCTAAAGGTGGGGTAAAATCTGTCCATTTCTAATTAATCCTTTAAAATGGAAAGGGTTGTAAACATAATTCAGAGAACTGGGGGGAGCGGGGTCCTGAGACACAGTCCCCTAAAAATTTAATTGTATCCATATTTTTAGGAGATTTGACAAAGGAACAAATGATATACAGGTAGACATTAGAGATGAGCGGACAGTAAAATATTCAATATTCGTTTCCAATAGCCCCTCAATATTCGACTATTCAAATGAATATCGAATCCCATTATAGTCTATGGGAAAAAAAAAGTTTGTGTCAGGGGAAACCACTATATGACTCAGGAGGGTCACCAAGTCCACTATGACACCTCAGCAAATGATGACAACACCTTTGGAAGGCAACTGGAACAGCAGGGGAAGCATGTCTGGGGGCATCTAACACGCCCAAGTCACAGTTTTACCCCACTATCACAGACCATCAACTAGACACTTTCCACAATCAAAAGTGGAAAAATACCTGGAAACCTTCTTTTCTCCCCAATTCTATTGACAGAAACCTAAATTTTAAGCTAAAGAAACACAAGCATGCGCTCATCACAATCCCTGACTTGATAGCTGCGTTAAGTAGGGCACCACACTGAACAGGAACGAGGACCATGAACAGGTGTTACAATGGCTAGCGGATAATTCTTACAGCTCCTTATCCACCAGCCAGTCAGCCACTACCTCAAGTCCTCTTCCTTGCCAAGAGTCTGGTCCTCCTTCTTCCCAACATGCCCAATCTTCCCAGCAAAGTCATCCCACATTTCCCCCCTCCCAGGAGATGTTTTCAGGTCCTTTAACTGTTCCTCACTCTGTCCAACCACTTCACCAATCCCAGGAGCTCCCAGACAACTTTGTGTGTCCTGATGTCCAAACACTGGAGCATCCGCCAGCTCCAAGTGATTTAGTTGTTGTGGAACAGCAATCCGTCTTCAGTGACGCCAGTGCTGGCGCTGCAGTCCAGACCACCAGCCAGGTCACCTCCACATCTGCCTCTGACACTTTGGGGAGTTCACCCTCATCCTCTTCTTTTCCTGCCACTGCTCCTTTTTCCTGCACCATCATGCGCCTCTTCCCAGCAACTCCCCATCTCCCAGGCCTTTTATCCCCAGCAGAAGTACAGCTCAACCCACCCACATGCCCAAGCCCTCAACGGCCTCATCTTAAAACTGCTGGCTCAGGAGATGTTGCCGTCCTGGCTTGTGGAGACTCGGACCTTCTGTGACCTGCTGGCAACTGCGACACCTCGCTATGCTGTCCCTACTTCTCCAGGTGTACCGTCCACGCCTTGCACCAGCACGTGTCCCGTAACATCAGGCGGGCCCTAAGTTCCGTGCTTTGCACAAAGTTCCACTTGACCACCGATGTGTGGACAAGTGCATGCGGCCAAGGACACTACATCTCACTCATGGCACACTGGGTAAATGTAGTTGAGGCTGGAACTCGGTCGCAAACTGTGATGGCCTGCCTTTTCTCCCCGCCCAATATTCCTGGCAGGAGTGCTGAAACACCACCCTCCTCCTCCGCCGCCGTTAAATTGACCCCAGCTACAAGCTGGAAACGCTGCAACACTGGCTTGGGGAGACGTCAGCAGGCCATGCTGAAGCTCATCAGCTTGGGGGACAGACAGCACACTGCCTCCATGGTGACGGATGCCATCCTGGATGAGACAGCAATGTGGTTTTCACTGCTGCACCTGGGCCCAGGCATTTTTTCATGTGTAATAATGGCCGGAACATGGTAGCAGCTCTGGAACTTGCCAGCCTCCAACACGGTCCATGCATGGCCCACGTTTTCAACTTATTGTTTCAACGGTCTTTAAAAACGTATCCCAATGTTCTCGAGCTACTGGTAAAAGTGCGACGCTTGTGCGCCCACATTGGCAAGTCTACACTAGCTGCTGCTAGCCTCAATACACTCCAGCAATGCCTACATCTGTCTGAAGCACCGACTGTTGTGCAAGGTCACCACACGCTGAAACCCTAGATACCATATGTTGAGCAGGGTGTGTGAGCAGCAGAGACCTTTGATGGAGTTCCAGCTACAAAACACAAGGGTTCGTCAAAGTCAGCTCCTCCTTTTTCTGCACCATGAGTGCCCATGGGTGGCAGACTTATGTGAAATCCTATCCCATCCTTTCCACTGGACACTTTACAAACTCACTAGAACCTCTATGAAAGTGGATAAATAATTTGAAACCTTCTTTCCTCTACATTAATATGGACAGAAACATAACTTTAAACCGAAAGAAACATGCGCTCATCACAGTTCCTGATTTGACAGCTGTGTTAAGAAGGGTGCAGGGTACAATGCAGACGAGGCACTAGCACCAGGAACAGGTGTTACAATGGCTAGTGGATAATGCTTCCAGCTGCTTTTCCACCAGCCAGTCAGACACTACCTGCAGATGTGTTCATACCCAAGAGTCTGCCCCTCCTTCCTCCCAACATGCCCAATCTTCTCAGCAGAGTCATCCCACCCTTGCCCCCTCCCAGGATCTCTTTTTGGGTCCTTTTACTGTCTCTCCCTCTGTTGAACCACTTCCCAAATCCCAAGAGCTACCAGACGACTTTGTGTGCCCAGATGCCCAAATACTGGAGCATCCGCCATTTTCTGCTAAATTTGTGGTTGTGGACCCGCAACCAGCGTTTCTGGGCCTCAGTTTCTGCATCATGAGTGGCCATGGATGGCAGACTTATTCGAGATCTTGCATGTCTTTGAGGAGTCAACCATGAGGGTCAGATGTGACGATGCACTCGTGAGTGCCACAATCCCGCTCCTGTGTGTGATGCGAGAATCCCTCATCGCCATCAGGGATAACGCAGCAGGATAGTCAGGGCACACTCCTGTCCACTTCACAGCATATATTGAGGGAGGAGGAGGATGACGAAGTGGCAGATCTCATTGTCACACAGGAGGCTAGCGGGGAAGTTCAGTTTGTCCCATTGCTGCAGCGTGGTTGGGGCGAAATGGAGGAGGAGGAAATGGAGAGTGACCATTCCAGTGGGGGCAGCCAAGTTATGCCAAGTAACACTCTGGCACACATGGCTGAATACATGTTGGAGTGCTTTTCAACTGACAAATGCATTGTCAAAATCCTGGAGAGCAACGACTACTGGATTTTTGCAATCCTCGACCCCCAGTATAAAAATAACATTTCTAATTTGATTCCAGTAGATGGGATGGCCAGTCACATCAGTGATTGCCACAAGCAACTGGTGCAGAATATGATGGAGATGTTTCCATCAACTCTCGTTGGCGGCGAGGAGAGTTCCTCCAACAGGCTAACAACTGCCATCCGATCCACACCCGACAGGGGCACACTCTCCAAGGTCTGGGACACGTTAATGGCACCCACTCGCCAAAGTACCGCAACTGAGGGGCCTAGTGTCACCAGGAGGGACAAGTATAGGCGCAAGTTGCGGGAGAACCTGGCCGACCCCAGCCCTGTCCTCTCTGATCCCTCTGCGCCCTATACTTATTGGGTCTCCAAGTTGGATTTGTGGCTGGAACTTGCACTGTATGCATTGGAGGTCCTTTCCTACCCTGCCGCCAGCGTGATTTCAGAAAGGGTCTTCAGCGCAGCCGGTGGCATAATTACGGAGAAGTGCAACCGGCTGTCAGCTGACGGTGCTGACTGGCTGACGCTGATCAAAATGCACAGCCACTGGATAGACCCATCATTTTCACGTCCACCGGTGTCAAGCACCCTGACACGAAGTTTCATGTGTGTGCTCACCCTCTACAATTCCTCCTCATACTACTCCTCCACCAACTCTGCTGGTTAGAGTCTCAATCCACCCTGATTCCCCCCAACTCTGCTGGTTAGAGTCTCAATCCACCCTGATTCCCCCCAACTCTGTTGGTTAGAGTCTCAATCCACCCTGATTCGCCCAAACTCTGCTGGTTAGAGGCTCTACTCACTCCAAGGGCCAAAAACACTGCTTTTTAAGGGCTCTACTCACTCCAAGGGCCAAAAACACTGCTGGTGCAGGGTTCTACTCACTCCAAGGGCCAAAAACTCTGCTGGTGCAAGGCTCTACTCACTCCAAGGGCCAAACACACTGCTGGTGCAAGGCTCTGCTCACTCCAAGGACCAAAAACTCTGCTGTTTAAAGGCTCTACTCACTCCAAGGGACAAAAACACTGCTGGTGCAAAGCTCTACTCACTCCAAGGGCCAAAAACAATGCTTTGTAATGGCTCTACTCACTCCAAGGGCCAAAAACTCTGCTGTTTAAAGGCTCTACTCACTTCAAGGGCCAAAAACACTGCTGGTGCAAGGCTCTACTCACTCCAAGGGCCAAAAACTCTGCTGGTGCAAGGCTCTATTCATCCAAGGGCCAAAAACACTGCTGGTGCAAGGCTCTTCTCACTCCAAGGGCCAATAACACTGCTTTTTAAGGGCTCTACTCACTCCAAGGACCAAAAACTCTGCTGTTTAAAGGCTCTACTCACTCCAAGGTCCAAAAACACTGCTGTTTAAAGGGCTCTACTCACTCCAAGGTCCAAAAACTCTGCTGGTGCAAGGCTCTATTCATCCAAGGGCCAAAAACACTGCTGGTGCAAGGCTCTTCTCACTCCAAGGGCCAATAACACTGCTTTTTAAGGGCTCTACTCACTCCAAGGACCAAAAACTCTGCTGTTTAAAGGCTCTACTCACTCCAAGGTCCAAAAACTCTGCTGGTGCAAGGCTCCACTCACTCCAAGGGCCAAAAACACTGCTGTTTAAAGGGCTCTACTCACTCCAAGGTCCAAAAACTCTGCTGGTGCAAGGCTCTACTCACTCCAAGGGCCAAAAACACTGCTGTTTAAAGGCTCTACTCACTCCAATGGCCAAAAACACTGCTTTTTAAGGGCTCTACTCACTCCAAGAGCCAAAAACACTGCTGTTTAAAGGCTCTACTCACTCTAAGGGCCAAAAACTAAATCTCTGCTGTTTAAAGGCTCAACTCACCCAAAGGACCAACAAATCTCTGCTGGTGTAAGGCTGAACTAAGTTAAAGAGCTTAAAACTCTGCTGGTATGAGGCTGAAGTCACCTGAAGGGCCTCAATCTCTGCTGGTAGCTCAGCTTAAGGGCCTCTAATGTAATTTAGAAAGGCTCATGTTCAGGGCCAGAAAAATGTATTTTTACCACATCACACACATCCACAATGACAGTTCAGGGTGAGTACTTTTGGATTTCCCCTTGCCTATTCCATCTGTGGTTGTCATGGGCAACGTGATTTAAAGGGGTGCTTGGTAATATTTCTTTATTTCAAATTTGTGTTTCTGTCCATCCAACTGGGGAGGAAAGACGGTTTCCAGGTATTTTCCCACTTTGATAGAGGTTTTTTTGAGTGTGGAAAGTGTGTAGTTGATAGGCTGTGATATTGGGGTAATACAGTGACTTGGGCTTGTTAGATGACCCCAGACATGCTACCCCTGCTGTCCCAGGTGCATTCCAGTGGTGTTGTCCTCATTTGCTGAGGTGTCATAGTGGACTTGGTGACCCTCCTGAGTCGAATTGTGGGTTCCACTGAAACTAAGCATTTTTCCCCATAGACTATAATGGGGTTTGATATTCGTTCAAATAGTCGAATATTGCGCGGCTATTAGGGTTGAGCGATCGGGATCGGAAAAGATCGGATTCCGATCGGTGATCGAGTAAATTTCACGATCGCAATCGGTGGGATCGAGATCGGAGGTTATCTCAAGATCAGCTCAACCCCAAAAGTGACTTTTCCCATAGAAAAGCATTGACTAGGGTTGAGGATCGGGATCGGAAAAGATCGGATTACGATTGGCGATTGAGCAAATTTCACGATCGAGATCGGGATTGAGATCGGCTGGTAAATGATCGAAAATCGGATTTTAAAATCGATCTTGAAATCTCAAGATCGGCTCAACCCTAGCGGCTATTCAAATCGAATAACGAATATCGAATATTTTACTGTTCGCTCATCTCTATATATTTTATAATTAGGAGTAATAGCAGGATGGGGACAATATGTAGATGAATATAATGTAGGTCAGATTGGAAAATAATGTGGGTCAGTAGCTGGAAAAGTGAGGAGCCAACTTTAAAGAGACGTCACAGTTGGAAGAACCCCTGCCTGAAGCAGATCTATAGTTAAAAAAAAATCATGGCAGTACAACATTAAAAAACAGTTTCACAGAATAATATAACCTTGAACTGCTGAACCCTTCATTTTCTAACATAGTATTGTTACTATGCCAACTAGGCCTGTACATGACAGCATATTCCATACTATGTAAATCCATTCAATGCAACTGTTGTTTGTTATAAGCTTAGTTATAATGTTAGTTACATGTTGCAGAAACAGATGTCATGTATCTCTGCCCAGTAGTATGAATCCTGATTGGAGGTGGGCGAACCAATTCATCACAAGCAGGGTTCAATCTTAATATTCCAAATTGTTTGTTTTTTTTAAAAAAAAACAAAAAAAAAAAAAAACGAAGAATACAGAAGAGACACGAGTGTGTGGCTCAGACTGTGACCCTCTAACTCCTCTGACATCAGCTGACAGCCTCCCGGCCAATAGACAGTGGTAGGTGGATATACTACAGTGCTGATGCACACTCTTCAAACATTCTTTTTACTGACCAAACAATCCTGTCAATGTTTAGTCTTCTGTAGAGATGAGCGAGCAGTACTCGATCGAGTAGGAGTTCGATCGAATACTACGGTATTCGAAATACTCGTACTCGATTGAGTACTACTAGCTGTTCGAAGTTAAGATTCGATACAGAACCAGCGTTGATTGGCAGAATGCTATACATTGCCAATCAACGCTGGTTCTTCTCTTACCTTTAGAAGTCTTCTCCCTGCGTGGCGTCCCCGCAGCGTCTTCCGGCTCTGAATTCACTCTGCTTAGGCATCGGGCCTGGGCAGAGCCGACTGCGCATGTACACTGTAAGCGGCCATTTTCTTGTAGCGCGGTTATGCGCAGTCGGCTCTGCCTAGGCCCGATACCTAGCAGAGTGAATTCAAGGCCGGAAGAGGACGCGGGGATGCTGCGCAGGGAGAAGAATCCAGCCCGACCCTCACTCATGGACTTGGTAAGTAGAATTTGATCGAATGTTGTGTACCCCTGAAACAAGCATTTCCCCCCATAGACTATAATGGGGTCGAAACCCGTTCGAACAGTCGAACAGTGTGCGGCTGTTCGAATCGGATTTCGAACCACGAACATTTTAGTGTTCCCTCATCTCTAGTCTTCTGTTATGGACTGTTTTGATCAAGAGTTTAAAGGAATCCTATCATTAAAACTCATTTTTTTGTGGCTAACACGTAGGAATAGCCTTAAGAAAGGCTATTCTTCTCCTTCCTTTAGATGTCTTCATCTCTATTTGTGCCTATTTCTATAACTTCCCATCTCTGCAATCTAAACAAAATGAATGGGAAAGAGGGCCACACGGTGGCTCAGTGGTTAGAACGGAACCGGCAGCAAAACTTACATTGTTATTTCATAGAAATACAGGATTCTGTTCAGTCCTTGAAGTGCCTTTACATGAAATCTTTACTTGATCAGTTAAACTGATTAGCAGTACGAGTAGATGCCAGTCATTCTACAGTTGGTAATTTTCACACTTGACCCCTTTAATTTCATATAGGAATCATATGTTCTGTGATACTTGCATATGAAATTATGAAGAACATGTCATGATTAAGGATGAGCAATCCTCTCAAGATGTCTTTCATTTCAGGATTATGTGGCTTTATATTGGAATCATATGTACTCTAATACTTCAATATGCAATTATGAATAACATGTCATCATTAAAGATAAGTGATCTTGTCAAGATGTGTTTGATCTCAGGATCAGGTGTCTCAGGTACAAGATGTACAAGTGTCAAACACTGCAGGTAAGTTGAGCGAAGTTTGCGAGTAGATAGATACTATGTACTCTTCTGCTTCGTCCCTGCTTTACTGTATACTCAGCTCTGCTACATCTCAGATGTAGCAGAGTTGAGTATACAACTCTGCTGGTTGGGGACTAAATAAATCACATGCTAATGTTTTGGATTGATGCCCAATCAGCATCACAGGTTGGTTGCTGGCTTCCAAATTGTATATGTGTATATATATACAGTCCTATGAAAAAGTTTGGGCACCCCTATTAATCTTAATCATTTTTAGTTCTAAATATTTTGGTATTTGCAACAGCCATTTCAGTTTGATATATCTAATAACTGATGGACACAGTAATATTTCAGGATTGAAATGAGGTTTATTGTACTAACAGAAAATGCGCAATATGCATTAAACCAAAATTTGACCGGTGCAAAAGTATGGGCACCTCAACAGAAAAGTGACATTAATATTTAGTACATCCTCCTTTTGCAAAGATAACAGCCTCTAGTCGCTTCCTGTAGCTTTTAATCAGTTCCTGGATCCTGGATAAAGGTATTTTGGACAAACAATTCAAGTTCAGTTAAGTTAGATGGTCGCCGAGCATGGACAGCCCGCTTCAAATCATCCCACAGATGTTCAATGATATTCAGGTCTGGGGACTGGGATGGCCATTCCAGAACATTGTAATTGTTCCTCTGCATGAATGCCTGAGGATTTGGAGCGGTGTTTTGGATCATTGTCTTGCTGAAATATCCATCCCCGGCGTAACTTCAACTTCGTCACTGATTCTTGAACATTATTCTCAAGAATCTGCTGATACTGAGTGGAATCCATGCGACCCTCAACTTTAACAAGATTCCCGATGCCGGCATTGGCCACACAGCCCCAAAGCATGATGGAACCTCCACCAAATTTTACAGTGGGTAGCATGTGTTTTTCTTGGAATGCTGTTTCTTTTTGGACGCCATGCATAACGCCTTTTTTTATAACCAAACAACTCAATTTTTGTTTCCAAAATGAAGCTGCCTTGTCCAAATGTGCTTTTTCATACCTCAGGCAACTCTATTTGTGGCGTACGTGCAGAAACTACTTCTTTCTCATCACTCTCCCATACAGCTTCTATTTGTGCAAAGTGCGCTGTATAGTTGACCGATGCACAATGACACCATCTGCAGCAAGATGATGCTGCAGCTCTTTGGAGGTGGTCTGTGGATTGTCCTTGACTGTTCTCACCATTCTTCTTCTCTGCCTTTCTGATATTTTTCTTGGCCTGCCACTTCTGGGCTTAACAAGAACTGTCCCTGTGGTCTTCCGTTTCCTTACTATGTTCCTCACAGTGGAAACTGACAGGTTAAATCTCTGAGACAGCTTTTTGTATCCTTCCGCTGAACAACTATGTTGAACAATCTTTGTTTTCAGATCATTTGAGAGTTGTTTTGAGTAGCCTATGATGCCACTCTTCAGAGGAGATTCAAATAGTAGAACAACTTGCAATTGGCCACCTTAAATACCTTTTCTTATGATTGGATACACCTGGCTATGAAGTTCAAAGCTCACTGAGGTTACAAAACCAATTTTGTGCTTCAGTAAGTCAGTAAAAAGTAGTTAGGAGTATTCAAATCAATAAAATGATAAGGGTGCCCATACTTTTGCACCGGTCAAATTTTGGTTTAATGCATATTGCGCATTTTCTGTTAGTACAATAAACCTCATTTCAATCCTGAAATATTACTGTGTCCATCAGTTATTAGATATATCAAACTGAAATGGCTGTTGCAAACACCAAAATATTTAGAACTAAAAATGATTAAGATTAATAGGGGTGCCCAAACTTTTTCATAGGACTGTATATATATATATATATATATATATATATATATATATATATATATATATATATATATATATATATATATATATAGCACGCTCAAGAAGCTACACACACACACTTCAGTCAGGGTGGACACAGCTTTCTCTTTATTTTCCACAAACACCATTATATATATAGGAATGCATATAGGAGTTAACATATATGTGGCCAGTTGCTGTTGGCTAAGGGATCCAAAAGTTCCTCTTCTCTCATCCTGCTTTTGCACATGACTTCGGGCGTAGTTCAGAATGCAAGCGCCATCTTGCTGAGCTGATGTCTAGCTACACGTCACAAAGGTCACAAGACGATTACAACATCAAACACTTGTCATAGGGAAAACAGACACTTGGTTAATAACAGCATTAGACAATACAAAATGGAACTGTATACATCAAAAATCGACATTTTATCCATAACACTAACAGTAGCTGTAGCCGATAGTGATAAGACATCTTAAATGGTGAACAAGAATAGAGCAAAGCTCTAAAAAATGTACTTAAAGTAATTAGTAATATCGTTCATATCATTATATGCAATTTAAGATTTTCCATATGTAGTATTAAATGCCCAAAGGACTTTATCGTAATGGGTTAAATTATAGTAATAGATGTTGGAGATGTAATTCCACTCTTGATTGGAGACAAAGACAGAAATCAAAGTAATAAATAGAATGAGTGGACACAGAGATATTATTAAAACTACAGCTATTTAGGTTGGAAAAACTGAAGGTACGCAAATAACTATGTATAAATATATCACAGGCCTGTACCGAGATCTGTAAAGGGCTCTCCCCTCATTGATATAACTGCATATACACATATATATTAGAGATGAGCGAACAGTAAAATATTCGATATTCGTTATTCTTTTTGAATAGCCGCTCAATATTCGACTATTCGAACGAATATCAAACCCCATTATAGTCTATGGGGAAAAATGCTTCGTTTCAGGGGAACCCACAATTCGACTCAGGAGGATCACCAATCCACTATGACACCCCAGGAAATGATGCCAACACCGTGGAATGCAACTGGGACAACAAGGGAAGCATGTCTGGGGCATCTAACATGCCCAAGTCACTGTATTACGTCGGGATCCCTGTCAGCTTGCGATATGCGGGAGCTGACTTTTTCCCATAGGAATGCATTGACCAGCGTTGATTGGCCAAATGCCATACAGAGAACAGCATTCGGCCAATCAATGATGGTTCTGCCAGAGGCTGGTCTGTGAGGAGGCGGAGTCTAAGATCGGTCCACAGCAGTCTCCATTCTGTCCGATCTCAGATGTAGCAGCGTTGAGCGCATGCTGTGCTCTGCTACACCCTCAGACTCAGACTCTGGATGTGACGGGAGTACATATGCAGTGACTACTCTGTTGTACATCATGTCTTATACTCCAGTCACCTCCAGAGCTGCAGTCACAACTCTGCTATTACATCAGGTCTTATACTCCAGTTACATCTAGAGCTGCAGTCACTATTCCACTGTTACATTATGTCATATACTCCAGTCACATCCAAAGCTGCAGTCACTATTCTGCTTACATTATCACTTATACTCCAGTTACATCCAGAGCTGCAGTCACTATTCTTCTGTACATTATGTCTTATACTCCAGTCACTTCTAGAGATAGTTACTATTCTGCTGTTACATTATGTCTTATACTCCAGTCACATCTAGTGCTGCAGTCACTATTCTGCTGTTACATCATGTCTTATACTCCATTCACCTCTAGAGCTGCAGTCACTATTCTGCTGTACATCATGTCTTATACTCCAGTCACATCCAGAGCTGCAGTCACTATTCTGCTGTTACATCATCACTTATACTCCAGTCACATCCAGAGCTGCAGTCACTATTCTGCTGTACATTATGTCTTATACTCCAGTCACCTCTAGAGCTGCAGTCACTATTCTGCTGTACATCACGTCTTAGGGAGCATTCACACGGCGTAACGTGCCGCGAGATTTGGCACGTGTACGCCGCGTGACCCTTTGCGTGCCGTACACGCTCCCATTCATTTCAATGGGAGCGGGGAGCGTATGCGCCGCGCTACTTTGCGGCCGTGAATAAATGCACGGCCGCAAAGTAGCGCGGCGCATACACTCCCCGCTCCCATTGAAATGAATGGGAGCGTGTACGGCACGCAAAGGGTCACGCGGCGTACACGTGCCAAATCTCGCGGCACGTTACGCCATGTGAATGCTCCCTTATACTCCAATCACAGCCAGTCCTGCTACATCTGTGATGTAGCAGGGTTCAGCACACAGGCAGTCCTGCTACATCTCAGGTGTAGCAGAGCTGTGCGCTCAACGCTGCTACATCTGAGATTGGACCACAATGGAGATTGCTGTGGACCGATCTTAGCCTCCGCCTCCTCCGGCAGAACCAGAGTTGATTGGCCGAATGCTGTACTCTGTATGGCATTCGGCCAATCAACGCTGGTGAATGCATTCCTATGGCAAAAAGTCAGCTTTCGCATATCGCAAGCTGACAGGGATCCCAACCAGATAGAGCCCCAAAGAGCTAGGTGAGTAACATTCCCCCCTAAATAAAGGTAATCCCTAGCTAATCCTGCCTGTACATCTATCCCTGTCTCACAGTCACATAGTTCACAGTCTGATATGACCCAGATATTAAATCCACTATTCGTATACATTGGAGGTCACCTGATTTCGGCAGCCAATTACTTTTTCCGATTTTTTTTTATGCCTCCGTTGTCGTAATTACTGTCCCATCTCCCCTGCACAGTTAGGGAGGGGGAAGGTGGGAGGGGATACGAATTTTTACTGCATTTGCCTCATGGTATTCGATTGGAATCGAATACCTCGAACGGCCTGATATTCGATCAAATACCTATTCGTTCAAACGGTGTTCACTCATCTCTAATATATATACTGTATATATACAGTATATATATATATATATATATATATATATATATATATATATATATGAAGAGCTCAACGGAAAAATGGCCTAAGTCCAAAAATCAATATTGTGAGAAAAACGAAATTTAAAGTTTTAGCCTAAAGCAAACGGGCATTATTGTGGAATATATCTATCCAATGTAATCAGCTAATGAACACCGTTAATCCTAATCATAAATGGTATTATTTATTAAAAATTTGCAGCTTCATGTATAAATATTATTTATTTAATATTATTAATTAATTACTACTATTATTAAACGATGAAGAATAATAATTACCTGCCTCCCTTTTCGGCGCTAAATATGTGCAAAAGTCGATTTAGAGCCTTTTAAACAATAAGACAAAGTTTTTACACTAATATAAACAACAGACCGGAAGTCACGATTTCAATTAAAAAATGACCAACGAGAGTGAAGTAAGTAAGTTTGTATTGGACTTAGGCCATTATTCCATTGAATGTAAATTCTTCTGCATTGAAATATATGGACTTAGGTCATTAATCCTAGGTACCTTGTAAACCCAATGCATAGAACGAGCAAAGAAGCTTTCTAGGTAATAATTTGAAATGTGACAAAATGTAGACTTAGGCCATTTTTCCGTTGAGCTCTTCATATATATATATATATATATATATATATATATATATATATATATATATATATATGCCCCTATGTGTACAGGGCCCTACAGAGCTGGACAACCTTCACTTGACTTCGGCTTTATTGCAATAGTTTCTATGAAGTAGGCTTCTATGGAAATCCGCAGTCACTTCTCAGTAACCGGCGCTATTTTATTAGAATATAGATGTAAATCTACTCTGACTATTGTATAGAGTCATGTGATCACTGTATACACTGCCTGCCATTCAGCACATCATCACGGTACAGAATTCCTCAGAATTCTGATGACATCATGAAGCCGGTGACATCACAATGTACTGTACAATCTATATAACTTGGGGAATGTACTGGGGGAAGCTGAGGGTTTTAGAGATGGAGATTAGAGATGAGCGAACACTAAAATGTTCGAGGTTCGAAATTCGAATCGAACAGCCGCTCACTGTTCGTGTGTTCGAACGGGTTTCGAACCCCATTATAGTCTACGGGGAACATATACTCGTTAAGGGGGAAACCCAAATCCGTGTCTGGAGGGTCACCAAGTCCACTATGACACCCCAGGAAATGATGCCAACACCTCTGGAATGACACTGGGACAGCAGGGGAAGCATGTCTGGGGGCATCTAACACACCAAAGACCCTCTATTACCCCAACATCACAGCCTAACAACTACACACTTTACACACTCAATACCACATCTCTGACAGTAGGAAAACACCTTGAAACATGTGTATTTGGCACTTGCAGTGAGGAGAGCTTGTCACCAGCAGTGAATTTGGCCCTTGTAGTAAGTTGAGGTTGGCACCAACATTTGTTTTGAAAATCAGGGTGGATTGAGCCTCTAACCAGCAGAGTTTGGGCAAATTCATGGTGGAGGGAGCCTCTAACCAGCCCAGTTTGGACCAATTCATGGTGGAGGCAGCCTCTAACCAGCCCAGTTTGGGCAAATTCATGGTGGAGGGAGCCTCTAAAAAACCCAGTTTGGACCAATTCATGGTGGAGGGAGCCTCTAAACAGCCCAGTTTGGACCAATTCATGGTGGAGGGAGCCTCTAACCAGCCCAGTTTGGGCAAATTCATGGTGGAGGGAGCCTCTAACCAGCCCAGTTTGGACCAATTCATGGTGGAGGGAGCCTCTAAAAACCCCAGTTTGGACCAATTCATGGTGGAGGGAGCCTCTAAAAACCCCAGTTTGGACCAATTCATGGTGGAGGGAGCCTCTAAAAACCCCAGTTTGGACCAATTCATGCTGGAGGGAGCCTCTAAACAGCCCAGTTTGGGCAAATTCATGGTGGAGGGAGCCTCTAAAAACCCCAGTTTGGACCAATTCATGGTGGAGGGAGCCTCTAAAAACCCCAATTTGGACCAATTCATGGTGGAGGGAGCCTCTAAACAGCCCAGTTTGGGCAAATTCATGGTGGAGGGAGCCTCTAAAAACCCCAGTTTGGACCAATTCATGGTGGAGGGAGCCTCTAAAAACCCCAGTTTGGACCAATTCATGGTGGAGGGAGCCTCTAAAAAACCCAGTTTGGACCAATTCATGGTGGAGGGAGCCTCTAAACAGCCCAGTTTGGGCAAATTCATGGTGGAGGGAGCCTCTAAAAACCCCAGTTTGGACCAATTCATGGTGGAGGGAGCCTCTAAAAACCCCAGTTTGGACCAAATCATGGTGGAGGGAGCCTCTAAAAACCCCAGTTTGGACCAATTCATGGTGGAGGGAGCATCTAAAAAACCCAGTTTGGACCAACTCATGGTGGAGGGAGCCTCTAACCAGCCCAGTTTGGGCAAATTCATGGTGGAGGGAGCCTCTAAAAACCCCAGTTTGGACCAATTCATGGTGGAGGGAGCCTCTAAAAACCCCAGTTTGGACCAATTCATGGTGGAGGGAGCCTCTAAAAAACCCAGTTTGGACCAATTCATGGTGGAGGGAGCCTCTAAACAGCCCAGTTTGGGCAAATTCATGGTGGAGGGAGCCTCTAAAAACCCCAGTTTGGACCAATTCATGGTGGAGGGAGCCTCTAAAAACCCCAGTTTGGACCAATTCATGGTGGAGGGAGCCTCTAAAAACCCCAGTTTGGACCAATTCATGGTGGAGGGAGCATCTAAAAAACCCAGTTTGGACCAATTCATGGTGGAGGGAGCCTCTAACCAGCCCAGTTTGGACCAATTCATGGTGGAGGCAGCCTCTAACCAGCCCAGTTTGGGCAAATTCATGGTGGAGGGAGCCTCTAAAAACCCCAGTTTGGACCAATTCATGGTGGAGGGAGCCTCTAAAAACCCCAGTTTGGACCAATTCATGGTGGAGGGAGCCTCTAAAAAACCCAGTTTGGACCAATTCATGGTGGAGGGAGCCTCTAAACAGCCCAGTTTGGGCAAATTCATGGTGGAGGGAGCCTCTAAAAACCCCAGTTTGGACCAATTCATGGTGGAGGGAGCCTCTAAAAACCCCAGTTTGGACCAATTCATGGTGGAGGGAGCCTCTAAAACCCCCCGTTTGGACCAATTCATGGTGGAGGGAGCCTCTAAACAGCCCAGTTTGGGCAAATTCATGGTGGAGGGAGCCTCTAACCAGCCCAGTTTGGACCAATTCATGGTGGAGGGAGCCTCTAAAAACCCCAGTTTGGACCAATTCATGGTGGAGGGAGCCTCTAAAAACCCCAGTTTGGACCAATTCATGGTGGAGGGAGCCTCTAAAAACCCCAGTTTGGACCAATTCATGCTGGAGGGAGCCTCTAAACAGCCCAGTTTGGGCAAATTCATGGTGGAGGGAGCCTCTAAAAACCCCAGTTTGGACCAATTCATGGTGGAGGGAGCCTCTAAAAACCCCAATTTGGACCAATTCATGGTGGAGGGAGCCTCTAAACAGCCCAGTTTGGGCAAATTCATGGTGGAGGGAGCCTCTAAAAACCCCAGTTTGGACCAATTCATGGTGGAGGGAGCCTCTAAAAACCCCAGTTTGGACCAATTCATGGTGGAGGGAGCCTCTAAAAAACCCAGTTTGGACCAATTCATGGTGGAGGGAGCCTCTAAACAGCCCAGTTTGGGCAAATTCATGGTGGAGGGAGCCTCTAAAAACCCCAGTTTGGACCAATTCATGGTGGAGGGAGCCTCTAAAAACCCCAGTTTGGACCAATTCATGGTGGAGGGAGCCTCTAAAACCCCCAGTTTGGACCAATTCATGGTGGAGGGAGCCTCTAACCAGCCCAGTTTGGACCAATTCATGGTGGAGGGAGCCTCTAACCAGCCCAGTTTGGGCAAATTCATGGTGGAGGGAGCCTCTAAAAACCCCAGTTTGGGCAAATTCATGGTGGAGGGAGCCTCTAAAAAACCCAGTTTGGACCAATTCATGGTGGAGGGAGCCTCTAAAAAACCCAGTTTGGACCAATTCATGGTGGAGGGAGCCTCTAAACAGCCCAGTTTGGGCAAATTCATGGTGGAGGGAGCCTCTAAAAACCCCAGTTTGGACCAATTCATGGTGGAGGGAGCCTCTAAAAACCCCAGTTTGGACCAATTCATGGTGGAGGGAGCCTCTAAAAACCCCAGTTTGGACCAATTCATGGTGGAGGGAGCATCTAAAAAACCCAGTTTGGACCAATTCATGGTGGAGGGAGCCTCTAACCAGCCCAGTTTGGACCAATTCATGGTGGAGGGAGCCTCTAACCAGCCCAGTTTGGGCAAATTCATGGTGGAGGGAGCCTCTAAAAACCCCAGTTTGGACCAATTCATGGTGGAGGGATCCTCTAAAAACCCCAGTTTGGACCAATTCATGGTGGAGGGAGCCTCTAAAAAACCCAGTTTGGACCAATTCATGGTGGAGGGAGCCTCTAAACAGCCCAGTTTGGGCAAATTCATGGTGGAGGGAGCCTCTAAAAACCCCAGTTTGGACCAATTCATGGTGGAGGGAGCCTCTAAAAACCCCAGTTTGGACCAATTCATGGTGGAGGGAGCCTCTAAAAACCCCAGTTTGGACCAATTCATGGTGGAGGGAGCATCTAAAAAACCCAGTTTGGACCAATTCATGGTGGAGGGAGCCTCTAACCAGCCCAGTTTGGACCAATTCATGGTGGAGGGAGCCTCTAACCAGCCCAGTTTGGGCAAATTCATGGTGGAGGGAGCCTCTAAAAACCCCAGTTTGGACCAATTCATGGTGGAGGGAGCCTCTAAAAACCCCAGTTTGGACCAATTCATGGTGGAGGGAGCCTCTAAAAAACCCAGTTTGGACCAATTCATGGTGGAGGGAGCCTCTAAACAGCCCAGTTTGGGCAAATTCATGGTGGAGGGAGCCTCTAAAAACCCCAGTTTGGACCAATTCATGGTGGAGGGAGCCTCTAAAAACCCCAGTTTGGACCAATTCATGGTGGAGGGAGCCTCTAAAACCCCCCGTTTGGACCAATTCATGGTGGAGGGAGCCTCTAAACAGCCCAGTTTGGGCAAATTCATGGTGGAGGGAGCCTCTAACCAGCCCAGTTTGGACCAATTCATGGTGGAGGGAGCCTCTAAAAACCCCAGTTTGGACCAATTCATGGTGGAGGGAGCCTCTAAAAACCCCAGTTTGGACCAATTCATGGTGGAGGGAGCCTCTAAAAACCCCAGTTTGGACCAATTCATGCTGGAGGGAGCCTCTAAACAGCCCAGTTTGGGCAAATTCATGGTGGAGGGAGCCTCTAAAAACCCCAGTTTGGACCAATTCATGGTGGAGGGAGCCTCTAAAAACCCCAATTTGGACCAATTCATGGTGGAGGGAGCCTCTAAACAGCCCAGTTTGGGCAAATTCATGGTGGAGGGAGCCTCTAAAAACCCCAGTTTGGACCAATTCATGGTGGAGGGAGCCTCTAAAAACCCCAGTTTGGACCAATTCATGGTGGAGGGAGCCTCTAAAAAACCCAGTTTGGACCAATTCATGGTGGAGGGAGCCTCTAAACAGCCCAGTTTGGGCAAATTCATGGTGGAGGGAGCCTCTAAAAACCCCAGTTTGGACCAATTCATGGTGGAGGGAGCCTCTAAAAACCCCAGTTTGGACCAATTCATGGTGGAGGGAGCCTCTAAAAACCCCAGTTTGGACCAATTCATGGTGGAGGGAGCATCTAAAAAACCCAGTTTGGACCAATTCATGGTGGAGGGAGCCTCTAAAAACCCCAGTTTGGACCAATTCATGGTGGAGGGAGCATCTAAAAAACCCAGTTTGGACCAATTCATGGTGGAGGGAGCCTCTAACCAGCCCAGTTTGGACCAATTCATGGTGGAGGGAGCCTCTAACCAGCCCAGTTTGGGCAAATTCATGGTAGAGGGAGCCTCTAAAAACCCCAGTTTGGACCAATTCATGGTGGAGGGAGCCTCTAAACAGCCCAGTTTGGGCAAATTCATGGTGGAGGGAGCCTCTAAAAACCCCAGTTTGGACCAATTCATGGTGGAGGGAGCCTCTAAAAAACCCAGTTTGGACCAATTCATGGTGGAGGGAGCCTCTAACCAGCCCAGTTTGGACCAATTCATGGTGGAGGGAGCCTCTAACCAGCCCAGTTTGGGCAAATTCATGGTGGAGGGAGCCTCTAAAAACCCCAATTTGGACCAATTCATGGTGGAGGGAGCCTCTAAACAGCCCAGTTTGGGCAAATTCATGGTGGAGGGAGCCTCTAAAAACCCCAGTTTGGACCAATTCATGGTGGAGGGAGCCTCTAAAAACCCCAGTTTGGACCAATTCATGGTGGAGGGAGCCTCTAAAAAACCCAGTTTGGACCAATTCATGGTGGAGGGAGCCTCTAAACAGCCCAGTTTGGGCAAATTCATGGTGGAGGGAGCCTCTAAAAACCCCAGTTTGGACCAATTCATGGTGGAGGGAGCCTCTAAAAACCCCAGTTTGGACCAATTCATGGTGGAGGGAGCCTCTAAAAACCCCAGTTTGGACCAATTCATGGTGGAGGGAGCCTCTAAAAACCCCAGTTTGGACCAATTCATGCTGGAGGGAGCCTCTAAACAGCCCAGTTTGGGCAAATTCATGGTGGAGGGAGCCTCTAAAAACCCCAGTTTGGACCAATTCATGGTGGAGGGAGCCTCTAAAAACCCCAATTTGGACCAATTCATGGTGGAGGGAGCCTCTAAACAGCCCAGTTTGGGCAAATTCATGGTGGAGGGAGCCTCTAAAAACCCCAGTTTGGACCAATTCATGGTGGAGGGAGCCTCTAAAAACCCCAGTTTGGACCAATTCATGGTGGAGGGAGCCTCTAAAAAACCCAGTTTGGACCAATTCATGGTGGAGGGAGCCTCTAAACAGCCCAGTTTGGGCAAATTCATGGTGGAGGGAGCCTCTAAAAACCCCAGTTTGGACCAATTCATGGTGGAGGGAGCCTCTAAAAACCCCAGTTTGGACCAATTCATGGTGGAGGGAGCCTCTAAAAACCCCAGTTTGGACCAATTCATGGTGGAGGGAGCCTCTAAAAAACCCAGTTTGGACCAATTCATGGTGGAGGGAGCCTCTAACCAGCCCAGTTTGGACCAATTCATGGTGGAGGGATCCTCTAAACAGCCCAGTTTGGGCAAATTCATGGTGGAGGGAGCCTCTAACCAGCCCAGTTTGGACCAATTCATGGTGGAGAGAGCCTCTAAAAACCCCAGTTTGGACCAATTCATGGTGGAGGGAGCCTCTAAAAACCCCAGTTTGGACCAATTCATGGTGGAGGGAGCCTCTAAAAACCCCAGTTTGGACCAATTCATGGTGGAGGGAGCCTCTAAAAACCCCAATTTGGACCAATTCATGGTGGAGGGAGCCTCTAACCAGCCCAGTTTGGACCAATTCATGGTGGAGGGAGCCTCTAACCAGCCCAGTTTGGGCAAATTCATGGTGGAGGGAGCCTCTAAAACCCCCAATTTGGACCAATTCATGGTGGAGGGAGCCTCTAAACAGCCCAGTTTTGGCAAATTCATGGTGGAGGGAGCCTCTAAAAACCCCAGTTTGGACCAATTCATGGTGGAGGGAGCCTCTAACCAGCCCAGTTTGGGCAAATTCATGGTGGAGGGAGCCTCTAACCAGCAGAGTTGTGAGAAAGCAGGGTGGAGGGAGCCTCTAACCAGCAGAGTTGGTGGAAATCAGGGTGGAGGGAGCCTCTAACCAGCAGAGTTGGGGGAAATCATGTTGGAGGGAGCCTAGTATTAGCAGAATTGTGCAACGCTTATGGTGGATGAGTATGAGGATGCGGAGGAATTGGAGAGGTTGAGTACAGACATGGAGTTTCATGTTGGGGTGCTTTACACAGGTGGGCACAAAAATGAAGGCTCTATCCAGTGGTGGTTCATTTTTATCAAAGTGAGCCAATTGGCACTCTCAGCTGACAGACGGGTGCGCTTGTCAGTGATGATGCCACCGGCTGCACTGAACACCCTCTCAGATAGGACGCTGGCGGCAGGACAGGACAGCACCTCCAAGGCATATAGGGCAAGTTCAAGCCACAGAACTTGGTCGCCTACTGGAGGAACTGTCCTCCCTGCCGCCAACGTCACATGCTGGAAACATCTCCATCATATTCTGCACCAATTGCCTGTGGCAAGCATTGATGCGATTGGCCCTCCCCTCTACCGGAATAAAAGACGAGATGTTGTTTTTATACCGGGGGTCAAGGATAGCAAAGATCCAGTACTGCTTGTCCTCCATGATTTTGACAATACGCTTGTCGGTTGTAAAGCACCCCAACATGAACTCAGCCATGTCTGCCACAGTGTTAGTTGGCATGACTCCTCTGGCCCCACCGGAAAGTTCAATCTCCATTTCCTCCTCATCCTCCATGTCTACCCATCCGCGCTGCAACAATGGGACGATTCGAAGTTGCCCGGAAGCCTCCTGTATCACCATCACATCATCGGACAACTCTTCTTCCTCCTCCTCCTCCTCCTCCATTAAACGCGATGAAGCGGACAGATGTGTGGACCTACTCTCCAGCTGTGACGGATCGGATGCTATCCCTGACTCCTCTGTGTGATCTGAGTTATCCCTGATGTCAATCAGGGATTCTCTCAGAACACACAAGAGCGGGATTGTAAGGCTCACCATCGCATCCTCAGAGCTCACCCTCCTTGTGGACTCCTCAAACACCCGTAGGATGTCACAAAGGTCTCTCATCCATGGCCACTCATGGATGAGAAACTGAGGCAGCTGACTTTGTGGCACCCTAGGGTTTTGTAGCTGGTATTCCATCAAAGGTCTCTGCTGCTCAACCACTCTATTCAACATCTGAAACGTTGAGTTCCAGCGTGTGGGGACGTCGCACAAAAACCGGTGTTGTGGCACATGCAGGCGTTGCTGGAGAGATTTTAAGCTAGCAGCGGCTACTGTCGACTTGCGAAAGTGGGCGCACATGCGCCGCACTTTCACCAGTAGCTCTGGAACATTGGGGTAGCTCTTTAGGAAACGTTGCACCACTAGGTTGAAGACGTGGGCCAGGCATGGAACATGTTGGAGTCCGGCAAGCTCCAGAGCTGCTACCAGGTTCCGGCCGTTATCACAAACGACCATGCCTGGGCCCAGGTGCAGCGGCTCAAACCATATTGCCGTCTCATCGAGGAGGGCATCCCTCACCTCGGAGGCAGTGTGCTGTCTGTCCCCCAAGCTGATCAGCTTCAGCACAGCCTGCTGACGTCTACCAACGCCAGTGCTGCAACGTTTCCAACTCGTAGCTGGGGTCAATCTAACAGCGGAGGAGGAGGCGGTGGCGGAGGAGGAGGCGGTGGCGGAGGAGGAGGCGGTAGAGGAGGAGGAGGAGGGGGGTGTTCTTCTCGTGTCCCTGCCAGGAATGTTAGGCGGGGAGACGAGGTACACCGGGCCAGTTTGGGAAGCAGTCCCAGCCTCAACTACATTCACCCAGTGTGCCGTCAGTGAAATGTAGCGTCCCTGTCCGCATGCACTTGTCCACGCGTCGGTGGTCAAGTGGACCTTTGTGCAAAGCGCGGAACTAAGGGCCCGCCTGATGTTGAGTGACACGTGCTGGTGCAAGGCGGGGACGGCACACCGGGAGAAGTAGTGACGGCTAGGGACGGCATAGCGAGGTGCCGCAGTTGCCATCAGGTCCAGGAAGGCGGGAGTTTCAACAAGCCGGAACGCCAACATCTCCTGGGCCAGCAGTTTAGCGATGTTGGCGTTCAAGGCTTGCGCGTGTGGGTGGTTAGCAGTGTATTTCTGCCGCCGCTCCAATGTCTGAGAGATGGTGGGTTGTTGTAAAGAAACGCCTGATGGTGCCTTTGATGGTGCAGGAGAAGGAGATAAGACAGGAACAGGGGAGGATGAGGGAGAAGTCAACAAAGTGGCGGAGGCAGATGAAGTGGTGTCCTGGCTCGTCCTCTGGAGTGCATCGCCAGCACAGTCAGCAGTGGCAGTGGCAGAGGCAGAGGCAGTGGCAGAGGCAGTGGCAGTGGCGTGAACGGCAGGCGGCCTTTGTCCTGCCGTTGCTGCCTGCCACTGATTCCAGTGCTTGGATTCCAAATGACGGCGCATTGAAGTGGTGGACAGGTTGCTCTTCTCAGAGCCCCTAATCAATTTCGAGAGGCAAATTGTGCAGACAACACTATATCTGTCCTCGGCGCATTCCTTGAAAAAACTCCACACCTTCGAGAAACGTGCCCTCGAGGTGGGAGTTTTTCGGTGCTGGGTACGAACTGGAACATCTTGGGAGATTCCGGGTGTGGCCTGGCTTCGCCTAAGCTGCTGACCTCTGCCTCTGCCTCTAGCTACCCTTTTTGGTGCTGCACTTGCCTCAACATCCACACTACTTTCCCCGCTTGACATCCCCCCTGTCCAGGTCGGGTCAGTGTCCTCATCATCCACCACTTCCTCTTCCAACTCCTGTCTCATCTCCTCCTCCCGCACAATGCGCCGGTCAACTGGATGCCCTGACGGCAACTGCGTCACATCATCGTCGATGAGGGTGGGTTGCTGGTCATCCACCACCAAATCAAACGGAGATGGAGGAGACTCTAGTGTTTGAGCATCTGGACACAGATGCTCCTCTGTTAGGTTCGTGGAATCGTGACGTGGAGAGGCAGGTTGAGGGACAATGAAAGGAGCGGAGAACAGCTCTGGGGAGCAGGGACAGTTGGGGTTATTGTTCTGTGAAGCTTGGGAATTTTGGGAGGAAGGAGGACAAGACTGTTGGGTAATAGGAGGAGAGGAGGCAGAGTCTGACTGGCTGCTGGACAATGTGCTGTAAGCGTTCTCTGACAGCCATTGCAAGACCTGTTCCTGGTTCTCGGGCCTACTAAGGTTTGTACCCTGCAGTTTAGTTAATGTGGCAAGCAACCCTGGCACTGTGGAGTGGCGCAATGCTTGCTGCCCCACAGGAGTAGGCACGGGACGCCCTGTGGCTTCACTGCTACCTTGCTCCCCAGAACCATTCCCCCGACCTCGCCCACGGCCTCGTCCACGTCCCTTTCCGGGAGCCTTGCGCATTTTGAATTCCCAGTTAGAAATTGGCACTATATACCAGTAGCAAAAATTGTGGGTGCACTTAACCCCAATATATTCTTTGAATTCCCAGTCAGACAATGGCACTATATACCAGTAGCAAGAAATGAGGGTATTTATAACCCCAATATATTCTTTGAATTCCCAGTCAGACAATGGCACTGTATACCAGTAGTAAAAATTGTGGGTGCACGTAACCCCAATATATTCTTTGAATTCCCAGTCAGACAATGGCACTGTATACCAGTAGTAAAAATTGTGGGTGCACGTAACCCCAATATATTCTTTGAATTCCCAGTCAGACAATGGCACTATATGGCAGTAGCAAGAAATGAGGGTATTTGTAACCCCAATATATTCTTTGAATTCCCAGTCAGAAACTGGCACTGTATACCAGTAGTAAAAATTGTGGGTGCACGTAACCCCAATATATTCTTTGAATTCCCAGTCAGACAATGGCACTATATACCAGTAGCAAGAAATGAGGGTATTTATAACCCCAATATATTCTTTGAATTCCCAGTCAGACAATGGCACTATATGGCAGTAGCAAGAAATGAGGGTATTTGTAACCCCAATATATTCTTTGAATTCCCAGTCAGAAACTGGCACTGTATACCAGTAGCAAAAATTGTGGGTGCACATAACCCCAATATATTCTTTGAATTCCCAGTCAGACAATGGCACTATATACCAGTAGCAAGAAATGAGGGTATTTATAACCCCAATATATTCTTTGAATTACCAGTCAGAAACTGGCACTATATGGCAGTAGCAAGAAATGAGGGTATTTATAACTCCAATATATTCTTTGAATTCCCAGTCAGACAATGGCACTATATGGCAGTAGCAAGAAATGAGGGTATTTGTAACCCCAATATATTCTTTGAATTCCCAGTCAGACAATGGCACTGTATACCAGTAGTAAAAATTGTGGGTGCACGTAACCCCAATATATTCTTTGAATTCCCAGTCAGAAACTGGCACTATATGGCAGTAGCAAGAAATGAGGGTATTTATAACCCCAATATATTCTTTGAATTCCCAGTCAGACAATGGCACTGTATACCAGTAGTAAAAATTGTGGGTGCACGTAACCCCAATATATTCTTTGAATTACCAGTCAGAAACTGGCACTATATGGCAGTAGCAAGAAATGAGGGTATTTGTAACCCCAATATATTCTTTGAATTCCCAGTCAGAAACTGGCACTGTATACCAGTAGTAAAAATTGTGGGTGCACGTAACCCCAATATATTCTTTGAATTCCCAGTCAGACAATGGCACTATATACCAGTAGCAAGAAATGAGGGTATTTATAACCCCAATATATTCTTTGAATTACCAGTCAGAAACTGGCACTATATGGCAGTAGCAAGAAATGAGGGTATTTATAACCCCAATATATTCTTTGAATTCCCAGTCAGACAATGGCACTGTATACCAGTAGTAAAAATTGTGGGTGCACGTAACCCCAATATATTCTTTGAATTCCCAGTCAGACAATGGCACTATATGGCAGTAGCAAGAAATGAGGGTATTTGTAACCCCAATATATTCTTTGAATTCCCAGTCAGAAACTGGCACTGTATACCAGTAGTAAAAATTGTGGGTGCACGTAACCCCAATATATTCTTTGAATTCCCAGTCAGACAATGGCACTATATACCAGTAGCAAGAAATGAGGGTATTTATAACCCCAATATATTCTTTGAATTCCCAGTCAGACAATGGCACTGTATACCAGTAGTAAAAATTGTGGGTGCACGTAACCCCAATATATTCTTTGAATTCCCAGTCAGAAACTGGCACTATATGGCAGTAGCAAGAAATGAGGGTATTTATAACCCCAATATATTCTTTGAATTCCCAGTCAGACAATGGCACTGTATACCAGTAGTAAAAATTGTGGGTGCACGTAACCCCAATATATTCTTTGAATTACCAGTCAGAAACTGGCACTATATGGCAGTAGCAAGAAATGAGGGTATTGGTAACCCCAATATATTCTTTGAATTCCCAGTCAGAAACTGGCACTGTATACCAGTAGTAAAAATTGTGGGTGCACGTAACCCCAATATATTCTTTGAATTCCCAGTCAGACAATGGCACTATATACCAGTAGCAAGAAATGAGGGTATTTATAACCCCAATATATTCTTTGAATTCCCAGTCAGAAACTGGCACTGTATACCAGTAGTAAAAATTGTGGGTGCACGTAACCCCAATATATTCTTTGAATTCCCAGTCAGACAATGGCACTATATACCAGTAGCAAGAAATGAGGGTATTTATAACCCCAATATATTCTTTGAATTCCCAGTCAGACAATGGCACTGTATACCAGTAGTAAAAATTGTGGGTGCACGTAACCCCAATATATTCTTTGAATTCCCAGTCAGAAACTGGCACTATATGGCAGTAGCAAGAAATGAGGGTATTTATAACCCCCATATATTCTTTGAATTCCCAGTCAGACAATGGCACTGTATACCAGTAGTAAAAATTGTGGGTGCACGTAACCCCAATATATTCTTTGAATTACCAGTCAGAAACTGGCACTATATGGCAGTAGCAAAAAATGAGGGTATTTGTAACCCCAATATATTCTTTGAATTCCCAGTCAGAAACTGGCACTGTATACCAGTAGTAAAAATTGTGGGTGCACGTAACCCCAATATATTCTTTGAATTCCCAGTCAGACAATGGCACTATATACCAGTAGCAAGAAATGAGGGTATTTATAACCCCAATATATTCTTTGAATTCCCAGTCAGACAATGGCACTGTATACCAGTAGTAAAAATTGTGGGTGCACGTAACCCCAATATATTCTTTGAATTCCCAGTCAGAAACTGGCACTATATGGCAGTAGCAAGAAATGAGGGTATTTATAACCCCAATATATTCTTTGAATTCCCAGTCAGACAATGGCACTGTATACCAGTAGTAAAAATTGTGGGTGCACGTAACCCCAATATATTCTTTGAATTCCCAGTCAGACAATGGCACTATATACCAGTAGCAAGAAATGAGGGTATTTATAACCCCAATATATTCTTTGAATTCCCAGTCAGACAATGGCACTGTATACCAGTAGTAAAAATTGTGGGTGCACGTAACCCCAATATATTCTTTGAATTCCCAGTCAGAAACTGGCACTATATGGCAGTAGCAAGAAATGAGGGTATTTATAACCCCAATATATTCTTTGAATTCCCAGTCAGACAATGGCACTGTATACCAGTAGTAAAAATTGTGGGTGCACGTAACCCCAATATATTCTTTGAATTCCCAGTCAGAAACTGGCACTATATGGCAGTAGCAAGAAATGAGGGTATTTGTAACCCCAATATATTCTTTGAATTCCCAGTCAGAAACTGGCACTGTATACCAGTAGTAAAAATTGTGGGTGCACGTAACCCCAATATATTCTTTGAATTCCCAGTCAGACAATGGCACTATATGCCAGTAGTAAGAAATGAGGGTATTTATAACCCCAATATATTCTTTGAATTCCCAGTCAGACAATGGCACTGTATACCAGTAGTAAAAATTGTGGGTGCACGTAACCCCAATATAGTCTTTGAATTCCCAGTCAGAAACTGGCACTATATGGCAGTAGCAAGAAATGAGGGTATTTATAACCCCAATATATTCTTTGAATTCCCAGTCAGACAATGGCACTGTATACCAGTAGTAAAAATTGTGGGTGCACGTAATCCCAATATATTCTTTGAATTCCCAGTCAGAAACTGGCACTATATGGCAGTAGCAAGAAATGAGGGTATTTATAACCCCAATATATTCTTTGAATTCCCAGTCAGACAATGGCACTGTATACCAGTAGTAAAAATTGTGGGTGCACGTAACCCCAATATATTCTTTGAATTACCAGTCAGAAACTGGCACTATATGGCAGTAGCAAGAAATGAGGGTATTTGTAACCCCAATATATTCTTTGAATTCCCAGTCAGAAACTGGCACTGTATACCAGTAGTAAAAATTGTGGGTGCACGTAACCCCAATATATTCTTTGAATTACCAGTCAGAAACTGGCACTATATGGCAGTAGCAAGAAATAAGAGTATTTGTAACCCCAATATATTCTTTGAATTCCCAGTCAGAAACTGGCACTGTATACCAGTAGTAAAAATTGTGGGTGCACGTAACCCCAATATATTCTTTGAATTCCCAGTCAGACAATGGCACTATATACCAGTAGCAAGAAATGAGGGTATTTATAACCCCAATATATTCTTTGAATTCCCAGTCAGACAATGGCACTGTATACCAGTAGTAAAAATTGTGGGTGCACGTAACCCCAATATATTCTTTGAATTCCCAGTCAGAAACTGGCACTATATGGCAGTAGCAAGAAATGAGGGTATTTATAACCCCAATATATTCTTTGAATTCCCAGTCAGACAATGGCACTGTATACCAGTAGTAAAAATTGTGGGTGCACGTAACCCCAATATATTCTTTGAATTACCAGTCAGAAACTGGCACTATATGGCAGTAGCAAGAAATGAGGGTATTTGTAACCCCAATATATTCTTTGAATTCCCAGTCAGAAACTGGCACTGTATACCAGTAGTAAAAATTGTGGGTGCACGTAACCCCAATATATTCTTTGAATTCCCAGTCAGACAATGGCACTATATACCAGTAGCAAGAAATGAGGGTATTTATAACCCCAATATATTCTTTGAATTCCCAGTCAGAAACTGGCACTGTATACCAGTAGTAAAAATTGTGGGTGCACGTAACCCCAATATATTCTTTGAATTCCCAGTCAGACAATGGCACTATATACCAGTAGCAAGAAATGAGGGTATTTATAACCCCAATATATTCTTTGAATTCCCAGTCAGACAATGGCACTGTATACCAGTAGTAAAAATTGTGGGTGCACGTAACCCCAATATATTCTTTGAATTCCCAGTCAGAAACTGGCACTATATGGCAGTAGCAAGAAATGAGGGTATTTATAACCCCCATATATTCTTTGAATTCCCAGTCAGACAATGGCACTGTATACCAGTAGTAAAAATTGTGGGTGCACGTAACCCCAATATATTCTTTGAATTACCAGTCAGAAACTGGCACTATATGGCAGTAGCAAAAAATGAGGGTATTTGTAACCCCAATATATTCTTTGAATTCCCAGTCAGAAACTGGCACTGTATACCAGTAGTAAAAATTGTGGGTGCACGTAACCCCAATATATTCTTTGAATTCCCAGTCAGACAATGGCACTATATACCAGTAGCAAGAAATGAGGGTATTTATAACCCCAATATATTCTTTGAATTCCCAGTCAGACAATGGCACTGTATACCAGTAGTAAAAATTGTGGGTGCACGTAACCCCAATATATTCTTTGAATTCCCAGTCAGAAACTGGCACTATATGGCAGTAGCAAGAAATGAGGGTATTTATAACCCCAATATATTCTTTGAATTCCCAGTCAGACAATGGCACTGTATACCAGTAGTAAAAATTGTGGGTGCACGTAACCCCAATATATTCTTTGAATTCCCAGTCAGACAATGGCACTATATACCAGTAGCAAGAAATGAGGGTATTTATAACCCCAATATATTCTTTGAATTCCCAGTCAGACAATGGCACTGTATACCAGTAGTAAAAATTGTGGGTGCACGTAACCCCAATATATTCTTTGAATTCCCAGTCAGAAACTGGCACTATATGGCAGTAGCAAGAAATGAGGGTATTTATAACCCCAATATATTCTTTGAATTCCCAGTCAGACAATGGCACTGTATACCAGTAGTAAAAATTGTGGGTGCACGTAACCCCAATATATTCTTTGAATTCCCAGTCAGAAACTGGCACTATATGGCAGTAGCAAGAAATGAGGGTATTTGTAACCCCAATATATTCTTTGAATTCCCAGTCAGAAACTGGCACTGTATACCAGTAGTAAAAATTGTGGGTGCACGTAACCCCAATATATTCTTTGAATTCCCAGTCAGACAATGGCACTATATGCCAGTAGTAAGAAATGAGGGTATTTATAACCCCAATATATTCTTTGAATTCCCAGTCAGACAATGGCACTGTATACCAGTAGTAAAAATTGTGGGTGCACGTAACCCCAATATAGTCTTTGAATTCCCAGTCAGAAACTGGCACTATATGGCAGTAGCAAGAAATGAGGGTATTTATAACCCCAATATATTCTTTGAATTCCCAGTCAGACAATGGCACTGTATACCAGTAGTAAAAATTGTGGGTGCACGTAACCCCAATATATTCTTTGAATTCCCAGTCAGAAACTGGCACTATATGGCAGTAGCAAGAAATGAGGGTATTTATAACCCCAATATATTCTTTGAATTCCCAGTCAGACAATGGCACTGTATACCAGTAGTAAAAATTGTGGGTGCACGTAACCCCAATATATTCTTTGAATTACCAGTCAGAAACTGGCACTATATGGCAGTAGCAAGAAATGAGGGTATTTGTAACCCCAATATATTCTTTGAATTCCCAGTCAGAAACTGGCACTGTATACCAGTAGTAAAAATTGTGGGTGCACGTAACCCCAATATATTCTTTGAATTACCAGTCAGAAACTGGCACTATATGGCAGTAGCAAGAAATAAGAGTATTTGTAACCCCAATATATTCTTTGAATTCCCAGTCAGAAACTGGCACTGTATACCAGTAGTAAAAATTGTGGGTGCACGTAACCCCAATATATTCTTTGAATTCCCAGTCAGACAATGGCACTATATACCAGTAGCAAGAAATGAGGGTATTTATAACCCCAATATATTCTTTGAATTCCCAGTCAGACAATGGCACTGTATACCAGTAGTAAAAATTGTGGGTGCACGTAACCCCAATATATTCTTTGAATTCCCAGTCAGACAATGGCACTGTATACCAGTAGTAAAAATTGTGGGTGCACGTAACCCCAATATATTCTTTGAATTCCCAGTCAGACAATGGCACTGTATACCAGTAGTAAAAATTGTGGGTGCACGTAACCCCAATATATTCTTTGAATTCCCAGTCAGACAATGGCACTATATGGCAGTAGCAAAAATAGTGGGTGTATATAGCCCCAATTCTATTGCTAGGGGACTTGCAGGGTATTTCTGGGGTGAAGGTGGGGGGGCACACCGTTGGAACGGGTATCGGGGGTATATATCGGGTATACGGGAATACACTGTCAGTGTATTCCATTCAGGATCCTGGGAAAGCTGGGTTGCGGCGATTGAGCCCGTCAGTGCCACGTTACACTGACAAGCTTCTCCCTGGAATTTAGCTCTTACAAGAGCTGTTGGTTGTCTTCTCCTTCCTATCCTAGCCTGTCCCTGCCTACCCAGAATCTAAGCCCTAGCTAGCTGGACGGAAACCTCCGTCCTCGGTGAATTGCAAGCTCAGAATGACGCGAACCTGGGCGGCGCTGTTCTTTTAAATTAGAGGTCACATGTTTTCGGCAGCCAATGGGTTTTGCCTACTTTTTTCAACGTCACCGGTGTCGTAGTTCCTGTCCCACCTACCCTGCGCTGTTATTGGAGCAAAAAAGGCGCCAGGGAAGGTGGGAGGGGAATTGAGTAATGGCGCACTTTACCACGCGGTGTTCGATTCGATTCGAACATGCCGAACAGCCTAATATCCGATCGAACATGAGTTCGATAGAACACTGTTCGCTCATCTCTAATGGAGATAGTGATGGATGTGATAGATTTACTGTTAGCATTTCTGACAATTTCCCAAAATTGTGTGGACGGGAGGCCAACCATGACACCTGCAGGTACAGTAATGGACATTCATAACTGGGGGGCTTTACAGATGGCTGTTTGGAGGGGGAGGGGGGTGGGTTCAGGAATTTCCTTGTGTGTTATTCTAATGTAATGATTTATTTCTAAGAGGTTCTGCAGCAGACAATATGTGCATTGTAGGTATTATAGCAAACCCTCAGCGGTGAAAAGTATTAGTGACAAATATATATATATAATATATATATATATATATATATATATATATAATATATATATATGTGTTGGCATTGGGTATAACATAAGGTCTCACCTTTGTGTATTATTCCTTTCTGACAGTGACCACTTACACTGCCACCCAGCGCCCGGACTCCTCCAGTAAGACAAGTGAGTAGACATCATCCTATGTATATGTATAGTAGCTACTAGTTGTATATGTCTGGTGGTGGTGATGATACTGTACAGAACATATCCCACTCACAACCTACACTACATGGGGCAGATTTATGAGGATTGGCATGTTTATCTCCCGTCTGAGCCAGTGGAGGGTGCGCTTCATTTACGGTAAGGAACACTCCCTTATAAATGTGGCGCACCCTCCACCGGACCACGCACCCGCAGGGGAAATCTCCAACACTTCATAACTGCCAAAGATTTCCTGGGTCATTTATGTCAGATTTCAAGCGTACATGATGATAAATCTGATAGCCCCACCCCCGGTACAACCTGGCCACGCCCCTATTTGGGAAAGCAGTGAATGCAACGCAGAATTAACATTTGAGCAAAAAAATTTTGGACTTTTTCTGCGTTGTATAAAGCACAATAAATCTGCCCCATTATCTCCGACCCAGCTGTTTGGGAACTACAACTCCCAACGTGCCTTGACAATGACGGACCATAATAGAATGTTTTATCACCATGACAACCATAGGGATCTATGTGAGGAGTCTTCAGATTCCATGATGTCTTATCAACCATCTTGTTTCTTTCTTTCCAGACCTTGCATATATCATCGTGCCAGTCTTAATAGTTTGCGCTAAAATCTGTTTTTGGTAAGTTTCTGGCATCTTTTCATGAAAAATCTACAGTAGAACAGTTATATAGTATCATGAGGTGGAGGGTTATATCATGTCAGACCTACAGGGGGCGATGAGACTCCTGGGTAATAAGCTGCTTGTGCTACATCTGATCCATATCATGTCTGTGATATCTAGCGCCCCCTGTATTGTACCCTCTATAGTAACACATGAGGTGAGGAAGGGCTTCTAGATTCTCCCCATAACCAGGAGGGGGCGCTCCATATATTGCTGTATCTCATGATTTTTTCTTGTTATTCCAGCTGCTGCTGCAAATATATCAAAGGTAAAAAAGAAGAGAAAGATGACGAAGACTTAAAAGAAGTAATCGTTGAGAAGCTGGGTAAGAATATAACCCTGACACCGGGTGTATATGGCACCCCAACTATAACATGTCACTTATAGCACTGCTGCCAATGGGCCCAGGTATGGCCTGTAGTTATACGCCTGGTACAAATAGGACATGCACTATAGCCCCAGAAATTGGAAGTTTCCATCTACGTATAGAAGCGGTGTAGTTTAGGAGACAATAGTCAATATGAAGAGCAGAAACTGAACCCACCTCAAATGTCCAAAATAATCCAAAAACATCAAGTGAAGGACACTGAATATCTGAAACTATTATTTCCTGAAGGATGTCTTCATACTTCATTCCTTATTGATAAAACCTTAACCGGTTAAGGACCAGGTCTAAAAGTGCCTTAAGGACCAGACCTCATTTTTCCAAACGGACATGTGTCACTTTATATGGCAATACCTTTGAGACGCTATACCTTACACAAGTGATTTTCAGACTGTTTTTGCATTACACATTGTAATTCATGTTAGAGGTAAACATTGATCAAAATTTTTGTATTTAACCCCTTCCCGACATTCGCCGTAATAGTACGGCGCTGCCGGGAAGGACTTCCCGCAAACCGCATGGTGCGCACACAGAAACTGTGTGCGCACCATGCACTGCGGGTGTCAGCTGTAATACACGGCTGACAATGCCCCGTAATACCCGCGGTCGGAACCGGGTCCGATCGCGGGTGTTAACCCCTGAGACCAAAATGGTGGCATTGAAAAGTACATCTAATACCGCAAACACCAAGCCCTCATATGGCCACATTGCCAGAAAATAAAAATAAAAATCTAGCTTGTACAATGTGAAGATAAAAACCCCAAAAGTCGCCAAATCATTAGGACATAAGTGGCTGCGACTAGAAGGAAATGTATAAAATGTGCAAGCGTTTTCAGGGGACACCCCATATTTAGAGCTTATGAGAGAATACACCAGCGCTGATTCCCCAGAATGCCCCTCTTCCTCGTCCGTGTCATAGGAGCTAGTGGGAAAATAGAATGGGATTTGGTGTACCCAATTTATTCCGCACAGCTTACATATTCACTTCGGAGTTACTAATGCTCACTACATCACTTGATAAATTCTTTGAGGGGTGCGGTTTTCAAAATGGAGTCACGTTCTAGAGGTTTCCACTGTTTTGACTCCTCAAGGGCTTTGTAAATGCGACATGGTTCCTGAAAGTGATCACAGCCAGATCTGCCCTCTTAAAGCTCCTAGGCGCGCTTTCCCTTCTGCGTCTCGCTGAGCGTCCATATATTAGTTTACACCCACAAGTGGGGTACTATGGTAGTCGGGAGAACTTGCATAACAAATTATGGGATGCGTTTTCTCCTTTAACCCCTTGTGAATGTGCAAATTCTAGGGCTAAACGAAAATATTAGTAAAATAAAATCAAATTTGAAAATTTCACCTCCATTTTCTATTAATTCCTGTTAAGCACTTATAGGGTTAAATTACTAGGTATATGTTGTTTTGGCTTATTTACGGGGTGCAGTTTTGAAAATGGGGTGATTTATGGGGGGGTTTAATACAGGGGTCTTTCAAAACCCCTTCATAACTGGATTAGTCCCTTTAAAAAATGGGTTTTGGAAATTTCTTGAAAATTTTTAATATTGTTGTTTCACTTATAAACCTTCTAATGTCCATAAAAAATAAAAGGGCGACTAAAGTTGGTTCCATTATAAAGCAGAGATCTGGGACATGAGATTTAGGATATAATTTTGGCAGTCTGACTATCTGTGTGCAATGCACATCATTTCAAATTTTATAAAATGCATATTTTTCTAAATTTCCACCAAATTTCCTATTTTTTCATAATTAAACACAAAACATATGTACCAAAATTTACCACTAACATGAAGTACAATGTGTTATGAAAAAACAATCTCAAAATCACTTTGGTAAGTTAAAGCATTCCAAAGTTATTGCCACATAAAGTGACACATGTCCGTTTTGAAAAATCGAGCTTGGTCAGGAAGTCAAAATGTGCCATCGGCGGGAAGGGGTTAATTATAAAAAAAAATTTGGAAATTTGATGGAAATTTGGAAAAAAATTGCAATTTTCAAAATGTGAAATGCTCTGCTTTTCAGGCAGATAGCCATACCACCCAAATACATTGATAGATATTATCTACCATATCTCTGCTTTATATTGGCATCTTCTTTTAATGGTCCTTTCATTTATTTTGGACGTTACAAGGCTTACAGGTGTAACAGCGATTTTCCAGATTTACAAGAAAATTTCCCAAACTCATGTTTTAGGGACCACTTCAGTTCTGAAGAGGATTATAAAGGCCTATATATTAATACGCATACATCACCAAGTTTTTAAAACTGCACCCCTAAAAAATTTCAATTTTTGGGATATTTGTGAACCCTTTAAGCATTTCACAGGAATTAAAACAATATGGAGGTGAAATTTAGATTTAATTTATCCAATAACTGGCATTTGCCCACGACTTTGCGTGTTGTTGTTGGCAATGATCCCCTTATATTTAGCTAATTGCTGTTGTTGATAATCCGCCTGCTCCTGTGTCTGAATATCTGCATATGGAGAGCCTACTCAGCTGTGCTACATCGCTGCCTAAGCTCCGCTACATCTGGCCATTTGGATTACAGGGGTGTTCTTATGTCAGTGTCTGAGCTGCTTCTGTGTTAGAAATGGTTGAACGTACGTTGCTGAAATTGGTCACAGGTCGATCCGCCTGCTCCCGCATCTCGGTTCTGCTACACCGCTGCAAATGCGCCAGGATACCCAGCTCTGTGTACATCTTTGCATATGGAGAGCCTACTGAGCTGTGCTACAGCGTTGCCTAAGCTCTGCTACATCCGGCAATTTTGATTACAGAGGCTTGGTTATGTGAGTGTATGAGCAGCATCTGTGTTAGAATGGGCTGAAATGTGCCACAGTTCTCCCCCCTCCCGCATCAAAGGCTGAACAGCACATTCCCCCGTAGTACTCACACAAAGTCTACACCCGATATAGTCCTCTTGGCCACACACAGCCTGTATGTTCTCTATTCTCCTGACCTTTCATTCCACTCCATTTTCTGCAGCTTTTACACAGTGTCCTATATAGCTCCGCCCACACAATAGCATGTAGCTCCGCCTACACAATAGCTTGATCCTATCAAAGAACAACTCAAGGACCTGTGATGTAGTTTGAACATAATTTCGGTCATAGAGTTCGTGAAGTGACGTCATTTACCAGGATAAAAAGTAACCTATGTTTTAATCGGGGTTCCAATCTATGTATGTGGCAAATTTCAGGCTAATCTGTTCAGTGTTTTATTAGTAGGAATAGTAGGATAGGATAATACTCCTCCTATGTACAAGAATATAACTACTATAATACTGCTCCTATGTACAAGAATATAACTACTATAATATTGCTCCTATGTACAAGAATATAACTGCTATAATATTGCTCCTATGTACAAGAATAACTACTATAATACTGCTCCTATGTACAAGAATATAACTACTATAATACTGCTCCTATGTACAAGAATATAACTATTAATAATACTGCTCCTATGTACAAGAATATAACTACTATAATACTACCCATATGTACAAGAATATAACTACTATAATACTACTCCCATATACAAGAATATAACTACTATAATACTACCTCCTATGTATAAGAATATAACTACTATAATACTGCTCCTATGTACAAGAATATAACTACTATAATACTGCTCCTATGTACTAGAATATAACTACTATAATACAACCTCCTATGTACAAGAATATAACTATTAATAATACTGCTCCTATGTACAAGAATATAACTACTATAATACTGCTCCTATGTACAAGAATATAACTACTATAATACTGATTCTATGCAGTGGCGTAACTAGGAATGGCGGGGCCCCGTGGCGAACTTTTGACATGGGGCCCCCCCTCCCCAAACCGATGCCGAAGACCTCGACTGACCCCCTCCTCCGCACTCTATTATGTCCCTTAGTAAGCCCTGCACACAGTATTATCCCCAATAGTGTCCCCTGCACACACAGTATTAACCCCAGTAGTGTCCAATGCACACAGTATTAACCGCCATAGTGTCCCCTGCACACACAGTATTAACCCCTATAGTGTCCAATGCACACAGTATTAACCCCTACCCCCCCCTAACCCCTTCCGAACAGGGAAAATATTTGTCTAGCTTTGTATAGCGGGCGATTTCGGACGCGGGGATACCTAACATGTATGTGTTTCACAGCTTTTAACTACTTTTATATGTGTTCTAGGGAAAGGGGGTGATTTGAATTTTTAATCCTTTTTATTTGTTTTTATTTTGTTTTTACTTTTTTTTCAACTTTTTTTTTTGCATTTATTAGACCGCCTAGGGGTGTTGACATGGGTGGGCGGTGTCGCGGATTGTCAGAGCGGTGGGGGTCGGCAAACATGGCTGCTCCGGAGCGTTATAGAGCGCCTCCTGGAGTATCGTTAAGGTGAGGGGCAAAGTGGTAAAGTATATGTATATGTGATTGTGTGGGGTTAGGGGCGAGGCTGTAGAGGGCAATATGAATTTTGTGGCTTGCTATGGTCCAAAATGTGTGAGATTGCAGAGATGGTGGTGTGAGTTTGGGTTTTGTGGGGTTCCTGGCATAAACGTATGTGCGCTATTGCGCTATTGTGACGAAAAGTAGCCTATTGCGCAATCGGGTGTATTAACTATGTTTGTGGAAAATTTCAGCCAAATCGGTGGAGCTTTTTTTTCTGTGATTGAGGAATAAACATCCGAACATCCAAACCCACAAACTTTCACATTTATAATATTAATAGGATGTTTATTTTGATTTTGATATAAAGTCATCAATTTTAGCAAAAATTTATTTTTTTGCACAAAAAATTTGCAATGTGGGGCAGCACGGTGGCTCAGTGGTTAGCACTGCAGCCTTGCAGCACTGGAGTCCTGGGTTCAAATCCTGCCAGGAATGACATCTGCAAGGAGTTTGTATGTTCTCCCCGTGTTTGCGTAGATTTCTTCCCATTCCACTAAATCATACTTAAATAAAAAAAAAATAAAAAAAATTACAATGTGGTCTCCAAATGATTTGCGTAAATGATGCCGGATGGCCAGACCCAGTTTAACCCTTTCGCTGCCAGGCACGTACACTGTACGTGCTCCCAAGGTAGCACTTCAGAAGCGGAGGACGTACTTAGTACGTCCTCCCTACTAATGCCGATATCTCTGGACTGCATCAACATATCTTGATGCTTTCAAATGCATTTTAAAGAAGAGACTCTCATCTTTAAAATGATACCAGGGACTTGATGATTTTACTTACAGTCTTGGAGTGATTCACTGTTGAAAACACTATTTGGCATTGAGATCCAACTGCAGATCTCAATTCCCGACAGCGTTTCAACAGTGAATTTCTCCAAAACTGTACATCCAATCATCGAGTTCTTGATATCATTTTAAAGATGAGATTCTCCTCTTTAAAATGCAATTGAAAGCATCAAGATATGTTGATGCAGTCCAAAGATATAGAGCTCCAAAGTGCCCCCCCTCCTGTCTAAGCAAGCAATTTGTGATCTAACAAGAAAGGAAGAGGGACACGGAACTGTGCAGCAGAGAGAGAGAGACAGTGAAACAATCTGTCTCTCTGCATAACTTGTATGTGACAGCAGGAGGGGGGTGGCAGGGACTCTATTGTCCCTATTAACCCTTCTCCTGCCAATCAGAGCGTATACTATACATTTGTCTCTGATTGTCACATACAGTTATAATGTAATTCCCCCCTGAGCTTTACTAGTGGGGTATTCTTATGTTATACCTCCTGAACATAACCAGGAAGTTTGTTGGCGCTGTGACCCAGATGTTTACTATTGTCCAGGTCGCAGCACCAAAAAAAAAAGTCGCACCAAACACGCAACATATACTGTACATAAAGTCGCAAATAAAGTTTACATTTCACCCAATCCCTGTCCTGTCCATACCTGAGCTTTCTACAGTAAAATACGTCTCTAGTGATATCCGGTACACACTAAAATAATAGTAATAACGATTATCACTAGAGATGAACGTATAGGTTGCTAAAATTATTATAGAGGGATGGAAAATAACATTTTTATGTAAAGTCCTATTTAATTTGCATGCAGAAAATGGGATGGCGCATTTCTGCGATTTTGGCGATTCTTTAACACCCGCCCCTGTAAATATATACATGTGTGGTATGTATGAACTCCTCACATATTGCAGTTTTATGGGCAGTACATTATGTTTGCAGAAAGGGATTTCTTGAGCCGCACTTTAGTGGCAAATTTGAATTTTTGCGCAATTTTTGCTAGCAATCTTCGTTTGCGGCAAAGTTGAATGAAGGTGGTTGTATATATAAACTATTAAATTATGTTTTTATATACGGTATGCTGTGTACTCTGAAAAAAGTTAGATTTTGGTATCACAGTCACAGTTTGGTAGGTGCAGTATAGCTTTTTAACATATTAATGAACAACAGCAAAATCCTGCTTGTCTTCTGTATTCGTGTTTTTGGGAGTCCGAGCTCTTGTTGTAGTTGATGTTTGCGGTACATATAGTATATATACACATTGTATACACCATAAACTATTATTTTAAAAGTATTTTGTATATGAATGTGAGATTGAACATGAGTTTTAGGTGCAAATATGTGTTTTAGCGTATTTTTTCAAAAAATTATTTGTGTTGGTCGCAAAGTTGCATGAAGGTGGATGTGGCTATCGATGACCCATTAAGACATTTGTAATCTTCAGGTTGTCTACTTTCAAAAAATATATAGGGTTTAGGGGTTCACTTACTTTTCATGGTGTGTAATCCCTACATTTTATAGGATGATACTTTTTTTTAACATTTCCAGCTTTAGGGTGCATGCACACTACGTAACGCCGGGCGTGTATGAGAGCCGTACACGCCGGCATTACAGCAGACTGCCGAACACTTCCCATTCACTTCAATGGGAGCGCTTGTAACAGCGGCGTTTACGAGCGCTCCCATTGAAGTGAATGGGAAGTGTTCGGCAGCCCTGCTGTAACGCCGGCGTGTACGGCTCTCATACACGCCCGGCGTTACGTAGTGTGCATGCACCCTAAAAGCAGAATTTTGTTCCTTCCAGTTCTAGCGATTTTCTGAAGACACATGCATGCGGGTTCAGGCCATAGTGATATGTATGAACTCTGCACATGTTGAACTCTTATTTTTAGGAGGTTTGGTGCATTTAATTTTTTGTTTGGTTTCCGCTTTTAACAACTAATATACATTTATTTGCATCTTTTCATAAAACATTCACTTTAAATCAAAATTGCATGAAGGTGCCTGTTTGTATACAGTACCAAGTGGCATTCTGACAATGCTGCAGGTGTCTACTTTAAGAAAATATATAGGTATGGGGGGGTTGGATGCTTTTTTAATGTTGCAATTTAGGTTTGATTTGTCCATCTCAAAACTGTGAAAATTGCTCTGGCTACTGGAGGTGCAAAATTTCCAGAGACCCTTGGCAGCGAAAAGGTTAAAGACCACTACTCAAGACAACTATGTTCAGTTATGTTACAACTATGTTAGTGTAGTATTGTCATTCTATGCACAATGATCTCCCTTTGAGATAAATTATAGACTTTCTTTGTTCACCTATTCCCCTTTATTTTATAAGTTTGCCCTTACAGTCATTCATCCATAAACACATACTGAAGGATGATCAATATGTTTACTTATCTACAACAAAATTATGCATGATGGTTCTGAGTGGTACGAGAGCTAAAAAGATTCAGTGGAGCCGTGTTCCATGTTTCTATCGACCACCCACATACTGATGCTACAATCATAAAACTCATTACATTATTACAGTGAGTGGGAAGAACTTAATGCTGAAATGTGTGTTCTAATTGAAGGTGACTATGACCTAATTGTATCATCACACTATCAAGGTCAAGGCTCATTTCCTGGGAATACACCGGACTAAAGACTCAGTCCGACTTATTTAGCATTAGATGAGATAATAATCCAAGAGAGTTAGGACTTCAAAAGACTTCTATTCCCCTGATAGTGTTTGCACAAAAAGAGTTTACCAAGATATCTTTTTATCTTTTCACATACATTATAAGAAACGTCTGCTTTACCCAGACTGAAACAGATTTGCTGCTGTTATTATTATAATGTAATATTATTACATCCATACATTCCTACATTAAAACCTTGCTATACAGGTTAAACTGTTCATACCTGTATGTTTTTATAAGGTAACTGCAAAAGAGTCCTTGGAGCTGGCCCAATTCTCTATGTCAAAACCTCATATTCATATTTCATCCCAAAAATCAGCAGCCTTCCAGCCGTAGTTTCTGCTAAATGGTTCGTACGTTGCTATGGAGACTGACTCTGCTACTCATCCTACGATACTCTCCGTTGCCCTATTTTTAGCCTCAAATGAACAAGCTTTTCTATTCTTTCTTTCTTTTTTTCTTCAAAACTCCCATAGCAACCAAGAGGTTTCAAGCTGAACAGTGAAGGAAAAAAATTGCATATATGTATTTTTCACACCCACGTAAGAGGAACACGATGCAGTATATGGTGGTTCCAAGTCTATGAGATGTTCCTGTGCCTGCAGCATTTTAACCATTTTATAAAAAAAAAAAAAAAAAAAAAAAAAAATAGATGCCGGGAAATTGGTTAATGACCGAACTATCGGAATTATTTTCATAGGTAGACATTATAGAATTAAGAAGCACTATGCTTTCCGAAAATCAACCCACTGTGTCTTTTACTCGCTGCACCATTCTGGTATGTTAGATTGCTACTTTATCAATCAGCAGATTGTTGTATGGTTTTTAATATTTAACACTGATGTCATATATATTACTAGTATGTGTTACTAATATCAGTACATGGACAAAAGTGTCCAAATACCTTCTAAAATCAAAGTTTTTACAGTGGCAATAAACGCCACATCGAAAAATTATTTTATTTTATTGATGATGTCAGATCTTTAACAGGGCATCAAGAGAATTCTATACAAAGGCTCTGGTGCAAAATCTTGGTATTGGCCACCCCGTGCAATTTCTACCAACATTCGTCTATACCTTTTATCAGGTTTTTCATCTCTATTCACATATCCTTTTCCTTCTGTATCTGGGACCAGATTACAATGAAGACTTGTTCACAACCTGTCTGTGCACACAAGCCCATCAATCCCATCCACTGTCAGTGCCACCCTATGCCACCTATGGTGCAACCACCTCCATACAATTCTTGACCAACTAATATTTTTTATCATCAAATAGTTAATTTTCTCCTTTCTGACAGTGGAAAGTTGTGTATCATAAATTTGCTCCCACCAGCTCCACAGAGTGAAAGAGTAACACATTTAGGTAAGAACAAAAGCAGAGAAAACAGAAGGACAGTCACCACAGAGCAGGTTTTCTTGCTGCTAAAACGTCAGTCCTTTATTTGGGTACATAAAAACAATTCCTGGGAGGGAATAAATGGAGTACAGGCATGAAGGCCTTGATACGCTAGCGGAATAAAAAGTTAGCAGAACCCACTAAAGTCAAGAGGAGGCTTTTTTTTCAGCGCTGAAATTCCCCACCAAATTCCTCACCATTTTCCTCTGTGTGAATGCACCCTTAGTGTTGTGAGCGATGACTGTTAAATAGAGATGAGCGAGTAGTACTCGATCGAGTAGGTATTCCATCGAATACTACGGTATTCGAAATACTCATACTCGATCGAGTACCACTCGCTGTTCGAATGTAAAAGTTCGATGCAGAACCAGCATTGATTGGCCGAATGCTATACAGTCGGCCAATGAATGCTGGTTCTTCTCCTACCTTTAGAAGTCTTCTCCGTGCAGCTTCCCCGCGGCGTCTTCCAGCTCTTCCGGCTGTTCATTCACTCTGCCAGGCATCGGGCCTGGGCAGAGCCGACTGCGCATTTCCGCTTGTAGTGCGGACATGCACAGTCGGCCATGCCCAGGCCCGATGCCTGCCAGAGTGAATGAACAGCCGGAAGATGCCGCGGGGACGCTGCAAGGAGAAGACTGCACTGAGGATCCAGCCTGACCCTCACTCGTGGACTTAGTAAGTGTAATTTGATCGAACGTTGCCTACCCCTGAAACGAGCATTTTCCCCCCATAGACTTTAATAGGGTTCGATATTCGATTCGAGTAGTCAAATATTGTGGGGCTACTCGAAACGCATATCGAACCTCGTACATTTTACTGTTCGCTCATCTCTACTGTTAAACCCTCTTTTCTTCTTGGCCTGGTGGCAGCTGCTTTCACTGCAACCAAGGGTAGAGTACAAATTCCTAACAGCAGATTCTGCGAGGAGGTCCCCTTATATTATTAAAATGATACTCCCTTACCTCCAACTCCCCAACAGAAGGAGCCACAGCTTCTTCTTTCAGACTGCAAGTCACTTTACGCCTGCGGCCTACAAGAAGCCGGGACTACTGATAGGACATGACAGTCTTGATACACGATGTCATTGTTCTGTCTTCACCAACATATTGTCTATGTTTCTGGCACTTTGTAGGCGACAGGTTTAAGGTATATTACAGCTTACAAGTTTAGAGTGGCAGGGCAGGAAGTCTATGTCCCTCTTCTTCTTCCCTGTACTGCAAACTGATGGTAACTTTAACAACCAAGCAGAACTGTGGAGAACTGGCTGCATCCCACCCCTGACTTTACCATTATGTGCTTATGATTTTATTTTTTATTTTTAATAGATTCAGTATAACTATATACTCCAACACATGCTGTATTACAAAGGTATTCTTAGCTTCTATGAAACAATATAATGTCTCTTAGAGAAGCCATACTGTTGTGCATTTAGGACCTACAGGTCAGAAAATACAGGCTCTTAGTGACTCCAAGTGTTCCCAGAGAACAACTCTGAAAAAAAACATACTATTAATAAATTGGACTCCATGAAAAGGAATGTACAGATCGTCAGCACTAATCCACCTTGAGAAATCTATATAATTGACTCTTGGTATAAAATACAATTAAAATATTATCCCTTTCTGTAACTTAGTATGCATATCCTATGCATTTTCATTATTTGCATTTATTTATTCATAAAAGAAAAAGTAAAAAAAAACAACAAAAACCTGCAGCACGCGCTCAAGATCCTCAGCAAGCAGTTGGGTTCCCATATTATAAAATATGTTAGTGGCGAAACAACCTTTTGGGCCTTTCTTCCCCAAGAAAATTATTTTTTTCTGCAGAAGTATCTTTAAAGGGCTACTGTCAAAATGAATAGCATGGTATAGAACCAATCGATGTTATAGATATTACAGAAATAATCGATGTTGGTGCTGTGGTCTCACCAACGGATCTCTCTCCTACATCTGGGTCATGTGGCCCAAAATTTGTCCCTACTAGGAGGTGACCGAGAGAGAGTTTATGTCCATTTGCCATGTTGAATTGAAGCTATGGCCCAAAACTATCCTGCATTGGGCGTTCTCTTCCAACTTTTCTCCCACACAGTCGTGCCTTATCACCTGGTTAACCCAAGCAGCCAAGTTACTGATCCCCCTTTGGTGGCGTGAGACCAAACCCCCTTCCATTCCTCAGTGGAAGGAAAAGGTTGATCAACTTTACAGGTTTGAGGAACTCTTCAGTTGGGGACTCCTGGTTCATTCCAGTTTCCTGTCTACCTGGGAACCTTGGTACCAATGCACTCGTAGAGATACCTGATCCCCCTTCCCTCCCAGTTAATATTTGGTTTCCATAGGCCTATAGCCTCCACCCTCTCCCTTGGTAGCCCACATACACTTATTTGATCTAGTCCATATGGACGTATCTGGGTTTACACTCTTTTGTTGTCTGTTGATCAGGTTATCTGTTAACGTTGTGTTATGTAACTGGTTGATGTGGTAATTTGTTTCACTACAGTGCCTCTGCCACACTACTTTGTCACTTTTGTATGTTATTCTATTAAAAAATTCATAAATAAAGATGGAAAAAAATAATTAATGACAATACAGAATAAGTTTCCATAACTTGGGTAATGGCTGTAGAAGACTTCAAGCCATACGATTAACCTTATCACCACATACCTAGACATATGTTATCTACGTGAGATGCTATTAATAGTTTGAACAATTAAATATAGAAAGGAAGATAAAAGATAAAAGGAATGTCTGAAAAAATAAATCTCAGTGCAAAAAAATATCTTAATTCAGCAGTGTGACTGTTGTAGTTCAGTTGATGGTTACAGAATCATTTGACCTGTAGACAACAATGCAAATACTGACACCTGCTGCCCATAAAATAGATGAGATGGTAGTTCACAGACTGAATGATAATGGAGACCTAATAGTAAGTGTACAACTATATATAATAATACTAATAATACAATACTTACTACATAATACAATGTGTACAATGAATTACTCAAAAAGATGCCACCTACATGTTTCACAGATACACCGTAACGGGTATTCATTTTTGAACTATGCAAGTGATATTTGTACCTTAAAAGGATTGTCCAGTTTCATACAAATATTAAAAGACAAATGTTATTATTATATTATTATTCACACAGGTGCACAGCTCTTTATAGTCACAGCACAGTAATCAGACAGCTGCCTGATAAGCTGTGCACCTGTGTGTACGTCACATGACCATGGACTGTACATCACATGACCATGGACTGTACATCACATGACCATGGACTGTACATCACATGACCATGGACTGTACAGATGAGCGAGTAGTACTCGATCGAGTAGGTATTCGATCGAATATTACGGTATTCGAAATACTCGTACTCAATCGAGTACCACTCGCTATTCGAATGGAAAAGTTCGATGCAGAACCAGCATTGATTGGCCGAATGCTATACAGTCGGCCAATCAACGCTGGTTCTTCTCCTACCTTTTGAAGTCTGCCGATGCCTGGCAGAGTGAATTCAGAGCCAGAAGATGCCGCGGGGACGCAGCAAGGAGAAGACTTCTCGGAGGATCCAGCCCGACCCTCACTCGTGGACTTGGTAAGTATAATTGGATCGAATGTTGCCTACCCCTGAAACAAGCATTTTACCCCCTATAATAGGTTTTGATATTCGATTCGACTAGTCGAACATTGAGGGGCTACTCGAAACGAATATCGAATATCGAAGATTTTACTGTTCGCTCATCTCTACTGTACATCAAATGACCATGGACTGATTTTTATCCACTGGAAGTAAACAAAGAATGTGAGAAAATGTTACATAAAGTACACTGGGAAATTCTATAACTTGATCAATGGAGCCAATTGCAATAAAAGAGCAAGACCAGTGTTATACGTGGCAATGACACGTGTTACACAAATAAAAGTATGTAATCGATCCATTTACTGTCCAGAAGAATATAAATGATCCACTAGGAAGATCCATCTTTGCTAGGAAATGTCTGCATTCCAAAAACATTATTAGTTTGGAGTAGCCCTTAATGTCATGAGAAAATGGCCAATTGATTAAATCCAGTTTTTCATGATAAACATACTTTCAAGGTTTTTGGTGATTTTTTTTTCTATTCTATTATCTAGATAAAACAAAACCCTGAAAAATCTGAAGTTTTGCCTATGGCCACTAACTCTAAAATAGTCTGTCACTTCATGTTTCCTGGATATGAACCCTGGGCCATAACTACAATCATCAAAAATATAACAAAAGTGCAAACAACATTAGGGAGTGTGAACCATGAAAAAAATGAGGCACGGAACAAACCTTGGATCAATAGGCAATGGATATGGAAAAAATCGCATAAAATGCCAGCATCATAAAAATGTAAATATAACTTTTAATTCATATTTGTAAAAAAGACAATAAAAATTCCAAATGACAAGGATCCAAGTAACAAGATAAGACAGTAAATTAGCTTACGCGGGTTGTACATGCCTACCCTCAAACACGTAAGCTAATTTACTGTCTTATCCTTGTTACTTGGATCCTTGTTATTTTAATTTTTATTGTCTTTTTTACAAATATGAATTAAAAGTTATATTTTAATTTTTGCACTCCAAAGACATACTGATAGGGAAAAAGTAGCCTAAAAAAATTAATGTAAAAAATGTAGCCTGATAGGGAAAAATATATATATACTGTATATATGATACAAAGGTAAGTTTAAAAAAAATCAACAAAAATACATAAAAAATGTATGTAACATAAAAATTGATTTAAACAATAGGTCCTTTGGATATTAGTTATACTCACAGATTAAAAGGACTGCATTTAAGAATATGTTTTACAACCAGCTTGGCATCCAGTGACAATATATTCTAAGAACAGTGGGGCAGAAAATGACATGCAAGACATAAAAAGTCACAATTATTTTTTTTGCTCAAATCATGGTTTTGTGCAAAAAATTGTGATTTTTAAAAACTGTGCTGCCTTTATCACTTTTCCAAAAAGAGGACATAGCAAGTGGGTGCTGGGGCAGGGCTATAGGCCTCACCAGATTTCCTATCATTTACTCCTTCTTATATGGTGCGCTATGAGGACCAATGTGAGTGCTTTCAAGAACAGGAATATATTATGAACCCATAGACAAAAGTATTGTGCTGATGATGGTATTTCCAGGTTAATTATACCTACGGAAACGCTGGCATTTTCTGTATAGGTATAACAGAGGCAGAGAGTCTGCAGAGGAAAATTTCCACTGCGGTCTTTTCCACAGCGTTTTTTGTAGCAATTTGCTGTGTGAGGCCTTGACCTAAAAGGGTATTCCCGTCTGAAACATTCATGGGATATCCACAGATTATGGTAGAAATCAATCTCCAAAACCCTACAAATTGTACAGCGCTGCGGAATATGTTGGCGCTATATAAATAAAATGTATTATTATTATTATTATTATTATTATTATTATTATTATTATTATTATTATGGATAACTTTGATTGTTGCAGTGCCTACAGAACCAAACCTCTAAAATGATTTATTGTCATTAGGATTGTAATTATTGTTAAATATTCCACTTTTAGGTTTCAAATATCTTACAGAAACAAAATACAATGGAATAGTGACAGCTTTGTGACATTTATAAGAATTTTCAAAAATGGATATATTTTTCCACCACATATATGGTCTACAAAAGCTCATACTGTAAAAAGTAGAAGCAGGATGTTCCTTTGGGGCAGTTTAAGCCACTTCAATAGCAGATTATTTGCCATATACATGATAAAATGATGTACATGTTTCTCTGTCCATGAATGAGCTTGTTACAATGCTAGGTTTTACAACCTAAGGGAGCCTTCACGCTATGTAACGCTGCACTCATTCTGATCGTAAAAACACGTTCAGAATGAGCGCGTAAAAAGCAGCTCCCATTGACTTGAATGGGTGCCGGCATACATGCGCTCCTCATTGAAATCAATGGGAGGCTTTTTTCCCTATGCTTTCAATGTATTACGCGCATAATACATTGAAAGCAATAAGGAAAAAAGCCTCCCATTGATTTCAATGGGGAGCGCACGTATGCCGGCACCCATTCAAGTCAATGGGAGCTGCTTTTTACGCGCTCATTCTGAACGTGTTTTTACAATCAGAATGAGTGCAGCGTTACATCGTGTGAAGGCTCCCTAAGCCAGTTTATCGCTGTTTTACACCACGTGCTGAAATGCAGCAGCAGCTTTTTTTCCTGATGTCAGTAGTTGGCTGCAATGTCACTTCCAGCGCGGTAATATTTGTGACGCTTTGTTCAGACAGGGAGATACAGTTTAATTTAATCATGTCAGTGTTCCCCTACCTTTTTTCCCACCCCTGGAAAAAAAAATTATTTTCCTCAGGGCTCCAATACAAAATTATTTTTGAAAAAAAGATCATTGAAGTTTTGATGTTTATGGCACAGTCTTGGAATTTACAGCTGAAACACGTGGAACAAATTTCATTTGCTTGAAAAGTTATAACCTGCCTTAAAACTGCACATAGTTTTCAGATGCATTGATGAATGCATTCACAGGGTGCACCACAAATGAACCAAGTGAATTCACCCTCAAAGCTACATGATCCTACCCACTGAAAAGTGTTCTCTTCCCATCACCAACTGCTCAGAGTAGGCCTCTTTTTTCAAAACTGACATGTGTCACTTTAAATGGCGATAACTTTGAGACGCTTTAACTTACACAAGTGATTCTGAGATTGTTTTTTCGTAACACATTGTACTTCATGTCAGTAGTAAATTTTTTGTCAATGTTTTGTCTTTAATTATGAAAAAATAGGAAATTTGGTGAAAATTTTGAAAAAAATGCAGTTTTCAAACTTTGAAATTGCAAGCCTTTCAAATAGAAAGTCATACCACCCAAATTTTTTCATAAATATAATTAACCATGTCTCTGATTTATGTAGCAATCAAATTTTAATCACCCTTTCATTTTTTTCAAATATTATAAGGCTTACAAGTCAAGCAGTAATTTTCCAAATTTTCAAGAAAATTTCCAAAACAGATTTTTCAAGGGACCAGTTCAGTTCTGAAGGGAACTTGAAAGGCCTCTCTAATAAAACCCCCCAAAAGTCACCCCATTCTAAAAACTGCACTCCTGAAAGAATCCAAAACAGCAGTTAGAAAGTTTCTTAACCCTTTCAGCATTTCACAGCAATTAAAACAAAATGGAGGTCAAATTTACATTTTTCAATTTCTGTCACTAATATATTTATTTAGCCCTAGAATTTACACATTTACTAAGGGTTAAAGGAGAAATTGCACCCCATATTTTGTTACACAATTTCTCCCAAACACGACAATACCCCATATGTGCTGGTACCCTAATGTACGGGCACACGGTCGCTCTCAGAACAGATGGAGTGCTAATTGGATTTTGGAGGCCAGATTTTGCTAGAATATTTTTCAGGCGCCATGTCCCGATTGCAAAGCCCCCAAGGTGCCAAAACAGTGGAAAACCCCAAAATTTCACCCCATTTTGGAAACTAGACCCCTCAAGGAATTTATCAAGGGGTATAGTGAGCACTTGGACCCTACAGGTGTTTCACAGATTTTTTTACCAATGAGATGTGAAAATGAAAAATTACTTTTTTTATAATAAAATGTCACTGTAGCCCCAAATTTTTCATCTTCACAAAGGGTTAAAGGAAAATTGCACCCCACATTTTGTTACACAATTTCTCCTGAACACAACAATACCCCATATGTGCTGGTACCCTAATGTACGGGCACACGGTCGCTCTCAGAACGGATGGAGCGCTAATTGGATTTTGTAGGCCAGATTTTGCTAGAATACTTTTCAGGCACCATGTCCCGTTTGCAGAGCCCCCAAGGTGCCAAAACAGGGGGAACCCCCAAAATGTCACCCCATTTTGGAAACTATACCCCTCAAGGAATTTACCAAGGGGTATAGTGAGCCCTTTGACCCTACAGGAGTGTAACAGAATTGGCCCAACAAAAGGAAAAGTGACATTTTTTGCTATAAAATGTTGCTTTAACCTCAAATTATGCATTTCCATAAGGGGTTAAAAGAGAAAATGCACCCCACAAATTGTCAAGCATTTTCTCCCAACTACAGAAATGCCCCATATGTGGATGTAAAGTGATGTATGGGCATACTGTAAAGTCCAGAGCTGAAGGATCACTATTGGGATTTTGGAGGGCAAATTTTGCTGAAATCTGTTTCAGGCACCATGTTGCATTTGGAGAGCCCCTGAAGTGCTAGTACAGTGGAAAACCCCCACCCCCACCTCTCCACCCCCCCCCCCCCCAAAAAAAAAAAAAATGACCCCATTTTGAAAACTAGACCCCTCAAGGAATTTATCAAGGGGTATAGTGAGCACTTGGACCCTAAAGGTGTTTCACAGATTTTTTTATCATTGAGATGTGAAAATGAAAAATTACTTTTTTTCCAATAAATCATCCATTTAGCGCCATATTTTTCATTTTTGCAAGTAGGTAGAGAATTAAGAGCCCCCCAGAGTTTGTTACACAATTTCTCCTGAACACGGCAATACCCCATATGTGATCATAATCTGCTGTATGGGTACATGTTGGGGTTCAGAATGGAAAGAGCGCTATTTGGATTTTGGAGGGCAGATATTGCTAGAATAGTTTTGAGGTGCCATGTCGCATTTGCAGAGCCCCTAAAGTATCAATACAGTGGAAACCCCTCAAAAGTGACCCCATTTTAGAAACTACACCCATTAAGGAATGTATCAAGTGGTATTATGATTTTGAGACTAAAAATGCTTCCCAAAAATTGAAATTTTTAAAGAAATATGCCATTTTAGTGTCCAATACATAGCACCCACTTTGTGTTGTCAGAGACCTGCACTTCTAAAACTATTAAGTGGGCGATGGGTTTATTCTGCAGGTCGGAACGGTTACGGCGATACCTCATTTATAGTATTTTTTTATGCAATACTAATTCTGCAGAATAAAAACATATTTGGGGACATAAATCAATGATTTTTTCCTCTGAGAGGCGTAACATTTTTATTTTTCGCTTGACAGTGTTGGTTGAGGGCTTATTTTTTGCGGGATAACCTGTGCATTTTATTGGTACTATTTTGGGGTACATATGACTTTTTGATCACTTTTTATAGCACATTTTGTAAGGTGAGATGGCGAAAAATCACTACTTCCGGCAGGTTTTTTCCTTTTTTTTTTTCCCCGCCGTTCACTGTATACATTAAATATTGTTTCAGTTTTGTTGTACAGGTTGTTACGGACTTTTTTGTGTTTTTTTTTACATAATTCATTTTTTATAGAAAAAAGGGATTTTTGGGGCTTTATAACTTTATTAATTGTTTCCAAATACTTTTTTTTTTTTTTACACTTTTTTTTAAACTTTTTCTTGTGTCCCTATGGGACACTTGGATTAGTGATGATTTCATCACAAATCCTCTATTATAGAGTGAGACACAGCCTGCATGTGTCTCACTCTAGAAACAGGAAGTGAGCTGTGCGGACGGCACCACTCACTTCCAGAAGACCCCGGCAGCATCAACAGGTAAGTGGGGGCTCAGGGCTGCCTGGGGTTACTAACCAGACCCCAGGCTACATATTACAGATACCGGCACCCCCCGATCTCGCCGCGGGGGGTGCTGGGGGGGGGGGAGATTGTGGCACCCTTTGTTTGTGGTGGTCATGTTTGACCATCGCAATCAAAGGGTTAAAACCTCCGATCGGTAAAAATACCAAACGGAGGTTATGGAAAAGGGTGATAGCTGTCGGTAACAGCTATCACCCGGTTCCGATTCCGCCCGCTCAGCTAGTGAGCAGGTGGAATCACCATGACGTACTAGTACTTCATGGTGCACGAAGTACCTAGCGCCCATGACGTACTAGTACGTCATGGGTCGTTAAGGGATCATAGATTAAATTACAGAATCCATAGCGGAAGACTCTACTGATCCCCCCAAATTTGAGCCCATATGCCGGCTGTGGGTGATGTTTCAGAAGTCTTCTGAGTTTTCCTCTTTCTTCTCCTGATCTGAGGATGTCTTCTACTTCTCCTCTGGGAGGCCAGTCATTCCCCTATGACCTCTTTTTTACCTTGTGACGTTCACTCAACTGTTTGTATGTGAGTCTACCAACCTCCTCAACATTATTGTCTTTTTCAGTTCTACCTTCATCATGTTTGGCAGAATGCGCCTTCTTCTCTAGACATTCCTTTATGTTCTCTACTTGTTTAGGCGGCTTGCATGCTTCCATGCTTTTTTGTTAATTTTGTCTTTGTTCCCTTGTATTGTTGTTTGAAAAATACCTTAATAAAAATCGATTAAGCATAAATTACAACATGTAATGTCAGTCAGCTGCTTCTAAGGCCAACAGGATATTGTCTCGCATTGAAAGGATTAAAGGGATATGGACTCATGGGACAGAGATGTAATATCACCACTGGTGCGGCTCCATCTGGATTATGCAGTTCAGTTCTGGGCACCAGTACATAGAAAGAATATCCTAGAGTTGGAAAAGGTTCAACACAGGGCCACAAAACTAATAACTCTGTGGACTTAGGTCCATTTTGTTGCCTCTAATCTGGAGAAGAGGCGTTTTATGGGAGATATGATAAACCTGTATAAATATATAAATGGCCCATACAAGAAATATGGGGAAAAGCTGTTCCATGTAAAATCTCCTCAAAAGACAAGGGGGCAATCTCTCCGTCTGGAGAAAAAAAGGTTTACTCTCAAGAGCAGACATAGCGTCTTCCTTGTAAGGACTTTGTATCTGTGGAATAGCAAACCTCAGGAGCTGGTCACAACAGCAATAGCCAGCAGCTTCAGAAAAGGATTAGATGCCTTTGTAGAGCAAAATAGCATTGATAGTTATGGAAATGTGTAGACTTTCAAGACATTTCCCATCCCCTGGTTGAACTTGATGGATATATCTCTTTTTTCAACCATACTATGTACCTATGTAATTATGTAACTGTAGCAATACACTGCAGGGAATAATGCATAAAATGGATAACTTGCTTTAGCACAGCCTTTTTTGTTGTTTTTCACTATCCCAATGCTGCCTGAGAATTGTTCCTCTCTGTGCGTAGCCTTATACACTGCCTATGATATCATCATGGTGACCTCTCTATAAACCTCTTACGATAGACTGAGAGACTGTAAGCTAAGAACTACAAAAGCCCACCTAGGTTACAGATGGGATGCTCACGGTATCCTCCGCTCTTTTTCTTCCTCATGTTTTATATGGTGGAAGCATTTTGGCTGGTTTGCTCGAAATGAATTGTAAAAGTTTTAGTTACCTTAATAATGAACTGAGTGTCCATGTCCATTATCTCTGGAGGGTGAAGTTTTGTGTAGTATGCGGGGGGTTGTCTAGCCGGAAGCTCTGGAGAATAAGGTTGGGCACAGGGGTACATTGGTCATGGAGGAGTGTGGTTCCAGCCGCAGTGGAGCAGCCAAATTACCACTCACTAACAGAACAACAAACAACTTAGACTTCACAAATTCAAGCAGGTTACTCCTGTTTTTATTTAAGCATCTGAAGCAGGGAGATTTTAACATATGGCACAGTGAACAAACAAAATAAATTGTGCTTGTCTGATCAGTAACTAAATATCTTCTATCTATAGCAGTAGCTTCACCAGACAGACTATAGCAGATTGTGCTATAGATCTTTTACAGACATAAGTTTGAAGAAATACAACAACAGAGCTTTGATCCTAAATTGTCTATTACCTGTCATTGAAGCCCATGACCTATTAGAAAAAGTGTCTCGATGTGGAAGGATAATAGATAGAGATGGGCGAACCAATTAGTTATGAGCCAGGTTCGACTGGTGATTCGTCTCAGACTAAAATGGCTGCTGCCATATGAGCTGTGCAGGCAAATACAGAAGAGACATGTGTTTTGTTAGTAACTATGATATTCTGCTGCCTGCTGACAGCTGCTCAGTCACTAGACATTAGACCAGGGATCCTCAAACTACAGCACGCGGACCACATGTGGCCAACCGAGTACATTTTTCTGGACCACTGGCAGGGGTGCACCTGTAACAAAGCTCCTAGGGCTGTGATGGCGAACCTATGGCACCCAGATCACTCACTATTGGGGAATTTGGTACAGGATTCCCTGTTAGTGAGTGATCCCTTCTTTCAGCTGTAAATGCACATACAGCTGAAAGCTGTCAGTGTAGGCTGTGGTCCACGCAATCGAGGCCTAAATTGATTTGCAGAGCGTGACCTCTGCCCCGGCGCAGGCGCGATGATGTAAGTCATCAACACCTGCAGTCTGAAGGAGGAGGATGCCCGGCGGCTCTTCATGGGACTTCAGGTAAGTATAATTGTGCGTGTGTGTGTGTGGGGGGAGGGGTAGGGGGGCTAATGTGGAGCATTTAATATTGTGTGTGGATGGGGGTTACTGTGGAGCATTTAATATTGTGTGGGGAGGGGGCTACTGTGGAGCATTTAATACTAAGTAGGGAGGGGGCTACTGTGGAGCATTTAATACTGTGTGGGGAGGGGGCTACAGTGGAGCATTTACACGTGGACAAAATCGTTGGTACTCCTCATTTAATGAAAGAAAAACTCACAATGGTCACAGAAATAACTTGAATCTGACAAAAGTAATTTGCCAAATGACATGTTGATAAGCCATCTGGGAGAATGTCCTATGGACAGATGAGACAAAAATATACATTTTTGGCAAGGCACATCAGCTCTATGTTCACAGACCGAAAAAATTAAGCATATCTTGAAAAGAACACTCTACTGTGAAACATGGAGGAGGCTCTGTTATGTTCTGGGGCTGCTTTGCTGCATCTGGCACAGGGTGTCTTGAATCTGTGCAGGGTACAATGAAATCTCAAGACTATCAAGGGATTCTAGAGAGAAATGTGCTGCCCAGTGTCAGAAAACGTGGTCTCAGTCGCAGGTCATGGGTCTTGACACAACATAATGACCCAAAACACACAGGTAAAAATAACCAAGAATAGCTAAGAGAATTATTCTGAAGTGGCCTTCTATGAGCCCTGACCTAAATCCTATTGAGAATTTTTGGAAGGAGCTGAAACATGCCCTCTGGAAAAGGCAACCTTCATACCCTAGACGACTAGAGCAGTTTGCTCATGAGTTGTGGGTCAAAATACCTGTTGAGAGCTGCAGAAATCTCATTGACACTTAAAGGAATCGTTTGATTGCAGTGATTGCCTCAAAAGGTTGTTCAACAAAATATTAAATTAAGGGTACCATAATTTCTGTCCGGGCCTGTTTCATGAGTTTTATTTTTTTTTTTTTTTTAATTCTGTTGAGACATGGTTGAAAAGCAATGTCTGACTTTCACTTGCTCATTTTCATAGAATTTTTATATATTATTACTTTTGTCAGATTCAAGTTATTTCTATGACCACTATTGTGTTTTCTTTCATTAAACGAGGGGTACCAATAATTTTGGCTATGTGTGTAATACTTTGTGGGGAGGGGGGCTACTGTGGAGCATTTAATACTATGTGGGGAGGGGGGCTACTGTGGAACAGAGGATTAGATATGCGTGTCTGCACACAGTTGTACACGCCATAGGATTAGATACACGTGTCTACACACAGTTCCACACGCCGTAGGATTAGATACGTGCCTCTTAACACAATACCACACTTTGGAGGATTAAATACATGCCTCTGCACACAGTAACACAAGCCTGAGAATTAGATATGCGCCTCAGCACACAGTACCACACGTGGGGAGGATTAGATACGCGTGTCTGCACACAGTACCACACGCCAGAGCATTAGATACATGCGTCTGCACACAGTACCACATGCCATAGGATCAGATACGCGCGTCTACACACATTTCCACATGGCGTAGGATTAGATACGTGCCTCTTCACACAATACCACACAGGGGAGGATTAGATACGTGCGTCTGCACACAGTACCACATGACCGAGGGTTAGATATGCGCGTCTGCACACAGTTCCACACGCTGAAGGATTAGATATGCGTGTCTGCACAAAGTACCACCGCCAGAGGATTAGATACACGCGTCTACACACAGTTCCACACGGCGTAGGATTAGATACATGCCTCTTCACACAATACCACACAGGGGAGGATTAGATACGTGCGTCTGCACACAGTACCACATGACCGAGGGTTAGATATGCGCATCTGCACACAGTACCACACACCAGAGGATTGAATATGCACATCTGCACACAGTATTAGATACATGCGCCTGCAGACAGTTTCACACGCCGGAGGGTTAGATACACGCATCTGCACACAGTACCATACGCCAGGGGATTGGATACATGCGTCTGCACACAGTACCACATGCCAGAGGACTGGATACGCCCATCTGCACACAGTTCCACATACCAGAGGATTAGATAAGCATGTCTGCACACAGTACCACATGCCATAGAATTAGATACGTGCGTCTGCTTACAGTTCCACACGCCAGAGGATTAGATACGCGCGTCTGCACACAGTTGTACACGCCATAGAATTAGATACACACGTCTACATGCCACAGGTGCATGCCACAGTCAATACGTGAAGCAGAATTTATGGGCATGGGACAATACATAGCTTTCATGTTCCACTGGAGCATTCTTTTGAACATTATAAGCCACAGTCTAGTAATGTGCAGCACCTATATAGGGCTTTTGGGGGGTTTGGGTGACTTTTTTTTCTATGCTTTATTACTTTTTCAAATGGTAGGCAAATTTATGGTGTTCCACAAATTTTCCTTGAAATTTTGTAAATTTGTCACTCTGCTAACAAAATATTGATATGGCATGTCCTCCCATACAGGGAAAACTAACAGGATAATCCAGGTTATTTTCTTCCAACCAAGTGTTGTTCTTAGAATCTGAGAATATTCTTGATTTTTAAGCTAGCAGTCAATTGTGAAGTTATTTATTTATCACTTCACTTTTCAAGTGCAGGCACCCTCCCAAATTCTTCAAATTTACTCTTATGGCATAATAAAAAGCAAATAAAACAAATAACCCCACCACTGCACTCCATAAATAATTTTTTTTTTTTTTTTTTTTTTTTTGAAAAGCCAATTCTTTTCTACTAGACACATAGCCCAAATAACAAGCCTTTAGAACTAATAACTCTTCAAGAAGGGGCTAATGTTTCTATAAAACCAATGTTTTTTTGCAATACCACTGCCATGTGTAAGTTTTGAAGAGTTTAAAATGTTTAACTTCATAAAAGTGAGTGTCAGGGCAGTGTTTGGTTTATATCTATTGGTTATCCTTCATTTTTCCATAGGCATACATGTCACTTTCACTTTGAAATAACTTCAGCTGTTTTTGGGTAAGTTCACACTGAGTAAACGCTAGCTTATTTTGTAGAGTAAAATTACACTTGTAAATTTTGCTATCCCATTGACTTCAATGATATTTTTTTACAAGTGTAAAAATACGCCTGTAAAAAATACGCCTGTAAAAAATACGCCTGTAAAAATACGCCTGTAAAATGTCATTGAAGTCAATGGGATAGCAAAATTTACAAGTGTAATTTTACTCTACAAAATAAGCTAGCGTTTACTCAGTGTGAATGCACCCTAAAATTACACTTGTAAATTTTGCTATCCCATTGACTTCAATGACATTTTACAGGCGTATTTTTACAGGCGTATTTTTACAGGCGTATTTTTTACAGGCGTATTTTTACACTTGTAAAAAAATATCATTGAAGTCAATGGGATAGCAAAATTTACAAGTGTAATTTTACTCTACAAAATAAGCTAGCGTTTACTCAGTGTGAATGCACCCTTTTGTTGTTTTTTTCCTATGTAGGCACACACTCTCCCTAATATGTATGATTATCCCCTGACCCTGTTTTTCCCTTAGAGAGCTAGAAATTGAATAGATATGTTTCTAGGAGCCCTGATAGAGTTATACATGTCCCAATTTAAGATGTGGATAATATCGAACTTTTTTCACCTAAAACAAATCTGGGACCCGAGCCACCCAAACATGAAATGCATCTTGAGAGGTTCGCTAATCTCTAATAATAGAATAAAATAAGGAAAACCTTTATTAAATCAACTAATTAAAAAACCGGCGTCTAAATCCACCGAGATACTCCATGGAAGCGCTGCTGAGCTAATAAGCTTTGTAAAGCACTCTATCTAGCCTTAATAAAGCAAAAGTTAAAAAAAAAAAAAAGTATGACATTCCATAGAGTACGGTTTGTGATGATATGTGTAATGACTGTACAATAGCCGATCTGCCAATCTGATCAGATTGTGCAAAGTGATCACAATACTGCTATGCATGTATTAGTGTGCCAGAGTGGCTACATTGCTGCACAAGCCTGCTTAACAAACTTGGAATGTTGTGATTGCATAAAAACAGACAAAAAGAAAAGAGGTTGTCTTAACATGTAGAGAATATTGTAATATGTGTTTTGGTGCCAAAGTGGCAACTTTATCCAGTTCAGCACCATAATGCAGGAAAGTTAAGAATACTCATATCTGCTTTTTTTTTTTTTTTTTTTTTTTTTTTTTAGTTAATCTTTTTTTTTACACTGATGCATCACGAATGCATCATATCAATTAAAGTTTCTGGGTCCGCGAAAAAAACAGATGTCATCTGTGTGTCATCTTTTTTTTTTTTTCAAGGACCCAGAAACATATAAAGTATAGAAAATGAAACACTAAAAACAGTGGGTCTGTCTTTCAAAATGGCAAAAGTCGTTCAACTAGGGACAGCACACATTTGCAAATCAGCAGGATGGGGTGTTGTCTGTGAATTGTATTGTAGTGTGAATGAGACCTAAGTCCAGTCTCATTCTGAAACCACTACAGTTGTTATTTAGTCTGAAATGGTACTGAAAAAAAGCATGGAGAGGTGCTCGGTCAGCTGAGAGGGTCAACAAGGCCAACTTTCAAGATAATAGGGTTGTGCTGGCTTTTGTGTCTTGTGGTATAAGCGTACGTGATTTGAAGCTTGAGTTGGGCCAGGGTAATTTTTGGTTACAAGATGGAGTGCATCTTAATGCAGTTGGCATTGATATGTGATCCTCAGTCTGCAGGAAGACATCGAAAAGGCTCAGTTGTTGTGCGGGGCATCACATGTCTGAGGTGTGAGGGCACACTTGCGTTGTCAGGTGGGGGTTCCTGAAGTTGGTGGAAATTTGAGCGTCAGACCATTTTTGTCGCTTCAAGGACCTCCATTCAGGTGCTGTAGCTTTAAATAAGCTTTAAGCTGTTTATAATATGTTTCTATTTTGTAATTGTTAATAAACTGGCTGTTGTGGCCTGATTTATCCAACAAGACGCTGCCCATGTTTTTATTATGGGGGGGGGGGGTAAGGTAAGGGTAAGGGATTATTTGTTGATGGCCTGGGGGGTTCTAGAAGTTGTCACACATCACACTTTGCAATACAGTCATGTTTGTGACAAGATTGTATGAAGGAGCTATTGCAGTGCAATACAATAAGAATACAAGTAAAGGAAAGAAGCTTTTACATCAGTCAACTCAAATTATAAGTTCATTAGAAGCTTACATTAACTGATGTATTATTCCTTGTCTTCTATACTTATTTTATAAATATTTCATGGAAATTGCTAAATTGTCAGCAAAAATGTCAGCTCAGTGCATTCAGGGTTTGTTATTATCACTGAAAAAAAAGGTTTGTTAGGTGCAAATATGTGAGAGTTTATCAAGCGTATGTTCGTTGGTATGGTCATGAATATGCATTGCACACAGACTTGTATATACTGTATATAAGCAGTTTATAGTTACAGTCAGTGCTGTCATAATAATGCAGTTAAATAATTTACTATACAGTGTATACTGCTGCCAGAGTGTACATGGAATAAACTCCACTGTACAGTACAAACAAATGGTGAATCCAAACTGTACTATTCAATAAAAGGGAGTCTACCTCCAGAAACTCAATATCAAACCCATCACAGTACATTGTAGGGACATTATGTTGAACATCATCATTATAGATGAGCGAACAGTAAAATATTTGATGTTCATTATTCGTTACGAATAGCATCTCAATATTCGACTATTCGAATGAATATCGAACCCCATTATTGTCTATGGGAGAAAATGCTTCGTTTCAGGGGATCCCACCAGTCGACTCAGGAGGGTCACCAAGTCCACTATCACACCTCAGGAAATGATGACAACACCTCTAAAATGCAACTGGGACAGCAGGGGAAGCATGTTTGGGGGCATCTAACACACCAAAGTCCCTCTGGTCAAACTCTATCAAAGTGGGAAAATACATGGAAACCTTCTTTACTCCCCAAATGGATGGACACAAACCCCAATTTAAGCTCAACAAACATTAACAAGCACCCCTTTAAATCACGTTCCCCATGACAACCACAGATGGAATAGGCAATGGGAAATCCTTCAGTCCCCACCCTGAACTGTCATTGTGGATGTGTGTGTGTGTGTGTGTGTGTGATGTGGTAAGACCTTCCAAAATTCACTTTTAAGGCCCTTAACATAAGCCCTTCCAAATTAAGTTACAGGCCCTTAAGCTGAGCTACCAGCAGAAATTGAGGCCCTTCATGTGACTTCAGCCTCTTACCAGCAGAGTTTTAGGCCCTTTAACTTAGTTCAGCCTGAGTAGAGCCTTTAAAAAGCAGTGTTTTTGGCCCTTGGAGTGAGTGGAGCCTTTAAACTACAGTGCTTTTGGCCCTTGACATGAGTAGAGCCTTTAGAAAGTAGTGTTTTTGGCCCTTGCAGTGAGTAGAGCCTTGCACCAGCAGTGTTTTTGGCCCTTGGAGTGAGTGGAGCCTTTAAACTACAGTGCTTTTGGCCCTTGGCAGGAGTAAAGCCTTTAGAAAGCAGTGTTTTTGGTCCTTGGAGTGAGCAGAGACTTGCACCAGCAGGTGTTTTTGGCCCTTGGAGTGAGTAGAGCCTTTAAACTACAGTGTTTTTGGCCCTTGGCATGAGTAGAGCCTTTAGAAAGCAGTGTTTTTGGTCCTTGGAGTGCGTAGAGCCTTGCACCAGCAGTGTTTTTGGCCCTTGGAGTGAGTGGAGCCTTTAAACTACAGTGCTTTTGGCCCTTGGCATGAGTCGAGCCTCGCACCAGCAGTGTTTTTGGCCCTTGGCGTGAGTAGAGCCTTTAAAATACAGTGTTTTTGGTCCTTGGCATGAGTAGAGCCTCGCACCAGCAGTGCTTTTGGCCCTTGGAGTGAGTAGAGCCTTTAAAATACAGTGCTTTTGGTCCTTGGAGTGAGTACAGCCTTTAAAAAGCAGTGTTTTATGCCCTTTTGGTGACTAGAGCCATGCAGCAGCAGTGTTTCATTTTTGGCCCTTGGGGGTGAGCCACAAAACATTAATTTTCAGGCCCTTGGGGTGAGCCGTAAAACATTAATTTTCAGGCCCTTGGGGTGAGCCGTAAAACATTAATTTTCAGGCCCTTGGGGGTGACCCCTAAAAAATTAGATTTCAGGCCCTTGGGGGTGAGCCCTAAAACATTAATTTTCAGGCCCTTGGGGTGACCCCTAAAACATTAAGTTTCAGGCCCTTGGGGGGAGCCCTAAAAAAATTAGATTTCAACCCCTTGGGGGTGAGCCCTAAAAAATTATTTTGCAGGCCCTTGGACTGGAGCCCTAAAAAATTGAGTTGCAACCCCCTGGAGGGGGGGGAGATAATGGAAATATTATCTTTTTTTTAATATAAAAAAAAATAAAATTGTTTGCTGACTGAATCTCTCCAGTACCTGTGCTATGGAGTGGATACCCAGCTGGTTATCCACATCCTTACCCATGTCCCCTGCTGCTGCTGGCAGCCCCTCTCCAGTACCTGGACTGTGGAGTGGATATACAGCTGGGTATCCACATCCTAGCCCACGTCCCCTGCTCATAATGACGAAGGACATTGGTGGCAGCCCCTCTCCAGTACCTGGACTGTGGACTACTGTACACACCCAGCTGGGTATGCACGTCCACGTCCTCGCCCACGTCCCCTGCTGCTACGCTGCAAGATTTGCAGATAAATTTTATATTGAGCTCTGAAAAGAGCTGTTATTTCCAATTCTTGCCTAACCAAAGCACTGTATCGCCCTTAGACCAAGCTCTCCCTATCACTCCAAAACAAGAATGAGACGAAGATGGCCGACACTATTCTTATGAATTGAGAGGTCACATGTTTTCGGCAGCCAATGGGTTTTTTCAATTTTTTTCACTGCCTCCATTGTCGTAGTTCCTGTTCCACCTGCCCTGCGCAGTTATTGGTGCAAAAAATGCGCCAGGGAAGGTGGGAGGGGACACAAATCTTTACTGCGTATGAGGCCTTGTATTCGATTGTGAAGGAATACATCAAACGCCATGATATTCGATCGAATACCTATTCGATCGAACAGCATTCGCTCATCTCTAATCATCATAACTTTAGTACCATAACTGTACCATTTCCTTGAAAAATCAATTTTTATAAATATGGAAATGAGGCAAACCTGTATGGCTCCGGTATGCCATTGCTCTTGAGTTTCATTTACATAAATGAAGCTTCTATTGGACTATATAATGGTATTATGGTGCTTAGTTTAATATCTCTGTCAGGAAGCTTAATCTAGCTGCTTCACCTTTAATATTATGGTTTCAACCTGGGTAGCTTTTACAGTTTCAGAATTTCCCTGGGTTTATCCAATTAGCAGCCGAGGAGGCCTATATAAGATCCGCATTCAGATTCTCTATCGTCTTTTGTCTGTGACGTGTCCGTTTGGATTTTTGACCCTTTGCATGTTTCCGGATTTCACATTTGTCTTCTGGTTTTGCCTCTAACTTTCTCTCCCAGGTATTATCTACCACAATTCCGTATACTGTTTTCTCTTTTAGGATTCTTGTAAAGCTGGGTAAATATGTTCATCTATTTTATGATTACAGCATAAAAAGGGGGATTTATTTAGGTATATTTAGCATTCACCAGTCCCAGTTACTCAGCATTTCCTGGACCATGAATGGCAAAACTACCTAGCTTTGCAACATACAATAACATAATTCCGCCATTAGACTAGTATGTACAGTAGAACAGCTATGTAAAATGTACAGAAATGTAAAAAAAAAAAAAGGTTAAGGGTATCAGAATATGGTGACTTGAGCATCTTTCATAGTTTAGAATTTTTGTAAAGGTATTAAAACATATCAAAAACTATATAAATTTGATATGACTTTTTTCGACCCATAGAGTGTAAGTAATTGCATAGTCAGCACCTTAAAAACAGAACCCATAAAAAATGGCAGAATTACGGGGTTTTTTAATATCACCCCACTAAAAATAAGCCCTTAGCCTGCTATGGCTCTTGAGAGGTGGGGAGTAAAACAGAAAAGCAAAAAAATAAATGAAAAATGGCATCAAAACGGAAAGGGGTTAAAAGACAGAAGTTTGTTTTGTTCAGATGGGTCCAAAATATTTGCAGCGCCATAACTTTCCTCATGATAAGTAGGCACTGCCCCTCCCCCCTGTTATTAGCTTGGTACAGTCTCCCTATGAGAGCTAGGCTAAGTCTCCCCTCATAATAGTTAGGCACAACCTCCCCCCCAAAAAAAAAAATTAAAAATAGCGAGGCATAGTCTCTACATAATAACTAGACACAGCCCTTATTATAGTCAGCACAGGTCCCCATAAGGGCCAGCAGGAGCAGTAATCTAAGGCTGCATTCACACAGAGTAACGCCAGGCGTCATTTGTGTGTAATTTGTGTGTCTTTTACGGCCGTCATAAAACGTTTACATAGAGTTCTATAGGAAAAGACGGCCGTCATTTACAGCCATCATTTACGGCCGTCATTGTAATGACGGCCGTAAATGACGGCTGTAAATGACGGCCGTCTTTTCCTATAGAACTCTATGTAAACGTTTTATGACGGCCGTAAAAGACACACAAATTACACACAAATGACGCCTGGCGTTACTCTGTGTGAATGCAGCCGAATGTCAGCCTGTCAGACATCACAGCAATAAACATCTTCATATCACAATACACAGAACTACTTTTCAGTATGAGATGTGATCCTATAGAGAGAGAGAGACAGGTTCTCCCACTTCCTTCCTCCTTGCAGAGATAATGCAATATTTCTGGAGATAAAGCCCTCACTTCATTAGACGTAAATAGTCACTTACTCTAGGTTCACATCTGCGCTTGGGTTTCCATTCTTCGGGTCCACTTGGGGACCGGAAAAGCTGAAACCTAATCTGCTTAAATAGAGGTTACCAGCAGATATCTGCATGCCCCATAGACTATAATGCGGGATTTCTGCCAAGTTTCCGTCCAAAAAATCTGGAAAGAAAAGTCTCGCTTGCAGGACTTTTCTCTCCACATTTTTAAAGTGGAATGAGGAACGGAATTCCTGAGCGCTCAGCGACCCTGACTTCCTAAGTTGCATACTTTATTGTTTCTAGTCCTTGCTCCATGAAATACTTGATTCCAATATTTCACTCCATGTGTCGGGATCTGGAAGTGTGGCTGACCTTGGAATTTTGGGGAAGGGGCCAGTGTTGAAGGGGCCAATCTTAGGTGAGCTATGATTATATAGCATTACTTACTGCTCTCTTTGTGCATAATTTTTCCTGATCATATACACGTGTTTGTTCTGAGTACTGTGGTACTTTGTGATGCAGAACTAAGCTGTCATTTCAAGGTGTGTTACATTCCGGGCTCTGCAACAAGAATCCGGGGTAGAGGATCAGGGGGAGAGGGATCTTGCTACACTCCAACTTCAGCGGGCAAGCTATAAGATAGTGGTGAATTCAGTAGTGAATGGTGCTCACTGTTATTATGAAGAAAGAAATGACAGTGCCTTATTTCAAACTGAATACTTGTGTATTAAGAAAGGGAAGAAAGTATTATTTCACCCCTCTGAAAACCACTGTTGCCTCCACATCTTGAGTACGCTGTCCAGTTTTGGGCATCAGTTCATAAAAAAGACATGAGAGCTGGAGAGAGTTCATAGAAGGATAACCATATTAATATGCATGGAACGTCTCTCTTATGAAAATAGGTTATCGAAACTAAATTTATTTAGCCTGGAGAAGAGAAGGCTAAGGAGGATATGATATCTTTGTACAAATATGTCACCAGTCCCTGGAATAACCTATGTAATAAATTATTTGTTTTGCAGACCTGAGATAGACTGTGGGGGCTCTGCTTACAGTTAAAGGATGATGAAATTTCTTTATAAATTTTATAATTACTGGACCATAAAGTTATAAAATATTGTACTACATGATTTGATGAAAATGTGAACAGATTTAATACAGGGTTAGATATACAAAATATTTTCTTGTAAACCACAATACTGGAATCCAGGGATCTGTGCAATTTCCAGCAGGGGCCTGGAAGAATTTTTTTTTTTTTCATAGATCTTATTCACACATTTTTGTAAAGGCCATTTTTGTAATATGTCCATTATTAGACAGTTTGATGTCAATGGAGCAGGTCGCAAGTTCATTTTTCTGATGGTCTGTTTTTTGTCCATTTTCATTAATCCTTCATAGACCTAAGTCTATGAGGAGCCTGTAAAAATTGCAGCTCCTCCATGGATGCAAAATACGTCCTAACCCGCTAACTGTGTACTTAAACTGCAATGTGTTAGTATAGCTAATAAAGCTAGAAAATAACATAGTCTGTTAACAGTAACATGTCAAATGGAGCTTCCTTTCTTAAATCTATGTGTTGTGGTGTTCTATGTTATTTCTCCTTGAAATTTATGAATAAATTGACACCTAGATGTTATGAGTTGAGGATTAGAGTTGAACGAACAGTAAAGTATTCGATATTCGTTTTAAATAGCCGCTCAATATTCGACTATTCAAACGAATATCAAACCCCATTATAGTCTATGGGAGAAAATGTTTCGTTTCAGGGGATCCCACCATTTGACTCAGGAGGGTCACCAAGTCCACTATCACACCTCAGCAAATGATGCCAGCACCTCTGCAATGCAACTGGGACAGCAGGGGCAGCATGTCTGGGGGCATCTAACAAGACCAAGTCACTGCTTTACCCCAAAATCACAGCCTATCAACTACACACGTTCCACTTTTACACTTTCTTGGCTTTGCCTCAAAAAAATGCAGAAAATCTGCATATAAAAAGCTGCATTTCTGCAATGTGGGTTTTGAGCCTTAAATGTATTTTACCCCTGTGAAAAGTGGGAAAGCAATGTCTGTGTCATCAGACCGTTGTTTTCACAATGAGAGGAGTGTTTTGTTTCTGTCATGTGAATTGCTGATGATGATCCTGATTATTTCCTACTGCCGACGAACTGAAAATGACCTGTGTTTTGCCAAGCAACATCTACGTCAGTAAATGCTAGGGACACCCTGTCTGTATGAGTAGAGTATATTTTTTGGTTGTGACGTCACTACACTCTAGAAGAGAGAAGTCCTGTCCTTACGCAGGTCAGAGGAGGCAGAGAAGAAAGCTTAAAGGGAAATTTAGTTAGCATGGTGGGAATGGGTCCCAAGCCCCTAGTCCCTATATAGCCATTGACTTTGGTCATTACTTATACTTCTGAAACTAAACCTGATCATTACAAAGCTGCCTATATAACAAATTATGTTATTTGTAATAATATAGATATTAAAATTGATGAAATTTATCAATTGAAATGAATGACTAAGCTAACTGAATAGATATTACCCGTATTTTACGGACTATAAGGCGCACTGGACTATAAGCCGCATTGCCCATGAGCGCCTTATAGTCCGTCTCGGTTCATATATAAGGCGCACCGGACTATAAGCCGCAGTCCGGTGCGCATTATATCTTATTGAAAGCGGTGGCAGGCAGACTTTGCCAGCGGCCGCTTAACCCCCCGCGTGCCAGCCGCTTCTATTGGAAGCGCTCGGCAGGCGAGGAGGGGCTCTATCAGCAAAATCATGCTGATAGAGCCCAACCGTAAACGTTAGATTAAACTACCCCCCCCCCCCATTTTAAAATAAAAGCCTGAAACAGAATGTGAAACTTACCGAGCGGTGCAGGGTGGGCGGGCATTCAGGCCTCCTCTTCCTCCGATGTTCCGTCCTCCTCCGGCGCTCGCAAGCTGATAATGGCCAGGGCACATGCGCAGTAGAAGCATTATGATATTGCGCATGCGCCCAGGCCATTATCAGCGAGCGCCGGAGGAGAAGGACGGAACATCGGAGGCAGAGGAGGCCTGAATGCCCGCCCGCCCTGCACCGCTGGGTAAGTTTCACGTTCTGTTTCAGGCCGGCGTGACAGCAGGGCTGCCGGACACTTCCTATTCATTTCTATGGGAGCAGGCATGCAAGCGCTCCCCATAGAAATGAATGGACTGCTTTTTTCCATTCATTTCTATAGGGAGCGCTCGCATGCCGGCTCCCATAGAAATGAATGGGAAGTGTCTGTCCATTCATTTCTATGGGGAGCGCTCGCATGCCTGCTCCCATAGAAATGAATAGGAAGTGTCCGGCAGCCCTGCTGTAACGCCGGCGTGTACGGCTGTGATACACGCCGGCGTTCGGTAGTGTGAATGCACCCTTACGGTGCCTTTTATGTATGTATGGAAGCGGCACGCAGTCTTTGCCGCCGCTTCCATCCATATATAAGCCGCACCGGACTATAAGCCGCACTTACGATTTCTGAGGAAATCGTAGGTTTTTATGTGCGGCTTATAGTCCGGAAAATACGGTATGTTGAATCCACGTGGCCAAAATTAAATTTTAAAGCAAAATGAGATTGCCATCTAGTGGACAATTACAAAATTGCAGTCTTGTATTAAAGATACAAACACATTTGCTAAAAGAACAAAGTTTATCTCTTTGGATTTAACAAGTCTTGAAAAATGACACACAAAAATGTATACATAAGAGGGGCCACACGGTGGCTCAGTGGTTAGCACTGCAGCCCTGCAGCACTGGAGTCCTGGTGTTCAAATCTCGCCAAGGGCAAAAAACCATCTGCAAGGAGTTTGTATGTTCTCCTCGTGTTTGCATGGATTTCCATCCCATATTCCAAAAAAGACATACTGATAGGGAAAAATGTACATTGTGAGCTCTATGTGGGGCTCACAATCTACATTAAAAAAAAAAAAAAAAAAAATGTATACATAAGGCCAGAAGCGAAATGATGAGTTGAAGGGGTTATCTCCTCTGGACAATCTCTGCATGTTAGATGGTTCCCTTGGCAAAGACGCAGGTCAGAACGTGTCCCCTAACTGGTACCTTAATAGTAAGCAATTATCTATGAGGATATACTTAAAATCTCCCTGCAGCACCACCCCAGGGAATATTAAAAAGGATTCTATCATAAGGCCTCGTTCACACGGTGTAACGTGCCGCGTGATGTGGCACGTGTACGCCATGGGACCCTATGCGTGCCGTACACGCTCCCATTGATTTCAATGGGAGCGGGGATCGTATGCGCCGCGCTAGTTTGCGGCTGTGCATTTATTCACGGCCGCAAACTAGCGCGGCGCATACGATCCCCGCTCCCATTGAAATCAATGGGAGCGTGTACGGCACGCAAAGGGTCCCGCGGCGTACACGTGCCACATCACGCGGCACGTTACACCGTGTGAACGAGGCCTAAGAATTCCATTTTAAGCTAAACCCACGTTGTAATAGCCTTAAGAAAGGCTATTCTTACCCACCCTTTAGGTGTCTTCTCCGCGCCGCTGTTCCTTAAATATCCTGGTTTTCATCCATATGTTAATTAGTATTCTTGCAGCACTGGGGACTGTCCCCAGCGTTCAAACAGCACTGGGGGCATCTCCAGTTCTGTGATCAAACTATCCAGTGCCGCCTTCTTGTTCGCCTCTTGCCTGTGATTCTTCCGGTATCTCAGCAGCTCGCTGGGACGCCATATAATGAGTGTGTTGTTGGCATCAATGATCCCCCTGAGCTCTGCTTCAGGAGATGTCTGTTGACTTTTGGCTACCTTCATAGCTCTTGTTGTTTTAGAATTTTGCAACAGATTAGATTTTCTTTTTCCAGGCATGTTAAAATTGGCAAACTGCCAATTTGGATTAAATGTGATTTCCCAATCAGTGTGTCGGCACTCTGCCTGGAGCAGATCAGATAATATGCAAATAGATGTACACGATGGACCATAGGGTTAGATGTGTGTTTACATAGAGCAGTTTAATATAGTATGTGAACATAAATTCATAACAGTCGTGAAGCCATGTCATTTACCGGGATAAAAAGTAGCCTATGTGTTAATCGAGGTTAGAAACTATCTATGAGCCAAATTTTATCTAAATCCGTTCAGCCGTTTTCGCGTGATTGAGGAAGAAACATCCAAACATACAAAAATCCAAACTTTCCCATTTATAATATTATTAGGATTTGTAATGTTTTCATACCTTTTAAAAAATGAAAAAGTTTGCAAAATAGAAAAACAAAATTGTATCGCCATGTTGTGACACCTGTAACTTTTTCATATTTATGGAGATGGGTAGGCGTGTTTTTATGCGGGACAAGATTGCGTTTTTGTTGATACCATTTGAGGAAAGATCTGATGGTTTGATCGCTTTTTATTCTATTTTTTATAGGAGGCAAAGTGGTGAAAAAACGCTATTTGGCTATTTAGATTTTTTTGGGTGCAACGCCATTTACAGTATGGGATAAACATTTTAATATTTTAATAGTTTGGGCATTTTGGATTGCAGGGATACCTAATGTGTTTACATTTACTTTTGATTTTTACTTTTATATCTGATCTAGTGAAAGGGGGGTATTTGAACTTTTGTATTTTTTATTTTTTTATACTTTTAAAAAATTTTTTTTCTTCTTTTACTTTTATGACCAGACCCCCAAGGGACCTTGAAACCTAGCAAGTCTGAATGCTCATACTATTCACTGCAATACTACTGTATTGCAATAAATAGCAAAATGCCATCACTTTTATTACACACTGCCTCTGGCATCGTGCAATAGAGCTAATGCTATGATAATCCCTGAGAGCCTCCAATAGGCTCCCGGCTGTCATAGCAAATGATTGCTGCCCTCCGGTAACATTCAGGAGGGTGGAAATTGGTGAAAAATGATGGCACCTGTGGCACCTGCGCAAGTTAGACACCGCAGTTCTGTTTGACTGCAGTGTCTAAAGGGTTAACAGCTGCAATCGGTGCAGGCACCAACCGCTGCTCTTAGCAGCGGACTCTGGCTGTATTATACCTGACACGGATCTAGTTACCTTCTGGTTAGGCAAGAGTGAATTCCTCCTGTCAGAGTCCTCCACTGCTCCTCCTGGCACGGCTTGCAAATGTCAAGACAAATTGTTCCCCTGTCTCAGGACAGTCTCTGAATGAGCCTGGGGCAGATGATGATTCTCCTTGAGGCTGCAATGCTAGCCATTGGCCCACACTCCAGTAGCTGGGGTGCAGGAAGACTCTGCACTGTGCAGTGCACAAAGTCTAAACTGGAGCTAACTGAACTGGGAACCAATGGTCGCAGTGGAGACTGGTTTCCTACAACCCCGCCCAGGAGCCTGTGATTGGCCAGGGCTGAACCTAGGCAATGGTTTGAACAGTGAAGGGGGAAAATAACAATGGAGAAGCTGCATAACAGTGTACACGTAACATAGTACACGGAGGACAGGACATACCAACATAACTAGACTGGGCTGATCACCTGGATCACAGCAGGCTCTACCCGCTCAGGAAGCTGAGGACCTTTGGAGTCCAGGGGACACTTCTTAGGGCCTTTTTCAACTCTGTGGTAGCATTAGACATCTTCTTTGCAATGGCCTGCTGGGGGAGTAGCATACCAAGCAGGTAGAGGAATAGACTTGATAGGTTGGTTAGGCCAGCTCTGTCCTGGACCCACCTTCCCTGGGTTCTGGCACAGGTCCTTGTTGTCTTTGGGTCTCTTCCTGGCTCCTCATTTACGTCAAGAACTGCCGAGGCCTCTGCATTGGCCTCAGTGGTCACATGGGTGATTGTTAGAGATGAGCGAACACTGTTCGGATCAGCCGTTCCGAACAGCACGCTCCCATAGAAATGAATGGAAGCACCTGGCACTTACACTTTGCCGGCGGGCGTTCGCCGTGCCAGGTGCTTCCATTCATTTCTATGGGAGCGTGCTGTTCGGAGCGGCTGATCGAATAGTGTTCGCTCATCTCTAGTGATTGTCACATAAAAAACCCATAATGCTTGTATGCTCTCTACGTGACTGGTGACATCACTATCAGTACATCACTCGTCCCTCTTCATCAACATGTATGGCAGGGCCGTTTTAAGACATTTGAGGGCCGTGTGCAAAGATTTCATAAGTGAAACTTAACTGAAGCTGGGTCTACATCTATGGCTTCTCTTAAAGACTGTGCATGTGCCAGGGGCGCTGTGACGTATCTCAGTCAGGCTCCAGCGCTGAGTGGTGCGCACTGTGGTAGGCAGGCCTAGTTTTCTAACTTTGGAGGGGGAGGGGTGCCATTTCAGTTTTCACCACAGGCAAAGTAATGCTAATATTGGCCCTGACTATTGTTCAAATTCAATCACATTGCTACATCTGTTCAGCAGCTGTCAGCAAATGAGTGCAAATTTGGATATGACAGGAGTATAAAACACTTTGAAACAGTGCAAGAAATACTGGAAATGCCATTTGTAGCTAACAAGAAGACACTGACCCTAAACTGACCCTAAACCTACAACCACCTTAATCACTATACATACACTTTTAAAGCCCCTCCTACAAGTATAGGTTATAGCAATAGATGCTCAATAAGAAATAAATCTGGCTACCTGTCATGCCGGGGAAGTGTTGCAATTTATCAGCCAGAAACCCTTTCTGTATGTTTGGCGCCAACTGAAGCCCTGTCATGAGAGGAAACACATGTGGCCACATGATATCCTGTACATATCACTGAGCTGTTAGGCCCTGTTCACACAGGAGATGAAAGGGCAGATTTTGGCACCGAGAGTGACGCGGGGAGCCGCGTCACTCTCGGGCCAAAATCTGCCTGCCACAACTGTCGCGGCTTCCGACAGTCGCAGCTTTTCCCTCCGGAGTAGGCTCAAAGGAATGGGCCTACCCCAGAGGTTGCTGCTGTGAGGGGGACGCTGCGGCTCAGTGAGCCGCGGAATCCGCCTAAAGAAGGGGCAGCTCGCTTCTTTTTTCCGCTAGCGGAAAAAAGAACGCTAGTGGTCTCCATAGACCACCATTGTGAGTGGTCGGATTATGACGTGGATTCCACGCCATAATCCGCCCCCTCTGTGCCCATATGAATGGACCCTTAGTGTCCCCCCGTGTCACTACTAAGAATGGCCAACTGTCATATGCAATGGCTCCCCAGAGCACCACACGAGCGTTTGGGACAGTGTCTCACTCTACAGAAAAGGAAGGATTGAACCTCTCACTATGAGTCCTACATACTCCAACATTACTATCATCAGATCCCAAACAGAACCTGGATTCATCGCTAAAGATGATATTTGGGGTAACCCCTGGGACCTAGTCCTCCTTGCCAACCACTATCAGGTTTTGATTAAAAGGCATTTTTGCCCTGAAACGCTTAAGCTATTCCATTTTTTTTATGGACTATGTAACTCTGCATTGATTGATTTTTTTAATCATGGATTAAAAGTTATATTTTATATGAAGATTTTTGGCCGATGCTGGGATTTTTATGAATACTTTGTTGAAGAATCTACATAGTACTCCTTTCATTTCTAGGAGTTGTTTCTGTGCATCAGCTTTTGATTGCAGCCGCTTCATCATTTTTTTCATCTACTGGGTGAACAGTGAGACTTTTTTTATTTTTTCACCTATCATCTGTGAATCCCAAGTTTCCACATTGTTCAGCAATGGAGATGTTTAATAAACCTGAGTTCATGAAGTCTTAGTTCTGCAAGCCTGTGGTCTCAACTAACTACAGTGATCAGGAAGTAACTTTCTGGTTATAGACTGGGGATTTCTATCAGCAACTAAGCCCCTGCTATTCCTGCTTGCAAAGCAACACAGAAATGGAACATTAACATATATACTGAAAGGGTAGCTACTGGGGTAGCAGTGGTAGTGGCTGCCACAGGGCCCGGCGACAACCACTATCACTTCGTTTTTTTTGTTTTTTTTAATAGGACCGCTGTGAGCAGGAGCCAGAATCAGTGCTCGTTCACATCTGCGGCCCGGCACTCCGTACTTAGGTTTCCGTTTCCTGCCTAAAACACAGGCAGGATACGGAAACCTGCAGGAGTCTCTCTCACCCATTCATTTGAATGGGTGAGAGAAATGTCCGGCCGTGCGCGGCGATGAGCGTTTTAGGCTCTCCGCCGCGAAACCGGGTTTTATAATCCGGACACAGAGTCGGACATGCAGTACTCTGTGTCCGGATAAAAAAATCCGGTTTCGCGGCGGAGAGCCTAAAACGCTCACCGCCGCGCACGGCCGGACCCGGTCTATGGTTTCCGTCTTCTGGCATGCAGAAGACGGAAACCATAGAACGGAGACCCCAAACGCAGGTGTGAACCCAGCGTAAGACTTTTCAGACCCTTTTAATGATTGGAGGCCCTGGAGAGGTGAGGGGACATAAAAAACAGTGTTACTTACCTCTCCTGGCTCCGGCCAGGCTTCAGGCCTACATTTGTGAAGTCCCTGATGTCACATGGTCCGGCCTTGCATCATTATGCGTGGCGATGCAAACCCAACTCAAGTGACATCATTGAAGATAGCCGACTTATGCAGGGACTGCACTGGAGACTGGGAGAGGTAAGTAACAGTGTTTTTTTTATGTTTGTATCCTCCCCTGGGTCTTCAATTATTATACTCTGAAAAGACACCAGAGTATAATAATTATTTATGTGTGTCCACAATGGGGCATAATACTGTGTGCAGGAGCCACTATGGGGGATAATACTGTGTGCAGGAGCCACTATGGGGGATAATACTGTGTGCAGGGGCCACTATGGGGCATAATACTGTGTGCAGGGGCCACTATGAGGCATAATACTGTATGCAGTGGCCACTATGGGGAATAATACTGTGTGCAGGGGCCACTATGAGGCATAATACTGTGTGCAGGGACCGCTATGAGGCATAATACTGTGTTCAGTGGCCACTATGAGGAATAATACTGTGTGTAGGGGCCACTATGAGGCATAATACTGTGTGAAGGGGCCACTATGGGGCATAAAACTGTGTGCAGGGACCGCTATGGGAAATAATACTGTGTGCAGGGGCCACTATGGGGCATAATACTGTGTGCAGGGGCCACAATGGGGCATGATAGTGCGTGCAGAAATGCGGGGGGGTTGGTCAGTCAGGGTGTTCTAAGGGGGTCAGTCGGGAGTGGGAGCCACGGGGCCCCACCATTCCTAGTTACGCCACTGGTAATAATGTCTTGAGCTTTTGACTTTCCGGCTCCATATCTCACCATCCATTACAGCTTTGAACTTGTGACTACCATCATTTTATAGATATCATCTTGGCTAATTCATAGATAAATTTGACTTTTAACTATTTAGCATATAATTAATTGTGAAGATTCTTTGTCATGCAACTGCATTGTTACTGTTTTGACTTTAAAAAAATCTTTAAATAATTTTTATTATTTTGTTAACCCATCTTTGGCTTTCATCACTGTCTGAATCCTTCTGGGCATGCTCTCGATCATAGTCTGATCCCAGGTCTTTTCTACGTTTCCAATGTTGGTACATATTGGCCGACTCACTTGGTTAGTAAATTATCTTATAACTCCCAATCAGCATGGGCTTATTAGGAATCCGTCCTGTCAGACTAATCTGAGCAGTTTCTATGAAGAGGTGAGTACTAGATTAGACATGGGTTATGTGGTTGATGTGGTGGACTTTACAAAGGCCTTCAATACTTCAAATGTAAAGCACCATGGAATTAATGGTGCTATATAAATAAATAATAATAATAATAATAATAATAATAATACTGTACCACATTTTTCGTATAGAAAATGAGGATGTTGGGACAGGGGGGAAAATATATGCATTTGGATTCAAAACTGGCTCAGTGAAACAAAACAGTATGTGATTGTTAAAGGGATTCTATCATTAAAATCAAATTTTTTCTCATTGACACATAGCAATAGCCTTAAGAAAGGCTATTCTTCTCCTACCTTTAGATGTCTTCTCCGTGGAGCCGTTCGGTAGAAATCCCGGTTTTCGTCAGTATGCAAATGAGTTCTCTCGCAGCACTGGGGGCGTCCCCAATGCTGCGAGAGAACTCTCCAGCGCCACCTCCATCTTCTTCAGGAATGGCCTCTTCACGCGTCTTCTTCCGGCAGGCGGTCAAACTTCTAGGCCTTGGGCAGAGCTGACTGCACATGCCCGCGGCCACAAGAAAAATGGCCGCCTACACAGTAAGTAAGCGGCCATTTTCTTGTGACCTGTGGGCATGCGCAGTCGGCTCTGCCCTAGGCCTGAAGCTTAGAAGTTTGACCACCTGTGCTGGAAGAAGACGTGTGAAGAGGCCGTTCCTGAAGAAGATGGAGGCGGCGCTGGAGATTTCAGTCGCAGCATTGGGGACGCCCCCATTCCTTTTTGAATGCTGGGGCCCGCCCCCAGTGCTGCGAGATAACTCATTTGCATACCGACGAAAATTGGGATTTATACCGAACGGCAGCGCGGAGAAGACATCTAAAGGTAGGAGCTATTCCTATGTGTCATGAGAAAAAAATTAAACTTTAATGGCAGAATCCCTTTAATGGCAGGGCTGGCGTTAGGGAGGAAAACTGGACAATTGCTCAATGCCCCCATCCCCAAAGGGGCCCCTGAGATTCAGAGCATCAGACTTTTAGCCTGACTGCTTGAATCCTAGGAGCTGCACAGCTGTATCCCACGTCAGAGCAGGAAGCTAAAAAAGTGGTAACACACAGGACGTCGCAGCGCAGGTGGCGTGATAACGTCATTGCATCATGCTATCTGTGCCGCTATGGTCACTACTGCAAGAAAGACATCGGCTGCCCTGCTCTTTTGGGGTATAACAGTCCGTGGAGTCTCATCTTCCTCTTAGTCGGTGACCGCTATATGAGGAGGTGGGGTGGGTGGTTTGGGGTATAACAGTCCGTGGGGTCTCACCTTCCTCTTGTTTGGTGACAGCTGGACACATATTGAGCCGCGATCTCCACAGGGGCCTCTTATTCTCCCAGAAGGATGTACAGTCATGGCCAAAAGTTTTGAGAATGATACAAATATTAATTTTTACAAAGTCTACTGCTTCAGTTGTTCTAATGGCAATTTGCATATACTCCAGAATATTATAAAGAGTGATCAGCCTAACAGCAATTACTTGCAAAGTCAATATTTGCCTAGAAAATGAACTTTATCCCCCAAAACACATTTCAACATCATTGCAGCCCTGCCTTAAAAGGACCAGTTAACATCGTTTCAGTGATTGCTCCATTAACACAGTTGTGGGTGTTGATGAGGACAGGGCTTGAGATCAATCTGTCATGATTAAGAAAGAATGATACCACTGGACACTTTAAAAGGAGGCTGGTGCTTGGCATCATTGTTTCTCTTCTGTTAACCATGGTTATCTCTAAAGAAACACATGCACTTGTCTCATGCCAACTGTGAAGCATCCTGAAACCATTCATGTGTGGGGTCGCTTCTCAGCCAAGGGAATCGGCTCTCTCACAGTCTTGCCTAAAAACACAGCCATGAATAAAGAATGGTACCAGAATGTCCTCCAAGATCAACTTCTCCCAACCGTCCAGTTGCAGTTTGGCAATCAACAATGCCTTTTCCAGCATGATGGAGCACCTTGCCATAAAGCAAAGGTGATAACTAAATGGCTCAGGGAACAAAACATAGAGATTTGGGGTCCATGGCCTGGAAACTCCACAGATCTTAATCCCATTGAGAACTTGTGGTCAATCATCAAGAGACGGGTGGACAAACAAAAACCTACAAATTCTGACAAAATGCAAGCATTGATTGTGCAAGAATGGACTGCTATCAGTCAGGATTTTGTCCAGAAGTTGATTGAGAGCATGCCAGGGAGAAATGCAGAGGTCCTGAAGAAGAAGGGTCAACACTGCAAATATTGACTTGCTGCATTAACTCATTCTAACTGTCAATATAAGCTTTTGTTACTCATAATATGATTTCAATTATATTTCTGTATGTGATAAAAACATCTGACAAACACACATAAAACCAGAGGGCAGCAGATCATGTGAAAATATAAGATTTGTGTCATTCTCAAAACTTTTGGCCATGACTGTAGAGTTTCCTCTTCTCGTTTTTAGATATGAAATCTGGGATGTGGGCAGAGTCTTTGGAAGTAGACAGCCCTCACAGCTGAGTATATATATATGTACACAGTATATGATTAACTATGATTAACCCTGTATTTTGACAACTGACCAGTAATAATCTGGGTTCTAATATTATTGTATGGGGTCTGGAAATTTAAAGATGAGCGAACACTATTCGAAACTGCCGTTTCGAATAGCATGCACCCATAGGAATAAATGTACGCAGCCAGCATACAGGGTGTTAAGCAGCCGGCTGCCGGAAAAGTCTGCGTGCCGGCCGCTTCCATTCATTCCTATGGGAGCGTGCTAATCGAAACGGTGGTTTCGAATAGTGTTCGCTCATCTCTAGTCTGGATATATGTAACTGTGCCTTTTTGTAAAGGCAACATCCTTTTAAAAAGTTGCTCCCACTCTTGCCACTAGTGAATCACCTTATGAAGGGCTCTCCCAGGTTAATGTATCTGGTGTTGGCTCCAGTACTGGACTCCTGCATATCTGTGTGCTTGCTCCTGACATAGATGTATGCAGGATCTGTTCAAGAGCATCCAAAGACCTTCTAGCATTCAATACTACATTGAAGACGTGTGAGGTAAGTGTGTTTGTTTGTCTGCATGTATGGGTACCTATCTCTGTCTGTGCATATCTCTTCTCTCTATATTATAAAAATGAATGTCTGTCTGTCTGTTCTCTAATGCGAACCAAACAACTGGACCGATCTTCACCAAATTTGGTACAGAGATACTTCAAGTATCTGGGAAGGTTTAAGACAAGACTCCAACTTGCTCGGACGTACCGTTGCTGAGATACAGCATTCCAAACACAATGCCCCCCCCCCTTAGCCAATACAAACCTGCAAGTGTTTCACTCATATTCCAACTGCAATACACACGGTCACTCCACATACACAACCCAACACTGATATCCAAACTGAGATACACACATCAGAGGATTAGATACACAGATCAGCACACAGTATCGCACACCAGAGGATTAGATACATGCGTCTGCACACAGTCCCACAAACCAGAGGATTAAATACGCGCTTCTGCACACAGTACCACATGCCGTAGGATTAGATACGTGCATCTACACACAATTCCACATGCCGTAGGATTAGATACGCGCCTCTTCACACAATACCACACGGGGAGGATTAGATACGTGTGTCTGCACACAGTACCACACTTTGGAGGATTAGATACATTCCTCTGCACACAGTACCACAAGCCAGAGGATTAAATACGCGGTTCTGCACACAGTTCCACATGCTGAAGGATTAGATACACGCGTCTGCACAAAGTACCACACGCCGGGGGATTGGATACATGCATCTGCACACAGTACTACATACCAAAGGATTGGATACATACATCTGCACACAGTTCCACACACCAGAGCATAAGATATGCACATCTGCACACAGTACCACATGCCGTAGGATTAGATACGTGCATCTACACACAGTTCCACATGCCGTAGGATTAGATACGCGCCTCTTCACACAATACCACACGGGGAGGATTAGATACGTGTGTCTGCACACAGTACCACACTTTGGAGGATTAGATACATGCCTCTGCACACAGTACCACAAGCCAGAGAATTAGATACGCGTCTCAGCATACAGTACCACACGGGGGAAGATTAGAGACGCGCGTCTGCACACAGTACCACACGCCAGAGGATTAGATACACCTGTCTGCACACAGTACCACACGGGGGAGGATTAGATACACACATCTCAACACAGTACCACATGCCAGAGGATTAGATATGTGCATCTGCACACAGTACCACACAGGGGAGGATTAGATACGCACATCTCAACACAGTACCACATGCCAGAGGATTAGATATGTGCATCTGCACACAGTACCACACAGGGGAGGATTAGATATGCGCATCTGCACACAGTACCACATGCCGTAGGATTAGATACATGCGTCTACACACAGTTCCACATGGCGTAGGATTAGATACGTCTCTCTTCACACAATACCACACAGGGGAGGATTAGATATGTGTGTCTGCATACAGTACCACACTTTGGAGGATTAGATACATGCCTCTGCACACAGTACCACAAGCCAGAGAATTAGATACGCGTCTCAGCACACAGTACCACACAGGGAGGATTAGATACGCGCCTCTGCACACAGTACCACATGCCGTAGGATTAGATATGCACGTCTCCACACAGTTCCACATGCTGTAGGATTAGATACGCACCTCTTCACACAATACCACACAGGGGAGGATTAGATACGTGTGTCTACATACAGTACCACACTTTGGAGGATTAGATACATGCCTCTGCACACAGTACCACAAGCCAGAGAATTAGATACGCATCTCAGCACACAGTACCACACAGGGGAGAATTAGATACGTGCATCTGCACACAGTACCACACGCCAGAGGATTAGATACACCTGTCTGCACACAGTACCACACGGGGGAGGATTAGATACGCACATCTGCACACAGTACCACATGCCAGAGGATTAGATATGTGCATCTGCACACAGTACCACACAGGGGAGGATTAGATATGCGCATCTGCACACAGTACCACATGCCAGAGGATTAGATATGCACATCTGCACACAGTACCACATGCCAGAGGATTAGATATGTGCATCTGCACACAGTACCACACAGGGGAGGATTAGATATGCGCATCTACACACAGTACCACATGCCGTAGGATTAGATACACGTGTCTACACACAGTTCCACATGGCGTAGGATTAGATATGTCCCTCTTCACACAATACCACACGGGGAGGATTAGATATGTGTGTCTGCATACAGTACCACACTTTGGAGGATTAGATACATGCCTCTGCACACAGTACCACAAGCCAGAGAATTAGATACGCGTCTCAGCACACAGTACCACACAGGGAGGATTAGATATGCGCGTCTGCACACAGTACCACATCCCGTAGGATTAGATACGCACGTCTTCACACAGTTCCACATGCCGTAGGATTAGATACGCACCTCTTCACACAATACCACACAGGGGAGGATTAGATACGTGTGTCTGCATACAGTACCACACTTTGGAGGATTAGATACATGCCTCTGCACACAGTACCACAAGCCAGAGAATTAGATACGCGTCTCAGCACACAGTACCACACAGGGGAGAATTAGATACGTGCATTTGCACACAGTACCACACGCCAGAGGATTAGATACGCGCGTCTACACACAGCTCCACACGCCATAGGATTAGATACGCACCTCTTCACACAATACCACACGGGAGGATTAGATACGTGTGTCTGCAGACAGTACCACACTTTGGAGGATAAGATACATGCCTCTGCACACAGTACCACAAGCCAGAGAATTAGATACGCGTCTCAGCACACAGTACCACACAGGGGAGAATTAGATACGCGCATCTGCACACAGTACCACACGCCAGAGGATTAGATACGCGTCTGCACACAGTACCACATGGCGTAGGATTAGATAGGTGCATCTGCACACAGTAATACATGCCGTAGGATTAGATACGCGTCTGCACACAGTACCACAAGCCAGAGAATTAGATACGCGTCTCAGCACACAGTACCACACGCCAGAGGATTAGATACGCGCGTCTACACACAGTTCCACACGCCATAGGATTAGATACGCACCTCTTCACACAATACCACACGGGAGGATTAGATACGTGTGTCTGCACACAGTACCACACTTTGGAGGATAAGATACATGCCTCTGCACACAATACCACAAGCCAGAGAATTAGATACGCATCTCAGCACACAGTACCACACAGGGAGGATTAGATACGCGTGTCTGCACACAGTACCACATGCCGTAGGATTAGATATGCACGTCTCCACACAGTTCCACATGCCGTAGGATTAGATACGCACCTCTTCACACAATACCACACGGGGAGGATTAGATACGTGTGTCTGCATACAGTACCACACTTTGGAGGATTAGATACATGCCTCTGCACACAGTACCACAAGCCAGAGAATTAGATACGCGTCTCAGCACACAGTACCACACAGGGGAGAATTAGATACGTGCATTTGCACACAGTACCACACGCCAGAGGATTAGATACGCGCGTCTACACACAGCTCCACACGCCATAGGATTAGATACGCACCTCTTCACACAATACCACACGGGAGGATTAGATACGTGTGTCTGCAGACAGTACCACACTTTGGAGGATAAGATACATGCCTCTGCACACAGTACCACAAGCCAGAGAATTAGATACGCGTCTCAGCACACAGTACCACACAGGGGAGAATTAGATACGCGCATCTGCACACAGTACCACACGCCAGAGGATTAGATACGCGTCTGCACACAGTACCACATGGCGTAGGATTAGATAGGTGCATCTGCACACAGTAATACATGCCGTAGGATTAGATACGCGTCTGCACACAGTACCACAAGCCAGAGAATTAGATACGCGTCTCAGCACACAGTACCACACAGGGGAGAATTAGATACGTGCATTTGCACACAGTACCACACGCCAGAGAATTAGATACGCACGTCTACACACAGTTCCACGCGGAGGATTAGATATGTGCATCTGCACACAGTACCACACCAACAAGGATTAGATACTTGAGTCTAAACACAGTACTACACGGGGAAGGATTAGATACAGCTTTACTCCAGGTATCCATAACAACTGATCACAGGTTTTTCACTGATATCCAAAATGAGATACACATAATCACATGACGCTTATGGACATACACACAAACCACATACAAAATACACCAGTGCAAAATTGGACATTTCTTATGGGGCCACTACACAAACATAAAATGTAATATACCCGTGCGAAGCCGGGTCCTCCCTCTAGTACTGTATAAATATGATTCTATCTGCTCTACATATATAGCCCATGCACAGCACTACTGGTCTTATCCTGCTTATATGGTCTTTACACAGCACTATTACTCTTACCCTGTATATATGGCAGCTGCACAACACTACTACTTACAGGGCATTCACACAGAGGAAGTTGACGCTGATTCTGGCACGATAACTCACAGCAGAATCAGCGCTGAGAAAAGACTACCATTGACTTCAATGGGTTCCGTTTTCCATGCAGAACCCATTTAAATCAATGGGAGTCTTTTTTTAGCGCTGATTCTGCTGTGAGTTATCGTGCCAGAATCGGTGCCAACTTCCTCCGTGTGAATGCCCCCTTATTCCGCACATATAGCCTCTGCACAGCGCTGCTTCTCTTGTAGTGCTTATATGGCCTCTGCATAGCATTACTGTTGTTATTATGCATATATAAATGCTGCACTGCACTACTGCTCTTATCCTTTATATAAGAGCATTTTTTCTTCTACTTTTTCTATTCACATGTACACAGACTTGTACTGGCCCACAGAGAAACAGGTGAATCCCAAAGTGGACCATTGGCCAAGGTGGCCAGTGAACCCTAACCATCCAGGTTACAGCATCTCACAGAGCCTATGTGCCTATGTAATAAACTGTTTCAAATATATATATATATATATATATATATATATATATAATTTTTTTATTTTTTTTTAACTACCCAGTTTATTATATATAGATTCATTGGGTTCTTTCGATGACATCTAAGCACAAAGGTAGGTTGACCACTTTCCTCCTTCCTGGGCCCCATCCTTTTAGGGTAAGTTCATACAGGGTTTTTTGGTCAAGATTTTGAGGCCGTATCCGCCTCAAAATCCTGACCAAAAAGACGGTTCCCATTGAAATCAATGGGAGCCGGTCAGTTCTTTTTTCCGGGAGCCGGTTTGTGAACTTTATTGTCACAGAAGGGCCTCATCACCACTCATCTGATCATGGAGCTAAGGGTAATATTTGCACTTAGCAAGTAGGGACCCAGAACGAATTCCATTGGCAGGCCCTATGCACCATAATCCAATACTGCCTATGATCTCTCTGCTTCACTATCTGTCTAATACAAAATAAATCTAACTAAACTATGCTCCATAGGTCTTTTCTATAATTTTGTAATACTATAGCAATGCTTGAGTTGTTTTTTTTCCCTTTTCACTATCACAAGCTGGCAATAGCTGTGTTCTCTCCCTGCTCTAACTAAATGACTCATCTTTCTGTGCATTATGACATCATCACTGTGAATTCTTCACCCACCATTCATGATAAGTAAGTGGCTATCAGGTGATGATGCTATAAGCCCAACTAGGTTACATAGACCATGTAAGACTAATCCTCTATGCACTTCTACCTCATGGCTGTTTTATAGGTTCATCCGAGTCTAATTGCAAAGTGTCAGCTTGGTTACAAAACAGTGGCGTAACTACCGGGGTAGCAGGGGTAGCAGCTGCCACAGGGCCCAGGACATTGGGGGACCCAGCGACAGCCGCTACTGCTGAGATTTTTTTTCTTAATAGGCCATTACCAGCTGGAGTTACTCCAGCCGGTAATGGGCCCTATTTCCTTCCCATCCTGGCAGGGTTCGGGATCGGTAAGTGATGGCACGGGCCCCACAAACACTATTATTATAATCGGGGGTCTTTTCAGACCCCCGAGTATAATGATCGGAGGCCCGGGAGAGGTAAGCGAACATAAAAAACGATGTTACTTTCCTTTCCACGCTCGACCTGAGGTCCCTGACATCCAAATGTCAAGGAAGATGGCCGACACCACCAAGGACTGCCACGGAGCTGGGGATAAGTGACAGTGTTTTTTTATGTTTGTACCCCCCCCCCCACCACCACCCCTTGGGTCTTCGATTATTATACTCTGTGGTCTGAAAAGACTGTGTGCAGGGGCCACTATGGGCCTTAATACTGTGTGCTGGGGCTAAGCTCAAATTGAGTTTTTTGGTGAGGAGTTTGGTCAGGTATCCACCTCAAAATCAGCCTCCAAAAAAAGCCACCCAATAGAATTCTATTGGGAGGCTTTTTTGGAGGCTGATTTTGAGGCAGATTCCTGACCAAATTCCTGACCAAAAAACTCTGTTTGAACTCAGCCGTAGAGTACATGTATCTAGGTGCTGGAAAGCCCTTCTGATCTGAAATCATAGGTGTTATTATTAGGGTATTAGCCAGCACTGTGTGTCTCATTGTCATGTGACTGTTACCTTATACAATCTATATTTGTGTGCACTTGAAATGCTAGCATCCGGTCTTCATGGATTGTGTGAGTAGTTGCATTATCAACATTCTACACCTGTATTATTTTCACCATTTAGCACATGGTCCTGTCTGCATTTTGCACAGAACTATGACTAGGTAAATGTAAACTTTTCCAGTTACATGACAGAAAACAATATAATCAAATAAAGTACAAACAAACAAGATATTGTTGCACAAAATAATAGTGCAATGCCTGTTGAACTCCAAAATATCTGTTCCTAAATTGTGAAATTAGCCTAGAACTGCAGTACATAGCTACATCTGTTGGGTGGCCTGAATATTTCACTCAGTGATTATTGACAGGCAGCACTCTCTTGACACTGTGGTGGGTTCATGGTCTAAACAGGATTGACTAATTTTCCTTACCATATCCAAGAAACATAGAAATTAGGATAGGACTCTGTAATTCATGCTTGTTTCTACTTTATGAAATAGTTTCAGTTCCAATAAACATTGTTTGTGTGTTTAAAAAGCCTTAATATGTGACATTTCGGGCTTTTCACCTTTTAATATCCTCTCCCCCTCCTCAATTTAAGGAAGGAAGTACCAACCCCCAACGTGTAATTCTAAAGAAAAAATACATAATACATAGGGAGGGAGCTTTGTGCTGCTGTTAGCACTAAAGGAAAACATATTAACATCATAATCTATGTTTCCATTTTGTCCACCAGCAGCACAATACTGGGGATCTAGCAAGAAGAACCCCTAAGGAGGGCCGTCTTGAAGAACAGAACTTAAAATGAAACAGCCAAGTAAATGACCTCCATTCCCTGGCTGTTAAATCTATAATGATTTACAAATATATAGAGAGAGCTTCAAGAAGCTGCAGAACTGATTTGTTTTAAAGGAACGGAGTTCATTTCCACCCAGGAGGTGAAAGCATCTCTCGTAGAATGAGCCCGAACACACTCAGGGTGGTCTAGCCCCTGTGAAGTAAAAGCCGAGTTTAAGGTTTCCTTAAACCAGTGGGTCAAGGGGGTCTTAGAAGCCTTGAGCCCTTTATTCTTCCCAGCAAATGCCAAAAAAAAGGTTCTCCAACTTCCTAAAGGGCAGAGATCTCTGAATATAAATTCTGAAACATGTGGCAACATTCAGGGAGTGAATTTTAACTTCCTCTGGGGTTGACAGACTGGGATAGAAGACTGGTAAAGAAATAACTTGGTTCAAGTTAGAATATAAGTGTACCTTAGGGAAGAACCCTGGCATAAACCTTAACTCTATCTGGATGGAAGGATATGTGAGATTCTACTGAAGATAAAGCCTGAAGTTCTTCAACTCTCTTAGCTGAGGTTACAACCAATAAAAACACTGTTTTTAGTGTAAGAAATGTAATATCAACCTCTCCTGAGGCTCAAAGGGGGGGATCCCATAACCCCTTCAGAACTGTAGACAAATCCCATTGGGGAATTGGGTGGATAACAAGCGGCCTGAGCCTGAATGCACCCTTAACAAATCTTTCAACCATCGGGTTTATTGAAAACTGCTTATCTAAGCAGGCTGACAAGGCTGCAACTTAAACCTTCAAAGTGGAAGGATTAAAGTCTTTGTCCAAGCTGTGCTGAAGGAATTCCCGGATCTCTGAAATGGAAGGACCAGAGCTCTCAATTCCTTTGCTTGATGCCCAGGAGATGAAGATGTTATGAATCCAGGCAAAGTTCTTATTCGTAGACTCTGCTCTAGTGATAGAGAGAGAATACTTCTCTAAATCTCTAGAGAGACCATTCCCATTCCCAGCACAAGGCTCACTTCCTATGTATTATGTATTTTTTCTTTAGAATTACATGTTGGGGGTTGGTACTTCCTTCCTAATATTAAGGCACATATTAAGGCTTTTTAAACACACAAACAGTGACACCAGAACTCAATTGATCCGCCACTATATTACTTTATGTATGGCAGAAAGATGGGTTTAGGTTCTTCTCTGCCCAACTCAAGATCTTCCCCACTTCACTTAGAAGGGATTGTGGCTCAGTTCCTACCTGCTTGTTAAACTAAAGGACGGTTGTCATATTGTCTGATTTCACTCGGACTGTCTTGCCTCTCAACTGCACTACAAAGTGAAGTAGGGTCAAACACACCGCTCGGAATTTTCTCCAATTGGACGACATCTCATATGCAAGTACACTGGGAGCCACAGGGGAGCTGGAGAGAGGGAGCAGGAAATGCCATGCAATGGAAAAAAAACAAAAAAAAACAAGCGATGCAAGGCTTACAGAGCTGCAAGGGTTCAATGAGAACACTAAAGGCAGCGGACTTGACTGACTGCTCATTATAAGCAACAGCAGAAAAAGGTCTTTCAGTGCAGCACAGGTAGGAAAGACAGACAAGAAGTTTTTAACCCTTGCATTTTGTTCCAACAGGAACCAAAAGTAGAAAAAGAGGGGGAGAGACAAAAACTCAAGCAGCAGTGAGGAGGGGAAAGTCATCCAGAAATCTGGAGAACACTGTAGGGATCCCTCCACCTGTCCCTCCAACGCAGGACAGAAAAAAAAACATGTTGGGGGGTCGGTACTTCCTTATTTATATTGAGGAGGAGGAGTTAATGTTTAACCGTTTAATTGTTCACTAAAATTCCATTCTGTCCTACCAGCACACAGGGGCAGAAATACGCGGAAATGTGTAGCTCTAGCCTAAGCTTGTAAGAGGAATAAAAGAGGAACTGTACCACATGGCATTGTAAGAAAAGTTGCTTTAGAATTACTTTATCAAAAATGCAAGTACTTACTAAGGATGTATTGACATATAGGAGTTTGATGTTGAATTTGAGGTGGAATCCACATCAAAATCCTTCTCAAATTCCACCTGAAATCTTGGTTTCATTCATTTCAATGGGAGTAGCTTTTTTTTCTGTTAGCTGATTAGCAGATTCAGTCTGAGAATTCCCATTGAAATGAATGAGAGGGAGAAAATACACCTTTTAAGTTAACGCAGTATTTGACGCATAACTGAATGCAGAATTTGGAATTTGATTCTGCCCCAAGAAAGGCAAAATACGGCTGAACTCTTCTCTTTTCACTCCAAACTCAACTTCTTATTCAGCGTCAAAATATACATCGGATATTGCCAAGAAGAAAAAAAATCTGCTTCATGCCATGCGGAAATGGGAAAAAAACACAGCTTTTACAGTCACAGCAAAGTGGGTAGCGAAAAAACAGAGAGAAGACACCCGAGCGCTCTGAGTGTAGTATGTAAGTCACAAATTGTGAAAGAATAATGACAAGTTAGTGAAGTGACCAGTTGGCTTCTCACCTGAAAGGGTTGTGAGCAGTCACAACTCCTTTAACGGGGCTCTATCAGCAAAATCATGCTGATAGAGCCCCACATATGCGTGAATAGCCTTTAAAAAGGCTTTTCAGGCACCGTAAAAGTTATATTACACTACCCCCCCCCCATTTTAAAATAATAACCTAAAAAAGAATGTCCTCTACTTACAGATCATGCACCCTGAGCGGGCATTCAGGGTGTGTCTTCATCTTCGTCCATGCCTTTTCTTCCTCCGATGTCTTCTGGTCCCGTCTTCCTCCGGCGCTCGCGAGCGGACGTTGATAAAAAAAAAATAGCCTGGGCGCATGCACAGTAGCCATAGTAGAAGCTGCATGCTACTGCGCATGAGCCCAGGCTATTTTTTTATATCAGTGTCCGTTTGCGAGCGCCGGAGGAAGACGGGACCAGAAGACATCGGAGGAAGAAAAGGCATGGACGAAGATGAAGACACACCCTGAATGCCCACCCAGGGTGCACGATCCATAAGTAGAGCACATTCTTTTTTAGGTTATTATTTTAAAACCGGGGGGTAGTTTAATATAACATTTACGGTGCCTAAATAGCCTTTTAAAAGGCTATTCATGCATATGTGGGGCTCTATCAGCATGATTTTGCTGATAGAGCCCCTTTAATGGATTTAAGTTGAAGAATCCAGGTGAGAGTGGCAGCAGATCTGGCAGTGCACCAGATGACCGGAGGAGAAATGCATGAAGAACAAGAATCGGCCAGATGCATCTGGCCCGACGTGTCCTGCACATTTGCACTTGAGAAAGGGCCTGAGTTGGCCCGAAATGCATCGTGCTGTTTTTCAATAAATATATTCTACATTGGATATTCCGGTTCCTACATTATTCCTTTTCCAGTGAGTGCAGATCTCCATTCCACCACGAACCTCTGGTTCTTGTTCTTCACAGCAAAGTGGATTGGATTCTAGCGAATACTATCCCCACTTTTTGGGAAAATACACGCAGCGGACATGCTGTGATTTCCAAAACCGTTACTGTTTTGGAAATTGCAACATGTCAATTATACGTATTGAAACACCAGCGGGTTCCCTATAGGAATAATTGAAGCAGAAAGTCCGCTGAATTAACCCCTGCAGACTTTCTGTGAAAAGTGCTGCAGGAAAAACCACAATGCGGTTTTTCTTGCAGCACTTTTTTGCTGTGGGACATTACGTGGGGCCTTAGTCTCAAATTCCTGACGCATCAAGTTCCTATGTGTGAACATCCCCAAAAGCTGACATGTCAAAATAGTTGACAGATGCACTTTAATGAACCAATACTATGTGAAACTGTCATCAGGGAATTTTTTCTCCAAGTTTCTTGTTTTGATCTGTATACTCATCATCACCATAATTCCAATACAGAATAAAACAGAGAAAACATTTGATGAGTACATTTGTAATTGAATGCTGAACACTTCTATCGCACGTAACACATATCCCTTTGTCTGTTTTAAACATCCGTATCCAGTCATTTCCCTATAAATGGCTTAAATAGTTGTTCTATTTCTAGACAGGTTGTTTAATTATTCTGTAATTCAATTTTATTTTAGAGTTCATGCTTGAGCATAAAATAACAAAAATCAAAGAAATAAGCAGGTTGCAGAATTATTTCATGACTCATATGTATTCTTAGTCACGAGTAAAGTAAAAAAAATTTGCCTTTATAATTAAACCTCTCAGCAGTTTTATATGTTCTGGAACCAGAGGGCTATTTTATTTTTGTATAAAAACGTGAAGACTAGTAATGCCATACCAATGGAAATTTCTTAGGTGTTATGAGAATAAGTTTGGCTAAACTTGAATCATATACCATAATTTGCAAGAAATTCATTCACAGCTACAAAATTAACAAGCAGGGTACTTTTAGTCAACAACTTAAGTTAGGACTGACTATATGGTGACTTTGGCCACAGTTTGCACTGCTTTTTGAAATCCTGTTAGTAAAGTAAGTAATAAATGGTTTGATTAAACTCGCACAAGGGCAGCGTGGTGGCTCAGTGGTTTGCCGACCGAGGACAACATCATGGCCTTTGTATGTTCTCCCTGTGTTTGTGAGGATGGGTTTCCTCCAGGTACTCTGGTCTTCACTCACACTCCAAGAACATAGTGATAGGGCATGTACGAGGTAGGTTGTGAGTCCTATATGGGGCAGTGATTATAACTGTGACAATGTCTGTAAAGCACTGCAGAGTATGTCGGCACTATACGAGTTAGCATAATAATAGATATTTATTTACATTAGAAATAAAAAGGTTTGCAGCTTCATGAAATTAAACAATCTTGTCTAAAGCCAAAGATTGGACTTGCAGTGAAAAACAGTCAATAAAATGCAATCAATGAAAAAAGGTAGGCTAAAATTGTACTTGATTTGGACAATAATCTATCTGTCATCTATGTGTACACAAAACATTTTGCAGTGCCTTCATTGATGGGAGTCGCCACGATGCAGCTCAATTTCTCCATTTCCTTACGATGCAGATATAGTTGAAAGCAATGGAGCTGCAGGAACTCTTCTTCTCCCTACACCACCTTATACTCTGTAGCTTTCACCATCAGACATGATATAGTGACATCATTGTGTCAGATTCTCAGCTAACAGCACTGACCAGAGAAGACCTGTTTTGGAGGGGGGGGGGGGGGGAGACAAGGTGAGTATTGCTTTTTAAAATGCATTTTACTGTGTAGAGGCATAAAGGGGTTATTATACTGTGATGGAAACCAGTAAGTAGGCATTATACCTTTAATATACCATTAAAGAGGACCTTTCATCAGATTGGGCACAGGCAGTTCCATATACTGCTGGAAAGCCAACAGTGCGCTGAATTCAGCGCACTATCGGCTTTCCCCATCTGTGCCCCGGGTAAAGCGCTATCGGTCCCTGTACCGTAGCGCTTTACAGTCAGAAGGGCGTTCCTGACACTCTGTCAGGAACGTCCTTCTGCCCAGCAGCACCTATCGTGCTGTACAGTGTGAGCGGGGAGGAACACAGTGCTCATAGATGAGTATTATCAGGAGGGGAGGGGGTGTTCCTCCTCGCTCACACAGCACAGCGCGATAGGCGCCGCGGGGCAGAAGGACGTTCCTGACAGAGTGTCAGGAACGCCCTTCTGACTGTAAAGCGCTACGGTACAGGGACCGATAGTGCTTTACCCAGGACACAGATCGGAAAAGCCGTCGGCTTTCCAGCAGTATATGGAACTGCCTGTGCCCAATCTGATGAAAGGTCCTCTTTAAGTAGGCATTATACCATTATACCATTATACCAAGTAGGCATTACACCATTAAGTAGTACTACCACAAGGCATTATAATGTAGCAGGGGACACACAGGAAGTATTATAATGTGTGAGGTGCATAAGGGGTAATTACTCTGAGTGGGGGTATTATACTGCCAGGAAAGGACATTATACTGTGTAGGGTCATTATAATGTGTAGGTGATACTAAGGGAACAATATGCCTTGTGCACCTGACAGAACCATGTGGTAGAAAAGTGAGAGGATGGTCCAAAATGGTGTCTTTTCTTCTACCTCTTCTGGTATTGTCATGGTTGGGTTACAGTCTGGTCATGGTGGCGTTGCTATATTTTGTCCTGTTAATCTTCCCACTGGCACTAGGTGGTGCAGTTTAAAGTGAGATACACCGATGTAAATGATGGTGGTGATGATTTCTCTAGGGCCAGGGGTGAACCTGCCCCTCTCGCCGCCCGAAGCGAACGACAGAAAGCCCCCCCCCCGGGAGGAGGGGGCGTGACGGAGGGGGCGGAGCTTAGCGCCGTTCACAGGCACGGAGAAGACCTGCTCTCTGCCTGAGCGTGAGGGGAAGCTGCCGGAGCAGCGCTGCTTCAGCGGCCTCCCCAATCCACCGCTCTGTGCTAAGCCAGTCCAGGACAGCTTGTCCTGGACTGGCTTAGGTAAGAAAAAATGCCGCCCTCCCTGGAGCCCTGCCATAGCGACGCCTGAAGCACCTCATGGGAGGTGCGGCGCTGTCTAGGGCACACACTTGTGGTGATCTCCTGACTAGTAGATGATGATATAAATGTGGGGTGATCTTGATGCTGAAAGAGGCAGGAGACCTTGTGGTGGTTAACAGATCTGTCTTATGGCACTATTTATTTTAGAATCAAAATGGTTAAACTTCCAATCAAACTGAGACTTCAACCCAAATTGAAGCTCAGGTATATGAGTCACTTATATGGAGTCAGTGCAGGAGTAGCACTTGTTCTTCCTGTGGCCATTCTAGGGTGGTCCCAGGCACATACTTAGACCCTTCCTGTGCAGCTCTCTTGACTTTTGCAATCCAAGTCCCTTCCTGTGCAGCTGTCTTGGTCTTACCATCTAGCCTACTTTCTGATTGTTCAGGGCAGCTTTGCCATAGATACAGCTCTTCACTGTGTAGCAGTAACGGTCTTCTTATAAAGAGGGTATTCTCTTTGAGCTTGTTGAGGCTTGGTGTGTTGGGAAAGTCTATCTCTACTACAGTAGTCTAGAATTACTGTTACAAAAGGTTGAACTCAAAACTGCTCTCAACCTACTAAATTTACTGTTCTCAAAGCCAACACTCACTGCTGTCATCATGGACTAGGCCTCAAACTCCTGTATCGTGGTGACTGTTTTCCATGAATTTATGGAACTGACTAACCTAGATGGACTCCTTGCAACCTAGTGCTTTTTTATACATAGTGTAAGCACACAGGTGGTAAAGTTGTGGATGGCAGCCATCTGCCACTGAGGTTGCTAGCCTCAGTGAGGTAAGTGGCTGGAGTGTGAGTCCAGGACTTGGGAGTTACTGCAGATCCACTTCTATTCTCCAGTCCTTCTGACGCTGGGTTCACACTAGCGCCCGGAATCCGTTTTCAGGTTTCCGTCTTCTGCATGCAGAAGACGGAAACCTGTCAGACGGGGTCCAGCCATGAGCACCGGTGAGTGTTTTATGCTCTCCGCCACGAAACCGTTTTTTTTTAAACAGGACACAGAGTACTGCATGTCTGACTCTGTGTCCGGTTTTTAAAAAATGGTTTCATGGCGGAGAGCATAAAACGCTCACTGGCGCTCACGACCGGACATCTTTCAAACCCATTCAAATGAATGGGTGAGAAAGAGTCCTTCAGCTTTCCGTCTCCTGCTCTGTTTTGTGCAGGAAACGGAAACCTGTATGAACGGAGACCGGGCGCAGATGTGAACGAGCCCTGACCTGATACCCCAGGTGTGTGCAGTCTTTATTAAGAATGGAAGCTGCCAGTGAGGAGTGGTGTGTGTCTGTATGTTCCCCAGGCTGAACAAGCAGCAGACAGAATCTGCTACTGTGCCCCAACCAAGCTGGTGAGACCAACTGACTTATTTAGGATTTTTTGCCTGAAGTATGAACTTTGTGTTTGCCACATGTTTGTTATTGACAACCTGCTGAAAGAAGCAGCTTGAGTTTGTGCACTGTTTTGCCTTGAACAAAATAAATAGAAACCTGTTTTTGTTAAGAAGCCTGCGACTGTGCTTCTGTCTACCAAACACCTACTCGACTACTGAGCTAAACCCCCACAATAGTTACATAGTTAGTATGGTTGAAAAGAGACATATGTCCATCAAGTTCAACCAGGGGATGGGAAAGGACATGACAGTCTATACACTTCCATAAATGCTGTTTTGTTCTAAAAAGGAATCAAATCCTTTTTTGAAGCTGTCGGTTGTGAACAGCTCCTGGGGTAGGCTATTCCATAGATACACAGTCCTTACAGTCAAGAAGCTATGTCTGCTCTTGAGATTTAGGCTGAAGCCCCACATTGTGAAAACACATCATTTTACAGTGCCTGTAAAGTGAATGGGATTCTGGCTAATCCAATCCATACTTTGCACAAAAGCAGCTGTTTAAAAAACCCAGCCCTATGGTTTTAAGAAGCTGTATCTCCATTTTGTAGATAATCATTTGAATATTGTTCTGGAAAGTGAGTGAATTATGAGTTACTTTCCACCTTACCCACTATCTCCTTAGGGTCCATTCACACGGAGGAAAAGGGTGAGGAATTTGGTGTGGAATTTCAGTGCTGAAGAAAAACCTCCAATTGACTTCAATGGGTTCCTTTTTTTGCTCCAAGGAACCCATTGAAGTCAATGGGAACCTTTTTTTCAGCGCTGAATCGGATGCGGATTCCACATCAAATTCAGGGCCATTCTCCTCCTTGTAAATGCACCATAAAGCTCCGTTCTCACGGAGTAACGAGCCACTCATTTATACACGTGTTAGAGCGCTTCACTTCAAAACAGGTCCCATTGATTTCAATGGGTGCCAGCTTACGCTTACACATTGAAATCAATGGGTTACAAAGCCTCCCATTGATTTCAATGTGTAGCGTGCGTAAGCCGGCACCCATTGAAACCAATGGGATCTGTTTTGAAGCGCCGCGCTCTAACACGTGTATTTGTGTCAGAATGAGCGGCGCGTTACTCCATGTGAACGCAGCCTAAGGAAGCCTTCACACAGAGTTACGCTGCGCTCATTCTGAATGTAGAAACACGAATGAGCGCGTAAAAAGCAGCTCCCATTGACTTGAATGGGAGCCGGCATACGTGCGCTCCCCACTGAAATCAATGGGAGGCTTTTTTCCCTATTACTTTCAATATATTATGCGCGTATTACACATCTCGGGTGTAGCAGAGCTCAGCGCACGACCAGCTCTGCTACATCTCAGGTGTAGCAGAGCTGTGCGCTCAACACTGCTACATCTGAGATAGGACTGTGGACCAATCTTAGACTCCGCCTCCTCGGCACTCAGCTCTGCTACATCTCTCGTGTAACAGAGCTCAGCGCACACTCAGCTCTGCTACATCTCAGGTGTAGCAGAGCTGTGAGCTTAACACTGCTACATTTGGGATCGGACCACAATGGAGACTGCTGTGGACCGATCTTAGACTCCGCCTCCTCCGGCAGAACCAGCGATGATTGGCCGAATGCTGTACTCTGTATGGCATTTGGCCAATCAATGCTGGTCAATGTATTCCTATGGGAAAAAGTCAGCTCCCGCATATCGCAAGTTGACAGGGATCCCAACAAGATAGAGCCCCAAAGAGCTGTTTGAGTAACATTCCCACCTAATTAAAAGTAATCCCTAGCTAACCCTGCCTGTAGATCTGTCCCTGTCTCACATTCATATAGTTCACAGTCTCATATGACCCGGATCTTAAATCTACTATTCGTATAAATTGGAGGTCACCGGATTTAGCCAGCCAATTACTTTTTCCGATTTTTTTCCGATGCCTCCATTGTCGTAGTTCCTGTCCCACCTCCCCTGCACAGTTATTGGTGCAAAAAAAGTGCCAGGGAAGGTGGGAGGGGATACGAATTTTTAGTGCGTTTGCCTCGTGGTATTTGATTATAATCGAATACCTCGAACGGTCTGATATTCGATCGAATATCAATTCGATTGAACGCCGTTCGCTCATCTCTACTTTTGTGGAGTGACAAATCACACTCTGGCAATCTCATAGATCAGTCTGGGTTTGATGAATTACCTTCCTGACTTAATTGTGTAAACTTCATATTCTCTGCGGAATAGGATTTTTAGGAAGGAATAGTGAGTCACAAAAGCTCCTGTTAAGGCTGGTCTTACACGACCGTAGTGGTTTTTACAGTCCGCAATTTGTGGATCCGCAACACAAATTTCACTGAAAAAAATGCATTCCTCAGATGGCCCTGCTCATCCACAAAGATGATCCACAAGGCTCCTTTTGCATCCGTTTTTCTGCGGATCTGCAAAAAAAACCAACGCACAAACCCCCTGCCAACAAAAATGATGTCACTGCATAGTTACAACTCATGCGCAAATCTTCTGTGTTGCTATGACAGTTCAGCGATCCTGTTCTGCTCTTGTTCAGCAGTCTGGCAACTTCTGTGCACGATGGATCCATTTACGGAAGACGCTCAGGTAAATAACCCTTTGATAATTGCTCATATCACCCTAGATACCTTTGTTTTGTCCCCATTTTTCAGTTTCATCTCAGTCATGTATTCTCCTTACACTCCAGCCATTATCTTAACGCAGCTACCAAAATCTCACCCTGCTGCCAATGTACCCACCACAGTTACCGCTCAGCCTTACTGAGGGAAGAGAACACCCCGTCAAAGACTGTTAACTCTATCAAGACCTCACTGGTCAAAGTGTACGAAATAACGAACTTCAATTAAAGATTTAGCAAATGTAAAAGTGTTACAGTCACTAAGCGGTAAGGTAAAGAATTGTTTTTGCTTTACTAATAAATACAGTACATATATTAAAAATATAACTTTTTGTTATTCGAGCTACAAATATTACAAAATTACGGATTTTTCTAGAAGTGACACACCAACCAAGCTGTATTCATTTTTTCGTATGAATTTTGACATACTGAACTCAAGAGGTTGGCCATAACTGCCATAGAAAGATAAATTCCATACATAATGTCTATGAACAGGGCTGGTTTTAGACAAACTGTGGCCCTGGGCAAAATTAAAACCCCAAATGCTAATATACCAACAACGCTATCATATTTCCAGTGGCAACCCCTTTATTAGCGCCCCCTTTCTGCCCCGAAAACAGTAATAAACACTCCTCCTTATGCCCATGTACACATCAGTTACTAGGTTACCAGGCCTAGCTCCTTAAGATTCATGTCATTACCCTACATGCATCACAGAACGGTGTTTGCCATGGCAGGAAGCCAAATAGGGCTCTTTTGTGCCCACCCCAAGCATACAGGGAACCAGTTATAAACATGGTGTTTGATCTGCAGGCAGCAGGTTATACAGTAGAAGAAGCTGAGCAGATTGATACATTGTGGGAAAAGATTCAATGTCATTTGTATTTTAGTTAAATCCATGATTTTTCTATGGTCAGGAATCATGTGGGTGGTGCTGCATAGTAACTGATGGCTATCTGTATACAGACACACAGGGAAAGCTATCAGTTACTGAATAAGACCTCCCACATAATTCCTAGGTATAGAAAAACCAAGGATTTCATTAAATTCAAGTCCTGCCAATTCTTTCCCCACAAAGCTATATATCAATTTGCTCACACTACTCTATAACATGCTGCTGGCATGTAGGACTGTATTTTCAATGTGACAGCTTTCCTTTAATCTTTGTAATGGAAGAGTGCTATATATTCTGAATATATTTCGAATAGCACACATGCTGTATATTTCAAACAACAGAATATAATGCATTCATTTTCTAGGCTGTTAGGCTATGTATACAAAGAGCAGATTTTCTGTGGAGAAATTGTACCATACACTCATTCTTCTCTCAATTATCTTGCTTTTGACTCAACCATTTTCTAAACTATTTTAAGAGAATTTATCCATATTTGAACCATTTCAATTTATAGTTTAAGTTCTCCGGCAGAATTCCCATCATCTCTAAGACCAGATACACTAAGAAATAGTCTGTTTATACTATGTATAAAAAGAAATTCTTGTCTTGAAATGACTGAAAACTCTTCTTTTTACAGTAACCCTGTGACCCCTCTAAGCTCCTGCTTCCTTTCAAGTGTAGAACTTCAGGACTACAAAAGAAAAAAAAAAGCTATATTAGAAGTGCTTATCGTGCCCATACATGCTTAGCAGTTCTTGAAGAAATTCCTCCTTTACCTTACCATAAATTCTAGAAAATAGAGCTGTGTTTCAAGACTTTTTGGTCATTGCTACATCTTGTACTGTTTTTCTTTAATCCCTTGAGGGTGGATCTTTTTCCATTTGTATTTATTGTTATATTCCAAAACTCAGAACCATTATTTTTCTGGCTAGTTTTTTTTTATGTGGGATAAGTATTATTTACAGGTATCTTGGTGGTGGATATAGTATATTTGTTATTGTTGTTCTGTTATACCTACATTGTTGTTTATTGTGCTGCCTGAACATAGTTCATACTTTCCTTTAACGTGGCTGTTCCACTGGGGATAAATAATTCTACATGGTGTGGATAATCTTCAGTGAGTCTTCAGACAGCTGCCAAGCTGCACAGACTTGTGAGTTCTTCCTCTAAAACAGAGAGTAGGAAAGTGAAGCAGTGAAGTAGAAGAGTGAAGCAATAGCTACAGTCCTGAGATAGGGAGAATTTACATGCTGACACTCTTAGGACAGCGCTGTCCATAGCTGGGAATCTGTTCCTTTTGGAATAGAAATACTAATTTGGCAATTAAATCCGCATCATGATAATAGACTTTTTAACTGAGACATGCATGATGTTAAGGATGCTGCCCTCTAGAGGGCGGTGTACAGAGTGCACTGTTCTCCTAATTACATCCTGGAGAATAGATTTGCATATTTTTTACCCAGAATCCCAGAATCCCTAGTGTCCGTACTGCTTATGTAGGCACACACTCTCCCTTATGTGTACGATTATCCCCTGCCCCTGGTCTATAGTCTCTCACTCTGCCAAATCAGTATTCCTGTGCTATGCTGAGGAGGCCCAATAGGCCGAATCAGTGCTGTCCATATCTGGGAATCTGTTCCTTTTGGAATAGAAATACTAATTTGGCAATTAAATCCGCATCATGATAATAGACTTTTTAACTGAGCCATGCATGATGTTAAGGATGCTGCCCTCTAGAGGGCGGCATACAGAGTGCACTGTTCTCCTAATTACATCCTGGAGAATAGATTTGCATATTTTTTACCCTTAGGAAAGGTGAAGAGAATTACAAGAGCCTTACAGTATAGGCCTACCAGAGAACAGACAGGGCCATCATGGGAGTCTATAAAGTATGTATAAAGAGAAAGATAGAGAAAGAAGAGTTTATCACATTAGTTCTGTTTCTGGGATTACATTGCTGAAAACTACCACCTGGATTATCCCCTTGCTATAGTGGAATAACTGTACCTCCACATTGTACTGTAAGCTGTTTTGGTTGCTGATACATCACCCTATGTAAGTCTCCCGAGCCCATTCCTGCATTCACAATCAAGGGTCCTTTCAACTTCCATCAGGCGCAGTGGGGTTGAAGATGAAAAGGAAGTGCCCTTATGAAATACCACCACCACGATCAGGTACCCCACAGGCCCCCTCAGCTCTGCAACAGCCCAGGAGGTAAACTGAAGGATTTGGTTGGGTCGAGGCCACCCATGACAACTCCCATCATCCTATCTATGTAGCGAAAAGAGCAGACGCAGCGCCAAGAACTAGTAGTGTAATATTTTTAGTTACAAACACTGGTAAAAAAACAAGTTGGTGCTCACCTTGGAGAGTTGTGATCAGCTCACAACTGCTCTTCTTGTATATAGATCTGGGGTCTCAAACTCAATTTACCCGGGGGCTGCTGGAGGTAGAGTCTGGGTGAGGCTTGGCCACATCCGGTTTTCCATAAGCTATGCACGCCGCAGCAAATTTAGCTCCACCCACTTTTATGTTGACTCCGCCCTATTCTCATTCATTTTTCATGTGCCCCGAACAGTATAATCCTCCTACAGTCCCCCGTACATTATATGTCCCCACATTATAATGTTCCCTGCTAACTGTCCCACAGTATTAAGTCCCTCTCCTGGTGCCCCAGTTTAAACTGGGGGAAAATAGAGGGGACATAAAACTGGGGCATCTGGCGGGGGACATTAAACAGTGGGGGTAGTTGGAGAGAGCAATAAATTAATGGCAGCTGAAGTGGGACATTAAACTGGGGGCAACTAAAGGGGGACATTAATCTCGGGCAGCTAGAAGCAGACATTAAACCGTAGGGGAAGCTAGACAGTGACATTAAACTGGGGGCAGCTAGAGGCAGACAGGTCCCCCTACAGCTACTCCCACAATTTAATGCCCCCTCCAGTTGTCCCCAGTTTAAGTGCCCCCTTCATCTACCCCCAGTTTCATCTCCCCCCACCATTTCTCCCCCAGTTTCATATCCCACTTCATCTGCCCCATTTTATGTCCCCCCTCCATCTTTCCCCAGTTTCATGTCATCCCTCCATCTGAACCCAGTTTCATGTCCCCCTCCATCTGCCCCCAGTTTCATGTCCCCCTCCATCTGCCCCCAGTTTCATGTCCCCCTCCATCAGCCCCCAGTTTCATGTCCCCCTCCATCTGCCCCCAGTTTCATGTCCCCCCTTCATCTGCCCCCAGTTTCATGTCCTCCCTTCATCTGCCCCCATTTTCATGCCCCCCTCATCTCTGCCCCCAATTTCATGTTCCCCTTCCATCTGTGGCCCTAGTTTCATGTCCCCCCTCCATCTCTGCCCCCAGTATAATGTTCCCCTTCCATCTTTACCCCTAGGTTACTGAGAGACACACAGACACACACACAAACAGACACACACACAGAGACACACACACACAGACACACACACTCTCCACCCTGCATCTCACATTCCCCTCCCCTCTCAGTACCTTTAGACAGCACATCCCTTCATCTTCCCGGCACACTAAGACATGCCTCCCTAGTCACGTGACGTATGACATCACACAGGTCCTTCAGTTTACAGTAGTAGAAGCTTTCCACCGATCACCCTTCGCTTTTATAAGAGCGGGGGGTGATCGGAGGAAGGTTTGTTAAGTACAACACTAAAGGGACATAGTGGGACATGCAGGGAGCTGCACAGGACAGGAGTATAAAAGCGGGACTTTCCCGCTAAATGCGGGACGGTTGGGAGCTATGTATTGAGGTAGGGGCTGCAAACTATTGTCCCAAGGGCCGCAGTTGGCCTGCGGGCCGCGAGTTTGAGACCCCTGATATGGATATAGTATCTCAATGGTGTGGACTTCAGTTGCAGCTGGGTGCCTTGTAGATGTGGTGATGAATCATCTCAATATCCATGTCACTGAATGGAACATCACTTTATCAGCAACATCATCTGATATCAGATTAAACTATGGTTCCATTCAGGATGCAAACAGGCCCACTGGTGAAAATAGCACAGGTGCAGAAACCCATACCTCCCAACTTTTGAAGAACCGAAAGAGGGACAAAATGTGCTGTGCGTAGCGCGCCGCGGCAAATTTAGCCCCACCCACTTTTGTGTTGACTCCGCCCACTCGTTAATTTTTCATGTGCCCGCACACAGTATAATCCTCCTACAGTCACCCGTAAACTGCTGCTATCATTATTCTCAGAGGTCTTTTCAGACCCCCGAGTATAATGATTGGGGCCCCCTGTTGGTGGAATACTTTCCACCAACAGGAGGCCTCGAAGCTGCAGCAACAGCTGACACACAGGAGCTGCAGGTACATACTGGGGTTACAATACTTATTAATATCAGGTACACAGATACATACTGGGGTTACTATACTTATTAATATCAGGCATTTGGGGTGATTACTTTTGTTTTAGTAACTCCATGGGCCTCATATTAATAGAAGTTAACCCTATCATGGCCCTCACATTAACCCCTGTATGCCTCACCATAAGAGTTACTAATATGTGAGACATATGGGGGTAATAGTAATGAAGATACTTTATTATTACCTCCATGTCTTTCATATATCAGTAACTCCTATGGTGAGGCACACAGGGGTTAATGTGAGGGACATGATGGGATTAACTTCTATTAATATGAGGCACATGGAGCTACTAAATTGTAATGCACATGACCAGATTTTTTATCCACAATTGTCCTGGTATAGCGGTCAGTGGTGACGTGACAGTATTTAGTCCTGTAGGGGCCACTAAGGGACATAATACTGTGTGCAGTGGCCACTATTGGGTATAATACTGTGTGCAGGGGCCACTATTGGGTATAATACTGTGTGCAGGGGCCTCTAAGGGACATAATACTGTGTGCAGGGTCCACTATTGGTCATAATAGAGCGCGCAGGAATGCGTAGGAGGGACTCGGTCGAGATCTTCGGTGTCGGGGGGGCCCCATGTCAAAAGTTCGCCACGGGGCCCCGCCATTCCTAGTTACGCCACTGGTGCCATTACTTTTTTTTTCTTTGAATCTGTTGATCTAGCTTGGTAATGGTGAGTGTTTTGCAGGTCAAGTTATAATTTTTATTGGTACTATTTTTGTACTACACAGAACTGAGGCTAGGTCCACATCTGCATTGGACTCTGCTACAGATTCTGCTTAAAATCGATGCAGAAAAAACTGTCCTGCAAGGAGGGTTTTTGTCTCTGCCAGTTTCAGTATAAATCTGGCGGGAACTATACAGAAACGCGTTGAACCGCATTATAGTCTATTGGACCCATGGGTTTCCTCAGGTAACAGCTTTTTAAGAGAACTGGGACTCCATCTTACAGGTCCCCATGAAGACCCGAATGATGGAGATCGAAACACTAGTGTGAACCTAGGGGTACTTGGTTTTTGTAGGTAAATAAAAAAAAACATTCTAAGGGAAATACAAAAATACTGAATATGGTATGCTCATTTTTCATTAATCCTCAGACCCCAATAACAGGCCAGTGGTCACATGGGAAACGTAACATCATGACAGAGGGTCAAAGTGTCATGATATCGGCAAATCCCACATGACCACTGAGGTCCGATTATAGGCCCCTACAGTGACCACAATGAATGTGACATCAGCCAGAGTACAGAAGAGGATGATGCCAGGGGACTGCCGGATGCCTCAAGGATGCTCAGGAGAGGTGAGACAAGGTGAGTACAATGATTTTTACACACCTACCCTGGGCCTTCACTTATTATAGTCTCGGGCCCTAGGAGATCCCTGAGTATAACAATATTCACTTCTGGTTCATGTCCAGCAAGTTTAGCCACAAAGGAACTGGAAGGCCACACTTAAAGAATATGGTTCTAAAATAATCTTGAGAGGTTTGCCAATACCTAGTTGTACTACAAAGCTTATTGCACATATTGGGTGGTAGATTCCTTTTCTGTATACTATATTGGTAAACTTTATTACATATGATTTTGCATAACAGATGTCATATGAAACGTATACAAGAAATGAGTGACCGTATGACGTAACACTGAGGCTTTATAGAAGTAACTATATGATGTACAGTACTGACCAAACGTTTGGACACAACTTCTCATTCAAAGTTTTCTGTATTTTCATGACTATGAAAATTGTAGATTTGAAGAACCTAGAATATAAGAGATATTTTCAGTTGTTTCACACTTTTTTGTTAAGTATATGTGTTAATTCATAGTTTTGATGCCTTTAGTGTGACTCTACAATTTTTATAGTCATGAAAATACAGAAAACTCTGAATGAGAAGGTGTGTCCAAACGTTTGGTCTGTACTATACCTCCCAAAACCTTAGTATTGTACAGCAGTGTTTTTTTAATGAGTGAATATATTTTATAGAAACATATGTGGACATATGGCCGACACATATGGAGCGCAATGAACCCCACTGACTGAAAGCACTGGATGAAAAAGATGTGAATGCAGGTTTTTTTCGTCCGTCGATTTCAGGCTCCTAACAGAGATTCTGATGCAGATGTGAATGTTGCCTTATCTGCAAGTTTCTCTGTCTGGCACCTCACATGTTTCAACCTTTGCATTACAAAGGCTGAAATTCACAGATAAAATTTGCATCAATAATTGACATGTATTTTAGTTGCAGAATGTAGATGAGACTTGTTTAAATTGCATCCACAGTTCTGCTGTAGTAGATAGCAGGTTAGCCTCTGGCAGGTTCCTTGTGGCTACTCACTGTGATCAGATACCATGTGACCCCAGCTTTAGACTATGTCTATCAGCTACTATGTTCAAGGGACAGTTTAGAATTCATATTCTTTATATTATATATTTTCTTTATCTCCTTTAAAATGATTTTAAGGGCATCAGACTTTACATTAAAAGAACAGCAGGTGGCAGTACAGTATCAGAAATAAAGGATTCATCTTAATATTCACTCCCTGACCAAACTAAAATGCTTTAATAAAAATAATTATTCTGGTAGAATATGGAATATTTTTTTTACTGAAAATATTCTTGCCTATCTATAAATATGTGATATAACTTAGGCTACGTTCACATCTGCACTGGATTCTATACTGAAGATTCCACTGCAATGTTCACTTGAAAATCATTGGAGGAAAAAGTCCTCCAGTTTCAGTTTTGAAAGGAAGAACACACGAAGGACCCATTACTGTCAGTGTGGTCCATTGGACTATGTATGTTACCGCTATTTTCATGGTCTACCTCTCCGTTGTTCTGGTCCTGCAATGGACCAAAGCAAAGGAGATGCATAAAAACCTACCATAAAAAGACATTCTAGACTTGACTGTTAGTTTATTCTACAGTGTCAAAATTATAGGGTACAACCCACTAAAATGGCTAAACTCTTTAGGAAAAAATATTATTTGTGTCTTAATAGGTATAATACTAAAATGGTCAAGTAAAGCTGTACTACGCCTTATTCTGTTGTGATGTCCAAAGTCTCTGAAGAAAATCTCATACTCCAGCAGATTCCCTTTAATACTAATTTATGAAAAACAGAAATTTACACAGACATACAAACTAAGGCATTTTAAATACCATGGTGAATTCTAATTATATAAGAAAAACTGTATAAAAAATATGAAAAAGTTTTACTTGAAAATACATAAACATTAGAGATGAGCGAACACTAAAATGTTCGAGGTTCGAAATTCGATTCGAACAGCCGCTCAATGTTCGTGTGTTCGAACGGGTTTCGAACCCCATTATAGTCTATGGGGAACAGATACTCGTTAAGGGGGAAACCCAAATCCGTGTCTGGAGGGTCACCAAGTCCACTATGACACCCCAGGAAATGATGCCAACACCTCTGGAATGACACTGGGACAGCAGGGGAAGCATGTCTGGGGGCATCTAACACACCAAAGACCCTCTATTACCCCAACATCACAGCCTAACAACTACACACTTTACACACTCAATACCACCTCTCTGACAGTAGGAAAACACCTTGAAACATGTGTATTTGGCACTTGCAGTGAGGAGAGCTTGTCACCAGCAGTGAATTTGGCCCTTGTAGTAAGTTGAGGTTGGCACCAACATTTGTTTTGAAAATCAGGGTGGATTGAGCCTCTAACCAGCAGAGTTTGGGCAAATTCATGGTGGAGGGAGCCTCTAAAAACCCCAGTTTGGACCAATTCATGGTGGAGGGAGCCTCTAACCAGCCCAGTTTGGGCAAATTCATGGTGGAGGGAGCCTCTAAAAAACCCAGTTTGGACCAATTCATGGTGGAGGGAGCCTCTAACCAGCCCAGTTTGGGCAAATTCATGGTGGAGGGAGCCTCTAACCAGCCCAGTTTGGACCAATTAATGGTGGAGGGAGCCTCTAACCAGCCCAGTTTGGACCAATTAATGGTGGAGGGAGCCTCTAACCACCCCAGTTTGGACCAATTCATGGTGGAGGGAGCCTCTAACCAGCCCAGTTTGGGCAAATTCATGGTGGAGGGAGCCTCTAACCAGCCCAGTTTGGACCAATTAATGGTGGAGGGAGCCTCTAACCACCCCAGTTTGGACCAATTCATGGTGGAGGGAGCCTCTAAACAGCCAAGTTTGGACCAATTCATGGTGAAGGGAGCCTCTAAAAACCCGTTTGGACCAATTCATGGTGGAGGGAGCCTCTAACCAGCCCAGTTTGGGCAAATTCATGGTGGAGGGAGCCTCTAAACAGCCCAGTTTGGGCAAATTCATGGTGGAGGGAGCCTCTAACCAGCCCAGTTTGGACCAATTAATGGTGGAGGGAGCCTCTAACCACCCCAGTTTGGACCAATTCATGGTGGAGGGAGCCTCTAAACAGCCAAGTTTGGACCAATTCATGGTGAAGGGAGCCTCTAAAAACCCGTTTGGACCAATTCATGGTGGAGGGAGCCTCTAACCAGCCCAGTTTGGGCAAATTCATGGTGGAGGGAGCCTCTAAACAGCCCAGTTTGGGCAAATTCATGGTGGAGGGAGCCTCTAACCAGCCCAGTTTGGACCAATTAATGGTGGAGGGAGCCTCTAACCAGCCCAGTTTGGACCAATTCATGGTGGAGGGAGCCTCTAAACAGCCAAGTTTTGGGAAATTCATGGTGGAGGGAGCCTCTAACCAGCCCAGTTTGGACCAATTCATGGTGGAGGGAGCCTCTAAAAAACCCAGTTTGGACCAATTCATGGTGGAGGGAGCCTCTAAACAGCCCAGTTTGGGCAAATTCATGGTGGAGGGAGCCTCTAACCAGCCCAGTTTGGACCAATTAATGGTGGAGGGAGCCTCTAAACAGCCCAGTTTGGGCAAATTCATGGTGGAGGGAGCCTCTAAACAGCCCAGTTTGGGCAAATTCATGGTGGAGGGAGCCTCTAACCAGCCCAGTTTGGACCAATTAATGGTGGAGGGAGCCTCTAAACAGCCCAGTTTGGGCAAATTCATGGTGGAGGGAGCCTCTAACCAGCCCAGTTTGGGCAAATTCATGGTGGAGGGAGCCTCTAACCAGCCCAGTTTGGACCAATTAATGGTGGAGGGAGCCTCTAACCAGCCCAGTTTGGACCAATTCATGGTGGAGGGAGCCTCTAAACAGCCAAGTTTTGGGAAATTCATGGTGGAGGGAGCCTCTAACCAGCCCAGTTTGGACCAATTCATGGTGGAGGGAGCCTCTAAAAAACCCAGTTTGGACCAATTCATGGTGGAGGGAGCCTCTAAACAGCCCAGTTTGGGCAAATTCATGGTGGAGGGAGCCTCTAAAAACCCCAGTTTGGACCAATTCATGGTGGAGGGAGCCTCTAACCAGCCCAGTTTGGGCAAATTCATGGTGGAGGGAGCCTCTAAAAAACCCAGTTTGGACCAATTCATGGTGGAGGGAGCCTCTAACCAGCCCAGTTTGGGCAAATTCATGGTGGAGGGAGCCTCTAACCAGCCCAGTTTGGACCAATTAATGGTGGAGGGAGCCTCTAACCAGCCCAGTTTGGACCAATTAATGGTGGAGGGAGCCTCTAACCACCCCAGTTTGGACCAATTCATGGTGGAGGGAGCCTCTAACCAGCCCAGTTTGGGCAAATTCATGGTGGAGGGAGCCTCTAACCAGCCCAGTTTGGACCAATTAATGGTGGAGGGAGCCTCTAACCACCCCAGTTTGGACCAATTCATGGTGGAGGGAGCCTCTAAACAGCCAAGTTTGGACCAATTCATGGTGAAGGGAGCCTCTAAAAACCCGTTTGGACCAATTCATGGTGGAGGGAGCCTCTAACCAGCCCAGTTTGGGCAAATTCATGGTGGAGGGAGCCTCTAAACAGCCCAGTTTGGGCAAATTCATGGTGGAGGGAGCCTCTAACCAGCCCAGTTTGGACCAATTAATGGTGGAGGGAGCCTCTAACCACCCCAGTTTGGACCAATTCATGGTGGAGGGAGCCTCTAAACAGCCAAGTTTGGACCAATTCATGGTGAAGGGAGCCTCTAAAAACCCGTTTGGACCAATTCATGGTGGAGGGAGCCTCTAACCAGCCCAGTTTGGGCAAATTCATGGTGGAGGGAGCCTCTAAACAGCCCAGTTTGGGCAAATTCATGGTGGAGGGAGCCTCTAACCAGCCCAGTTTGGACCAATTAATGGTGGAGGGAGCCTCTAACCAGCCCAGTTTGGACCAATTCATGGTGGAGGGAGCCTCTAAACAGCCAAGTTTTGGGAAATTCATGGTGGAGGGAGCCTCTAACCAGCCCAGTTTGGACCAATTCATGGTGGAGGGAGCCTCTAAAAAACCCAGTTTGGACCAATTCATGGTGGAGGGAGCCTCTAAACAGCCCAGTTTGGGCAAATTCATGGTGGAGGGAGCCTCTAACCAGCCCAGTTTGGACCAATTAATGGTGGAGGGAGCCTCTAAACAGCCCAGTTTGGGCAAATTCATGGTGGAGGGAGCCTCTAAACAGCCCAGTTTGGGCAAATTCATGGTGGAGGGAGCCTCTAACCAGCCCAGTTTGGACCAATTAATGGTGGAGGGAGCCTCTAAACAGCCCAGTTTGGGCAAATTCATGGTGGAGGGAGCCTCTAACCAGCCCAGTTTGGGCAAATTCATGGTGGAGGGAGCCTCTAACCAGCCCAGTTTGGACCAATTAATGGTGGAGGGAGCCTCTAACCAGCCCAGTTTGGACCAATTCATGGTGGAGGGAGCCTCTAAACAGCCAAGTTTTGGGAAATTCATGGTGGAGGGAGCCTCTAACCAGCCCAGTTTGGACCAATTCATGGTGGAGGGAGCCTCTAAAAAACCCAGTTTGGACCAATTCATGGTGGAGGGAGCCTCTAAACAGCCCAGTTTGGGCAAATTCATGGTGGAGGGAGCCTCTAAACAGCCCAGTTTGGGCAAATTCATGGTGGAGGGAGCCTCTAACCAGCCCAGTTTGGACCAATTAATGGTGGAGGGAGCCTCTAACCAGCCCAGTTTGGACCAATTCATGGTGGAGGGAGCCTCTAAACAGCCAAGTTTTGGGAAATTCATGGTGGAGGGAGCCTCTAACCAGCCCAGTTTGGACCAATTCATGGTGGAGGGAGCCTCTAAAAAACCCAGTTTGGACCAATTCATGGTGGAGGGAGCCTCTAAACAGCCCAGTTTGGGCAAATTCATGGTGGAGGGAGCCTCTAACCAGCCCAGTTTGGACCAATTAATGGTGGAGGGAGCCTCTAAACAGCCCAGTTTGGGCAAATTCATGGTGGAGGGAGCCTCTAAACAGCCCAGTTTGGGCAAATTCATGGTGGAGGGAGCCTCTAACCAGCCCAGTTTGGACCAATTAATGGTGGAGGGAGCCTCTAAACAGCCCAGTTTGGGCAAATTCATGGTGGAGGGAGCCTCTAACCAGCCCAGTTTGGGCAAATTCATGGTGGAGGGAGCCTCTAACCAGCCCAGTTTGGACCAATTAATGGTGGAGGGAGCCTCTAACCAGCCCAGTTTGGACCAATTCATGGTGGAGGGAGCCTCTAAACAGCCAAGTTTTGGGAAATTCATGGTGGAGGGAGCCTCTAATCAGCCCAGTTTGGACCAATTCATGGTGGAGGGAGCCTCTAAAAAACCCAGTTTGGACCAATTCATGGTGGAGGGAGCCTCTAAACAGCCCAGTTTGGGCAAATTCATGGTGGAGGGAGCCTCTAACCATCCCAGTTTGGACCAATTAATGGTGGAGGGAGCCTCTAAACAGCCCAGTTTGGGCAAATTCATGGTGGAGGGAGCCTCTAACCAGCCCAGTTTGGACCAATTCATGGTGGAGGGAGCCTCTAACCAGCCCAGTTTGGGCAAATTCATGGTGGAGGGAGCCTCTAACCAGCCCAGTTTGGACCAATTAATGGTGGAGGGAGCCTCTAACCAGCCCAGTTTGGACCAATTCATGGTGGAGGGAGCCTCTAAACAGCCAAGTTTTGGGAAATTCATGGTGGAGGGAGCCTCTAATCAGCCCAGTTTGGACCAATTCATGGTGGAGGGAGCCTCTAAAAAACCCAGTTTGGACCAATTCATGGTGGAGGGAGCCTCTAACCAGCCCAGTTTGGGCAAATTCATGGTGGAGGGAGCCTCTAACCAGCCCAGTTTGGACCAATTAATGGTGGAGGGAGCCTCTAACCAGCCCAGTTTGGACCAATTCATGGTGGAGGGAGCCTCTAAACAGCCAAGTTTTGGGAAATTCATGGTGGAGGGAGCCTCTAACCAGCCCAGTTTGGACCAATTCATGGTGGAGGGAGCCTCTAAAAAACCCAGTTTGGACCAATTCATGGTGGAGGGAGCCTCTAAACAGCCCAGTTTGGGCAAATTCATGGTGGAGGGAGCCTCTAAACAGCCCAGTTTGGGCAAATTCATGGTGGAGGGAGCCTCTAACCAGCCCAGTTTGGACCAATTAATGGTGGAGGGAGCCTCTAACCAGCCCAGTTTGGACCAATTCATGGTGGAGGGAGCCTCTAAACAGCCAAGTTTTGGGAAATTCATGGTGGAGGGAGCCTCTAACCAGCCCAGTTTGGACCAATTCATGGTGGAGGGAGCCTCTAAAAAACCCAGTTTGGACCAATTCATGGTGGAGGGAGCCTCTAAACAGCCCAGTTTGGGCAAATTCATGGTGGAGGGAGCCTCTAACCAGCCCAGTTTGGACCAATTAATGGTGGAGGGAGCCTCTAAACAGCCCAGTTTGGGCAAATTCATGGTGGAGGGAGCCTCTAAACAGCCCAGTTTGGGCAAATTCATGGTGGAGGGAGCCTCTAACCAGCCCAGTTTGGACCAATTAATGGTGGAGGGAGCCTCTAAACAGCCCAGTTTGGGCAAATTCATGGTGGAGGGAGCCTCTAACCAGCCCAGTTTGGGCAAATTCATGGTGGAGGGAGCCTCTAACCAGCCCAGTTTGGACCAATTAATGGTGGAGGGAGCCTCTAACCAGCCCAGTTTGGACCAATTCATGGTGGAGGGAGCCTCTAAACAGCCAAGTTTTGGGAAATTCATGGTGGAGGGAGCCTCTAATCAGCCCAGTTTGGACCAATTCATGGTGGAGGGAGCCTCTAAAAAACCCAGTTTGGACCAATTCATGGTGGAGGGAGCCTCTAAACAGCCCAGTTTGGGCAAATTCATGGTGGAGGGAGCCTCTAACCAGCCCAGTTTGGACCAATTAATGGTGGAGGGAGCCTCTAAACAGCCCAGTTTGGGCAAATTCATGGTGGAGGGAGCCTCTAACCAGCCCAGTTTGGACCAATTCATGGTGGAGGGAGCCTCTAACCAGCCCAGTTTGGGCAAATTCATGGTGGAGGGAGCCTCTAACCAGCCCAGTTTGGACCAATTAATGGTGGAGGGAGCCTCTAACCAGCCCAGTTTGGACCAATTCATGGTGGAGGGAGCCTCTAACCAGCCCAGTTTGGACCAATTAATGGTGGAGGGAGCCTCTAAACAGCCAAGTTTTGGGAAATTCATGGTGGAGGGAGCCTCTAACCAGCCCAGTTTGGACCAATTCATGGTGGAGGGAGCCTCTAAACAGCCCAGTTTGGGCAAATTCATGGTGGAGGGAGCCTCTAACCAGCCCAGTTTGGACCAATTCATGGTGGAGGGAGCCTCTAAAAAACCCAGTTTGGACCAGTTCATGGTGGAGGGAGCCTCTAAACAGCCCAGTTTGGGCAAATTCATGGTGGAGGGAGCCTCTAACCAGCCCAGTTTGGACCAATTAATGGTGGAGGGAGCCTCTAAACAGCCCAGTTTGGGCAAATTCATGGTGGAGGGAGCCTCTAACCAGCCCAGTTTGGACCAATTCATGGTGGAGGGAGCCTCTAACCAGCCCAGTTTGGGCAAATTCATGGTGGAGGGAGCCTCTAACCAGCCCAGTTTGGACCAATTAATGGTGGAGGGAGCCTCTAACCAGCCCAGTTTGGACCAATTCATGGTGGAGGGAGCCTCTAACCAGCCCAGTTTGGACCAATTAATGGTGGAGGGAGCCTCTAAACAGCCAAGTTTTGGGAAATTCATGGTGGAGGGAGCCTCTAACCAGCCCAGTTTGGACCAATTCATGGTGGAGGGAGCCTCTAAACAGCCCAGTTTGGGCAAATTCATGGTGGAGGGAGCCTCTAACCAGCCCAGTTTGGACCAATTAATGGTGGAGGGAGCCTCTAACCAGCCCAGTTTGGACCAATTCATGGTGGAGGGAGCCTCTAACCAGCCCAGTTTGGACCAATTAATGGTGGAGGGAGCCTCTAAACAGCCAAGTTTTGGGAAATTCATGGTGGAGGGAGCCTCTAACCAGCCCAGTTTGGACCAATTCATGGTGGAGGGAGCCTCTAAACAGCCCAGTTTGGGCAAATTCATGGTGGAGGGAGCCTCTAAAAAACCCAGTTTGGACCAATTCATGGTGGAGGGAGCCTCTAATTAGCCCAGTTTGGACCAATTAATTGTGGAGGGAGCCTCTAACCAGCCCAGTTTGGACCAATTAATGGTGGAGGGAGCCTCTAACCAGCCCAGTTTGGACCAATTCATGGTGGAGGGAGCCTCTAAAAAACCCAGTTTGGACCAATTCATGGTGGAGGGAGCCTCTAATTAGCCCAGTTTGGACCAATTAATTGTGGAGGGAGCCTCTAACCAGCCCAGTTTGGACCAATTAATGGTGGAGGGAGCCTCTAACCAGCCCAGTTTGGACCAATTCATGGTGGAGGGAGCCTCTAAACAGCCCAGTTTGGGCAAATTCATGGTGGAAGGAGCCTCTAACCAGCAGAGTTGTGGGAAAGCAGGGTGGAGGGAGCCTCTAACCAGCAGAGTTGGTGGAAATCAGGGTGGAGGGAGCCTCTAACCAGCAGAGTTGGGGGAAATCATGTTGGAGGGAGCCTAGTATTAGCAGAATTGTGCAACGCTTATGGTGGATGAGTATGAGGATGCGGAGGAATTGGAGAGGTTGAGTACAGACATGGAGTTTCATGTTGGGGTGCTTTACACAGGTGGGCACAAAAATGACGGCTCTACCCAGTGGTGGTTCATTTTTATCAAAGTGAGCCGGTCGGCACTCTCAGCTGACAGACGGGTGCGCTTGTCAGTGATGATGCCACCGGCTGCACTGAACACCCTCTCAGATAGGACGCTGGCGGCAGGACAGGACAGCACCTCCAAGGCATATAGGGCAAGTTCAAGCCACAGGTCCAACTTCGACACCCAATACGTGTAGGGCGCAGAGGGGTCGGAGAGGACAGGGCTGTGGTCGGAAAGGTATTCCCGCAACATGCGCCTATACTTCTCACGCCTGGTGACACTAGGACCCTCCGTGGCGGCACTTTGGCGAGGGGGTGCCATCAAGGTGTCCCAGACCTTAGACAGTGTGCCCCTCGTTTGTGTGGACCGGTGAGAACTTGGTTGCCTACTGGAGGAACTGCCCTCCCTGCCGCCACTGTCACATGCTGGAAACATCTCCATCATATTCTGCACCAATTGCCTGTGGCAAGCATTGATGCGATTGGCCCTCCCCTCTACCGGAATAAAAGACGAGATGTTGTTTTTATACCGGGGGTCAAGGATAGCAAAGATCCAGTACTGGTTGTCCTCCATGATTTTGACAATACGCTTGTCGGTTGTAAAGCACCCCAACATGAACTCAGCCATGTCTGCCACAGTGTTAGTTGGCATGACTCCTCTGGCCCCACCGGAAAGTTCAATCTCCATTTCCTCCTCATCCTCCATGTCTACCCATCCGCGCTGCAACAATGGGACGATTCGAAGTTGCCCGGAAGCCTCCTGTATCACCATCACATCATCGGACAACTCTTCTTCCTCCTCCTCCTCCTCCTCCTCCTCCTCCATTAAACGCAGTGAAGCGGACAGATGTGTGGACCTACTCTCCAGCTGTGACGGATCGGATGCTATCCCTAACTCCTCTGTGTGATCTGAGTTATCCCTGATGTCAATCAGGGATTCTCTCAGAACACACAAGAGCGGGATTGTAAGGCTCACCATCGCATCCTCAGAGCTCACCCTCCTTGTGGACTCCTCAAAGACCCGTAGGATGTCACAAAGGTCTCTCATCCATGGCCACTCATGGATGTGAAACTGAGGCAGCTGACTTTGTGGCACCCTAGGGTTTTGTAGCTGGTATTCCATCAAAGGTCTCTGCTGCTCAACCACTCTATTCAACATCTGAAACGTTGAGTTCCAGCGTGTGGGGACGTCGCACAAAAGCCGGTGTTGTGGCACATGCAGGCGTTGCTGGAGAGATTTTAAGCTAGCAGCGGCTACTGTCGACTTGCGAAAGTGGGCGCACATGCGCCGCACTTTCACCAGTAGCTCTGGAACATTGGGGTAGCTCTTTAGGAAACGTTGCACCACTAGGTTGAAGACGTGGGCCAGGCATGGAACATGTTGGAGTCCGGCAAGCTCCAGAGCTGCTACCAGGTTCCGGCCGTTATCACAAACGACCATGCCTGGGCCCAGGTGCAGCGGCTCAAACCATATTGCCGTCTCATCGAGGAGGGCATCCCTCACCTCGGAGGCAGTGTGCTGTCTGTCCCCCAAGCTGATCAGCTTCAGCACAGCCTGCTGACGTCTACCAACGCCAGTGCTGCAACGTTTCCAACTCGTAGCTGGGGTCAATCTAACAGCGGAGGAGGAGGCGGTGGCGGAGGAGGAGGCGGTGGCGGAGGAGGAGGCGGTAGAGGAGGAGGAGGAGGGGGGTGTTCTTCTCGTGTCCCTGCCAGGAATGTTAGGCGGGGAGACGAGGTACACCGGGCCAGTTTGGGAAGCAGTCCCAGCCTCAACTACATTCACCCAGTGTGCCGTCAGTGAAATGTAGCGTCCCTGTCCGCATGCACTTGTCCACGCGTCGGTGGTCAAGTGGACCTTTGTGCAAAGCGCGGAACTAAGGGCCCGCCTGATGTTGAGTGACACGTGCTGGTGCAAGGCGGGGACGGCACACCGGGAGAAGTAGTGACGGCTAGGGACGGCATAGCGAGGTGCCGCAGTTGCCATCAGGTCCAGGAAGGCGGGAGTTTCAACAAGCCGGAACGCCAACATCTCCTGGGCCAGCAGTTTAGCGATGTTGGCGTTCAAGGCTTGCGCGTGTGGGTGGTTAGCAGTGTATTTCTGCCGCCGCTCCAATGTCTGAGAGATGGTGGGTTGTTGTAAAGAAACGCCTGATGGTGCCTTTGATGGTGCAGGAGAAGGAGATAAGACAGGACCAGGGGAGGATGAGGTAGAAGTCAACAAAGTGGCGGAGGCAGATGAAGTGGTGTCCTGGCTCGTCCTCTGGAGTGCATCGCCAGCACAGTCAGCAGTGGCAGTGGCAGAGGCAGAGGCAGAGGCAGTGGCAGTGGCGTGAACGGCAGGCGGCCTTTGTCCTGCCGTTGCTGCCTGCCACTGATTCCAGTGCTTGGATTCCAAATGACGGCGCATTGAAGTGGTGGACAGGTTGCTCTTCTCAGAGCCCCTAATCAATTTCGAGAGGCAAATTGTGCAGACAACACTATATCTGTCCTCGGCGCATTCCTTGAAAAAACTCCACACCTTCGAGAAACGTGCCCTCGAGGTGGGAGTTTTTCGGGGCTGGGTACGAACTGGAACATCTTGGGAGATTCCGGGTGTGGCCTGGCTTCGCCTAAGCTGCTGACCTCTGCCTCTGCCTCTAGCTACCCTTTTTGGTGCTGCACCTGCCTCAACATCCACACTACTTTCCCCGCTTGACATCCCCCCTGTCCAGGTCGGGTCAGTGTCCTCATCATCCACCACTTCCTCTTCCAACTCCTGTCTCATCTCCTCCTCCCGCACAATGCGCCAGTCAACTGGATGCCCTGACGGCAACTGCGTCACATCATCGTCGATGAGGGTGGGTTGCTGGTCATCCACCACCAAATCGAACGGAGATGGAGGAGACTCTAGTGTTTGAGCATCTGGACACAGATGCTCCTCTGTTAGGTTCGTGGAATCGTGACGTGGAGAGGCAGGTTGAGGGACAATGAAAGGAGCGGAGAACAGCTCTGGGGAGCAGGGACAGTTTGGGTTATTGTTCTGTAAAGCTTCGGAATTTTGGGAGGAAGGAAGACAAGACTGTTGGGTAATAGGAGGAGAGGAGGCAGAGTCTGACTGGCTGCTGGACAATGTGCTGTAAGCGTTCTCTGACAGCCATTGCAAGACCTGTTCCTGGTTCTCGGGCCTACTAAGGTTTGTACCCTGCAGTTTAGTTAATGTGGCAAGCAACCCTGGCACTGTGGAGTGGCGCAATGCTTGCTGCCCCACAGGAGTAGGCACGGGACGCCCTGTGGCTTCACTGCTACCTTGCTCCCCAGAACCATTCCCCCGACCTCGCCCACGGCCTCGTCCACGTCCCTTTCCGGGAGCCTTGCGCATTTTGAATTCCTAGTTAGAAATTGGCACTGTATACCAGTAGTAAAAATTGTGGGTGCACGTAACCCCAATATATTCTTTGAATTCCCAGTCAGACACTGGCACTATATGGCAGTAGCAAGAAATGAGGGTATTTGTATTCCCAATATATTCTTTGAATTCCCAGTCAGACAATGGCACTGTATACCAGTAGTAAAAATTGTGGGTGCACGTAACCCCAATATATTCTTTGAATTCCCAGTCAGACACTGGCACTATATGGCAGTAGCAAGAAATGAGGGTATTTGTATTCCCAATATATTCTTTGAATTCCCAGTCAGACAATGGCACTGTATACCAGTAGTAAAAATTGTGGGTGCACGTAACCCCAATATATTCTTTGAATTACCAGTCAGAAACTGGCACTATATGGCAGTAGCAAGAAATGAGGGTATTTGTATTCCCAATATACTCTTTGAATTCCCAGTCAGACAATGGCACTGTATACCAGTAGTAAAAATTGTGGGTGCACGTAACCCCAATATATTCTTTGAATTACCAGTCAGAAACTGGCACTATATGGCAGTAGCAAGAAATGAGGGTATTTGTATTCCCAATATACTCTTTGAATTCCCAGTCAGACAATGGCACTGTATACCAGTAGTAAAAATTGTGGGTGCACGTAACCCCAATATATTCTTTGAATTACCAGTCAGAAACTGGCACTATATGGCAGTAGCAAGAAATGAGGGTATTTATAACCCCAATATATTCTTTGAATTCCCAGTCAGACAATGGCACTGTATACCAGTAGTAAAAATTGTGGGTGCACGTAACCCCAATATATTCTTTGAATTCCCAGTCAGACACTGGCACTATATGGCAGTAGCAAGAAATGAGGGTATTTGTATTCCCAATATATTCTTTGAATTCCCAGTCAGACACTGGCACTATATGGCAGTAGCAAGAAATGAGGGTATTTGTATTCCCAATATATTCTTTGAATTCCCAGTCAGACAATGGCACTGTATACCAGTAGTAAAAATTGTGGGTGCACGTAACCCCAATATATTCTTTGAATTCCCAGTCAGACACTGGCACTATATGGCAGTAGCAAGAAATGAGGGTATTTGTATTCCCAATATATTCTTTGAATTCCCAGTCAGACAATGGCACTGTATACCAGTAGTAAAAATTGTGGGTGCACGTAACCCCAATATATTCTTTGAATTCCCAGTCAGACACTGGCACTATATGGCAGTAGCAAGAAATGAGGGTATTTGTATTCCCAATATATTCTTTGAATTCCCAGTCAGACAATGGCACTGTATACCAGTAGTAAAAATTGTGGGTGCACGTAACCCCAATATATTCTTTGAATTCCCAGTCAGACACTGGCACTATATGGCAGTAGCAAGAAATGAGGGTATTTGTATTCCCAATATATTCTTTGAATTCCCAGTCAGACAATGGCACTGTATACCAGTAGTAAAAATTGTGGGTGCACGTAACCCCAATATATTCTTTGAATTCCCAGTCAGACACTGGCACTATATGGCAGTAGCAAGAAATGAGGGTATTTGTATTCCCAATATATTCTTTGAATTCCCAGTCAGACAATGGCACTGTATACCAGTAGTAAAAATTGTGGGTGCACGTAACCCCAATATATTCTTTGAATTCCCAGTCAGACACTGGCACTATATGGCAGTAGCAAGAAATGAGGGTATTTGTATTCCCAATATATTCTTTGAATTCCCAGTCAGACAATGGCACTGTATACCAGTAGTAAAAATTGTGGGTGCACGTAACCCCAATATATTCTTTGAATTCCCAGTCAGACACTGGCACTATATGGCAGTAGCAAGAAATGAGGGTATTTGTATTCCCAATATATTCTTTGAATTCCCAGTCAGACAATGGCACTGTATACCAGTAGTAAAAATTGTGGGTGCACGTAACCCCAATATATTCTTTGAATTACCAGTCAGAAACTGGCACTATATGGCAGTAGCAAGAAATGAGGGTATTTGTATTCCCAATATACTCTTTGAATTCCCAGTCAGACAATGGCACTGTATACCAGTAGTAAAAATTGTGGGTGCACGTAACCCCAATATATTCTTTGAATTACCAGTCAGAAACTGGCACTATATGGCAGTAGCAAGAAATGAGGGTATTTGTATTCCCAATATATTCTTTGAATTCCCAGTCAGACAATGGCACTGTATACCAGTAGTAAAAATTGTGGGTGTATATAGCCCCAATTCTATTGCTAGGGGACTTGCAGGGTATTTCTGGGGTGAAGGTGGGGGGGCACACCGTTGGAACGGGTATCGGGGTATATATCGGGTATACGGGAATACACTGACAGTGTATTCCATTCAGGATCCTGGGAAAGCTGGGTTGCGGCGATTGAGCCCGTCAGTGCCACGTTACACTGACAAGCTTCTCCCTGGAATTTAGCTCTTACAAGAGCTGTTGGTTGTCTTCTCCTTCCTATCCTAGCCTGTCCCTGCCTACCCAGAATCTAAGCCCTAGCTAGCTGGACGGAAACCTCCGTCCTCGGTGAATTGCAAGCTCAGAATGACGCGAAGCTGGGCGTCGCTGTTCTTTTAAATTAGAGGTCACATGTTTTCGGCAGCCAATGGGTTTTGCCTACTTTTTTCAACGTCACCGGTGTCGTAGTTCCTGTCCCACCTACCCTGCGCTGTTATTGGAGCAAAAAAGGCGCCAGGGAAGGTGGGAGGGGAATCGAGTAATGGCGCACTTTACCACGCGGTGTTCGATTCGATTCGAACATGCCGAACAGCCTAATATCCGATCGAACATGAGTTCGATAGAACACTGTTCGCTCATCTCTAATAAACATATAATCACATGAAAAGACATATAATTTAGAAAGGAAAAGAAAAAGGGAGATCCAATGCAGCCAAATTCCATAATACATGGAAGGAAGTAATGTATAAAAGGGGCCACAAACAATGTGAATCACATAAGGCTATGCGTCAATATAGGTAGATGCAATATAAACAGAGTAATTGTATTAACAAGACCACATACTCATATAATAGCAAAGGGTTAAAGTGAAAAGCTGCATCACTATACTAAAAGACATGAGGAAAGAGGAGTGCACAAGATAAGCCCAAGAGAATAAAAAAAACTCCTTACCATGAACAAATGCGCCTTCATCGTTTTGCTATTACGACTTTGTCACCCCCTACAGTGTTGGCCAAAAGTATTGGCACCCCTGCAATTCTGTCAGATAATACTCATTGTCTTCCAGAAAATGATTGCAATAACAAACTCTTTGGTATTATTATCTTCATTTATTTTGCTTGCAATGAAAAAACACAAAAGAGAATGAAAATAAAGTCAAATCATTGATCATTTTACACAAAACTCCAAAAATGGGCCAGACAAAAGTATTGGCACCCTCAGCATAATACTTGGTAGCACACCTTTAGACAGTGCTTTCTCTCAAACCATTTTCTAGTGCCTTTTGAAGTGTGTTTGGGTCATTGTCCTGCTGGAAGACCCATGACCTCTGAGGGAGACCCAGCTTTCTCACACTGGGCCCTACATTATGCTGCAAAATTTGTTGGTAGTCTTCAGACTTCATAATGCCATGCACACGGTCAAGCAGTCCAGTGCCAGAGGCAGCAAAGCAACCCCAAAACATCAGGGAACCTCCGCCATGTTTGACTGTAGGGACCGTGTTCTTTTCTTTGAAGGCCTCTTTTTTTTCCCTTGTTGATGCCTTTTCCCAAAAAGCTCTACTTTTGTCTCATCTGACCAGAGAACATTCTTCCAAAACGTTTTTGGCTTTCTCAGGTAAGTTTTGGCAAACTCCAGCCTGGCTTTTTTATGTCTCTGGGTAAGAAGTGGGGTCTTTCTGGGTATCCTACCATACAGTCCCTTTTCATTCAGACGCCGACGGATAGTACGGGTTGACACTGTTGTACCGTTGGACTGCAGGGCAGCTTGAACTTGTTTGGATGTTAGTCGAGGTTCTTTATCCACCATCCGCACAATCTTGCGTTGAAATCTCTAGTCAATTTTTCTTTTCCGTCCACATCTAGGGAGGTTAGACACAGTGCCATGGGCTTTAAACTTCTTGATGACACTGCACACGGTAGACACAGGAACATTCAGGTCTTTGGAGATGGACTTGTAGCCTTGAAATTGCTCATGCTTCCTCACAATTTTGCTTGTCAAGTCCTCAGACAGTTCTTTGGTCTTCTTTCTTTTCTCCATGCTCAATGTGGTACACACAAGGACACAGGACAGAAGTTAAGTCAACTTTAATCCATTTCAACTGGCTGCAAGTGTGATTTAGTTATTGCCACTACCTGTTAGGTGCCTCAGGTAAGTAACAGGTGCTATTAATTACACAAATTAGAGAAGCATCACATGATTTTTCAAACACTGCCAATACTTTTGTCCACCCCCTTTTTTATGTTTGGTGTTGAATTATATCCAATTTGACTTTTTGACAATTCTTTTTGTGGTTTTTCATTGAAAGAAAATGAGTATTATCTGACAGAATTGCAGGGGTGCCAATACTTTTGGCCAACACTGTATTTCCATGGCACTTTAGGGATGCAGGGATTGCTCCTACGTGATATGGCTCAGCCAGGAGCTGTGACTGTGGCACATGAAGCACTCGCAATCAGGGGAGTGTGTGAGAGACGCTCTCACATTCCCATTGGCAAGTGCTTGACCTACGTCATGGAGAAGAGGCGGAGCTTACAATCTATGAGGTAGAGGGGGTGACATAAGAGGTAGCAGGGGCGGCATTGCTTATGCGGAGGTCAGACAATTATGTAATAGAGGTTACTGTCATTACACAAACATAAAACTTTATGAGCCGTCACTAGTGGTGTCCTTTAACATGTGGATGGAGCTTGGACCTATAAAGTTAGCCTGAGATGGCATCATATCATGTGGGGAAATTTGGGAGCGGGGACAGAGGAGGGTTAAATTTTGGGGATTCTAATTATAGTACGGAAGGGTTTACGTTAGAAATTGTGATAGGCCTGTCTGAAAAGATGCGTCTTTAGTTTGCGTTTGAAACTGTAGAAATTGGGAGTTAATCTGATTGTCCGGGGTAGAGCATTCCAGAGAAGTGGTGCAACTCGGGAGAAGTCTTGTATACGAGCGTGGGAGGTTCTGATAATAGAGGATGTAAGTGTTAGGTCATTGAGTGAACGGAGAACACGGGTTGAGCGGTAGACAGAGATGAGGAAGGAAATGTAGGGAGGTGCAGCATTATGGAGAGCCTTGTGGATGAGAGTGATAACTTTATATTTTATTCTATAATGAATAGGCAGCCAGTATAGCGACTGGCACAGACCAGAGGCATCGCTGCAGTGTCTAGACTGATAGATGAGCATTCAGAATAGATTGTAGAGTAGAATAGAATAGAATAGAGTAGAATTGTAGATTGTAGATAGAATAGATTGCATTCAGAATAGATTGTAGAGGGGAGAGTTTAGTGAGGGGAAGACCGATTAGTAAGGAGTGACAGTAGTCAAGGAGAGAGTGAATCAGAGACAATAAGTGTCTTTAATGTATCTCTGGTAAGGAAAGGGCGTATTCTGAAGATATTCTTGAGATGGAGGTGACATGAGTCAAAGATGTCTGTGTTGCAAACTTTACAGAGTCAAGTCACAGCTGGAAGAAGTGGTCATGGCAACCCAAAGGGAAGAGCCTGGAAATGTGGGAAGACGTCTCCTGTAACTAACAAAATATTACTGCACTGTATTCAGTTTAATGTTACCGCTAGCATAGCTCCCCGCCCCACGCGCTGACAGTCTTCAGTCCGGGGAAGGGGTGTCTTTTGATCGTCCACCTCAGGCAGCAGAGAGGCTAGGTTCACCACTGACCACTGTCACCATCCACTTCATCTGATATCACCATGTCTCCCTGACACCTTGTCAGATCCTATCTACAAAAGCTCTGCTACATTTCGGGTGTAGCAGAGCTCAGCGCACAGCCAGCTCTGCTACATCTCAAGTGTAGCAGAGCTGTGCGCTCAACACTGCTACATCTGAGATCGGACCACAATGGAGACTGCTGTGGACCCATCTTAGAGTCCGCCTCCTCCGCCAGAACCAGCGTTGATTGGCCGAATGCTGTACTCTGTATGGCATTCGGCCAATCAACACTGGTCAATGCATTTCTATGGGAAAAAGTCAGCTCCCGCATATCGCAAGCTGACATGGATCCCGACGCGATAGTGGCATAATACAGGTCCTTGCGCATGTTAGATGCCCCCAGGCATGCTTTCCCTGCTGTCCCAGTTGCATTCCAGGGTGTTGGCATCATTTCCTGGGGTGTCATAGTGGACTTGGTGACTCTCCTGAGTTGAAGTGTGGCTTCCCCTGAAACAAAGCATTTTTCCCCATAGACTATAATGGGGATCGATATTCGTTCGAATAGTCGACTATTGAGGGGCTATTCGAAACGAATATCGAATCTTGAATATTTCACTGTTCGCTCATCTCTATTTACAATAATAATTTCCTACATTTTCAAGAAAATTTCCAAAACCCTTATCATAGGGACCAGTTAAGTTTTGGAGGGATTTTTAAAGGCTTGTATATTAGAAACATCCTATAAATTACCCCACTATACTTCATGTTAGTAGTAAACATTGGTCAATATTTTTTGCATTTATTTATGAAATAAGGGGAAATTTGTTGGAAAATTGGAAAAAATTTCAAAATATGAAAGATTCCACTTTTCAAACAGATATTCATACCACCAAAATTCATTAATAAATGTTGTCTAACATATCTCTGCTTTATGTTGAATTTAATTAGAATGTTGTGATTTACAAGTCCAACAATAATTTAACAAATTTACAAGAAAATATCCTAAGCCAATTTTTTACGGGTTACTTCAGTTCTGAAAGGGATTTTAAAGGCCTATATATTAGAAGCCCTCATATGTTACCACATTGCACCATTCAAATAATTCAAAACCACATCTGGCAAGTTTGTAAACCCTTTATTTACTTAAACCTTTTTTCAATAATATGATAATTTAGCCCTAAAATGTACACATTTTCAAGGGGTTAAAGAAAATGCATCTCAAAATGTGTTGTCCAATTTCTACATATTGATGTAAACTGCTGTTTCCTTTATGTCCCACCAGCAGCACAATAATAGGGTATTTCTACCACTGTGTGCTAGTAGGACAGAACAGAATTTTTAAATAAATACTTATAAACAGTTAAATTGTAAGAGCCTGTCTCCTGGGTCTGTTCCTTGGTTATACCTGCTGGCTTCTCTTTAAGTCTCCCTCTTTTGTAGTGGGGACTTCTTTAGCTGCACTCTGTATGTTCTGGTTTGACACACCATCGACTTTCACTGGCTTCCTAGAAGAGATGTCTCATCGAGAGTCCATGTTCGCACAAGTAATTTCTCTCTCCTTGGTCTATTCTTTGAAGCCCGGAGCCCTTCACCAGGTGGAAATCACGCTGTAGTTAAGCTCTCTCTGGCCCCCGTCTGTGCGGAAGGCCCAGGTTTTTGTCCAAGGGGGCAAGCATCACTGCTTGCCACTGACCTCATGGGCCATTGTTTATAAGGAGTTAAGCCCTTATAAAAAAAAAAAAAAAAAAAAAAAAAAACCTTTAATGTAAAAAAAATATAAAAAAAAGAAGCAAAGGAGAAAGGGAGGATTGTCTCTTTAACTTCACTTTAACTTCTGTCATACAGTCAGATTAAGAATTTAGTCCTAGACGAGACCAACACTTCATCTAATGATTTGGATTTGGACATTGGAAAATGACTTTTTCCTCTGGAAAAATCCAGAAGTTGTTAATATACATCATGTTCGGTGACCATAATGTTTGTCCTGGGGAAAGCTCCAGAATCCACCTCTAAGTGGTCTAGGGCCTTCAAAGTGGGTGACCTGCTACAGAGAGCTATGTCCACAGAGTGGAAATATCCAGAGAAGGCATTTATACTCTGTAGGAGATTTAAGACCTTATTGCCGATTTAAGATCTTATACACTGGTCCGGGAACCACACAGAGTTCTCTATGCCTACTCAGGACATATTTATTTGGCCCACCATTCTTCCTACCATTTGTCAGGAGCCTCTGCAGAAGTCTGTCAAGGAATATCTACAGAAACACGTATTGGAGAAGTTTTGATTCCTCATCATGGGTCTGGGGCTTATTCTCCAGTCTACTTGATACCAAAACCTTCAGGGGACTGGAGAAAGATTATTGACCTGAGATATCTCAACTGATACATCATCGAAAGAAGCTTTTTAGTGAGCAGTGCCTCACCTCTAATGAGGCGAGGTGAGGCGCCCGCCTCAGGCTGCCACTCTCCTTGCGCTGGTTCAGACGTCTACGTATCAGCGTAGGCAGAGTCATCACGCCCCCTACGTTGAGACGCAGCGTACTGCCGGGAGAAGAGGATGTGGAGGCGGCAGCAGCACTCATGTTGGTAAGTATAATAACTTTTTTTGTTTTATAAGAGGCCGCTACCTGCTTGAGTATCCCCAGAAGGTATCAGCCTATTTACCAACCTCCCCGGACCTGCTCACTGCCGCCCCCCCTTACCTATAGCGGGGGCGGTTTGCACTATAGGCCGTGAAGGTCAGTAGTGAGTAGGCCCGGGCCCAGGCCTCGATCCCACTACCGCTATTATTATACTCGGGGGTCTTTTCAGATTTCCGAGTATAATAATTGGAGTCCCAGGGGAGATGAGAGAACATAATAAACAATGTTACCTTTCTGGGATCCGACTCCTAGAAGGCTTCGGGCCTATATGGTAAAGACTCAGACCTCACGTGGTCTGGGATATTACCAAATAGACCCAAAGCCTGTGCTAGCAGTACCATTTAGGCCCGAAGCCTGTGGTAGTAGTAATAGCCTGTTACTGCTTTCAAAGGCTTTCGGCTTGTATGGCAACAGGCTGTTACTGCTAGCACAGGCTTTGGGCCTGTATGGTACTGCTAGCACAGGCTTTGGGCCTATATGGTAATATCCCAGACCATGTGACATTTGTGCATTACCATATGGGCCCAAAGCCTGCTAGGATTAACATAGGATCCCGGAGAGATGAGTAACAGTGTTTATTATGTTCCCTCACCTCCCTTGGGGCTCCGATTATTATACTCGGGGGGTCTGAAAAGACCCCTGAGTATAATAATAGTTCATTTGTGTGCAACTGTTGGGCATAATAGAGATTGAAGGGTCCACTGTGGCCCCTGTAACCTCTATTATGTCCCACAGCGGCCCCCCTGCAACCTCTATTATACCCCACAGTCTATTGTGCCACTGTGGGGTATAATATAGGCTGCAGGGGGCGCTGTAGGATATATAGGCGTTGGGTGCGTGGAGAAGTGAGAAGTCAAAGATGTCTGTGTTTCAAACTTTACAGTCAAGTCATAGCTGGAAGAAGTGGTCATGGCAGTCCAAAGGGAAGAGACGGTAATGTAGGAAGACGTTTCCTGTGAGTATTACTGCCGCAGTGCCCCCCCCCCCCCCCCCCCCCGCAGTGTGAGGCAGGCGATCAGATGATCATCAATACTGAGGGGGGGGGGTGTCTTTTGATCGTCTGCCCCAGGCAGCAGAAGGGCTAGGTTCACCACTGGTAGTGAGACAGTAAGATCTGTCATATCTATCCTTCAACAGGGAGATTACATGGCCACACTCAATCTTTTATGCTAAAAGAGTGTGCAATATTATAATAAATGTTACAAAAATGTTCAGCAAACCCTAACCTGCACAACAGCAAAAAAGGGTCTCTAACTCATTACACTTTAGAAATTTTTATTAAACCTTTACTAGCCCCCCCATGGAAAAGAGCTTCCTTTACTGATCCCCATATGATATAACGCCCCATTTCCACACAGTATAATGTCCTACAGTGGCCCCTACAGTGTTCGTTAAGAATTTTGCAGAAATTTTGGGTTCAGTACCTACAAACTATTATTATACCCAAATTTATAATGAGTAGAGGAACAAAAGCAATTATCAAAGATAATTGTTACCTCTCCTGGGCTCAGGCATGAATCTTCAGGCCTCTTTAATGATGTCAGTCCACAGAGGCCTGTAATTGGGTCTCAGTGTTCACTTGGATTATGTCGGTGTCATTATGTGATCCCCACTCTTGCACATGGCCATCTCTGCTTCAGGCTCCAGGAAGTCATGTGCACTAGGCTGAATAGCATCAGCGTCATGATGTGGGGTGCACAGGGCCCCTTGGCAGGCTGAAGAGATAGCAGAGATATTCTTGGGCTGGATTAGGGATCAGTAATAATCCAGCAGGTAACAGCCTATTAAAAAAAAAAAAAGTAACAGGGTGCCTCTGAGGCCCCCTAGGGTCTTGCGCCCATACCAGCCACTACACTCAAGACAAGAAAGCTAATAATCATGTATTTTATAGCTAGATAGCTAGTAGGGTATGCAGGTTATAGCAAGCGAGGAGGTATGGAGGTTAATTCCTTAGTGTATATTATCATTAGTGTACAATGATCACTTATAGTCCAGCTAAAGAGTTTATTTGTTTTTCATATTAGTTCTGTTAATGGTTCGATGGTTAAGTGTTATGAGATTTGTGGCTAGATAAAGGGATATGTTGTTCATCTGGATAAATCACTTGAAAAAGATAAGATAATCCTTTAATAGCCCCACAATGGGGAAAAATATGCTCATTATCATATTCCTTATGGTACTGTATTTCACAGCTGTACAAAATGGATGTGAAAAAGAAGGTTTCTCATTGACTCTTTCCTTAAGTGGTTAACTGGGTGGGGTACGCAGCAGTTAAGAATACAATTTGGCCATTCAAAGACATGCGTGATATCGCTGTTCAAAAGTAATGTATAAGTGCCTTTGCTTATAAATTTTCCACTTAAAGGGTACCTGAGTTTTCATGAAAAATTTAAATATGTGCAGTGTGTTGCTGGGCTGTCTGTTCTATGATTGTATAAGCCTTCATACATAAGCCTGTATAAGCCTTCCTAACAGTTTTTCTGCTGCTAATGTCTCCATGTATGATGGGTTGTTATTTGCAGAATGTTTTACATTTTATGTCAGCACATGGTCTTAATACATTTTCTACATTCTTTACTCCACATAGTGAATACCGTAAAACTGTACTAAATACCCATGAGAAAATTCCTGTTTTTTGTTTATTCAAAAGTCAAAAACGTGTTACGAGTCTTTGAATGCAGCAACAACCCACAACAAAATAGTTTTTGTAGTGCAAAAGTAGAAAAGCATTAATAAAATTATATACACTTGGCATCACCATCAATTTAACATAAATGCAAAATTGCGTTAGCATGTTTTTTTATACCAAAAACTATGGTGCCATTAAAAATATAATACATCAAGAAATAAAAAGTTTTTTATGTACTGAAGGCAACATTGTCTGTGTCCATAAGATGTGATCTGGAGCATTCCTGTTTTGTAGGATTGCCGAGAAGTACATAAGCCCTATTGTCTGTCTTTTCTTTACCAACCAATCACAGCACAGCTTTCATTTTATATTCTGCTCTTGAAAAGTAAAATCTGTGCTTGGTTGTTATGGACATCAAAGAGTTTCTTTTAGGCTAAGGGTATGTTCACACATCAGTATGTCATCCATCAGTTTGACACTTCAAAACAGACTGCTACACATACTGATTGTATACTGACACCTTTTTATGCTGATAGCAAACGTTCTCAGTCCCCTAGAGGACAGATAAGGGGATTAAAAGTAGCAATTGTATACACAGTAGAGATAAGGAGGACATAAGGACATTTATTATATCTACTTATCTTTACTTTGTTTACAATTGCTACTTTTAATCCCCTTATCTGTCCTCTAGGGGACTGAGAACGTTTGCTATCAGCATAAAAAGGTGTCAGTATACAATCAGTATGTGTAGCAGTCTGTTTTGAAGTGTCAAACTGAATTCAAATGGACGGATGGTATACTGATGTGTGAACACGTCATAAAGGCTAAGTTCACATGGCGGATTTTGGTCCGGAGTTTGAGACGGGATGCCGCCTCAGATTCCAGACCAAAAAAACAGCTCTGCACAACTGGATGCCAATGCAGTGCATTACAGTGCACCGGCATCCAGTTGTGGAATTCCGCCCTGGATTAGATCCAAATGAGCAGCACGGTGGCTCAGTGGTTAGCCTTGCAGCGCTGGAGTCCTAGGTTCAAATCCTGCCAAAGGCAACATCTGCAAGGAGTTTGTATGTTCTCCCCGTGTTTGCGTGGGTTTCCTCCCACACACCAAAGACATACTGATAGGGAATGTAGATTGTGAGCCCTATATGGGACAATGTCTGTAAAGCGCTGCGGAATATGATGGCGCTATATAAGTAAGCTTAATAATAATAATAATAATGGGCATAGTCCGAAGGGAGTGACGCGCTGCTGATTCCGCCGCGGAAGATAGGGCATAACGCTTCTTTTATTGCGCAAGGGGAATAAATCCGCTTATGGAAAAACAAAATGCCCGTCTCCCATTGAGTTCAATAGGAGGCAGTATTTTAATCTGAAATTTGACGCGGAATCCGCAGCATATTCTGGACCAAAATCCGCCATGTGAACGTAGCCTAAGGCGCCATGTAAAGGGCTGCAGTAAAAAGGTGCTTTGGGAAAAACCGTAGTGGCAACGCATCGCGTTTTTTCCCGCAGCGCTTTTCACAGAAAGTCCGTAGAGCTTTCCTCTGTGGACTTTCTGCTTCCATTATACATTTAGGGAAATCGCCGGCATTTCCATAGGTATAATTGACGTGATGTGATTTCCAAAACTGCAACGGTTATGGCAATCACAACGAGTCAGCTAACCGTATTTTTCTGCAATGTGTGGTTGGAATTCATTACAGTTTCATGTCTTACCTGACAGATTTTCCATGAAGTGAGTGTTCATTTTGTGCAACATAAACCTCTATAATAAACATGAATGGTTTGAATCTAGTATACATAAATCTGCCTAACCATAAAAAGAAAAACAACCTAAAGATACAAAACAAGTCAAGCTCTGGAGCTTAAAAATTTGATAGGTTCCCATGGTAATGACCCAACTACATGTCGGCTGCCATGGAAACTGCTAGAAGGTGGATGTGAAGGGAATTTCGAAGCGCCATGGCGTCTTCCCTCCGCACTAAACACATTGTGTTGGAAGTGTATTATCTTACTTGGCCGACTATGTTCCATGGTTCAGCTCAGCCTACAATAAATATCATTTCTCATAATGACTAATTATTTCTATTCGCTCTCTAGGTTTTTCTTTATTTATTGCTTTATGTAAGAAATTATTTATTATATCACCAGACAGCAATGCTTCCGGCAGCCATTACAATGACGACTGACGCCTGTAACATTGAAAGTCCTTATCAGCTAATTGTGAAGGTTTTCTGCCTTGTCGCTTGTTTCCGAGTGCCTGTGCGTCCCACCATGGGGGGGCTGGCGTATTCTCAATGGCAATGTCTGTTGTTACCATGGAGCTGTCTAGATGCCTACAGGCTATGTTTTATTAATGCAGAAATGGCAAAAGGGAATCTGCCTGTTTCAGATCATTTTAGAAGTGCGGTTTTATCATCTAGAATAGACGGACTCACCTCCGCCAAGTATATTCAACCGCTTCCACTGTGTTACACAGCACATTAGTGACAGCCATCATATATTTGTTATATAAGATAATCCTTTAATAGTCCCACAGTGGGGAAATTTCAGTATGTTTCAGCTGCATAGTAATACAGATACAGGATAATACACAGTAAATATTGCAGAAGTAGTAGACACACATATGCTGAGAAAGATACACTAGGAGTCCATAGCAGCTTAGGAACAGAGAAGAAAGAAGGAGGACATTCATAATCATTAGTTCTCTGTGCGGAGTGATATTCGCTTGGTCTGATGTAGATTATACAGCCTGGTCGCGGTTGGAAGGAAGGACTTGCGATAGCTCCTTCTCACACTTGGGGTGAAGCAGACGGTCACTTACACTGCTGCCAAGTCCCATCAGGGTCCCATACATGGGGTGGGATTTGTTCTCCCGCATGGAGGTCACCACAGACAGTATCCTTCTGTCACCCACCACCTGTACTGGGTCCAAGGGGCTCCCCAGGACAGAGCTGGCCCTCCTGATCAGCCTGTCAAGCCTATTTCTGTCCCTGGTTGATATACTGCTCCCCCAGCAGGCTACACCGAAAAAGATGGCTGAGGCAACCACAGAGTTGAAGAAGGCCCTAAGAAGTGTCCCCCGGACTCCGAAGGCCTTCAGCCTCCTGAGCAGGTAGAGTCTGCTGTGGCCCTTTCTGTGCAGCGCCTCCAGGTGATCAGCCCAGTCTAGTTTATTATTGAGGAGCACACCCAGATACTTATAGGTCCTGACTATCTCAATGCATGTCCCCTGGATCTCCACCGGGGTCGGAGCACCTCTCCGTTTACTAAAGTCCACCACCATCTCCTTGGTCTTCCCAGCATTAATCCTGAGCTGGTTCTGCTGGCACCATTCAACAAAATCCCGATTTAAGTCTCTGTATTCCCTATCGTCGCCATCAGTGATGAGGCCGACTATAGCAGAGTCATCGGAGTACTTCTGTAAGTAACAGCTGGATGAGTTGTGCCTAAAGTCAGCAGTGTACAGTGTGAAGAGAAATGGGGCAAGAACTGTACCTTGTGGTGCCCCCGTACTACAGATCACAGTGTCAGACACACAGTCCTGGGCTCTCACATACTGAGGGCGGTTCCTGAGGTAGTCTAGGATCCAGATGGACAGGTGATGGTCCACACCACCAAGGTTCAGCTTCTCCCTCAGTAGCTCTGGTTGAATGGTGTTGAACGCACTGGAGAAATCAAAGAACATTATTCTCACAGTGTTCCCGGGTTTCTCCAGGTGAGAGAGAGCTCTATGAAGAAGGTGGATGATGGCGTCATCTACCCCAATGCCCGGCCGGTAGGCAAACTGGAGGGGGTCCATAGCGGAGCTCACTAGGGGGCGTAGGTGTGTCAGGACCAGTCTCTCTAGGATATATGTCAGCTTTGTAGATAAGCATTATAGGGAAATGTCTAAGAGCATCCTGTATATTTTCCATTACTTTTGTAGCCACTCCTAACTTTGGCTCAAACAAAATCTACAACAAAAAAACGATGAAATTCCGCAATATGGGGGTCTTACCGCAAATCATCCACAGGTCCTTACAGACCAGGGCTTTAGTGTTCCATATAACCCAGCTGTAAAGCTGTCTATGCCCATATTGAAAAAAATAAAAACCTTTATACTTAGTAGAATCTGTAACCTGATGACAGTGCAGTTGTTCCGTGAAGTTGAGGAGACTAAACCTTGCCTTCACTATGTAAGGGAAGTACTAGTAGTGCATCTCAATAAATTAGAATATCATCAAAAAGTTATTATTTTTTTGTAATTCAATTTAAAAAGTGAAACACATATTATATTGAGTGAACTTTTTCAAGTGTTTCTTTCTGTTAAGGTTGATGATTATGGAACCAAGGAAAAGCCAGAATTCATTTTATCAGAAAATGTGAATATTATATATCGTAACTATATAATAATAATAATAATAATAATAATAAATAATTCCATAGAATTAATATATTTAGGTGCCAATATATTATAGAATTTCTGTGTTAAATAATTTTTTTACAGTTGGTCTTATATAATATTCTAATTCTAATTTTCTTGAATGTAGTGATCTGTCACTCAGTTTATGATATGTTTTAGGTGCTCAGAAAAGGCATCTCGCCGCCATAACAATATAGAGAAAATTTCTGGCACTCAAATAGAATGAAGAGAAATCATGTGTTTATTAGCATCCAAACATAAACGTTTCAGTCAAACATGACCTTCATCAGTACAATGGATGCAAAGCAGGGTGCACATCTTTCACCCAGATGTGCACCCTGCTTTGAATCCATTGTACTGATGAAGGTCATGGTTGACCAAAACACTTACTGTATGTTTGGATGCTAATAAACACATGATTCCTCTTCATTCTATTTGAGTGCCAGAAATTTTCTCTATATTCTAATTTTCTGATATAATGACTTTTGGGGTTTCCTTGGCTTCAAACCATAATCATCAACATTAACAGAAAGAAACACTTGAAAAGGTTCCCTCTGTTTGTAATGACTCAATACAATATATGTGTTTCATATATTATTTAACACAGAAATGTTGGCCAAATGAAAGTCTGTCCAGTAAATGCCCTCAATACTTGGCCAGGGCTCTTTTTGCATAAATGACTGCTTCAATGTGGCAATGTGGCATGTAGGGATCAGCCTGTGGCACTGCAGAGGTTTTAAGGAAGCCCAGGTTGTATGATAGCAGCCTTCAGCTCATCTGCATTGTTGGGTCTGGTGTCTCTCATCTTCCTCTTGACAATACCCCATAGATTCTCTATGAGGTTACGGTCAGGTGAGTTTGCTGGCCAATTAAGCGCAGTGATACTGTAGTTATTAAACTAGGTCTTGGTACTTTTGGCTGTGTGGACAGGTGCCAAGTCCTGTTGGAAAATGAAAAGTCTATCTCCAAAAAGCTTTTTGGCAGAGAGAAGCATGAAGTGCTCTAGAATTTCCTGGTAGACGGCTGCGCTGACTTTATTTATGATAAAACACAGTGGACCTACACCTGTAGATGACATGGCTCCCCAAACCATCTCTGATTGTGGAAACTTCACACTTAGACCTCAAGAAACTTAGGATTGTGTACAGCAGCCTCTCCACTCTTCCTCCAGACTCTGGGACCTTGATTTACAAATGAAATGCAAAATTTACTTTCATCTGAAAACACCGTTGACCACTGAGCAATAGCCCATAACTTTCTAATAATATTCTAATTTATTGAGATGCTCTTGTATTACTATGAAGAGAGCACTAAAAAGTCACTTGTAGGCTAAGGCCCCACTTAGCAGGCTGCAGCAAAAAAGTGCTATGGAAGAAAAACGCGTTGGAAACGCATCATAGTTTTTCCCACAGTGCTTTTTACAGAATGTCCTCATTGGTTTCCTCTGCTGATTTTTTGTTTCCATTATACCTAAATGCTGAGCTTGAAATACTGGAATTTCCAAAACATCAGCGTTTCCACAGCACGTATTTTTCTGCAATATGTGGATGGGACACTCAATGACTGTAAAGCTGCGGCGTTTAAGCCATGTGCGGCCCCGGCCTTACTGTGTGGGAGCACTAAAATCATACTACTATGGCATTAGAGGTATTAGTACATGGACACAATGGCGAGCACTGTTACTGTTGCATAAAGGGAGTATGTCACCAGAATGGGGTAAAGTAACCAAAAACACATTAGATAGGTCAGAATCACCTGACTGTAATGCTTTTTTTCCCCATGAAAATTCGAGCCTCGATTGCTGAGATATTAATTTATTTCACAAAATGCAAATGAGCAGTTTGGATCAAAGGGTGCCCCAAATTGCTACATTGCTCTAATATGCCCTGTTTCCCCCTCTCATCGAGTGACATGGTCATGGAGTTAAGTTGAAAACATGTCTGGTCTATACCTCCCAACTTTTGAAGAACTGAAAGAGGGACAAAATGTGTGGCGCGCGTAGCCCACTTTTGTGTTGACTCCGCCCACTCGTTAATTTTTCATGTGCCCGCACACAGTATAATCCTCTGACAGTCACCCGTAAATTATATGTCCCCCCTCTATCTCTCCCCCAGTTTCATATACACCCTTCATCTGCCCCCAGTTTCATGTCCCCCTTCCATCTCTGCCCCCAGATTCATGTCCCCACATCTCTGCCCCGTTTCATGTCCCCACATCTCTGCCCCCAGTTTCATGTCCCGCCAGATTCATGTCCCCCCTCCATCTCTGCCCCCAGATTCATGTCTCCACATCTCTGCCCCCAGTGTCATGTCCCCCATCTCTGCCCCCAGTGTCATGCCGTCCTCTTCATCTCTGCCCCCAGTGTCATGCCGTCCTCTCCTTCATCTGTCCCCAGATTCACGTTCCACCTCCACATTACACTTACCTTCTCCTCCGCTCCCTCGCCGCTCTCTGCTTGCCTCTCTCGCTGACACATGCGGCTGAAGGAAGGAGCTGACACAGGTCAGTTCCTCGCTTCACCGCTGCGTGTCTCTCTCGCTGACACATATGCGGCTGAAGCGAGGAGCTGACCTGTGTCAGCTCCTTGCTTCGCCGCTGCCGCCGGCTCTTGGCTTGCAGACGCGATGTGCACACACACATCGCGTCTGCAAGCCAGGAGCCGGCGGCAGCGGCGAAGCGAGGAGCTGACACAGGTCAGCTCCTCGCTTCAGCCGCATATGTGTCAGTGAGAGAGACACGCAGCGGCGAAGCGAGGAGCTGACCTGTGTCAGCTCCTTCCTTCAGCCGCATGTGTCAGCGAGAGAGGCACGCTTATGGAAATGCTGGGGATTTTGGTATAGGTATGACAGGGGCAAAAAGTCTTCAGAGGAAAACTCACACAGAAAATCGCTGCACTTCACTACATGGAGCCTTAGCCTCAGTGTCAGGGTCCATTTACACAGATGAAAATGGTGCTGAATTTCAGTGCTGAAATTCAGCACCAAATTCAGCACCATTTTCCTCCATGTCAATGGCCCAGTTAGTATTTATTGTGCCATTATCAGTGTGATGGTCATGGTAATTGAATATCCTAAAATATAGGAGAATCTAAATAAATAATGCAGCAGACACACTAATACAAGACAAAGAAAAGTTACAAAAACAGCAATCACCAGGGGCGGATCCAGGGCCGGGCGAGCCGGGCAACCGCCCGGGGCCCCGCACTTAGTGGGGCCCCGCGGCGCGGCCCGGACCTAACAAAATGGTCCCGGTCGGCATGTCCCGATTTCAACTCATCGGCGTCCGTAGGACGCCGATGAGCTGAATACATAGGCGTTTAAAGCAGGAGCTGTCACAGCTCAGCTCCTGCTTTAACGCTGAGCTCCGGCATTTGTAGGCGCGATGTGATGACGTCATCACAGCGTGGCTACAATATGTTTATGAGGGAGAGAGCTGCGGGGGAACGAGGAAAGGTGAGCGTGTGTGAAAACAGCATTACACTGGGGCAGATGGAGGGGGAGAGAACAGTATGACGCTGGGGCAGATGAACGGGGGGAGAACGGCATGACACTGGGGCAGATGAAGGGGGGAGAACGGCATGACACTGGGGCAGATGAAGGGGGCAGAACGGCAAGACACTGGGGCAAATGAAGGGGGGGGACGGCATGACACTGGGGCAAATGAAGGGGGACAGAACAGCATGACACTGGGGCAGATGAAGGGGGAGAACGGCATGACACTGGGGCAGATAGAGGGGGGGAGAACAGCATGACACTGGGGCAGATGGAGGAGGGAGAACGGCATGACACTGGGGCAGATGGAGGGGGGAGAACAACATGACACTGAGGCAGATGAAGGGGGGGAGAACGGCATGACACTGGGGCAGATGAAGGGGGGAGAACGGCATGACACTGGGGCAAATGAAGGGGGGGAGAACGGCATGACACTGAGGCAGATGAAGGGGGGGGACAGTATGACGCTGTGGCAGATGAACGGAGGGAGAACGGCATGACACTGGGGCAAATGAAGGGGGGAGAACGACATGACACTGGGGCAGATGAAGGGGGGAGAACGGCATGACACTGGGGCAAAGGAAGGGGGGGGAACGGCATGACACTGGGGCAAATGAAGGGGGAGAGAACAGCATGACACTGGGGCAGATGAAGGGGGGGAGAACGGCATGACACTGGGGCAAATGAAGGGGGGGAGAACGGCATGACACTGGGGCAGATAGAGGGGGGGGAGAACAGCATGACACTGGGGCAGATGGAGGGGGGAGAACGGCATGACACTGGGGCAGATGGAGGGGGGAGAACAACATGACACTGGGGCAGATGAAGGGGGGAGAACGGCATGACACTGGGGCAGATGAAGGGGGGGAGAACGGCATGACACTGGGGCAAATGAAGGGGGGGAACAGTATGACGCTGTGGCAGATGAACGGAGGGAGAACGGCATGACACTGGGGCAGATAGAGGGGGGGAGAACAGCATGACACTGGGGCAGATGGAGGGGGGAGAACGGCATGACACTGGGGCAGATGAAGGGGGAGAACGGCATGACACTGGGGCAGATGAAGGGGGGAGAACGGCATGACACTGGGGCAGATGAAGGGGGGAACGGCATGACACTGGGGCAAATGAAGGGGGAGAGAACAGCATGACACTGGGGCAGATGAAGGGGGGTCGAACAGCATGACACTGGGGCAGATGGAGGGGGGAGAACGGCATGACACTGGGGCAGATGGAGGGGGGAGAACAACATGACACTGGGGCAGATGAAGGGGGGAGAATGGCATGACACTGGGGCAGATGAAGGGGGGAGAACGGCATGACACTGGGGCAAATGAAGGGGGGAGAACGGCATGACGCTGAGGCAGATGAAGGGGGGGAACAGTATGACGCTGTGGCAGATGAACGGAGGGAGAACGGCATGACACTGGGGCAGATAGAGGGGGGAGAACAGCATGACACTGGGGCAGATGGAGGGGTGAGAATGGCATGACACTGGGGCAGATGGAAGGGGGAAGAACAACATGACACTGGGGCGATAAAGGGGGGGAGAACGGCATGACACTGGGGCAGATGAAGGGGGGGAGAACGGCATGACACTGGGGCAAATGAAGAGGGGAGAACGGCATGACACTGAGTCAGATGAAAGGGGGAGAATGGCATGATACTGGGGCAGATGAAGGGGGGATGGCATGACACTGGGGCAGATGAAGGGGGGGAGAATGGCATGACACTGGGGCAGATGAAGGGGGGAGAATGGCATGACACTGGGGCAGATGAAGGGGGGAGAATGGTATGACACTGGGGCAGATGAAGGGGGGAGAACGGCATGACACTGGGGCAGAGACGGGGGGCATGAAACTGTGGGCAGATATAGGGGGAGGATGGCATGAAACTGGGGACAGAGATAGAGGGGGGGCATGAATCTGGGGGCAGATGAAGGGTGTATATGAAAATGGGGGAGAGATGGAGGGGGGACATATAGTTTACGGGTGACTGTAGGAGGATTATACTGTGTGGAATCACATGAAAAATGAATGAGAATGGGCGGAGTCAACACAAAAGTGGGTGGGGCCTAATTCGCTGCACGTGCCGCACGTTTTATTCCCTCTTTCTGGTCTTCAACAGTTGGAAAGTACAGGTTAGAAGTGTGAGACCCCCAATAAGTAGGGCCCCGCAAAAGTCAATTGCCCAGGGCCCCGCAAACCCTGGATCCGCCACTGGCAATCACCATGCTATATACAGCATATACTTATTATTGCAACAGGAGCCTCCTTGCTGTGCTCTCTCTGCAGTAAGACATAAGCCTCTCTCTTGACTAAGCCCTGTCCTCATTGCCAGCCTATGACCTGAAGATTGAGCAACACAGCAGGACATTAAAACCTTTATTCTCTACAGAATTTCTACACAACTGTCTGTGCCAGTGTCACGAAGAATTATTACCATATATAATAATGACTCATGCTCTAGCTATGGCATTTTTTAGTTTTTTTTTCTATAGCATGCTCTATGGAACTTCAAAACACCAGAAAAAAAAGCTAATGTTACAAATTTTTAAAACAAGTCTAAAAAAAGGTTCATAAAATGCTTGAAATGCATTGTCTTATATTCAAGTATTTTATGAAAGGGAAAATGTCAATAAAACATAAATGCTGCTGAATAATAACTGCTGAGACTGATCAGAAAAAAATAAAAAGTATATGACAGTACACATGATCTTGAAATTCATGTTCTTGAGTTACAGATTGTATATGGTCAGTGGTGAACCTAGCCTCTCTGCTGCCTGAGGCGGACGATGCCCCCCCCCTCCTCCTGATTGAGTTCAGGGGAGGGGGGGTGTTGTTCATCTTTTGATCGTCCGTCTCAGACAGCGGGGGAGGGGGACATACAATAAATACAATGCAGTAATACTCACAGGAGGCGTCTCCCCACATTTCCCGTCTCTTCTCTTTGGACCGCCATGACCACTTCTTTCAGCTGTGACTTGACTCTGTAAAGTTTGAAACACAGAAATCTTTGACTCCTCACTTCTCCACGCACCCAACCCCACCCAATATATATAACGCACCCAATATATATATATATATATATATATATACAGTATATATCCCACAGCGGCCCCTGCAACCTATATTATGTCCCACAGTGGCACAATAGACTGTGGGGCATAATAGAGATTGCAGGGGGGCCGCTGCGGGGCATAATAGAGGTTACAGGAGCCACAGTGGATCCTTCAAGCTCTATTATTATACTCAGGGGTCTTTTCAGACCCCCGAGTATAATAATCGGAGCCCCAGGGGAGATAAGAGAACATAAACACTGTTACTCACCTCTCCGGGATCCGATGTTAAAGAGGACCTTTCATGGGTTTGGGCAAAGGCAGTTCTATATACCGCTGGAAAGCTTACAGTGCGCTGAATTCAGCGCACTGTCAGCTTTCCTGATCTGTGCCCCGGGTGAAACGCCCCCTCCCTCTGCTCACAGTGCTCGTCCATAGAAGAGCACTATCAGGAGGGGAGGGGGTGTTCCTCCCTGCTCACACAGTACAGCGCTATAGGCGCTGCTGGGAAGAAGTATGTTCCTGACATTCTGTCAGGAACGCCCTTCTGACTGTGAAGAGCTACAGTATCGGCACCAATAGCTCTTCATCCAGGGCACAGATCAGGAAAGCCGATAGTGCACTGAATTCAGCGCACTGTCGGCTTTCCAGCGGTATAGTAAAATGCCTTTGCCCAAACCCATGAATGGTCCTCTTTAATCCTAGCAGGCTTCAGGCCTATATGGTAATATACCAGACCACGTGACGCCTGGGCATTACTATATAGGCCCGAAGCCAGCTAGGATTAACATCGGATCCCGGAGAGGTAAGTAACATTGTTTATTATGTTCCCTCACCTCCCCTGGGGCTCCGATTATTATACTCGGGGGCCTGAAAAGACCCCCGAGTATAATAATAGCGGCAGTGGGATCGCGGCTTGGCCTGGACCTATTCACTGCCAGCCTCCGCGGTCTATAGTACAAGGGGAAGCGGGGGTGGCAGTGATCAGGTCCAGGGAGGTTGGTAAAAAAGCCGCTATGCTGGAGATACTCCAGCAGGTAGCGGCCTATTATAAAACAAAAATTTTTTTATTATACTTACCGATTGCGCTGCTGCTGCTCCCGCTGCCTCCGCAGCTCTCCTTGCGCTGATTCAAAGAAAAAAACGTAAAAAAAGAAAAAATCGCCCGGGCTGCCGCCCCCCTTCCGTGCGCCGCCCAAGGTGAGTGCCTCACCTTGCCTCATTAGAGGTGCGGCGCTGTATATGGTCACTTGCATTGAAATATTTTTTAAAAAATAAATAAATAAAGACACAATGGAAGCATAAAATGTCAGGAGAATTGTTAAATATCTCACAAAAATGTCCTATTAGTGTGGCATTTTATACAAACCTTTTGCAGAACATATAACTTTTGGATAGAGATGAGCGAGTACTGTTCGGATCAGCCGATCCAAACAGCACGCTCGCATAGAAATGAATGGACATAGCCAGCACGCGGGGGGTTAAGCGGCCGGCCGCCGTCAAAGCGGAACTACCAGGTGCAACCATTAATTTCTGTGGAGCGTGCTGTTCGGATCGGCTGATCCGAACAGTACTCGCTCATCTCTACTTTTGGATGCTACATTTTCACCTGAAAAATAAGGGCCTGTTCACACGGAATAAACATGTGTGTATTTTGGCAAAATATACGTGTAAAAAAAAACATGTCAAAATACACATCAAAATACACGGACCCTAAACATGGAAAAAACCTACATGTGCAACCAGCTTGAGAGCTGCATTTACAATTCTGCAGGCTTCACAGCTATAATCTATTATTATTTGCAAACCTGACAGCTGAAGAATATCTTACTCTGCTGATTTGTATTCTAGGACATAAATCCATAATTTATCATGATTTGAGAAATGAAGGAAACAAAAAAAAGAAACAAAAAGTGCACTAAAATTTATCTTTTATTAATGTTCATTAAAAGCTAGCTATCCATATGATAAAAATGGTCGAAAAAGGGCTAGAAAGTAGCTCTTTTTATCATATGGATAGCTAGCTTTTAATGAACGTTAATAAAAGATAAATTTTAGTGCACTTTTTTTTCTTCTTTTTTTTGTTTTGTATACCCCTGGGTGCATTACCGATCTATTCAATTATTTTTGTTTGTTTGTTAGAGAAATGAAGGAAGGACTAAACCAGGAGCTAGTGAAATGTATACAATACCGGGTAATTGCAGAATGTTTGATCTGGGCAATTGTTTTTGATGTCATCTTGCTTGTTTCTTCATCATGCACTTGGCATGGTTTACTGTTGCACAATGGAAATGGAGGGCTGTGTAAAGACCCCTCGTGGTTTTTAACTAATCAACTAGAGGTTCAGGACTTCATAGTTACAGGCTAAGGTCCACATAGCAAAAAAAAAAAAAAAAAAACGCTGTGGCAAAAACAGTGGAAATGCAGCATGTTTTTTCCCGCAGTGTGTTTCGTTACGTTTTCGCAGAGTTTTCCAAGGTGGACGTCCTCACTTATTATACCTATATGGAAAACACCAGCAATTCTGCAGGTACAATTGATATGCTGCGATTTTCAAAAATGCTGGCTTTTCTGAAAATTCAGCCTTTTTGCTTCAGTTTATTTTCTACAATGTGTGTATGGGAATAGCCAGAATCCCGTTCACATTTCATGTACTGTAAACGCTGCATTTTTTGCCGTGGCATTAACATGGGGCTTCAGCCACACAATATTTACTTGCAGCAAAGCTTCAGCATTGAACAACAGGAATTTTTATCAACAGAGGAACAATTAGATAAAGTGTAAAATAAATAGAAATCATTTTGTATATAAGGCTTTTTTTGGAGGCTGATTTGGAGGCAGATTCAGCGTCAAAATCAGTGCCAAAAAAGAAAACTCTATACTGAAATAGGTATTACAACAAAAATAAAGCAGTAAACAATTGTGAAGACAGATTTGTTATGCGAGGGTTAAAATAGATTATATCTTGAATGGGTTAAAGGAATAAAGTAATAAGAATCAGAAATTGCAGTTCTCCAAATCATCAGTAGAGGGCGCTGCTTATAATGGTAAATAGAATACAGTAAATAGGTTTCTTGCAACCCTAATATGCATCAGTTTAAAATATGCGATTTACCAGTGCATGCAAATTTTGCGATTTACCAGCGCACGCAATTGAGCAAATAGAATAATGTTTAAAGTCAATGACAAGTTGGTTAATTCTATATGGTTATTAGACTGCATTCACATGATCAGGTTTTAACTTGATTTTGTTTTGCTGTTTTTAAATACAACTATTTATTTTTTCAAATTTATATTGAAATATTTATTTAGCAAACATTATAAATGTACTTATCATAGAGTGCATCTGAATGTTTGTATTGCTTTAGATATTTACTTTTTAGAGCGTTTATTATACAAATGTATTACAGTAGATATTTTAGGAAATTAAAAAAATATGACAAATAGCCTGAAGGCCCAAATGAGGAGCAACCAAAGATAAAATGTACATATCCTAAACGTGACTACATAGTGAGGAGATATTTCTAGAATCCGCAAGATGAAAATTCCAGCCCTCCCCCATCTTCCAAATGAATGATGAAATACATGTGCCACATCACTCCCCCTCCCCCACAGATCAGTGAAAGCGCTTTCCTTTCCACATGGAGCAGAAACATGAACAGTGTTGCGTTCTTGACACAGAAAAGACAGAAGTAACACAATTGGCCTCTGAGAAGACAAATCAAAGATGATTGCAAATGATTTTCTTTTGGCAGTGGATTTTCTTAGGCTCTTATCACATTGTTGCATTTTGATGCAATTTTCATCCCCATTCTTTCTTTTTTCTTTGACTATGTGTGAAAGATTTAACTGTTTTCCAAAACTAATGTATAGAAATTAACCCTAATTTAGACATATTGTTGTCATTTAAATTTAGCTCTACATTATAATATAACGCCAGTGTTTGCCATGGAGGATAAATTTACCAAGCATATACAAAGTCTCTGATATAATGTGCGTGCAGACTACTGGCTAGTTCACAAGTCAAGTCCTTCAGTATGTGATCTGAATGAAAAATCTGATCCTACTCGATTAAAAAAACTCTGACTGTTCTTTCATGTGTATTCTCTGCTACACTTACATAGTTGCTAAGATTTTGTCATATACTCACTTGAAAAATTTATCCTTCAACCCCATATTCTAAGCATATCGTGTGTGTGTGTGTGTGTGTGTGTGTGTGTGTGTGTGTGTGTGTGTGTGTGTGTGTGTGTGTGTGTGTGTGTGTGTGTGTGTGTGTGTGTGTGTGTGTGTGTGTGTGTGTGCGCGCGCCTGACAGTCACCACTCTGTGAAGATGACTTGCTACTAGACATCGGCCACTCTATGAAGAAATATGAAAACACAAAGCTCAACCTACCCGGAGCATTAAAGAGGACCTTTCATGTCCTCACAGATTGGTGATATTATATACTGCTAGAAAGCTAACAGAATTCAGCCTGATAAAGGCAATGTCTCTTTAAGGAGACATACTTCTGACCCACATCTAGGACCTCTTACCCAACCAGTCAGTACCCTGCTTTGCACTAATGAGAGGCAATAATCTTGAAACAATTGTTTGACATGGGTCTCTCTTCCTTTAGGAGGAGATATCCTGTATTGGCTTTATTTCCAGATTATGCCATTTGGTTTCAGAAAAAACAGGCATTGATCTATAGGGAGGTGGCTACCGAAAGGTGGCTCTAGAGCAAATGCCCCCTTTTCCACCATGAAGAGCTTATTTACATATTCCTTTCCCAGAATTCTTAGCAGTTTATACATGGTATAATAAGTCCCTGGATACCTGATAAAGTGACAAATAAATGGACAGTGTAGTCAGTGGCATAACCACTGAGGTAGCAGGGGTAGTGGCTGCCACAGGGCCCATGACATTAGGGGCCCGGTGACAGCCACTACCGCTGAGTTTTTTTTTTCTTAATAGGCTGTTACTGGCTGAAGTTACTCCAGCCGGTAACGGGCCCTATTTACTTACCGGAAAACACAAGAGAGAGCACCGCGCGGCACCTTGTGCATTACCCTTTTAAAGTGATTCCACAAAGTATTATTCAACATATAATCACCTTTAAGCACTGTGAAATGATCACAGTACTCAAATATCACTTCATAGACAAAATGGCTAGTAGCTGGCAGATCTTAACCGTGAAAGCACGTATGCATGGTACTATACAGAAAAGGACCTATCCAACCAACTTCTACAGAAGTATCAAATGGATAAAAGGATCCGCGCTTACCAACCGTAGTTCTTGCTTCATTCGTTTATTAAAGCCTCATACACAACGCGTTTCGATACCGGAAGCTGGTTTCTTCTTCAGATGTACAAAGGACAGTATTGCATAGATACTGAGAGCACTCTCATTCTGTGCTCTCAGTATCTATGCAATACTGTCCTTTGTACACCTGAAGAAGAAACCAGCTTCCGGTTTCGAAACGCGTTGTGTATGAGGCTTTAATAAACGAATGAAGCAAGAATTACGGTTGGTAAGTGCGGATGCTTTTATCCATTTGATACTTCTGTAGAAGTTGGTTGGTTGGCTTTTCTGTATAGTACTATTTACTTACCGATTCTGGCAGGGGCTGGGATCGGTAAGTGACGCCATAGGCCCCACAAACACTATTATTATACTCAGGGGTCTTTTCAGACCCCGAGTATAATGATCAGGGGCCGGGGAGAGGTAAGGGAACATAAAAAACTGTGTTACTTACCTCTCCGTGCTCCGGGCCTACTACTGTGAGGTCCCTGATGTCACATGACCGGGGCCTGCATCCCGGGTCATGGGACATCCGATCATCAAGGAAGATGGCAGGCACCATTGAGGACTGTAGCGGAGCCAGAGATAGGTAAGTGACCGTGTTTTTTTATGTTTGTATCTCCTCCCCCCCCCCCTTGGGTCTTAGATTACTATACTCTGGGGTCTGAAAAGACTTCAGAGTATAATAATTGTTCATGGGTGTCCACAGTGGGCATAATACTGTGTGCAGAGGCCACTATGGAGCATAGTACTGTGTGCAGGGGCCACTATGGGGCATAATAGTGTGTGCAGGGGCCACTATGGGACATAATACTGTTTGCTGGGGTCACTATGGGGCATATTACTGTGTACTGGGGCCACTATGGGACATAATACTGTGTGCAGGGGCCACTATGGGGCATAATAGAGCGCGCAGGAATGTGGGGGGGGGTCGGTTGTTGGGGTCTTCGGCGTCGGTCGCAGGGGTCTCATGTCAAAAGTTCACCACGGGGCCCCGCCATTTCTAGTTACGCCACTGAGTGTAGTAGTGATATATACAGTTGTACTGCAGTTTATGGGACATGCAATCGAAAGATTGCAAGTTCAAGCCCCCGCATCTGAAAATGTCCAATCTACAAACAAATAAAAATACTTTTTCCCATTTGAAAAAAAATGGAATGCTAATTTTTCGATTTTTTTAAAAGGCTTAAATCATAAATAAAATATAGTATCCCCAGAATTGTATCCAACCATGGAATTCAAGTGAAGTCATTTTGGCTGCACAGTGAACACTGTAAAAACAAAGCCCATAAGACAGTCATACGAATGTAGTTTTTTTCTTCAATTCTACCCCTTTCTGATTTTTTTTCCAGCTTCCCAATACATCATACAGAATATCAAATAGTACTAGTATGTACTACAATTTGTCCCAAAAACATTAAGCTTTCATATGGCTCTTTTTTTTTTTTTTATCTCTTTTTATTGAAAGTTATACAACATTGCAAATACCGTGTTTTCCCGAAAATAATACAGTGTCTTATATTAAATTTTGGCCATAAAGATATGCTCTGTCTTATTTTCAGGGGATGTCTTATTTTATTTTTGTGTGCGGCTGCCACCATTGCGCTACGCTCAGATGTGCTTGCTGCACAAAGACTGTATGGAGAAAAACATAGCAGCTGGCTGAACGCTGTGTGCGGTGCTCCGTGTGCACAGGAAAGCTGGCTGCTGTCGCTGCTGTGATACCATACGTTGTATCCACTGTTCCTGCTGCTGTGGGATGAGCTGGGAGAGTGTATCCCCTATCTTGTTGATTTTCCATTGAAAGTAGTTTTATGGGGACAATATCATGTTTGTTTGTGTTTGTTTGTTTGTTTGTTTTAATGTAACATGTTTGAGTTCTTAGCAATTCTAAATTCTTATAATTACATTTTTATGCTATTTGACATTTGGTACAAATAACATTCAATTTAAATTTTAAAATTTGAAGTTTCATTTGTAAATTTTCAATTCTGATTTTAATTTAATTTCATTTTAAATCATTTGATTAATTTTGATTACTTCATGTTACCATAGTCACATTCCTAAAGTCATAACTTTTTTATCTTACTTTTCCAATTAATAGGGTTTAGGTAACTAGTGTTGAATATTGTGCGCAATTTTGGGCCCCGATATACAAGAAAGACATAAGTGAACTTGAAAAAGTGCAAAGACGGGCAACCAAAATGATTAACAGAATGGGTGGATTGAAGCACAACGATAGATTAACAAACTTGGGGTTATTCAGTTTAGAGAAAAGACGTCTACGGGGAGATCTAATAACAATGTACAAATACATGAAGGGACAATACAAAGAACTTTCTAAGGATATTTTTACTCCTAGGCCAGTGACAGTGACAAGAGGACATCCTCTATGTCTGGAGGAGAGAAGGTTTCACCAGAAACATAGAAGGGGATTCTTCACAGTAAGAACAGCGAGGTTATGGAACTCTCTGCCCCAGGAAGTGGTGATGGTGGATTCATTAAACAAGTTCAAAGAGGGCCTGGATGCCTTTCTTGAAGAGAAAAATATAACAGGTTATGGATTCTAGATTTTTAAGGACACGTTGATCCAGGGTTTTTATACTGACTGCCAGATTTAGAGACGGGAAGGAATTTTTTCCCCTGAAGTAGGGCAATTGGCACGAGCCTCATGGGGTTTTTTGCCTTCCCCTGGATCAACACTGTAGGGAATGTAGGGTTACAGGTTGGACTTGATGGACTGATGTCTTTATCCAAACTCATCTACTATGTAACTATGTAACTATGTGTAACAAATAACATCCACTTGAATGCCAGAACCCGAGATTTTCCAGCACGACATTAGCTTGAGCATCACAATGGCTCTTCCTGTTTGATTTCTTCACATATTGCATCCTGGAGTCATCTCTGCACCACATAAACAAAGTACAACTTTCCACATAAGGTAAAATAAAATAACCAAGTCAGATCATAATCCAGATGTGTTCCTTGTGTGCCCATTGCAGTCACTTTCAGCTTTGGACAGAGGTCAATATAAGAACTTTGCCCAGTGAAAATACAGTATACACAGCCCTACCGCAAAGAATTGCGTATTTTAAGACTTCTCTATAGATAGCAAGGAGTACCCCTTTCAACAATTTGTATTTCTGTGGGATTGTACCAGACAAGCTAGTCTTTGCAGTCCCCAATCATTAAAGATCATTGAGGACCTATGAAATAGTTGCTAGTTCACAGGTTGCCCTGTGTTTTTCTCGCACAGCTTTTTACAGAAAGTTTGCAGAGTTTTCCTCTGTAGACTTTATGTTTCAAGTTTAACTATAAGGAAACCATGGGCATTTCCATAGCTTTACCTATGGACCGATTGATTTCCAAAAACTGAACAGTTTTGGAAAATGCAGCCTTTCCACTGCACATATTTTTCTGCAGTGTATGGATGAGATTCACTAGAATCCCATTTACTTTGCAGTGACTACAAAATGTCTATGGGAAGAATATGCAAATCTGTCTTCCATGATGTAATTAGGAAGTCAGGTGCCTCAGTGTTGCAAACCAATAGAGGGCGCTCACTGGAATGTGCAAGCCTGTCTTCCTTGATGTAATTAGGAAGACAGAATCTCAGTGAAATAGACTATACCTGGTAATAATCCCAGCATCATTGCAAAACAAAGACCTCTTGGAAGGTCGAGCATGATGTTAAAGGGAGCAGCCTTTATTGGGCTATTTCACTGATTCTGTCTTCCTAATTACATCAGGAAGAATATGCAAATCTGCCTTCCATGATGTAATTAGGAAGACAGTTGCTGCCTCAGTGATGCAAACCAATAGAGGGCGCTCACTGGAATGTGCAAGCCTGTCTTATGACAGGATTCCAGTGAAATAACCCAATAATGGCTGCTCCCTTTAGCATCATGTCCGACCTTCCAAGAGGCCTTTGGATTATTACCAGGTATAGTCTCTCAATCGAGGACAGATGTTTCGATCTACTTGGATCTCTTCAGCCCGATGTAGAGAGGACTATAACCTGGTAGAGGTGAAAGGCTTAGACAGGGTTAAGGGGATATTGTCACTCCTTAGGGAGAGACCACCATATAGGTGTGTGGAGACTTGTTAAGCCTTTAGCACTCCACTTTGCAAGGAACTATGGGAAGAATATGCAAATCTGCCTTCCATGATGTATTTAGGAAGACAGTTGCTGCCTCAGTGTTGCAAACCAATAGAGGGCGCTCACAATTCCTTGCAAAGTGGAGTGCTAAAGGCTTAACAAGTCTCCACACACCTATATGGTGGTCTCTCCCTAAGGAGTGACAATATCCCCTTAACCCTGTCTAAGCCTCTCACCTCTACCAAGTGATAGTCCTCTCTACATCGGGCTGAAGAAATCCAAGTAGATCGAAACAGCTGTCCTCGATTGAGAGACTATACCTGGTCATTATTGGGTTATTTCACTGGAATCCTGTCATAAGACAGGCTTGCACATTCCAGTGAGTGCCCTCTATTGGTTTGCAACACTGAGGCAGCAACTGTCTTCCTAATTACATCATGGAAGGCAGATTTGCATATTCTTCCCATAGTTCCTTGCAAAGTGGAGTGCTAAAGGCTTGATAAGTCTCCATACACCTATATGGTGGTCTCTCCCCAAGGAGTGAGAATACCCCCCTTACAAAATGCCTGTGATCCACGCCATGTGTGGATCCAGCCTTAAAGTCAGCAGGCCTTTCTGCATGTTACTGAAGCCAGAGCTGTAACTAGGCTTTCCATCAACCAGGGCAAAGGTTCATTTCACTGCTGTTACAATGTATGCAAATACATAAGAAGCTTGTTAGCGCTCCTCCTGGCAACCAGAAGCACACATAAGAACATGCGCTGCATAACGGAGAAGATGCTATTTCATTATGTCAAAGTACGGGAGTACATATACAGGTACTCACCTCCTAGATATGTGCAAATGCAAGGCACAACTCTGTCTAAAAGCATTAGAAATGTTCAGTGTTCCTGTAACAATTGATGATATAGAATATAAAAGCACATTGCATAACAGCTCCACAGAAAACCAGGCAGCTGAAGGTCTTGTGTTGTCTATTAAGTGAAGTCCAACCAGTGGCGTAACTACCGTAGAAGCAGCGGAGGCGGCTGCCACAGGGCCCGGGCCATTAGGGGGCCCGGTGACAGCCGCTACCGCTGCGTTTTTTGGTTTTTTTAATAGGCCCTATTTACTTGCCGATCCTGGCTGGGCCGGGATCGGTAAGTGAACCCGCGGGTCGCACAAATACTATCATTATACTCGGGGGTCTTTGCAGACCCCCGAGTATAATGATCGAAGGCCCAGGAGAGGTAAGGGAACGTAACAAACACTGTTACTTACCTCTCCGGAATCCTGCCAGGCCTCCGTCCTACTTGTCTGATGTCTCTGACGTCACGTGAACCCGGCCTGCTTCCCGGGTCATGTGACGTCCGATGTCATAGAAGAGGGCCGACAGCGGACAAGACAGCGTAGGAGCCAGGGACAGGTAAGAAACAGTAATTTTTAATGTTTTTATTCCCCTGGGTCTCCAATTATTATACTCTGGGGTCTGAAAAGACCCCAGAGTATAATACTTGTTTATGGGTGTCCACTATGGGCTATAATACTGTGTGCAGGAGCCACTATGGGGGATAATACTGTGGGCAGGGGCCACTAAGGGACATAATACTGTGTGCAGGGACCACTATGGGGGATAATACTGTGTGTAGGGGCCACTGTGGGGCATACTAGTATGTGCAGGGGACACTATGGGCTATAATACTGTGTACAAGTGTCACTAAGGGACATAATACTGTGTGCAGGGCTTACTAAGGGACATAATAGAGTGCGGAGGAGGGGTCGGTCGAGGTCATCAGTGTCGGTTGGGGGGGCCATGTCAAAAGTTTGCCACGGAGCCCCGCCATTCCTAGTTACGCCACTGGGTCCAACATTGTGGAAATGCAAATTTTTTGGTTGATTTTGCAGCATTTTTTCTTTTTGAGCCAAAATCAGGAGTGGATTGAGAAAATGGAAGTATAAATTCTTCATATATATTTACTAGAGATGAGCGAATACCGTTGAATAGGTATTCAAACGAATTTTAAGGTATTCGACATATTCCATTCCAATCGAATACCACGCGGTAAACGCAGTAAAAATTTGATTCCCCTCCCACCTTCCCTGGTGCTTTTTTGGCACCAATAACTGTGCAGGGAAGGTGGGACAGGAAGCAGGAAAACATAGGCATCGAAAAAAATAGGAAAAAGTCATTGGCTGGCTAAATCAGGTGACCTCCGATTTATAAGAATAGTGTTAGGGGGCGTTCACACTACCGTCGGTGTCCGACATGTAGTGTCCGCTCCTAGTGTCCGCTCAAAATCTGTCATGGACACTAGGAGCGGACACTAGCTGTGTCCGTGACACCTGTCATTCACTTGAATGGGCATCGGGTGCGTTCTTTTGCACTCCGTGCCCGTCCTTTCCTGTCCGCAAGTGAAGATGTCCGACTTCACAAGCGGACAGAAAAACCCTGCTAGTGTCCGCTCCTAGTGTCCGTGACAGATTTTGAGCGGACACTAGGAGCGGACACTACATGTCGGACACCGACGGTAGTGTGAACGCTCCCTTAGCCATATTCGTGTTAGATGCGGCTTGGAGTTAGACAGGGAGAGACATTGTGCTGAGGGTTAGAGAGGATTTAACTTTTGATAGGCAGGAAATATTCAAAAAACAGCTCTTTTAAGAGCTACACTGCTCGAAGAGTGTATATACACCTCTAGTATATACAGTCATCCTGCAGAAAATTTCACAAAAGCCCTTTTTAGGGCTCAAATTCCCTACGCAGTATATAATTGTCCTATAGGGTTGTGAAGTGAGGTGTATACTTTCCATCCGTTATAGCGTACTTCACATACGCTCAATATATATATATATATATATATATATATATATATATATATATATGTATATAAGTATATAGTATATAAGTATACTAGTGTATACTTGCAACAGTACGCTTGAATACATCATTGTGTGCGCTCATTATTCCTGACCCATAGGGGTGTGAAGCAAAGTGTATACTTTACAGCCGGTAACCGTACTTCACATACGTTCAATATATATACCGTCTGTGTATACTTGCAACAGTACGTTTGTATACATCAGTGTGCATGCCCATTATAGCTGTCCCATAGGGGTGTGAAGCAAAGTGTATATCTTCATCCGGTATACTGTACTTCACATACGCTCAATATATATACCATCTGTGTATACTTGCAACAGTGCACTTAGGTACATCAGTGTGTGCGCCCATTATACCTGTCCCATAGGGGTGTGAAGTGAGGTGTATACTTTCCATCCAGTATACCGTACTTCACCTACGCTCAATATATATACAGTATACCATCTGTGTATACTTGCAACAGTACGCTTGTATACATCAGTGTGTGCGCCCATTATACCTGTCCCATAAGGGTGAGAAGCAAAGTGTATATCTTCATCCTCCCAACATGCCCAATCTTCCCAGCAGAGTCATGCCACCTTTGTCCCCTCCCAGGAGCTGTTTTCGGGTCCTTTTACTGTCTCTCAGTCTGTTCAACCACTTCCCGAATCCCAGGAGCTGCCAGACGACTTTGTATGTACTGATTTCCCATCCTCAGTGATGATGACAAGACACAGTTGCCATCAGGGCAGGCTGTTGTCATGTGCGGTGTGCAAGGAGGAGGAGCAGAGTGACCAATTGAAGAGGAGGTGGTGGATGATGAGGCGACCCGGGTGGTGTCTAGCGGGGAAAGCAGTGTAGATGTGGAGGCAGACGCGGCATCCAAAAAGGTGGCTAGAGGCAGAGGCATGTCCACAGGCAAAGGACAGTTGCTTCACAGAAGCCAGGCCAGACCCAGCAAGGGCCTAGATTTTCCCTGTCCTAGCCAATTGCCAAAAACTCGCCCATCGAGGCCATGTTGCTCGATGGTGTGGAGATTTTTCCAAATATGCGTGAAAGACAAACTCAGTGTGGTTTGCACACTCTACAACTCAAAACTGAGTATGGGCTCTGAAAAGAGCAACCTGACCACCTCAGGCATGCGCCGTCATTTGGAAGGCAAGCACTGAGCTCAGTGGGAGAGAGCAAACGCAGGACAATCATCGTCCGGCGTTGCTGCCACTGCCTCTTCCACTGTGTCCAGTGCTGTTTCTGCAATCCAGACCACCAGCCAGGACACCTCCACATCTGCCTCTGCCTCTGTCACTTTGGGGACTTCCTCATCCTCTCCTTTTCCTGCCTCTGCTCCTTCTCCTACACCATCATGCGCCTCTTCCCAGCAACCCACCATCTCCCAGGTGTTTGAGCGGCTGTTGTGAGAAGTCCCCACACGCTGGAACTCGACGTACCACATGTTGAGCAGGGTGTGTGAACAGCAGAGACCCTTGATGGAGTACCAGCTCCAAAACCCAAGGGTTCCTCAAAGTCAGCTCCCTCAGTTTCTCCACCATGAGTGGCCATGGATGGCAGACTTATGCAAGATACTTCGCGTCTTTGAGGAGTCCACCAAGAGGGTCAGCTGTGACGACGCACTAGTGAGTGTAACCATCCCGCTCCTCTGTGTGATGCGAGAATCCCTTATCGTCATCAGGGATAACGCATTGCAGGCAGAGGAGCACGGATAGGTGCAGACCCATCCCAGCAGGATAGTCAGTGCACACTCCTGTCAGCTTCTCAGTGTGTAATGAGGAGGAGGAGGATGAAGTGGCAGATGATATTGTCACACACAAGGTTAGCGGGGAAGTTCAGTGCGTCCCATTGCTTCAGCGCGGATGGGGAAAAGGGGAAGAGGAAGAGGAGGAAATGGAGAGTGACCCTTCCAGTGGGGCAGCGAAGTCATGCCAAGTAATACTCTGGCACACATGGTTGACTTCATGTTGGGCTGCTTTCCCAGTGACAAACGCATTGACAAAATTATGGAGAGAAACCAATACAGGATTTTTGCAATCCTCAACCCCCGGTATAAAAATAATATCTCGTATTTCATTCAGGTAGAGGGTAGGGCCAATCACATTCATGATTGCCACAAGCAACTGGTGCAGAATATGATGGAAATGATTCCATCAACCCTCGCTGGCGGCAGAGAGGAGAGTTCCTCCAAGAGGATAACAACTGCTATCCGTTCCACACCCACCAGGGGCACACTCTTCAAGTGTGGGACACCTTAATGGCACCCCCTCGCCAAACTACCACCACTGAGGGGCCTAGTGTCACCAGTAGGGACAAGTATAGGCACATGTTGCATGAGTACCTGGCCGACCACAGCCCTGTCCTCTCCGATCCCTCTGCGCCCTACACATATTGGGCGTTGAAGTTGGACCTGTGGCTGGAACTGGCACTTTACGCCTTGGAGGTGCTGTCCTGCCCTGCCGCCAGCGTTCTATTTGAAAGGGTTTTCAGCTCAGCCGGTGGCATCATCACCGATAAGGGCAGCCGTCTGTCAGATGACAGTGCTGACCGGCTGACGCTGATCAAAATGAACAGCCACAGGAATGACCCAAGATTTGCATGTCCACCAGTGTCAAGCATCCCAAGATTAATTTCCATGTTTGTGCTCCGACTCTCCAGTTCCTCCTCCCCCACCTCCTCCTCCTCCACCATCAGTGTTGAAAAACTCTGCTCCTAAGGGGCTCAAGTCACCCAAAGGGCTTAAAACTCTGCCAATACAAGACTCAACTCACCTCAAGGGCCTAAAACTCTGCTCCGACAAGGCTCAACTCACCCGAAGGGCCTAGACCTCTGCCGATACAAGGCTAAACTCACCTCAAGTGCCTGATACTCTGCTTGTTCAAGGCTCAACTCACCTCAAGGGCCTAAAACTCTGCTGGTGCAAGGCTCAACTCACCAAAAGGGCCTAAAACTCTGCCGATACAAGGCTCAACTCACCTCAAGGGCCTAAAACTCTGCTGGTACAAGGCTCAACTCACCTCAAGGGCCTATAACTCTGCCGGTGCAAGGCTGAACTCACTGTTTTGATGATTCAAACAATATATGACCATTCCACCAAGGCTCAACTCATTTTCAGGGCTTAAACCTCTGCCAGTGCAAGGTTCAACTTACTCCAAGGGCCTAAAACTCTGCCGGTACAAGTCTCAACTCACTTACAGGGCCTAAAACTCTACTACTACATGGCTCAACTCAATTCAAGGGCTTAATACTCACCCCAAGAGCTAAAAACTCTGCTCCTACAAGGCTCAACTCACAAAAGGGCCTAAAACTTTGCTGGTGCAAGGCTCCACTCACCTCAAGGGCCTAATACTCTGCTCCTACAAGGCTCAACTCACCCAATGGGCCTAAAATTCTGCTGGTGCAAGGATCCACTCACCTCAAGGGCCCAAAACTCTTCTCTGACAAGGCTCAACTCACCTCAAGGGCCTAAACCTCTGCCGATACAAGGCTAAACTCACCTTAAGTGCCTGATACTCTGCTGGTGCAAGGCTCAACTCACCCAAAGGGCCTAAAACTCTGACGATACAAGGCTCAACTCACCTCAAGAGCCTAAAACTCTGCTGGTGTAAGGCTCAACTCACCTGGAGGGCCCTATAACTCTGCTGGTGCAAGGCATAATCTGTGTGTGCGCCTGCCTAGTGTGTGGCTGCCTGTGTTTACAGCTGCTAAAAACTAAACTGATCTTTCTCTATCCCATCCTTTTTCTTCACTTTTTTCTATTGCTATAAGGAACATTAGTATAAGAACTTACCATGGGCTGGAATTTGATGCAGAAACTCTATAAAGAAATCCTTTTTGAGCCTTTTTTTTTTTTTTTTTGTGTCTGAAGCATGCCTCCACACAGACAAGGAAGACTGGTTTACACTAAGGAGACACTATTACACCTAAGAAGCATGCTGCAGGACAAGCTACAGGGCAAGCATGCTCTTACCATCCCCCACAAACTAATAAAAAAACTTAGACAACGCGGAAAACGAGCCAGCATACTGAAACGCGAAGGAAAAAAATGCAAAAAGCACGTGATCCCATCCACCATTATGGGGAATGTGAGATCAATTGTGAATAAGATGGATGAACTGACAGCACTGACCAGACATCAACAGGAGTTTCGTGAGTGCAGTATGATGCTGTTTACAGAGACTTGGCTTACTGAAATCACTTCGGACATACTTGCCTCCGTGGAGGGCTTCAAACTTCTTCGGGCGGACAGGACGCTGGAGAGCGGTAAGCGAAAAGGCGGAGGGATTGCAATATTTGTCAATGAGAGATGGTGTAATCCAGGACATATTGTAGTTAAGAAACAATTGTGTGGAAAGGATATTGAACTGCTAGCCGTGAGCATGAAACCTTATTACCTGCCAAGGGAACTATCACATATTATCGTACTAGCTGCATATGTCCCCCCCTCTGCTAAAGCTGACGCTGCCTGTGAAGTCCTCCATGCTGCTATGAGCGAGCTGCAATCATCTCACCCCCATGCCCTGCTCCTAGTGTCGGGAGATTTCAACCATGTCTCTCCAGCATTCACTCTACCAGGCTTCACACAGTATGTAACCTGCCATACAAGAGACAACAAAACACTGGACTTGCTCTTTGCTAATGTAAGGGATGCATATAATTCATCTGCCCTACCACCCCTAGGCAGATCAGACCACAACCTGGTACATCTGCGACCCACATACATTCCACTGGTGCGCAGAGAACCGGCGGTTACCCGTACAGTGAAGATTTGGTCAGAGGAAAGCGTCGAGTCTCTAAAGGACTGTTTTAATATAACTTTATGGGAAGTGTTTCAAGACTCATTTCCAGAGGACATTGAGGGACTCACACACTGCATAACGGACTACATTAATTTCTGTGTGGACAGCACGGTACCAACTAGAAAGGTGAGGTGTTTCTCCAATAACAAACCATGGATCAACTCTGAGATTAAAACTCTTCTCAAGGAAAAAAAGATAATTTTTAGGTCTGGGGACAAAAATGGCCTGGGGGCGGTGCAGAAACAGCTAAGACAATTGATCAGAGAAGGGAAAGCCAACTACAGGCGGAAGATGGAACTACAGATGGGGGAGGGTAGAATCTCTGAGGTGTGGGACAGCCTTAAGGCAATTTCAGGACACAAGAAAAAGACAGGGCATCGAACAGTAGGAGACAGGAAGTGGCTTAATGAGCTTAATCTATTCTTCAATAGATTCGACTCCAAGCAAATGCTCCCTCCACCAGCATGTCAGCCAATCCCCCTCCCCTCACACACCAAGACCCAACCCCCACGGAACTGCGGTCAACTGCAATCTGAATATCTGATCCTGCAGATGTCTCTAGTGTGTAAGGAAATGAAGAAGATTAGAGCAAACAAAGCGGGGGGACCTGATGGTATAAGCGCAAGAGTTCTTAAAATGTGCAGTGACCAGCTGTGTGGAATTATTACGCACATGTACAATATGAGTCTAAAGCTGGGAGTGGTACCTCAACTGTGGAAAACATCTTGCGTGGTACCAGTCCCAAAGAAACCCAACCCGATGGGCTACAATGACTACCGACCAGTAGCACTGACATCTCACCTGATGAAGGTCCTAGAGAGACTGGTCCTGACACACCTACGCCCCCTAGTGAGCTCCCAGAAACCCAGGAACACTGTGAGAATAATATTCTTTGATTTCTCTAGTGCGTTCAACACCATTCAGCCAGAGCTACTGAGGGAGAAGCTGAACCTTGGTGGTGTGGACCACCACCTGTCCAACTGTATACTAGACTACCTGACAAACCGCCCTCAGTATGTGAGAGCCCAGGACTGTGTGTCTGACACTGTGATCTGTAGTACGAGGGCACCACAAGGTACAGTTCTTGCCCCATTCCTCTTCACACTGTACACTGCTGACTTTACAAGGATGGACCAAGTTGCCGATTTTGCAGTTACAAATCCGGAACAAGAAGGACCCGCGCTGAATGGTTAGGTGAATAACGACTTTTTATTGAACAACACACTACGCGTTTCGGGCATTCACTCTGCCCTTCCTCAGGAGTGAAAACTTTTCAATCTTGAGAGTGATATGAGGTTGTTAGAGTTAAGTCCTCCATCTTTGTATTTTGGCAGCCATCTTGTAATCTTTCACATATAAACTGTATAAGTATGTATTTTTCTGCTTAAGTCAAGGAGGCCCTTTGTTAGACTTTAAGGAATGTGATAATGAACGTTAATGCATAGGTTGCTAATCCTTATCTCTCAAGGGCCTCACTTTGAGAAGATGCAGCTGACTTTGTATATTTCTTACCTCCTTTACATGATGTATGGACACATAACCAACAAGAGTATTAATCTTATGGTATCTGGGCACTTTGTCATATTTTATGGTATATGAAGGTCACTTAGAATGTACAGACACAGAATCTATGTAGCTCATTGTTAATTAAGTTGGAACATGTCATCTTATCTCTTTTGCCATGATATATACATATAGACATAGTCTGGGATGTTAGCTCACACATAAGTATTTTGAATCCTTCTTTGTTTCATGGGAAAGTCCATCCCAGTGTGGAAAGCTATAATGAGATGCAGATTATAATGAGCCTCAGCCAATAGTCATGTGCCAGGCTTGTCTTATATCTCTATAACCAATCATGTTATATACTGATTAGAATAGCCAAGCCAGCTCTTTGTCTGTAATGTATTTAAACTACCTTTTTCTTTCAATAAAACCAGAACTCACTTGATACACTATCAGCTGCATGTGTGTGTGTGGCTTCTCCAGGCCCAATGGGTGGTAGCCCATCTAGGCCTGTTAATTATTTAATTTGGAACTCTGCAACATACTCTTATGAGGCCCATTTAATGTCCCCAACAAGGTGTTGGGGCAAGTCTTGGAAAACTGAGATTCTGATCATAAAACAGACCAAGTCAGTAGCTTGGGAATCACATGTGGATCAGAACCCCTATCACACCCTATCTGTTCAGTTCACCATGGAAGCCCTCAGATATGACTAACTATTGCACCTGAGGAAGGGAAGAGTGAATGCCCGAAACGCGTAGTGTGTTGTTCAATAAAAAGTCGTTATTCACCTAAGCATTCAGCGCAGGTCCTTCTTGTTCCGGATTTGTAACTGCAAAATCGGCAACTTGGTCCATCCTTGCATTATCTATACAGCCATGGGGTGTGAGGCACCTCGCAGCTGCACCCAATTTAGGATCCTTGTCCAGTGATCCTGTTGCATTGTAAAGTGTTGTGTATCCACACAACCCTTAAAGGTGAGCCTAGATTTGTCATTGCACCCAATCAGTAAGTTTACAGATCTACACTACGGTCTGCTCCGTGTCTTTTTTCTTTTCTTTCGAGATACTGCTGACTTTAGGCACAACTCATCCAGCTGTTACTTACAGAAGTACTCCGATGACTCTGCTATAGTCGGCCTTATCACTGATGGCGACGATAGGAAATACAGAGACTTAAACCGGGATTTTGTTGAATGGTGCCAGCAGAACCAGCTCAGGATTAATGCTGGGAAGACCAAGGAGATGGTGGTGGACTTTAGTAAACGGAGAAGTGCTCCAACCCCGGTGGAGATCCAAGGAACATGTATTGAGATAGTCAGGACCTATAAGTATCTGGGCGTGCTCCTCAATAATAAACTAGACTGGGCTGATCACCTGGAGGCGCTGCACAGAAAGGGCCACAGCAGACTCTACCTGCTCAGGAGGCTGAAGGCCTTCGGAGTCCGGGGGACACTTCTTAGGGCCTTCTTCAATTCTGTGGTTGCCTCAGCCATCTTTTTCGGTGTGGCCTGCTGGGGAAGCAGTATATCAACCAGGGACAGAAATAGACTTGACAGGCTGATCAGGAGGGCCAGCTCTGTCCTGGAGAGCACCTTGGACCCAGTACAGGTGGTGGGTGACAGAAGGATACTGTCTGTGGTGACCTCCATGCGGGAGAACAGATCCCACCCAATGTATGGGACCCTGATGGGACTTGGCAGCACTGTAAGTGACCGTCTGCTTCACCCCAAGTGTGAGAAGGAGCGCTATCGCAGGTCCTTCCTTCCAACCGCGACCAGGCTGTATAATCTACATCAGACCAAACGAAGATCACTCCGCACAGAGAACTAATGATTATGACGATGACCATGAGGTCTTCCTCTTTCTCTTCCGTTTTTTTTCCTTAGCTTCCATGGACTCCTAGTATATCTTCTATTCTCAGCTTATGTGTGTCTACGTCTGTAATATATTACTCTGTATTATCCTGTACCTGTATTACTATGCTGATGTAACACGCTGAAATTTCCCCAATGTGGGACTATTAAAGGGATTATCTTATCTATCTTATCTTATCTCACCTCACTTTGAGGGCCTAAAACTCTGCCAGCGCAAGGCTCAACTCATTTTCAGGGCCTAATACTCTGCCGGTGCAAGGCTCAACTTACCCCAAAGGCCTAAAACTTTGCCGGTGCAAGGCTCAACTCATATCAAGGGCCTAAAACTCTGCTGGTACAAGGCTCAACTGATCCCAAAGGCCTAAAACTCTGCCGGTACAAGTCTCAACTCAGTTAAAACCTAAAACTCACTCGCCTAAAACTCTAGTACTACAAGGCTCAACTCAATTCAAGGGCTTAATATTCTGCTGGTACAAGGCTCAACTCACCCCAAGAGCTAAAAACTCTGCTCCTACAAGGCTCAACTCAATTCAAGGGCTTAATATTCTGCTGGTACAAGGCTCAACTCACCCCAAGAGCTAAAAACTTTGCTCCTACAAGGCTCAACTCACAAAAGGGCCAATAACTTTGCCTGTACAAGGCTCAATTCACCCAAAGGGCCTAAAACTCTGCTGGTGCAAGTTTCAACTCACCCAAAGGGCCTAAAACTCTGCTGGTGCAAGGCTCAACTCACCTTTAGGGCCTAATACTCTGCTGGTGCAAGGCTCAACTCACCCAAAGGGCCTAAAACTCTGATGGTACAAGACTCAGCTCACCTCAAGGGCAAAATACTCTGTTGCTGCAAGGCTCAACTCACCTCAAGGGCCCGAAACTCTGCTCCTATAAGTCTCAGCTCACCCAAAGGGCCTAAAATCTGCCGGTACAAGGCTCAACTCACCCAAAAGGCCTAAAACTCTGCTCCTACAAGACTCAACTCACAAAAGGGCCTAAAGCTCTGCAAATACAAGGCTCAACTCACCTCTAGGGTCTAATACTCTGCTGGTGCAACACTCAACTCACCTTAAGGGCCTAAAACTCTGCTGCTGCAAGGCTCAACTCACCTCAAGGGCCTAATACTCTGCTGGTGCAAGGCTCAACTCACCCCAAGGGCCTAAAACTCTGCCGTTGCAAGGCTCAACTCACAATTTTGATGATACAAGCACTATATGACCGCTCCATCAAGGCTCAACTCACATTAAGGGCCTAAAACTCTGCCAATGCAAGGCTCAACTCATCTCAAGGCCCTAATACTCTGCTGCTGCAAGGCTCAACTCACACAAAGAGCCTAAAACTCTGCCAATACAAGGCTCAACTCACTTCAAGGGCCTAATATTCTGCTGGTGCAAGGCTCAGCTCACCTCAAGGGCCTAATACTCTGCTGGTGCAAGGCTCAACTCACCAAAAAGGGCTTAAATCTCTGCAGATACAAGGCTCAACTCACCCAAAGGGCGGAACACTCTGCTGGAGCAGGGCTCAACTCACCTCTAGGACCTAATACTCTGCTGGTGCAAGGCTCAACTAACCTTTAGGGCCTAATACTCTGCTGGTGCAAGTTTCAACTCACCCAAAGGGTCTAAAACTCTGCTGGTGCAAGGCTCAACTCACCCTAAGGGCCTAAAACTTTGCCGGTGCAATGCTCAACTCACCTCAAGGGCCTAAAACTCTGCTCCTACAAGTCTCAACTCACTTCACAAGCCTAAAACTCTGCTGGTACAAGGCTCAACGCACCTCAAGGGCTTAATACTCTGCTGGTGCAAGGCTCAACTCACCTCAAGGGCCTAATACTCTGCTGGTGCAAGGCTCAACTCACCTCAAGGGCCAAAATCTCTGCAGATACAAGGCTCAACTCACCCAAAGGGCCTAAAACTCTGCTGGTGCAAGGCTCAACTCACCCAAAGGGCCTATAACTTTGCTCCTACAAGGCTCAAGTCACCCAAAGGGCCTAAAACTCTGCTGGTGCAAGGCTCAACTCCCCTCAACGGCCAGAAACTCTGCTACTACAAGGCTCAACTCACTTCAAGGGCCTAGAACTCTGCCGTTGCAAGGTTCAACTCACCTCAAGGGCCTAATACTCTGCTGGTGTAAGGTTCAACTCACCTCAAGGGCCTAAAACTATGCTGGTGCAAGGCTCAATTCACCCAAAGGGCCTAAAACTCTGCTTCTACAAGGCTCAACTCACCTTAAGGGCAAAATACTCTGCTGGTGCAAGGCTCAATTCACCCAAAAGGCCTAAAACTCTGCTCCTACAAGGCTCAACTCACAAAACGGCCTAAAACTCTGCAAATACAAGGCTCAACTCACCTCTAGGGTCTAATACTCTGCTGGTGCAACTCTCAACTCACCTCAAGGGCCTAAAACTCTGCTGCTGCAAGGCTCAATTCACCTCAAGGGCCTAATACTCTGCTGGTGCAAGGCTCAACTCATCTCAAGGGCCTAAAACTCTATTGGTGCAAGTCTCAACTCACAAAAGGGCCTACAACTCTGCTGGTGCAAGGCTCAACTCACCCCAAGGGCCTAAAACTCTGCCGTTGCAAGGCTCAACTCACAATTTTGATGATACAAGCACTATATGACCGCTCTATCAAGGCTCAACTCACATTAAGGGCCTAAAACTCTGCCAATGCAAGGCTCAACTCATCTCAAGGGCCTAATACTCTGCTGGAGCAAGGCTCAACTCACCCAAAGGGCTTAAATCTCTGCAGATACAAGGCTCAACTCACCCAAAGGGCCAAAAACTCTGCTGGTGCAAGGCTCAACTCTCCTCAAGGGCCTAAAATTCTTCAGGTACAAGACTCAACTCACTTCAAGGGCCTAAAACTCTGCCGTCGCAAGGCTCAACTCACCTCAAGGGCCTAATACTCTGCTGGTGCAAGGCTCAACTCACCTCAAGGGCCAAAATCTCTGCAGATACAAGGCTCAACTCACCCAAAGGGCCTAAAACTCTGCTGGTGCAAGGCTCAACTCACCCAAAGGGCCTATAACTTTGCTCCTACAAGGCTCAAGTCACCCAAAGGGCCTAAAACTCTGCTGGTGCAAGGCTCAACTCCCCTCAACGGCCAGAAACTCTGCTACTACAAGGCTCAACTCACTTCAAGGGCCTAGAACTCTGCCGTTGCAAGGTTCAACTCACCTCAAGGGCCTAATACTCTGCTGGTGTAAGGTTCAACTCACCTCAAGGGCCTAAAACTATGCTGGTGCAAGGCTCAATTCACCCAAAGGGCCTAAAACTCTGCTTCTACAAGGCTCAACTCACCTTAAGGGCAAAATACTCTGCTGGTGCAAGGCTCAGCTAACCTCAAGGGCCTAATACTCTGCTGGAACAAGGCTCAGCTCACCCAAAGGGCCTAAAACTCTTCCGGTACAAGGCTCAACTCACCCAAAGGGCTTAAAACTCTAATGGTACAAGACTCAGCTCACCTCAAGGGCAAAATACTCTGTTGCTGCAAGGCTCAACTCACCTCAAGGGCCCGAAACTCTGCTCCTATAAGTCTCAGCTCACCCAAAGGGCCTAAAACTTTGCCGGTACAAGGCTCAACTCAACCAAAGGGCCTAAAACTCTGATGGTACAAGACTCAGCTCACCTTAAGGGCAAAATACTCTGTTGCTGCAAGGCTCAACTCACCTCAAGGGCCCGAAACTCTGCTCCTATAAGTCTCAGCTCACCCAAAGGGCCTAAAACTCTGCCGGTACAAGACTCAACTCACCCAAAAGGCCTAAAACTCTGCTCCTACAAGGCTCAACTCACAAAAGGGCCTAAAACTCTGCAAATACAAGGCTCAACTCACCTCTAGGGTCTAATACTCTGCTGGTGCAAGGCTCAACTCACCTCTAGGGCCTAATACTCTGCTGGTGCAACTCTCAACTCACCTCAAGGGCCTAAAACTCTGCTGCTGCAAGGCTCAATTCACCTCAAGGGCCTAATACTCTGCTGGTGGAAGGCTCAACTCATCTCAAGGGCCTAAAACTCTATTGGTGCAAGTCTCAACTCACAAAAGGGCCTACAACTCTGCTGGTGCAAGGCTCAACTCACCCCAAGGGCCTAAAACTCTGCCGTTGCAAGGCTCAACTCACAATTTTGATGATACAAGCACTATATGACCGCTCTATCAAGGCTCAACTCACATTAAGGGCCTAAAACTCTGCCAATGCAAGGCTCAACTCATCTCAAGGGCCTAATACTCTGCTGGAGCAAGGCTCAACTCACCCAAAGGGCTTAAATCTCTGCAGATACAAGGCTCAACTCACCCAAAGGGCCAAAAACTCTGCTGGTGCAAGGCTCAACTCTCCTCAAGGGCCTAAAATTCTTCAGGTACAAGACTCAACTCACTTCAAGGGCCTAAAACTCTGCCGTCGCAAGGCTCAACTCACCTCAAGGGCCTAATACTCTGCTGGTGCAAGGCTCAACTCACCTCAAGGGCCTAAAACTCTGCTCCTAGAAGAATCAACTGGGGCAGAGTCTGACCGCGAGAGTGAACGGATGCAGAGAGAGTGAGCTCCGTCATTACAGACCTAGAAATCTTGCATTTTTAGCTTTCTACACCCGAGAATGGTGAAACCTGGTAAGGAGAGATCCCAAGAAACTCCCGGGACCCCGAAATTTTCAAAATCACAAGGGGATCTGCAGAAATTCCTACGAAAGAAGACGGCGGTGTCACCCGCCCGCTCTCTCAAGATGGCGCCGGCGGTTAGTCAAGAGCAGGATGTAGAAGAGGACTCAGACCTGGAGAGCAGCATTGGAGGTGAGCACACAGATTCTGACTTTGCCACTACCTCCAAGGCTTTTTTTCAAAAAGCTATAGCTAAAGCCCTGAACCATGCACTAAACCCTGTGCTTTCCGAATTAGCAGAAATAAAAGCAGAAATTCACAGCATGGGGAAAAGAGTGCATACACTGGAATCAAACTTCGTAGCACTTAAAAATCACTCCACAACTGTCGCAGCTACCCTGCACAACTATAAAGATTATATTAATAGATCTTTAATATTAATTGAAGATCAGGAAAAACGGAATAGGAGAAAAAAATATAAGAATTAAAGGCCTACCTGAGGAAGGACAGTCAGAAGACCTTTTCAAAATGGCGTCTTCACTCTTTACAGACCTTTTAGGAGAAGAGAGAGCCCAGAAAGTTACCATAGAACGCATACACAGAGCGGTTAGGCCCCGTCTACAACCTGGTGAGCCACCGCGAGATATTATATGTGGACTGCTCTCGTACCTAGACACCGCAGCCATCTTGACAGAGGCAAGAAATCGCTCCTCTATTTCTTATGGCGACTCAGAAATTCTGCTGTTCCAGGATGTTGCGCCATCCATATTGGCGAAAAGACGAATGCTCAAACCCCTGTTGGAGGCCTTACGACAAAAAGAAGCAAAATATGCTTGGCTTTACCCGTTTGGAATCGCTGTAACATACAAAGGCCGTAGGATCTCGGTCCATGCACCGGACGACTTACCTGCAGTTTGGAATCTCTTAGGCATCCCTCCGGTAGAAGTTCCACCTTGGCTGCCGATGCCACCTCTCCCAGACCTTCCCGATCTCCCAGACATGGAAGTTGACGCGACTGCTGCTTCATCTTTCAGACACAGGACACCAAAGAGCAAGAAGTTCCTTTCTAAAAACAGGTTCAACTCAGAAAACTAACCCACACAACTTTGCAAAGATTAGGGGGTACAGTACGTGAGTACTATGTCATTATAATAATTATTATTTGACACCGGACTTACATAATCTGAACCTTTTTGGTTATATGATTCTTTTTTGTCTATGGACATTCGCCAGCTAGATCACATATCGTTATTAGACCTATAGGATATAAGACTTCTAGCTTATACCCAAGTTTCTTATTTTTTTCCATAGTCTGCTTGTTCACTCGGACTCTGAGCATTAATATAACGAGCTGTATAACCAGAGGACTCTATCCTCCTTGCATATTGCTCAGAAGATATTATTTGATATTTTTCTGAAATGGGACATTCGTATAAGATGTTTATATTTGTTTATCACTATGCTTACACATCTTGGCTTATCCTATAGTTCAATAACTGCTTTATCTGTTCTTAGCTCACTGATGTTATTGAAAGAGAAATAATATGTCACTTGTGATGCAATATGAAGAGGTACCTTCCTGTTCATTGGTTTTGTACCCTTGGTAGGGAAGGGCCACTGTACCGGATTTGCTACCCCCTATGGTATATAAAAGGGTTATATGTTTATACTCCTTACCGTTTACAGGTATTCACCTGACCTTTTTTTTTTCTTTAAGGCAAGATGTTTTTTCCTAGGTTTGTTCACCGATCAGACGTTTATAGGTAATATTGTTATTCCATTCTCCCCTACCCCCCAAACTTTACATCTTCTAATTTGGCAGCTTGCGAGCATTATAGATCCAGATACCCCGCTGGTAATATATAGTTAGAGAGTAACAGATCCCCTCCTGGAATTTTTGCATATTCATTTCAATTTCAGATTCCACTCTAGTCCCGCCCTTTCTGCCCTCCCCTCCAATTCTGTACCCCCCCCCCTTTTTCCCTAATAGTTTTTTCACCTGTTTTTTGATTTGTTTTTCCTTTTCATACTCCAAATCACAAACTCAAGTTATCCCACTGAGGTCATTATGGCGGTAGTAACAGTCACAACATTTAATGTGAATGGGCTCAATGTACCCCAAAAGAGACATGGAGTCGTACACCTTGTAAAGAATTTGAAGGCAGACATTGTTCTGCTTCAAGAAACGCATCTCAAAGCTAACAAGATACCCAACTTCCCTAAGAAACCTTATAGCAATTGGTACTTTAGTTGCCATCCAACTTCGGCCAGCAAAGGAGTGGCAATTGCTATTCGCAACTCAGTCCCCTTTATTTGTCAACAACGATATATTGACGCTGAGGGCAGAGCATTATTTTTGAAAGGCACACTTGCTTCAAGACCGTTGACCATAGCGAACATATATGTCCCAAATTCAGATCAGAGCCATTGGATTGCTTCTGTTCTACAAGACCTATAGAATTTTGCTGTAGGGGACATAATATTAGGAGGTGACCTAAATGCCACATTAAACCCCATTTTGGATTGCTCGTCTGGCAGATCCTTTCTTACCCAGAAAACCATAGGATCCATAAACAGATCTTTACATGACACAGGTTTGACGGATATTTGGAGGTACTTACATGCAAATACTAAAGATTTTTCCCATTTCTCACAACAGTTTAACTCTCATCATAGACTAGATTACCTTTTTTGTACGTCATCCCTATTACAACATGTATCATCTGCAAAAATTTCTTGTGCCACTATCTCGGACCACGCGCCAGTCTCTGCGACTCTAGTTATTCCAGAAATCACGCCTAGCGTGTGGACGTGGAAACTTAACGACGGTCTGCTTAACGACAATAAACTGGTGGAAGAAGTGGGAAAGGATCTGACAGAATTTTTCCAAAATAATTGCACCACTGATGTGTCAAAGGGAGTAGTGTGGGAGACACATAAATCTTTTGTAAGAGGAGTACTAATATCAAAAGCCTCTAAAGCAAAGAAAAATAGACAAAAAGAAGTAGACACACTATTAGCTGAAATCTCAGCCATAGAAAGAGTACACAAACTAACCAGACTCTCTACCCAAATGGAGGAATTGCTGACACTAAGGGAAAAACTAAAAAGGATTTTCCATAAGCAAACTGCGAAACATCGTCTCTTTCACAAACTTAAGCTTTACGAACATGGTGACAAGGGAGTGAAGGTTATGACAAACTATATAAAAAAGCTAAAAGATAAATCTTTTATTAAATCAATTCGAAGTGACTCTGGAGAGGAATCTAATGATACCGAAACAATTGCTAAATACTTCCATTCCTTCTATGAGAAATTATACAACATCAATGTAACAGAGACAGCCTTAGAAACAAAAAGAAGAGATCAGGAAATCGAAAAATTTCTAGATTGCCTACACTTACCCACCTCAGATATGTCCTCTAAATTGATGGAACCCATATCTATTCAAGAAGTTAACAAAGTCCTAAATTCTTTTAAGCCGGGCAAAAGTCCTGGGCCTGATGGCCTCACGCTTGCTTATTACAAAAAGTTTAGTGACATATTATTACCACAGTTGACTTCTTTATGTAATGACCTGTTATTAGGAGGACATCTAATGAAACAAACTCAAGAGGCCTTTATAACGCTGATAGCGAAGGACGGAAAAGACCCTAGCCTCTGTGGCAGCTATCGGCCAATTTCCTTATTAAATTTGGATTTAAAAATATGGGCCAAGCTACTCTCCTTGAGAATTCAACCCCTGCTCCCGTACTTGCTGAATGAGGAACAAGTAGGGTTTGTCAAAACTCGCGAAGGAAAAGACAATACACACAAACTCTTACACGCAATTGCCCTCTCACGTAAGCAGAAAAAATCGTTAGTCCTTCTCGGTGTTGATGCCGAGAAGGCTTTCGATAGGGTTGATTGGCGGTTCATTAAAGCGTCCCTTAAGAAATTTGGACTTCCCCAACCTTTTATTACGGCCATCTTTTCCTTGTACTCTGACCCTAGTGCTCGATTAAGAGTTAACAACATCTTTTCCCCATATTTTAGTATAAAAAACGGCACAAGACAAGGATGTCCTCTTTCCCCATCTTTATTTATATTGACACTAGAAACATTACTCCAAAATGTACGGCAAAATGACCAAATCAAAGGCCTATCTTTTGGCTCCAGAGCCCTCCAATCTCTCGCTTTTGCGGACGACGTCCTGTTCCTTGTCACAAACCCAGAAATTGGTCTCTCAATCTTGACAGAATTATTGAAAGAATATGGTTACTTATCCAACTATAAGCCAAACTTAACAAAATCTGAGGTATTGGTTATCTCCCTCCCATTGAGTGTACAACAGAAAGCTCAATGCAATTCTCCATATCAGTGGAAGAGAGATCATATTAAATATCTTGGTGTTAAGCTAACAAGTGACCTAAATAACCTCTACAAGGAAAATTTCCTTACTCTATTAGATGAAATCAAGACCTCCTTGAAATCTTATGATTTACCCTTGCTCTCCTGGTTGGGACGTAAGAATTTACTCCAAACTTATATTGTTCCGAAAGTTTTATATAGATTTCAAATGCTGCCCATCTCACTTCCACCCTTATATCTTAAAACATTACGTACTCTTTTCAACAATTTCTTGTGGAGAAATAAACCTTCTAGACTGCCATACAGCCTTTTGATACGCCAAAAGACCAAAGGCGGAATAGATTTACCAGACATGAATCTATATTATAAAGCTAATATGCTGTCTGCATGGTTATCATTAAGTTCCCCTGCCCCGAACTCGTTGATCTATGATCTGGCTGAGTACACTCATGGTAATAACCTGACTCGTAGGCTTTGGGCCCCGACAACTAAATCATTGAGAGCGAAAAACATGGACTTTATATTGAAAGGACCGTGCGAAGTATGGCTTAACACGAGATATCAGATTGCTCCTCCTCCCTCGAGGGTTTACCCGGCGGAAACCCTTCCTTATTTGTTAACGAAAGAGATCAGAAGTGTGCCCGATTTTTGGCATAAACTCAAAGGTCTTTACATTGATAATCTTTTTGAGAACGGAAAACCTCTCTCTTATGATAAACTTCAGAACCTCCTACCTAACGCCAAGCTATCTTTTTTGCACTATGAACACTTCAAATGGTGTGCAACTCAATTGCCCGACTTAGCTACTCTTAAGAGACCCTTAACAACTTTTGAAAAACTCATAATAGCCCGACACCCATCGATGAGAAAAATTTCAAAGTGCAAATCTGTGCTAAAAGAAAATAATAGCATTTATAAACCTGTGTATCTCGCTTCATGGGAAAAAGAGCTGAAAATAACACTTACAGATGAGGACACCGAAATGATATTACGTAACTCACATGGTTTCTCAATCTGCACAAAATTGCAAGAGATGTACTTCAAAACTCTTTCAAGATGGCATCGAACCCCTTCTTGGCACATGTCGAGAGGTCTGGCTCAATCTGATACCTGCTGGAGATGTTCAGCTTCGGGAGGGACTCCTTTTCATATTTGGTGGACATGCCCCAAAATCCAGGTATACTGGTCACAGATCCTTGACAAAATTAAAGAAATCACGACAAAACACATTCCCTTATCTCCAGCTCTAATTTTGTTATCCCTACCACAATCTGAATTCACCCCCAAAAGAGGTGATATGACAACTCTACTCATTGAAATTGCAAAGGCTTTAATACCCAGATATTGGCTCCAACCTGAACCTCCTCCAATCTCGCTCTGGATGGAATCAATCCACCAATTAGCCAAATTCGAGGAACTCATCAGTTGGTCCAAAGGGAAACATAATGACTACTTAAAAAACTGGAAACCATGGCTGAAATACAGTAATACTGGCCTCATGATGGATAACTAAATATTTCATAAGGTCCTCTACTCCCTAATGTAACTTACTCTATATGCTTTCTATTGGAATATGATAAAATAAACACTTACTCCTGCATCCCCTACCCCCCCCTCTTTCCCTACTCCCTTATCATTCCCTACCCTACCCAAACTATTTCTTGTTTATTAAGAGAGGAACAGGGATTATCCCCTTTCTCCTCTTTCTTCTCCCATTCCCAAGCGCACCCTAGGGAGGTTATACCTCTCCACATCAGGAAATAGATCTCGAACCTATCTATTGTTACGTATCTGGACTACCTTATTTTCTTTCAATGTTCAATTATTGTTAATTTCAGATATCTTGTTAACATGATGTTAGAAATTTCTTTATCTTTTTCAATCCTGTATTTGCTACTTCACCTGTAAATGTTTGTAAAACTCAATAAAAATAGATTTACAAAAAAAAAAAAAAAGAATCAACTTACCCAGAGGGCCTAAAACTCTGCTGGTGCAAAGCTCAACTCACCTCAAGGGCCTAAAACTCTGCTGGTGTAAGGCTCAACTCACCCAAAGGGCCAAAAACTCTGCTGATGCAAGGCTCAACTCACCTCAAGGGCCTAAGATTTTGCTGGTGAGAGGTTCAACTCACCCAAAGGGCCTAAATCTCTGCTGGTGCAAGGTTCGACTCACCCAAAGGGCCTAAAACTCTGCTGGTGCAAGGCTCAACTCTCCTCAAGGGCTTAAAACTCTGCTCCTACAAGGATCAACTCACTTTAAGGGCCTAAAACTCTGACGGTACAAGGCTCAACTCACCCAAAGGGCCTAAAACTCTGCGGATACAAGGTTCAACTCACCTCAATGGCCTAAAACTCTGCTGGTGCAATGCTCAACTCACCCAAAGGGCCAAAAACTCTGCTGGTGCAAGGCTCAACTCACCTCAAGGGCCAAAATCTCTGCTCCTACAAGGATCAACTCACTTTAAGGGCCTAAACCTCTGACGGTACAAGGCTCAACTCACCCAAAGGGCCTAATCCTGGGACGTGGGCCTGCTAGATGCACTCAGGCATGCTTCCCCTGCTGTCCCAGTTGCATTCCAGAGGTGTTGTCATCATTTCCTAAGGTGTCATTGTGGACTTGGTGACTCTAATTAGTCGAATTTTAGTTTCTCCTGAAACAAGCATTTTTTTCCCTATAGACTATAATAGGATCTGATATTCGATCGAATAGTCGAATATTGAGGGTCTTCTCGAACCGAATTCCCAATATCGAATATTTTACTACTCGCTCATCTCTAATATTTACCATTCTTTTTGTAGCCATTCTTGACTTTGGCTCAAAAAACCACAGCAAAATCTGCAACAAAAATAGCTATGTTGTCTGCAACATGGCACCTCCTCTTTAGAAACAAAATGCTTTAAGGCTGAGGCCCCACATTGTGGAAGTGCAGCTTTTTTTGTTGCAGATTTTGTTGTGGTTTTTTGAGCCAAAGCTAAAGAAATTATTCCTCCCATTTACACAGCGTTTCCATAATTCCAGACCTGTGTGATAGGACAAGTGATGTCACTCACTGCTCTCACTGTTATCTACTGCTCTGTGGCAGGACAATAAATTCAGCTAATTGCAGTTTGCAATTATAACCCTGACTGCTATCACTTATCACTCAGATAACACTGAGTCAGTTCTCTACAAGCCTGTGCATATTACCTGATCTGCATTTATATTTTATTTCTAGTAATCATAAGTATTGTGATGCCTCATAGTGTCCTGTTCAGTAAGCTGGAAAGGGGGATACAGGAAGTGAGAAGAAGAGACAGCAGGCAAAGCTCCTGAAACAGGGAGATGGGAAAACCCCTTTAAAAGGAGTCTATCATTAGAAAAACATTGTAATGTCTCTGCCTGTTCGGGTCTCAGCGCCACCCTCTGCTCACGCTCTGCAGCGCAGGAGGCGAGTTCTGTTTGACTCTTTGCTTAGAGATTTTGTTGCTCTGTGCGAACACTGTCATATTCCCCCACATTAGATTTGCTTGTGTATTGACAGCTTATGTTCCTATTAGGTCTGGGGTGGGTTCTTCCTCCCTATTTATTCTTGGCTTACATTCACATTGGTGTTTGCTATTGCCTTGTGCTTGATGGCTGTTACTCTTGTTGATCTTATTATTGACCTCTGGCTTACCTTTGACTATTCTCGTTTCTCTGGATCTCGTTTCTGTACTGTGTTGCTCGACTGTTACCAAGCCCTTGGCTAGCTGACCTCCCTTTGAGGTTTTTTTGTCTTGTCTGCATTCTGTATCATCGCCTATATCTAGGTAGGGTTTTGCCATCTAGTTGTCACCTGTTACTTAGGACAGGATAGGTAAGCAGGAAGGGACAGAGAGGGGTTCAGCTTAGGGCTCACTGTCTTGTTGTGCTCCTCTCCCCAGGGTTCACCAGCAGCTAATGGGGAATTGCTCCTCTAGTAATTCCCTTACAAACACCTTTTCAACTAATGGCACATTGGAATAGCCTTTAACCCTTAAGTACTATCATGGTGTCTATCATACACCACTACCATAGACATATCTTTATGATAGAAACCATGATAGTACTTAAGGGTTAATAAGCTATTCTACTCTTACCTTCCATTCTTTTCTTCTCCCCTCTATTTCCAATAAAATCTTTTTCTTCTGTTATGCAAATTAAAATCAGGAAGCACATATTATATACTGTGCAGTAGAGGTGGATTATCAGCAGCAGTGTGTAGAGAAGCTTGGAGAAGAGGGTGTTCCTGCAGAATCAGTAAAGAAGAAAGAGCCAATCGTCAGTAAGAAGGTAGGTATAATGGGGTGGTTGAGGGGAGTAGTAGTAGCGACTATCCTTTTTGGGAAATGGGGAAACGGATCATCACCGAATAATCAGAAAATGTTATGATAACTATACATTTTTGATTAATTATGTTATTTAGAAAGTAGGAGGGGGGGGGGGTGTTTAGATTAGTGTAGGACTTTCCAGTCAACTCAGTAGAGTTAGCTCAGTAGAAGCAGTCGTGTCGACCCCTCTTCATGTTTTTTTTTTTTTATAAATTCTTTATTTATAATAGAAACGTCAGAGAACAGGGAGAACCAAATAAAACATCACAAAACAGCAAACAGCACAAAGCAATAATACAGGCAGGGCCAATAAACCAAGAAGGGACCGTGTGCGGAGCAGAACAGGGCGAGCAATATAAAGGCATGACAGTTCAAATACAATTGAGTAAGAGAACACCCCGAAACTGTCCCACGAACAGGAGAAGGGGAAGGGGGGGTGGGGGAAAAGAGAGGGGAGGAGGTTAGAGGGATAAAGTAGAAACGGGGGAAACCCCGACCCCCGGCTACGGGGAAACCGGCTTGCCACATAGTCTCAAGACATTACATCCCTGTACGATTGCGACCCCTGGGAAAAAATCCAGGGTGTTGGGGCTTCCATAAGCGCCTCCGAGCTTCTCTGGGGGATGCTGTGAAATGCCCAGGTGGCGTTAATTATGTGCTGCAGAGCCAACCTACAATAGGAACGGAGGAGGATGACCGAAAGGTGGAGCAGGAGCAAAATCAGCTAAAGTATCCAAGATAATCTCCAGAGCGCTGGCTTGATTAGAATTGGGGAGGTAGAGATAAGCTAAGGTAAATATGGAGTCAGTCAACTCCCCATTAACAAACAAGAACCAGGCTCCAGAGCAAGCAGAGCAGGGGAGAGCGCTCCTCCTGGGTGTTAGGCTCGATGGCGCTGGCACCAGAGTGCCCGTAACCAGGAGTCTGGGAGAGGGAAGACAAGAGAAGAGAGAGGAAGAGAAAAAAAAAAAAAGAGAGAGAGAAACAAACAAAATCACAAAAAACAAGCAACACTAAGCTAATCCCTGAGCTGGAAACACCAAACAGTGGGGTAGCACCCACTAAAGCAGGTCTCAGGAGCACGCCGCAGCACACACCCAGAGAGCTGCCAAAGCCCTAACTAACGGGGAAGGCGGAACTATGACCCTTTGCCACCCTGTCCCCGAGCAGCATCAATGAATAGCCACACACAAGGGCTAATAAACCATAGGGAGGGTGAGGAGAAGAAAAACCTAACCCTCTGTAACAGGGAGCGGCCTGGGTAGGCCATAACAAACCTGGGAGCCTGCACCACGACCCGCCCCCAATAGAGGCAAGGTAAGAACTCTCAGGACAGCAGGCAGCAAAACTGCCAACCCGAAAGCCGAGGAAGAGAGAGCAAGCCGCGGCGCGCCTCCACAAGTGGGGGTGGGACACACCAAAGGGAGACTCCGCAGGCTAAGGCCCGCGACGGCCCCCGCCAGGGCACGGAACTTAAAGAAGAACAGGAAAGTAACAACAAGAAAACATATCACACATCAGGCGCAGATCCGAACCGGCTAAGGTACAACAGAGTCCCATGTCCCGACACTCAGAAAAAAAAAAGGATACAGGATTGCGGCAAAAGTCCCATCAGGAGCTTTCCTTCGAATGCTGCATCCGGAGTTGGGATGGTAAAGAAGGACGGCCCGTGGGCAGAGGAGAAGGCAGTGGAAAGGCCAACCAGTCCGGCAATGACAAATCCGGGAGTTCGAGGAACTGCAATAGGGAAGATGCTTGGTCAGGTGAGCGAAGGATGAACGTCACACCATTTCGGCGGATCTGAAGGTGAAATGGATGGCCCCATCTATACGTGGCTCTGGAGTCCAGTATCAGCTGTAGGAGTGGTTTTAGCATCCTCCTCATGGCAAGTGTGCGGCGTGAGACATCTGGAAGAATCAAGACTGGGGAGTCCAGATAGGAGACCGAACCGTGCCGCTAGGCGGCTTGGAGAATGTCCTCCTTTTCCTTGAAGAAGTGAATTCTGCACAAGACATCTTGAGGGTCGGAAGCAGAAGGACACTTGGAAACCAAAACTCGGTGGACCCGGTCAATATTAATCTCCCTCTCCACAGGACGAGACAGGACCATATTGAAGATTGCAGTAACTGTGGAGCGAAGTTCTGCCGGGGAGACAGTCTCGGGGATCGCCCCTCTTCATGTTATCTAAAAGTTTGGAGAAATGCATCCATGATATCGCCAACAAAGAGTAATAAGTTCCTAAAACTGTGTCAACTTTATGTAACTGTATCTATAATAAACTTATGGACTGTGGGGGGAAGTTAGCTCAGTAGAAGCAGTCGTGTCAACCCAAACAGTTAAGACAGGGACACAAAATGTGCAGCAAAGAGGTTTATTTAGAAAAAAAAAACAGAAAAATAAATAAACCTTGACTTCAGGCACAAATGAGCAAAACAAAATACAGCCTTAACTTCAACGAAAACAAAATAAAAACCTGCTCTTCTGAGCCACTAGCTAAACAAAACTGTTAACCTAACTCTACATGTGGCTTACTTCCAGCCACATGAACATAATGAGCACAATATTGTGTCACCGGACTCAGGGTTACGGGACAGAACCATACACCTTCTTTCACCTCATGGAACTGCACTGGAGTGCAGGAGCTGCAGCCTTTTTCTGGCCCAGTAATGAGTCAAGGATCTACACCTGGGCTGAGGTCTACTCCAGCTCTGCCCTGGACCACAAACATGTCACAGCTGAAATACTACTAAGGTTACTCAATTTAACCCTGGTGTAAAATGCACCAAAATATGCGTATTCAGATTTATTCAAAAATTTGACATGATTTTACAAGAAAGGTTCTATGTGTGGATTAAAAATTTTGGTGTGAAATCTGTCCCACACTAAGGCAATTAATAGGTAATATAAACTCAGACTAGGCAGTCTAAACAAACGCCAGATTTATAATATCACATTAGCCAATGTGATAAATAGGTCACATTATTAGAAATCTAATCTCACAATAATGGTGAAAACAAAGATGTATTTATAAGGTTGTTATGTTTATGTGACCCTGGTCTTTTACATTTATTTTAGTACCATACATTATATTTTCTTGTCCATGGTGCTGTTGCGCTGAGAAGTAGGCTGCCCTTTATTTAAATGGCATCTTTTGACTCCCCACACATGCATGGAGTTGAGATTTATAGCAACTAAGCTCTCAGTTAAGATGGGGCTGTGGAGCATTGTGTATATTGTGCACATGTTCCCAGGCACAAGACCTGAATATTAATGATTAAGTCACTTTTCATCCACGCATCACTGATTAATTTTTTTATGCACTATTTATTATAATGAATTCTGTATGACATTTAATATATTAATGAATTGATATATTGAATGTTGCACTTTTAGTGATTGTTCATTATGGTTTGTACTTTGTTGTGTGTGTGTATATATATATATATATATATATATATATATTTACTGTATGACCTATTTGATTTTGCATTTTGCTTGAGAACGGCTCCTGGATATGGAGCTGGAATGTTGTATATGAAATAAACCCCACTTTGTGCCTTTTTTCTTTTTTTCACCAATTTTTTAACCGGGGACAAAGTCCTGTCCTAAAGAAACGGTTTCGCCATGGAGAGGCAGAAGATGCACACAGGCGATCACTTTGCAAACCCATTCAAGTAACCACAATGGACTCTATCGAACGCCTTCTCTACAACCAGAGAAAGGAGAAGAGAAGTTGTTCGCCAGGACTCTGCAAGAGAAATTATGTCAATTAATTGTCTTGTACAATTGGGTGCTTGTAAAACCAACCTGGTCGCTACCTATGAAATTAGGGAGACGAGAGAAGTCTGTTTGCCAGTACTTTTGGATAAAGTTTCACATCTGTATTAAGGAGGGAAATAAGGCGGAGGTTGCCTTGGTAAGTGGGGCCTTTCCCTGGTTTCCGTAATGTAACTATGGTTGCTTTGAGTATTTCAACAGGGAATTGTCCAGAGGACATAGCTAGGTTGCACATGTTGACAGATGTGGGAGTAGTTGGTCTTTAAATAAACTGAAATATTCGTTGGAGTGGCCATCAGGGCCTGGGGATTTGCCCAATTTAAGGGAACAACTTCTTCTTAATGATCACTTTTGGAAGTAATCCAGTTGTAATTATGTAAATTGTCACGCAATATAATGATGAGGCCCTCAGTGATGTATCTTTCTTTGAAATGTATGTTTATTTATTCATATCAGTCCTACACATACCTTTAGGAATGTTGTATTTAAGCTGTGTTTATATTGGTGGTCAATTCACTTAAGTAGTTTTAGGCATATACCATGGGAGATTGGCCTTTCTGGCAAGCCAGTTTGTTACCCCTGGACAACAGATGTCCAGAGAGGGAGAAGGGGCTAGTAATCCCCAGTTCACCCCCCCCCCCCCCAGACATACATCTTTCCCAGCATATAGGAAGACATCCCTCTTTTCCAGCATTTTGCATTGGGGAAAAGAAGATGGGGGCTACCTGGAAGGAAGGTGTGGGTGGGGCACTAGCCATATGCTGAAAGGAAGAGCTAGATTCATGGTCACTCAGCAAAGAGGCAGCAAGGAGAGTTCTGATTCTGGGAAGCATGTGAACACATATTCAGCTAGGGACTGAGGCTCCAGCAAACCAGACCACAACTTCATTTGGTATTATTCTTTTCTCCTCTTTTAGTCCAATTTTATTTTCTGTATGTATTGTACTTTTACCTGTATTTACTTGACGATCCTCTGATGTATACTCTGTGTATGTTAGTGACTAGTACAGACCCACTAGGGTTATAAAAATATATAAAATTTATAAAGCTCGTTTCATACACAGTTCAGTCACATTAATGTGACCACCTGTCAAAATCCAGAATAACCACCTTTCGCAGAGCAGACCGCTGCGAGACGTGCAGGAAGAGAGGGGATGTTGTGATGATGTTCACTGGGATGTTGAGCCATGCCGACTCCAGTTTCGTGACCAGCTGCGCTAGGTTACGTGGTTGAGCATCCATGGTGCGAAAAACTCAATCAAGGTGGTCCCACAGATTCTCTATTGGGTTCAAATCCGGGGAATTTGCTGGCCAAGGGAGTATGGTAAACTCATCCTGGTGCTCCTTGAACCACGCACGTACACTGCGAGCTTTATGACACGTCACATTGTCCTGCTGGTAAATGTCATCATCCTGAGGAAAAACAATCTGCGTGTAGGAGTGAACATGGTCCGCAAGGATAAATGCATGCTTGTGTTGATCCATCGTACTTTCCACAATGATGAGTGCACCCAGATGGTTGATGCCACGTGCTTTCTGTGATTGGTTATTTAACATTGACGTCAAAAGTAGGCGGTGGTCACATTAATATGAGTGGACTGTGTATTATCCTATGAACCAAGGCACTCACGGGGCATGAGTGGAAGGTAAGAAGGGTGATTGCAAGTGTGCCAAGTGGCTTGGCAAAGTCAAGATCCTTCACACTCCACCAACACGATGTCAATGTGGAATGTGCTCCCATACAGAAATGACCAGCAGAATTATCCAGGTTCTTTTCTGCCTCTCAAGTGTTGTTCTCAAGATCCTTTTTGTTTTTAGAAAATATTATATCTTTTTCAGCTGACCGCCAGAATTCTTGAAATTCTGTAAATTGTCACTCCACCTACACAATGTTTATGTGGAATGTGCTTCCATACAGGGATAACCAACAGAATAATCCAGGTTATTTTTTGCCTTCCAAATTATTTTTTTTTAATGGCTTTTTTATTAAGTCACTTCATTTTTGGCCCGCCACTTGCCAATTGTGCCACTAATTTTTCTTCAAATTGGTCACTGCCAATCTGTTGGCTTAAAAATAAGAAAATAAAAAAGCAATCCCACCATTGCTTCTTCCATTACAAGTGTAGTGTAGGTGTGGAATTCTGCTCACATAAAGGGATCATTTTTAGTGGGGGTTTTGTTTTGAAAAGCTAATTCTTTATCATTTTTCATGTGGGCACACAGTCACAAATGTATCTAACAAATAAAAAACAAAGCAAATCTTGAGAGGTTCGCTCATCTCTGTCATTGATCAAATTGCAAACATATGAACATATGTTATACTGTGATGCAGCGCAGGCTGGAACGCAATATCTCAAGTATATTATGTAGCATAGATATGTATATGATATATACAGTATACTATATATATATATATATATATATATATATATATATATATATATATAGCATAAAGATAAGATACAGTAAAGGCACAAATTGTACACTATACATTAATCACATCTGCATTCTAATAAAGCTTTACACAAGAATCAACAAAACAACAGGCATGTGACAAAGTATGTAGGAGAGGGAGCAAGGACCAGACCTTCTAGGTAGCCCAATTACTGTGGATCTCAGGAACTAGCCCAAAGGGGAGCAGGTAAATCCCCTAATGGATGCATACTACTAATGGAGGATCACTTTCATTCATTCATTCATTCATTCATAATTCATTAATATGATAACCAGAGGTGTAAAAGAAATCGAGTTTATTGTCGTTTTGCTCAGTTGCACAGTTTCTTTATAAAAGATGTTAATACAAACCAGATATTTATATTTCCTCACTGCTAGAATTATTCCTTTTACTTGGTTTACTTATATAATTGAAGACGCTACTAGATGAGTAATGCTGAGCCTCTTCTCATCTTTAAGGGGATGGAGTTGCCTTTTACATGACAGACTGTTGCTAGGTAACACTGTGAGTGTTTCAGGCCTACTAAGCCTTTCAAACCAGAGAGTGAATACTTTAAGAATGGAAAACCTGTTGAAGAATTTTTGGGTTTTTGCCTAAATTTAGCTTATTTTTGACTGAAAGTTTTGCAACTTTGCCTTACATTTGTCAAAAGTAGCAACATGTTAGCCAGTTCTTTAGATAAAACATTTAGTTACATCATTGGGACACAGGTCTTAAAGAAGACCTTTCACTGCCTCCAATTCCAGTTCTTAGCATTAAGGTTGAGCGATCGTGTTCGGAAAAAATCGGATTCCGATCGGCGATCGAGAAAATTTCACGATCGCGATCGGAATTCCGGTAGTATTTCCCACAGTGCCTTCACACTGAGTATATAGTGTATACTCAGTGTGAAGGCTCTGCTGCGGTTCCATAGGAATGAATGGAAGCAGCCGACACACAGCCTTAACCCCCTGCGCGCCGGCTGCCTCCATTCATTCTAATTGGAGACTAAAGTAACATCTCTAGTAGCTACTTACCTCCAGAGATGGCTGCTCCGCTGCTCTTCGCCTCGCTGCTGCTCAAGCTGCAGTCTTCTTCGCCTCGCTGCCCCCTGCCTCCCAGGTTAGGAGAGTGTGGGCGGGTCAGGTGAGTGTGGGCGGGTACAGGGCGGGGAGTTGTGACGTCTCCCTTCCCAGTACCCGTCCACACTCTCCTAACCCACCCACACTCTCCTAACCTGGCAAGGAGGGGCAGCGAGGCGAAGAAGACTGCAGCTGGAGCAGCAGTGAGGCGAAAAACAGCGGAGCAGCCATCTCGCTTTAACATGTGGTAAATGGACACCAGGTTGCACTAAGTAGCCAGAGGATTAAAAAAAAAATCCTCTGGCTACTTAGTGATTCACTACACAGCGTGGATTCTAACAATTCTTAGATTCCATGCTGTATAGTGAATAGGATTGCTTTTAAAATCCGATCTCCGATTAATAAAAAAATCCCATTGACTTGCATTGGGATCGGAATTGGGATCGAGATCGGGTTCGAATGAAAAATGATCGGAAATCGGATTTTAAAATCGATCCTGAAAAGTCAGGATCGGCTCAACCCTACTTAGCATCTGTTAATAGCTGCTCCTCCGATTCCAGTGCAGTTGGAATTTTCTCTCTAGCCTCCTCTGTTCCCAAGCAACAAGTTAGTTAGTGTTGGTGTCTCATTTGCTATTTAAGCTCAGGGGAGGTGCCAAAAATTAAAGTGAGTGGTACTCACCTCTCCTGGGCTACAGTGTGACTCCCTGCTGTTTTTAAACCTTTGCAATGACGCCGCAGACATGGGTTACCCACATGACTTCTGTGAGACCAAAGACAGCATGGAGTCCAGCATGGAGCCCAGGACAAGTGATTGAACGTAAAAACCAGTGGTGCTCACCTCTCCTGGGCCTCTGCTCATTAAACTCTTGGGTCTGAAGAGACTGAGCCTGCTCCTGCTCACAGCCACCACCTTTTATCTTTCTGCCCTCCAGGGGGCCTGTGCGTTCTATAGCATGTTGCAGGGATACATGGGACACCCTGGAGTGTAGAATTGGCAGCCATGATCAGGAGTGGAGATCAGTAAGTAAATGGTGTCTGTTGCCCACAGTGATTACTTTAGTAGGTAATGGCCTATTAATAATAATAATAATAATAATAATAATATAATACTTTTTATTTATATAGCGCCAACATATTCCGCACCACTGTACAATTAGTAGGGTTCAAATACAGACAGAAAGATACATTACAAAGAAAGTCATTTCACACAATGGGACTGAGGACCCTGCTCAGATGAGCTTACAATCTATGAGGTAGAGGGGGTGACATAAGAGGTAGCAGAGGCAGCATTGTTTATACAGTAGTCTGACAATTTTGTAGTAGAGGTGACTGTCATTACACAAACATAAAACTTTATGAGCCATCAAAAATCGTAACCTTTAACATGTGGCTGGAGCTTGGAAATATAAAGTTAGCCTAAAACAGCATCATATCATGTGGGGTAATGTTGGAGTGTGAAGAAAGGAGGGATCATTTTAGGGATTCTAATTTCAGTATGGAAGGATTTACATTAGGAATTGTGATAGGCCTGTCTGAAAAGATGTGTCTTTAGTTTGCGTTTGAAACTGTAGAAATTGGGAGTTAATCTGATTGTCCGGGGTAGAGAATTCCAGAGAAGTGGTGCAGCTCGGGAGAAGTCTTGTATACAAGCGTGGGAGGTTCTGATAATAGAGAATGTAAGTCTTAGGTCGCTGAGTGAACAGAGAGCACGGGTTAGGCGGTAGACAGAGATGAGGGAGGAAATGTAGGGAGGTGCAGCATTATAGAGAGCCTTGTGGATGAGGGTGATAACTTTATATTTTATTCTATAATGAATAGGCAGCCAATGTAGCGACTGGCACAGACCAGAGGCATCGCTGTAGCGTCTAGACTGATAGATGAGCCTGGCCGCTGCATTCAGAATAGATTGTAGAGGGGAGAGTTTAGTAAGGGGAAGACTGATTAGTAAGGAGTTACAGCAGTCAAGGCGAGAATGAATCAGAGAGACAATAAGTGTCTTTAGTGTATCTCTGGTAAGGAAAGGGCGTATTCTGAAGATGTTTTTGAGGTGGAGGTGACATGAGTGTGCAAGTGATTCAATATGAGGGGTGAAGGAAAGGTCTGAGTCAAACATGACCCCGAGGCAGCGGGCCTGCTGCCTAGGAGTTATAGTAAGGCCTGAGACTACAATGGATAGATCAGGGACAGATCTACACTCACCGGCCACTTTATTAGGTACACCATGCTAGTAACGGGTTGGACCCCCTTTTGCCTTCAGAACTGCCTCAATTCTTCGTGGCATAGATTCAACAAGGTGCTGGAAGCATTCCTCAGAGATTTTGGTCCATATTGACATGATGGCATCACACAGTTGCCGCAGATTTGTCAGCTGCACATCCATGATGCGAATCTCCCGTTCCACCACATCCCAAAGATGCTCTATTGGTTTGAGATCTGGTGACTGTGGAGGCCATTGGAGTACAGTGAACTCATTGTCATGTTCAAGAAACCAGTCTGAGATGATTCCAGCTTTATGACATGGCGCATTATCCTGCTGAAAGTAGCCATTAGATGTTGGGTACATTGTGGTCATAAAGGGATGGACATGGTCAGCAACAATACTCAGGTAGGCTTTGGCGTTGCAACGATGCTCAATTGGTACCAAGGGGCCCAAAGAGTGCCAAGAAAATACAGTCCTATAAAAAAGTTTGGGCACCCCTATTAATCTTAATCATTTTTAGTTCTAAATATTTTGGTGTTTGCAACAGCCATTTCAGTTTGATATATCTAATAACTGATGGACACAGTAATATTTCAGGATTGAAATGAGGTTTATTGTACTAACAGAAAATGCGCAATATGCATTAAACCAAAATTTGACCGGTGCAAAAATATGGGCACCTCAACAGAAAAGTGACATTAATATTTAGTACATCCTCCTTTTGCAAAGATAACAGCCTCTAGTCGCTTCCTGTAGCTTTTAATCAGTTCCTGGATCCTGGATGAAGGTATTTTGGACCATTTCTTTCTACAAAACAATTCAAGTTCAGTTAAGTTTGATGGTCGCCGGGGACTGATACTTCTCCACTCAGGACAACAGTAAACTTGCTATACTAGAGGGCCATAGCTGAAGGTCTGAGAACCCTTGCTCTGTCTGCACTATTGATGTGAGCCTCCCTCCCCCTCCCTTTACATCTGGCACACATAGACAGTGTCCCTTGGGACTAACTGACAACACTTCCACTGGTGAAGGGGTTAATGCAGTGTGTAAGGGAACTCTTCTGCTCTCTGAACCCCTTGCTCTACCTGCTGCCTGGCCTCCCTGCATTGCCTGAAGTGGAGACACCTCACCCCCCCCCCTGCTGTTTTGGCTCCCATCCTGACACTTTCTGCTGGGACATTCTGCTAACTCTGTGAGTACTCCCTACTGGTTTTTTGGACTTTCTTACCCTCTTCAGAGACCTTTCTAGCAGGGAAATTTTTTTTATTTTTTTTTTGTCGTGCACTGCAGTGGTGTGAAGGGAGTGCTGAGCCCCTACTCCACCATCAGGGGGGGCTCCTCACCTTCCTCCACTTGCTGTGTGTTCCACGTTCTGCAGTATATCCCCACGGAACTAGCACTTTTCCCATTGCTCCTTTTGCACCTCATGGGTACCAGGTTTGATTATGGAACTGTGTGACCGCCTCATGTAAGGCCTGGTGATACTGCGAGTGTACCTTCCTTACCTTCTATGGTCGCTTCTCATTGTGATATGTCCAGAAGACGTCCTAACACCTCTACTGCTCCTTCCCGCACGCCGAGTCGCTCTCTTACTCACTCACCGTCAATCTCTACCTTCCTGTCCCGATCTGGAACCTCGGCTACTGGGTCTGGCACTGATGACATGGCTCCTCCATCTCCTCCGCTTCGCCAATCGCAGCCACCTCCTTCACTGTCTGCCACCCTCCCTGGACATGACGTGCAATCCATGGATTCGGCCTCCCTGCCCTGCTCGGCAGCCCATATTGCCTCTGCGGACTTTCAGCTACTTCGGGACCTTATTCAAGCTCTGCCCACTAAACAGGACCTGGATGCTGTAGTTTCCCGAATGGAACAATCCCAGGCACAGGCCCTCGGTGCGATCCAGTCTGATGTGTCTCAACTTACTACTAGGGCTGACGCTACTGATCAAACACTGTCCTCTTTGGAACAACGCCTGTCTGCAGTGGAGAGCAATCAAACCCACTCTGAGGCCCGCCTTCAACAAATTGCCTTGCTCCTGGATGACCAGGAGAACCGGGGTCGCAGAAATAATATTCGATTACGAGGAGTGCCAGAAAAAGGCCCTCAGGATGATCTGATCAGCCGTATTAATACCATTTTCAATATGGCGACTCAACGCCCGCTGGATGCTACCTTCATGATGGACCGTGTGCATAGAGTCCAACGTTCTGGCCCGCTTGACCCTGCTAATCCTAGAGACGTTCTGTGTAGACTACATTACTTCACGGACAAGGAACACATCCTGAGGTGTGCCTGGGATATGGGATCGGTGCCTTTTGAGAATGCCTCTGTCAAGCTCTACCCAGACGTCTCATCCCGCACATTGGCTATGCGCCGTGCCCTTCAGCCGGTGTTGACTCTGATTAAGGACTGTGGAGGTTCCTATAGGTGGGGTCATCCCTTCCATTTGATTGTTCGTGTTGGCTCGTCTTCGATTGTTGTCCGTTCCCCGGCGGACTTGCCTGATTTGTTTGCCTCCCTGGATGTGCGCCCTGTCTCAGTCCCGAACTGGCTTGCTCTGGATTCCTCCCGCCCTACTATACCCAGGCGCGGCCGCGGTTCCAGGCGTTCTTCTTCGGCTGCTTCCAGAGAGAGACCTCGGCGAAACTCATCTCCACGACGTCTTCCAATACCGGATCCGCCTGGGTCTCCGCTCCGCCAACCAGATCTCTCAGCTCAGCTTCCCATTGAAGCATGAGCCCTCATGCCGCCGGTCTTTGATCTGCCCACAGGACAGTGTTAATATCCTTTTATGTTGAGTGGTCTTGGACTTGTTTCGCGGTTGGTGGACATTTTCACTATGTTTATTTTGTTTTGTGACTACTCTGTTCCTCTTGATCCTGTTCCTGCTGGGCTTTATAGATGGCCCTTGTTGTTGGTATTGCTGTGTTTTTATACAATGTTGTTATTTGGACCTTAGAGTCAGTTTGTAGCCCTGTGCTTCCTATCCCTTTACACTTTGTTGGGGGTGGGGGCATAGGGTCTTCCTTACCAGGTACACTCGTGGTGCTTGCGGGCCCACTTCTCCCCCCATCTTTTCTTACTCCCTCACTCCTTCCTGTCTGTTGTTGTGCCCCTGGCCCATTTGTCTAGGGGTAGTTAGATTTGTTCTACTCTTGGTTCTTTTTCCCTTTCCTTTCTCCCCCCCCCCCCCCCCTCATTCTTTACTGCTCTCCTTCCTCTACTCTGTTACTTTTCTCTCTTTTTTTTTTTTTTTTTTTTTCTTTCCCTCCCCTTTACCCTCTTCAATTCTTCGCCCTCTCCCCTTCCTCCCCCCCCCTTTTTTTTTTTTTTTTTTCTCTCTCTGCTCCTAGGGTGTGAGCTGGGAAAGCCCGTCTCCCTCCATGCCTCCGCTTGATCGCCTTTCCTCCATCGCCGTGGGCTCCCTCAATGTGAGAGGCCTTCATAGTCCAGAGAAGCGCTCCGTACTCTTCAATCTGCTCAAAGGTAAGCGCCTTCATGTTGTGTTTTTGCAGGAAACTCACCATTGCTCTACCAAGCCATACAAGTTGACTAATGCTTGGTTTCCTCATGCATATCATAGCTCTTCTCCTGACCCGAAATCCAGAGGGACTAGTATCTTGATTTCTCGCTCCCTGCCTTGGGAACATTTGGAGACTCGCACTGATTCTGAGGGGAGACTTGTTATGGTCAAGGGTCGTATCTCCTCTCAGCTTTTTACTTTTGCCTCTTTGTATTTGCCTAACTCGGGACAGGGTCGTGCCCTTAGTTCTTACTTAGGGCTGTTGGACGGCTTTGTGGAGGGCTTCCTGGTGGCGGGGGGTGATCTTAATCTGGTCCTAGACCCTTCATTGGACTCTTCTGCTGGCGTCTCTTCTCACCCTTACTCGCTCATCAGGAGGATTAAGAGGGACCTTCATTCCCACCAGCTTGTGGACTCCTGGAGGTTACTCCACCCATTGGATAGGGATTACTCCTATTACTCTCCGGTCCATCACCGATACTCTCGTATCGACTACCTCTTTATCCGTCACCAACATCTCCACTCTTTGTTGGCTGCGGAAGTCGATAACATTACTTTCTCCGACCATGCTTTGGTTACTTTGTCTGTTTCCTTGTCCTCTCCTATTCCCTTCCAGCGTCAGTGGAAACTTAACGCATCACTTCTTGATGACGTAACCATCCTGGATGACATTAAGACCCGTTTGGGGGAATACTTTGAGAGGGAGGAATTGTCGGGGATTGCTCCTCCAATGGTGTGGGAGGCTCACAAATGTTTTATCCGGGGTATCCTGTTGCAACATGGTTCCCGCTTAAACAAGGAACGCCGGGCTTGTATTGAATCTCTGCTGCAGCGGATCCGCTCATTGGAACTTCTTCATAAACGCCAAATCACTCCTGATGTTTATTCCCAGCTTGCCAGCGCCCGAGAGGAATTGCGTACGCTCGTCACTGATAGGGTGAAGGGTACTCTAGCTAAATGCAGACGTCATTTTTATGAGTTTGGAAATAAGAGCGGGCGTTCACTAGCTAGGGCCCTTCGGGTTCAGCAGTCCTCCACCTACGTTCCATGCATCAATTCCGCCCAGGGTACTCGATTACACATGCCCCTTGATATTGCAGCTGCCTTTCGGGACTACTATGCCTCTTTGTATTCTGTAAACTCTGGCCCTTCTCCTCTCCCTGAAGCGGAGTTCCGAGATCGCATTCGTTCTTATCTCTCCTCCTCTGGTCTCCCGTCGTTGTCTCTAGAGGAATTGACGGCCTTGGAATCTCCTATTGTTGAAGAGGAAATTTCTTTAGCTATCTCCAGTATGGCAACGGGTAAGGCCCCAGGCCCAGACGGCCTTACCTTGGTATACTATAAGAAACTTGGCCCTGAACTCCGCCCCAGACTGTTGAAAGTTTTCAATTCTCTCACCGATGGCTCGGCCCTTTGTCGTGACTCCCTGTGTGCTCACATAGCGGTTATCCCCAAACCCGGAAAGGACCCTCTTCTGTGCTCTAACTACCGCCCCATTTCGCTAATCAATGTTGACCTAAAAATTTTAGCCAAGATCCTTGCGACGCGTTTATCGCCCTTGTTAGGAAATATTGTTCACGCGGATCAAGCTGGATTTTTACCCGGCCGTGAGGCTCGAGATAATACTACCAAAGCTATCAACCTCATGTATGGGGCTAAACAATCGGGCTCTCCTCTCATGCTTCTTTCAACTGACGCTGAGAAAGCCTTCGACAGGGTCAACTGGCGGTTCATGGAAGAGACCCTGTTACATATTGGTCTTGGAAATCGCATGATGAGTTGGATCATGGCTCTATACTCTCTCCCTACAGCGATGGTTAGGGTGAACGGTTTATTGTCCCAGTCCTTCCCTATCCGAAATGGCACTAGGCAAGGATGCCCCCTCTCGCCTCTCATTTTCGTCCTGACTCTTGAACCCTTCCTCCGCCAGGTTCGAGCCGACCCGAACATCTCAGGCGCTGCTCATTCTTCCTGTTTATACAAAGTGGCGGCTTATGCAGACGACTTGCTATTTTTTCTCTCCTCCCCTCATGTTTCTCTTCCAGCTCTGATGTCTGCCTTTCAGGTTTACTCGACCCTTTCGAATTTTAAAATCAACTTTTCGAAGTCGGAAGCCCTTAATGTGACCCTTTCCTCCTCGGCGGCCACCTCCTTGAGTCAATCTTTCCCTTTTCATTGGGCCCCCACTTCTCTCAAATATTTGGGGGTTTATCTTACTCCGGACCCGAAAGATCTCTTTCGTTGCAACTTCCCCCCACTTCTGGCGTCTATCAGGGCTGATTGTACTCGATGGTCCACTGGAGCCTTTACTTGGTTCGGGAGATGCGCGATTTTTAAAATGAACATTCTCCCTCGTCTTCTCTACTTGATGCAGGCGCTTCCCATTCACATCCCTCTGTCTTTTCTTAGATCCCTCACTTCCATCCAATTGAAGTTCATCTGGTCGGGCAGACCCGCCCGAGTGAGCAAGGCTTTTCTCTTTCGTCCCAAGAGTTGCGGTGGTTTATCGCTTCCGGACCTGAAGTCCTATTACTTGGCTACCCACCTGACTCGTGTCGTGGACTGGTGTAGGCATGCTGTTTCTAAACCTTGGGTCTACATCGAACAGGCATTCTCTCCGATCCCTTTGCAGGTTGCCCCATGGCTGGACTCCTCCTCATTGTCATCTCTCTTTTCTCACCCTACCCTTGGTCCCACGCTTCGGATTTGCTCCAGGGGCCTTGTTCGCTCCACTCTCCTCCCTAAGGATTCCGCTCTTTTCCCAGTGCTGGGCAATCCTGCCTTTCCACCTGGAATGTTTGACCGAGTTTTTCGTAATTGGCGCCGTCATGGGATTTTCCGTGCCTGTCACTTCCAGGACGCTGGGGGATGGACTACACTTCTGAATTCCCAGGCCCCTCCTGGGCTGCCCCCTTTGGATGCTTGGCGGGGGATGCAACTTCGTCACTTTTTACATTCTCTCCCTGCTCCTGCAGAGTTCCGCGTCGAACCTACCCCCTTGGAGAAGATTTTTGTTGGTGCTGGCCCCCTTCGCCACTCCCTCTCGCTCACTTACCGGATCCTGGTTGAACCTCCGGAGGAATTTGTTCCGCCGTTCTTGTTGAAATGGGAATCTGACTTATCCCTTTCCCTCTCTCAGGAGCAGCGTAGGCGCATTTTTCGCCTTTCTCATACTGCTTCCATCAGCTCTCGCCACCAGGAGGCCAGCTACAAAATCTTGTCCCGATGGTATAGGGTTCCTACGAGACTCCATGCTATGTTTCCTCAGGTCTCCCCATTATGTTGGCGCTGTGGCGACGAGGAAGGCACGCTGCTACACATTTTTTGGTCCTGTCCTGCCCTTTGTCCTTCTGGGAGGGGGTCAAGCGGATAACCCTCCAGCTTACTGAAACTTCTCACCATTTGGGCCCTGCCCTGTTCCTCCTTAATCATTGTGAGTCTTCTGTAAAGGTCTTTAAGCGTTCCCTACTTAGATTCCTGATCCTCGCTGCCCGGGCTTGTATCCCCCTTTTTTGGAAACGAGTGGATCCTCCTCCTCTCTCCCTCTGGATTTCGAAGGTCAACAAGATAATGCGCATGGAAAATCTCACGTCTTTCCTGCATGGCACGACTGAGGCGTACATCAAAACCTGGTTCTACTGGTTCAGGTTTCAACAGTCTGCAGAGTACCGGACGCTCCTGGGCTCTGACCCCTCCTCTGATTGATACTCTTGTTGTTCGTCTCAGGTATTTGACCAGTGGTTGCTCCCGAGCCCTTCCCAACTGGCTGTGGTATGGATGACCTGGCGAGCGCTCTCACTGGTTTCCTGACTGCTCACACTCACCCCTACCTACCCTTTCACCCCCCACATTTAGTCCTCTCCCCCACTCATCTGTCCCACTAACCCCTCCCTCCCCCCCCTTTTTTCCTTTTTCTTTTTTTTTTCTATGTTGCTTTCTTTGTCTTTAATTTTTTTTTTATTTTTTTTATTTTTTTTTATTTTATTCTTCTGATTGTATTTTGTGTTGCACTGTGTGCTTTTTCTGTTCGCAGGGCGGGTGTTCGCCTTGTAACTTGTAATTGTTTTTTCTTTTCTTATTGTTTAAAAAAATTTTCAATAAAAATTTGAGTTATAAAAAAAAAAAGTTTGATGGTCGCCGAACATGGACAGCCCGCTTTCAAATGATCTGAAAACAAAGATTGTTCAACATAGTTGTTCAGGGGAAGGATACAAAACGTTGTCTCAGAGATTTAACCTGTCAGTTTCCACTGTGAGGAACATAGTAAGGAAATGGAAGACCACAGGGACAGTTCTTGTTAAGCCCAGAAGTGGCAGGCCAAGAAAAATATCAGAAAGGCAGAGAAGAAGAATGGTGAGAACAGTCAAGGACAATCCACAGACCACCTCCAAAGAGCTGCAGCATCATCTTGCTGCAGATGGTGTCACTGTGCATCGGTCAACTATACAGCGCACTTTGCACAAATAGAAGCTGTATGGGAGAGTGATGAGAAAGAAGCCGTTTCTGCACGTACGCCACAAATAGAGTTGCCTGAGGTATGAAAAAGCACATTTGGACAAGGCAGCTTCATTTTGGAAACAAAAATTGAGTTGTTTGGTTATAAAAAAAGGCGTTATGCATGGCGTCCAAAAAGAAACAGCATTCCAAGAAAAACACATGCTACCCACTGTAAAATTTGGTGGAGGTTCCATCATGCTTTGGGGCTGTGTGGCCAATGCCGGCATCGGGAATCTTGTTAAAGTTGAGGGTCGCATGGATTCCACTCAGTATCAGAAGATTCTTGAGAATAATGTTCAAGAATCAGTGACGAAGTTGAAGTTACGCAGAGGATGGATATTTCAGCAAGACAATGATCCAAAACAACGCTCCAAATCCTCAGGCATTCATGCAGAGGAACAATTACAATGTTCTGGAATGGCCATCCCAGTCCCCAGACCTGAATATCATTGAACATCTGTGGGATGATTTGAAGCGGGCTGTCCATGCTCGGCGACCATCTAACTTAACTGAACTTGAATTGTTTGTCCAAAATACCTTTATCCAGGATCCAGGAACTGATTAAAAGCTACAGGAAGCGACTAGAGGCTGTTATCTTTGCAAAAGGAGGATGTACTAAATATTAATGTCACTTTTCTGTTGAGGTGCCCATACTTTTGCACCGGTCAAATTTTGGTTTAATGCATATTGCGCATTTTCTGTTAGTACAATAAACCTCATTTCAATCCTGAAATATTACTGTGTCCATCAGTTATTAGATATATCAAACTGAAATGGCTGTTGCAAATACCAAAATATTTAGAACTAAAAATGATTAAGATTAATAGGGGTGCCCAAACTTTTTCATAGGACTGTATTCCCCACACCATGACACCACCACCACCAGCCTGAACCGTTGATACAAGGCAGGATGGATCCATGCTTTCATGTTGTTGATGCCAAATTCTGACCCTACCATCCGAATGTCGCAGCAGAAATCGAGACTCATCAGACCAGGCAACGTTTTTCCAATCTTCAATTGTCCAATTTCGATGAGCTTATGCAAATTGTAGCCTCAGTTTCCTGTTCTTAGCTGAAAGGAGTGGCACCCGGTGTGGTCTTCTGCTGCTGTAGCCCATCTGCCTCAAAGTTCGACGTACTGTGCGTTCAGAGATGCTTTTCTGGCTACCTTGGTTGTAACGGGTGGCTATTTGAGTCACTGTTGCCTTTCTATCAGCTCAAACCAGTCTGGCCATTCTCCTCTGACCTCTGGCATTAGCAACGCATTTCCGCCCACAGAACTGCCGCTCACTGGATGTTTTTTCTTTTTCGGACCATTCTCTGTAAACCCTATAGAGGGTTGTGCGTGAAAATCCCAGTAGATCAGCAGTTTCTGAAATACTCAGACCAGCCCTTCTGGCACCAACAACCATGCCACATTCAAAGGCACTCAAATCACCTTTCTTCCCCATACTGATGCTCGGTTTGAACTGCAGGAGATTGTCTTGACCATGTCTACATGCCTAAATGCACTGAGTTGCCGCCATGTGATTGGCTGATTAGAAATTAAGTGTTAACGAGCAGTTGGACAGGTGTACCTAATAAAGTGGCAGGTGAGTGTATTAGATGGTGGAAACAGTAGTAGTTCAGTCTTAGACAGATTTAGTTTCAGATAGAGTTATCTGTGATATTAGAGACAGCAGAAAGACAGTCACTGGTGTTCTGTATGAGTACAGGGGTGATGTCATGGGAAGATGTGTATAATTGGGTGTTATCGGCATAAAGATGGTAAAAAAGCAGCAGGGGCCCGCTGGACCCCCAAAGGTCGTATGCCCCATAGTGGTACTTACGGCACTGGTCCCAATACTAAGTCCATATGGTACCCTGTTTCCCCGAAAATAAGACATCCCCCAAAAGTAAGGCATGGGGGGAGGTTTTGTTAAATTGCCTAATATAAGGCACCCCCGAAAATAAGACATCTCCAAAAACACTGCAGCCAGCAGAACACTGTGCACAATGTTCCGTGTGCACAGGTATGCCGGCTGCTGCCTCTGCTGTGATACCACTGTTCCTGCTGCTGTAAGATGAGCTGGGAAAGCATCGTATGCTGCGGGGAGTCCACTCTCCCAGCTCATCCCACAGCAGCCGGAACAGTGGTATCACAGCAGAGGCAGCAGCCGGCTTTCCTGTGCACACGGAGCACAGCGTTCAGCCGGCTGCAATGCCCACTAAGTGAGACTCTCCGGCACAACCTCCGGAAGCCTCGCTAATCTCTGCTAAGCCCCGCCAACCACTTCCACCACCGTGACCAACAGCAGCACCAGCGCTGCTATGAAGATGGGGAAGGTAACTAGCATACCTCCCCACCACCACCTCTTGCACCACCTACAAACGGCAGTCATGCCGGCACTCCGTTAAGAAAGCGCCGGCATGACTGCCGATTGTCCCCCGCTCCAGCCGCTCCATAAGACATCCCCCGAAAATAAGACAGGTCATATATTTTGGAAGAGAATTTAATATAAGACACTGTCTTATTTTCGGGGAAACAGGGTATATACCAGTGTTTATCAACGTTTTCAAGCCAAGTACACCCTTGTGAAACAAGCTCCAATTAGGTACCTCCAATGGATGTTAGGTGTCTGTCATGTGACAGATCTGGTTCCTTATCTCAGGTGGGAAAGAAAAACTTTGCTTTTGTGGGATCCTGTGGCAGACACACATTAAAATTTCTGTGGGCCTTTTAGGGTTGAACCCGCTTTTTATTTATCATATCAGAGATCAAAAGCTATTTGTCTCCTCAGCACAGACTGCCTGCTTCTGTAGAGAAGACCTGCCCCTTAATTCCGAAATGATGCCTGACAATGTAGAGTTCAGATGCAACTATTTCCTCATTTCTGAGATTTTTCATTTTAATCACTGTACACATTGGGTCACCGCATAAAATGTATTTTATATGGTATATATATATTTTTACATTAGGAGCTATTGGTCTATGGGAGCCAATTAAAAAAATGGATACTGTAATTTTCTGATTAAAATGCAATTTTTAACAAGGGAAAAAATTTTATTTTGCTAAAAGGTTTTTGTTTTCTTAAATGATCAGAAGCGCTGAGAAAGCACTTTCACTTATCCTTTTTTTTTTTTTTAACCCTTTCACTGCCAGGCACGTAGCTATACGTGCTCCCAAGGTGGCAGTTCAGTAGCCGAGGACGTAGTTACTACGTCCTCCCTACTAATGCCGATATCTCTGGACTGCATCAACATATCTTGATGCTTTAAAATGCATTTTAAAGAAGAGAATCTCATCTTTAAAATGATACCAGGGACTTGATGATTATACTTACAGTCTTGGAGCGATTCACTGTTGAAAACACTATTTGTCATTGAGATCCAACTGCAGATCTCAATTCCCGATAGCGTTTCAACAGTGAATCGCTCCAAAACTGTAAGTATAATCATCAAGTTCCTGGTATTATTTTAAAGATGGGATTCTCCTCTTTAAAATGCAATTGAAAGCATCAATATATGTTGATGCAGTCCAAAGATATAGAGCTCCAAAGTGTCCCCCCCTCCTGTCTAAGCAAGCAATTTGCAAACTTTAAAAGGAAAGGGAGAGGGACACGAGCAGTTCAGAAGAGAGAGAGAGACAGAAAAACAATCAGACTCTGTATATACCCTGTATGTGACAGCAGGAGGGGGGTGGCAGGGACTCTATTGTCGCTATTAACCCTTCTCCTGCAAATCAGAGAACATACTATACATTTGTCTCTGATTGTCACATACAGGTATAATGTAATTCCCCCTGAGCTTTACTAGTGGGGTATTCTTATGTTATACCCCTTGAACATAACCAGGAAGTTTATTGGCGCTGTGACCCAGGCATTTACCATTGTCCAGGTCGCAGCGCCAAAAAAAAAAGTCGCACCAAACACTTACACAACATATACATTAAGTCTCAAATAAAGTTTACATTTCACCCAATCCCTGTCCTGTCTATACCTGAGCTTTCTACAGTAAAATACGTCTGTAGTGATATCCGTTACACGCTAAAATAATAGTAATAACGATTATCACTAGAGATGAACGTATACATTGCTAAAATTTTTATAGTGGGATGGAAAATAACATTTTTATGTAAAGTCCTATTTAATTAGCATGCGCAAAATGAGATGGCGCATTTCTGCGATTTTGGCGATTCTTTAACACCCGCTCCTGTAAATATATTCATCTGTGGTATTTATGAACTCCTCACATATTGCAGTTTTATGGACAGTACATTATGTTTGCAGAAAGGGATTGCTTAAGCCGCACTTTAGTGGCAAATTTGAATTTTTGCGCAATTTTTGCTAGCAATCTCTGTTTGCCGCAAAGTTGAATGAAGGTGGTTGTGTATATGAACTACTAGCTTTTATCCGCGACTTCGTCTGCGGTGATTTGAGAATTGGGCGGACACAGACGTGTGAAACTGTAAAAGTGCTTTAAAAAGTTTGGTTGGATAGTAAATGTGATGTGTTATATTGTGTATGTAGTAATACAGACAATGTAATCTGTTATATTGTGTATGTAGTAATACAGACAATGTGATGTGTTATATTGTGTATGTAGTAATACAGACAATGTGATGTGTTATATTGTGTATGTAGTAAAACAGACCATGTGATATGTTATATTGTGTATGTAGTAATACAGACAATGTGATCTGTTATATTGTGTATGTAGTAATACAGACAATGTGATGTGTTATATTGTGTATGTAGTAATACAGACAATGTGATGTGTTATATTGTGTATGTAGTAATACAGACCATGTGATCTGTTATATTGTGTATGTAGTAATACAGACAATGTGATGTGTTATATTGTGTATGTAGTAATACAGACAATGTGATGTGTTATATTGTGTATGTAGTAATACAGACAATGTGATGTGTTATATTGTGTATGTAGTAATACAGACAATGTGATGTGTTATATTGTGTATGTAGTAATACAGACAATGTGATCTGTTATATTGTGTATGTAGTAATACAGACAATGTGATGTGTTATATTGTGTATGTAGTAATGCAGACAATGTGATCTTTTATATTGTGTATGTAGTAATACAGACAATGTGATCTGTTATATAGTGGAAAGCTATATGTAAATGTGAGTGAGTAGAGGTAGGGCTACTCCTGAGGTGACAGTAAGGAGTGTGCAGGCAGGTTGAGGCAGGAAATGGCAGGCAGTGTGTGTGAGTCTATAGCTGGGGCTAGGAGTCCTGCTTCTGTGAGTCTCCTGCTAGGAAGCCATGTTGTTTAATGGCACCAAAAGTAGCCTATGACTCAATCCTAAGGGAAAACTATGTTTGTGGAAAATTGCACGCAAATCTGTTCAGGCGTTTTAGCGTGATTGAAGAACAAACAACTGAAAAAAGTTAGATTTTGGTATCACAGTCACCGTTTGGTAGGTGCAGTATAGCTTTTTAACATATTAGTGAACAACAGCAAAATCCTGCTTGTCTTCTGTATTCGTGTTTTAGGGAGTCTGAGCTCTTGTTGTAGTTGATGTTTGCGGTACATATAGTATATTTACACATTGTATACACCATAAGCTATTATTTTAAAAGTATTTTGTATATGAATCAGATTGAACATGAGTTTTAGGTGCAAATATGTGTTTTAGCGTATTTTTTCAAAAAATTATTTGTGTTGGTCACAAAGTTGCATGAAGGTGGATGTGGCTATCGATGACCCATTAAGACATTTGTTCATCTCAAAACTTTTGTGAAAATTGCTCTGGCTACTGGAGGTGCAAAATTTCCAGAGACCCTTGGCAGCAAAAAGGTTAAATGTAGATTGTGAGCCCCACATAGAGCTCACAATGTACATTTTTCCCTATCAGTATGTCTTTGGAGTATGGGATGGAAATCCATGCAAACACAGGGAGAACATACAAACTCCTTGCAGATGGTTTTATGCACTTGGCAGGATTTGAACACCAGGACTTCAGCGCTGCAAGGCTGCAGTGCTAACCACTGAGCCACCATGTGGCCCAACTTTCACTTATGCCTGAGAAGATGTGCAGCTGCAGACTTCTCCTTCTCCCTGCCTCACAGTGATCATTCAGAGAAGTGCGAGACTTGAAGGGAGGTTGTCATTTAGCATAAAAAGGACTATGTGAGAAACAGCCCTCTCCGGGGTTCCCATCCTCAAGATCCTTTCAGTAGCAAAAATAAATGGAAGGTCCTAGATTCTATGTTCTTTCATGATGTCATAAGCAAGTGACCAGTCATATACATGGGTGCGGTCAGGACTTACTGGCAGCAGGTCAGCAGGAATGAAAGATAATTTTCGGGAGCAAAACACTATTGGACACTGTGTGCAGGCGATGTACTGTATTTATATTCATTTAGTGTAAAAGAACACTGTTGTATACAGCGCCGTGTATAACAGTGCTGTGTGTGCCTGGATGGTTTGCAGCAGAGTTAGTTTTGTATGTATATTATGTGTACAGCAAAGGTGTGTGTTCATATTAGTGTGTATAGCAAAGCTGTGTTGTTATATGTAGTAGATATGCAGCAGTGTTGTTTGTGTATGTAAGCAATGTGAGCGGAAGCAGAATATTAACTAAAATACCAAAGTAAGTAACAATAACCCCTCCACCCCCTTCGATCACAGCAGACAGTTTAAATGTTTTAAATATACTTGAGAATGGAGCCGAGAGTTCCGAAACGTCGTAATTTGTCATCATTATGAGTTAGCCATTAAAAAGGTATCAACTACTGAAGACTATCAAGTTTTTTTTTTTTTTTTTTTATATTTCCAACAGTTTAAATAGTAATATCTAGGGTGCATCTAATACCCGAATGCAGTTTTAGCTAAGTATTCTGAGTGGGTGACAAGTTTAAGGGTTCAGGGAGCAGAAAGAAAAGCCTCAAAGAGGAGAAAAAAGCATTTTTCTTTCAAGAAATATATTACAACTTGGCTGTGCTATTGATTTATGAAAAGTTTGTTGAAAATACAGAAACCATTAAAACTGAAAAGAAATAAAATAGTAAAGGGGTTTCCCATTATTAGAAATGAATGCTATTAATTCCAAATTGGCGATGGTCCAACTGCTAGAATCCCTATTGATCGTCAAAGTGAGGGGGTGAAGGGAGCAACACGGTGGCTCAGTGGTTAGCATTGCAGCACTGGAGTCCTGGGTTCAAATCCTGCCAGGAACAACATCTGCAAGGAGTTTGTATGTTCTCCCTGTGTTTGTGTGGATTTCCTCCCATTCTACAGAGACATACTGATAGGAAAAAAATGTACATTGTGATCCCTATATGGAGCTCACAATCTACATTAATAAAAAAAAATTAAAAATAATCGAGTGATGGCACTCATGATATAGAAATTATTTTAATAAATTATTGCTTGTGTAGCAGCAAATATATTAGCGGTTTCTAAAGATAAAGTTTGTAACAAAGAGAAAATGGCTGCAAAAATGATCAGTTCTTATACTCTGTCACCAGAGGGCGCTTTTCATGAAGAGAAGTAACCTTCTAGCTCTATATCAATTAACTGCGGAAAACCTGAAATGCGTCAGCCCAAATATTTCAAATTATTTTTAGAGCAAGCCGTTATACTATAAAAGATACTAATGTTTGTAATAAAAGTAACAATTTTATGTTATACAAATATTAATATATCCATTTGTTTATAATATAATTGCATATAATTGCATTAAAAATAAAATTAATAAAAAAATACATAATAAAAGTTCTCAGAAATTTATAGTAAACAGCATATAGTCTCACCTAGTTTTGAAGAACACATAGTAGGACATAATATGGACATCTCTCCTTGGGGAATTAGGTTAAATACAGCATTGGCGATGCACAACAGGAACATATACTCAGCCAATCACATAGCAGGCAATGTGTGTATCATTTTAGTTAACCCTTCTAAAACAAAAAAAATTACATATATATATATATATATATATATATATATATATATATATACACAGAAATACGGTATATATTCGGTGGCATTATACCACTCAGATGTAGTAACTCGTGCTACATATCACATATACAATTATTAACACAGACTTAGACTGATCCAGAAAACAAAATGTAATTATCTAAAATCAGCATTGCACTAGGACTAAATTTACACGGTGCTTTTTTTTTTTTTTTTTACTGAAAAACTGCATGCAGTTTATAATTGCAGTAATGCCGAGCACATGCTACTATGCATTTCACCTGTATACTAACAGACAGTATTTAACAAAGACTTCGAATGGTCTAGAAAACAAAACAAAATGCTCTAGAGTCAGTATCCGCCCTTCCCCCAGATACAAGGACTGCTGCATAAGCATGTGAGAGGAAATAAGCCAACCCTCCCCCACACGCAGATGAGAAACTCAACCTCCACACAAAGCTGAAACATGAGCCTAACCCTCCCCCACCATCTAATCTGGAGACACGACCTGCAAAAAAAGAATCCCTCAGAAAACAGAAATAACGCCACTCCCTCACTGTATAATACAATTATACACAGAGAACCTGTGCCCCCCCCCCCCCCCTCATACATAGAGCTATGAGCCGCAGCAGGGACCTTTTCCCTCCCCCACCTCACAGACAATTAACACAGACATGACATACAACCCTCCCCATCAGCCACAAACAGAAATGTTCAGCATGCCCGGCCCATCCCTTACATTTACCCTAGATAAAATGGTTAGCCCTCCTCGCTACACAGCTGAATCATGTGAGAGGTCATGGTACTGTACCCATGTAACATGTTCATATAAAAACACCAGACAAAAAAGCGCGTATCACATTGAAAGCAATAGGTAAAAAGCCTCCCATTGAGTTAAATGGGTGGCGCGCGTAAGACCGAACCCATTGAAGTCAATGGGATTCTGTTTTACTGTGCTCACTCTAACGCATGTTTCCCCCTACGCCAAACAGTGGCACAATATGGGGTATTCCTGCCCCTGTGTACTGTTTAGGACAGGTGGAAAGAATTTAATAAACTAACAGAGTCCCCTCCCCCTCCCCTATAAGAGGCCAGAAAGACCTCCCCCCTCTCGTGTTTTTTTCTGTCCTGTGGACAGTGACAGGGTTCTCCCCTTTCTGCAGCCAGGAGAGTTGTTCGTCACCCTAGACCTAAGGGACGCCTATCTCCATGTACCTATCTATGGCCCTCACAGAAGGTACCTCAGAATTGCTGTATACCTAAACGGAAAGTTGTTTCATTTCCAATTCACGGCTCTCCCATTCGGTATATCCTCGGCCCCCCACACCTTCACCAAGGTAGTGGCCCCGGTCGTAGCCGCCCTGCGTCTCCAAGGGATATTCATTGTTCCTTATCTAGACGACTGGCTTTTAAAAGCCCAGTCAAGGGAGACTCTTGCCACACAGCTGGACATCACCGTGGCTTTCCTAACCAAGCTGGGCTGGCTAGTAAACTGGCAAAAGTCAGTGGTGGTTCCTTCCACTCAGATTCAATTTCTGGGGTTCAATTTAGATTCTCTCAGCATGACGATCTCCCTGCCCCCTCCTCGCAAGGAGAAGATTGGTCGAGCGGTAGATCACCTTACCCGAACCCGGAAGGTCACTATAAGGACGGCGATGAAGGTCCTAGGGCTCATGGCCGCGACCATCGAGGCAGTACCGTGGGCGTTATGGCATATGCGCCCCCTACAGGCCGAGATCCTGAGAGAATGGAACCACAGTCCCTCGGGACTACAGAAGCCAATCCAGTTATCCATCAGGACCCGTCGATCACTGAATTGGTGGTCTCACCTCAAGGACGGGAGGTCCACGGCCCAGACTTCCTGGACCCTGTTGACCACAGATGCCTCCCTCTCAGGCTGGGGAGCGCATCTGGGGGAGACCCTAGTCCAAGGAACTTGGAACCTGCTAGAAAGAGCCCACTCTTCCAACTGGCGCGAGCTGACTGCAATACATCGAGCACTCTTAACTCTCGCCCCCAACCTGAGGGGAAAGGCTGTGAGAGTAAGGTCAGACAATCTGACTGCAGTACACTATGTAAACAAGCAGGGAGGAACCAGATCCCCTCGCTCATGGAAGTAACAGATTTGATCTTCGCCTGGGCAGAAGACAACATACTTCAACTGTCGGCTGTGCACATCAGAGGTCAGCTGAACATTCTAGCGGACCAGCTAAGCAGAGGCTTAGTGACGACAGGAGAATGGTCCTTGAACCCAGAGATATTTCTTCAACTTACCAGGAGATGGGGTCTCCCCGAGGTGGACCTGATGGCCACCCAATACAACGCCAAGGTGAAAGTATTCTGCTCCCTTTACCGGGAGGACAATCCCTTGGCGATCGATGCCCTGTCAATACCATGGAAATTCAAGCTGGCTTACGTGTTTCCTCCAATCCCGATGATCCCGAGGGTATTGGCGAAATTCAGGCAGGACCAGACTTCGGCAATTGTAATCATGCCGTTCTGGCCGAAAAGGGCATGGTTTACCCACCTCATGTCAATGAGTCGAGGAACCTACTGGAGGCTTCCACAAGTTCACAACCTGGTAACTCTAAATGGTCAGCTCTGCCAGGACCTGAACCGGTTCAACCTCACTGCCTGGAGGTTGACCGCACCGTATGTGGAGACAGAGGATTATCACAGGCCGTCTTAAGGACTTTGGCCAACTCCAGAGCGGACTCTACTAACCGAAGTTATCAGAGAATCTTTCGGGTGTTTCAGGACTGGTGCGGGGAAAAACAGATTGAGAGTCCCTCCATTGAGGCGGTCCTGGAATTCCTACAAGGTGGTCTGGAGAAGGGATTGACAACTGCCACCCTAAGGGTGCATGTCTCGGCATTATCCGCTCACCTGGGAACACGTCTATCTCAGAATCCTCTGGTTAAGCAATTTCTGAAAGGGGCCTCTCGGCTCCGCCCTCCAATTCAGGCCCCAGTTCCACAGTGGGACTTAGCCTCGGTCCTACAGGGGCTATGTGACCCCCCTTTGAGCCTTTGGCTGAGGTGGACTTAAGATACCTCTCACTCAAGGTGACCTTTTTATTGGCTATCACATCTGCCAAAAGGGTCGGGGAACTACAGGCTCTGGCAGCCTCGGAACCTTATATTTTATTTTTTCCGGACAGGGTACAACTCAGATTTGTCCGTGGGTTCCTACCCAAGGTACCCACGCCTGGAAATATAAATCAGGTAATATCCCTACCAGCTTTTTTTCCGGCCCCATCCTCCGATTATGAAGAGAGGATGCACAGATTGGATCTTGTTAGAGCCTTACGCACATATCTGGATCGGACAAGCTCTTTTTGCAGATCAGAGAATCTGCTTATAAACATTTTTGGACACACCAAAGGTATTAAAGCTTCCAAAGTCACACTATCCAGATGGATAAGAGAGGCCATCTCTTGCTCTCTACAGGCTCAGGGGTTGCTGGTCCCTGAGTTCTTGCGTGCCCATGCAACGAGGGCAGTGGCAGCCTCCTGGGCGGAGAGGCAGTCACTTTCAGTGGACCAAATATGCAGTGCGGCCTCCTGGAGCTCGCATTCCACATTTGCAAAACATTACAGGCTAGACTGGCGCACCTCTGAAGCGGTGGCATTTGGGCATTCCGTCCTGTCTTCAGTCTGCCAGGATCACCCTCCCTAGTGGATAATTTACTTGCTAAATCCCCATATTGTGCCGCTGTTTGGCGTAGGGGGAACATGGGATTATGTAGATAATCTGTTTTCCCTTAGCCCAAACAGCGGCACAAGCTACCCTCCCTGGATGTATGGTAATGTGTTGGATTGCCTATATAAATTATTATACTCTTTGCTAACACGAGGGGGGGGAGGTCTTTCTGGCCTCTTATAGGGGAGGGGGAGGGGACTCTGTTAGTTTATTAAATTCTTTCCACCTGTCCTAAACAGTACACAGGGGCAGGAATACCCCATATTGTGCCGCTGTTTGGGCTAAGGGAAAACAGATTATCTACATAATCCCATGTTATGTGTCAGAATGAGCGGCGCGGTACTCCGTATGAATGCAGCATTACATTGCTTGCTATAGGCAACAAAGACGTTTTTTTTTTTTTTTTTGTTTAGTCAACTCAGAAGTTTTTCGTTTTGTTGAAAAGGTAAACAAATGAAAAACAGGCCTTATACTTAACCCGTTTGCACTCTGTATCGTACATGGAAACATGGTGCCTGCACACACATGAGCTAAGTTGTGCCATTGCTGCGGGGTCTCTGCTGTTTCAAGACATCTCTGATCACGGGTACTTAACACCTCAAATGTGGTCAAATGTGACTGCATCACCTGAGAGATTCTTATCACATTCCGTTTGCCTTTTGAAGTACCGATCTGTTCAGTTGCTATGGTTTCTTCTGAAGACTCCAGGCTTGCCATAGTAATGGAGTGATCTTAGCATTTACTGTATTAACATAAGCGATCAGCTGGTCGCAGGATCAGGCTAACAAAAGAAAAAGGAACCGAAAAATGAATAATCGGGCTCGCCAGGCCTAGAAAGGCATGAAGTCACACTGGAGCAGTGTTCACAGTAAACAAACAACAAATCTCTCCTGCTTAACCCCTTCCCACCATTGCGGGCTCAATGTTTGCAGAACAATTTATACTTTGTAATGGTACCACTTAACATTCCATACAATGTACTTTGGAATTAAACCGAAAAAAGAAGAAAGGGCAAAGCACTCAAAGTATGAAAAAAAAATAATACAAAAAAATTATACAATACAATTCATATGATAGGACCATCAATATATAAACATGTGGGTATCAGACACTTATAGACCCCATAACTAAATTAATATGGGACCATAATTATATACAGTGGGTACGGAAAGTATAAATTTTTCACTCTTTGTTTCATTGCAGCCATTTGCTAAAAGCAAAAAAAGTTCAGGTTATTTCTCATTAATGTACACTCAGCACCCCATCTTGACAGAAAAAAACCCCAGAAATGCAGATATTTTGGCAAATTTATTAAAAAAAGAAAAACTGAACTATCACATGGTCATAAGTATTCAGACACTTTGCTCCATATTGAGTATTTGCACCCTTTTGAGCAGGTACAGCCATGAGTCTTCTTGTGAATGATGCAACAAGTTTTGCACATCTGGATTTGGGGATCGTCTGTCATTCTTCCTTGCAGATCCTCTCTAGTTCCATCAGGTTGGATGGTGAACGTTGGTGGACAGCCATTTTCAGGTCTCTCCAGAGTTGCTCAATTGGTAAGTTTATAGATTGGGCATGTTTGGACACATGGATACCTAATTTATATGTTTTTAACTTTTTTTTAAGTACTTTTAAATGTGTTCTAGGAAAAGGGGAGGGATATGAATTTTTAATATTTTTCTCCTTTTTTCTTTAATTTTTAGATCTTTATTTTTAAGTCTGATCACCAATACAATGCATTGTCATTGTACAGTGCAGTTAGTTCTATTATAGGCTACATAGAGCAACCTGCAATAGAACCATATGCTAGACAACCTTTGAAGTCTTCAATGGCAACGGATCACCTGCCCAGATCTCAACAAAATTGGCACCTTGGTCAGTTTGACTGAGGCGCCAGAGACCTTAATGCCTGCAATCTGTGCTCGCACTGATCTTGGTTGTTAGCACTGGATTCTCTGATGTATATTACACAGAAGTTACGGCAGATGTCGAGACAGTGTTAAAACCATTATCTTTCAACTTTAATGAATAAATGTGCACAAAAGCACAGACAATACACATAACCAAGGGTGGTTGCAGCCACCTATGCATTTCAGATGGCGTGCCAGTCCTTACTCATGGCGTTAGACCATCAGCTTCTATCCAGTGGCATATTTGTAACCCTCCGTCCCCTCTATAACCATGCCCTTCCCCAGGCAACAAAAAAGTAAATAAATACAGTTAAAAGAATGTATAAAAAAAATAAAAATCGAATTATCCCCTTTACCTATAAAGCATATAAATAAAAATCGATAAATAAATAAATAAATAAACATAAGCACATTAGGCATCCCTATATCATAAAATAGCTGGATTATAATAACATACAGTCATTTATTCTATCTGTTGAATGCCATAGCAGAAAAATATCAAAATGACCGAATCACCTGTCTTTTACTCTTGTGGGATAAACAGTCCACAAAATTGTATCAATGAAAACTACATTGTATCCCAAAAACAAATACAACTTACACAGCTCTGCATATGGAAATACAAAAAAACGTTGTATATGTTACAATAAGGCACCACAAGCTAATTTTTGTTTTATTCAAAGCTATGAATTTTTATTTTAAAAAAAGTTATTGAAACATAACAAAAACTATATAAATTTGGTATCAGCTCCCACATTATCCCTCATGATATGATGCCATTTCAGGCTAACTTTATATGTCCAAGCACCATCCACATGTTAAAAGACACGACTGGTGATCCTATTAATATTATAAATGTGAAAGTTTGTGGGTTTGTGAGTTTGGATGTTCGGATGTTTGTTCCTCAATCACGGAAAAACCGCTCCACCGATATGGCTGAAATTTTCCACAAACATAGTTAATACACCTGATTGCGCAATAGGCTACTTTTTGTCACAATAGCGCACATACGTTTGTGCCAGAACCCCCACAAAACCCAAACTCACACCACCATCTCTGCAATCTCACACACTTTGGACCATAGCAAGCCACAAAATTCATATTGCTCTCTTCAGCCTCGCCCCTAACCCCACACAATCACATATACATATACTTTACCACTTTGCCCCTCACCTTAACGATACTCCAGGAGGCTCTCTTTAACGCTCCGGAGCAGCCATGTTTGCCGACCCCCACCGCTCTGACAATCCGCGACACCGCCCACCCATGTCAATACCCCTAGGCGGTCTAATAAATCCAAAAAAAAAAGTTTACAAAAAGTAAAAAAAATATTAAAAAAATAAATAAAAAGGATTAAAAATTCAAATCACCCCCCTTTCCCTAGAACACATATAAAAGTAGTTAAATACTGTGAAACACATACATGTTAGGTATCCCCACGTCCGAAATCGCCCGCTCTACAAAGATATACAAATATTTTTCCTGTTCGGTAAACGTCGTAGCGGGAAAAATGGTCAAAAGTGCCAAACCGCCATTTTTTCACTGTTTTGATTCTGATAAAAAATTGAATAAAAAGTGATCAAAGCAATAACATTTCCCGAAAATGGTAGAACTACAAAGTACACCCGGTCCCGCAAAAAAAGACGCCCTATACATCCCCGTATACACACGTATAAAAAAAAGTTACGGCTGTCAGAATATGGCGACTTTTCAAAAAATAATTTCTTAACACAGTTTGGGATTTTTTTAAGGGGTCAAAATGTAAATAAAACCATATAAATTTGATATCCCCGGAGTCGTAACGAAACACAGAATACAGGGGACATGTCATTTTGGTTGCACAGTGAACGCCGTAAAAACCAAAGCCCGTAAGAAAGTCGCAGAACTGCATTTTTTCTTCAAATCCACCCCATTCAGAATTTTTTCCCTGCTTCCCAGTACATTATATAGAATAAATAATGGCGGCATCAGGAAGAAAAATTTGTCCCAGGAAAAATTAAGACCTCATATGGCTCTGGGAGAGGAGAAATAAAAAAGTTATGGGGTTTAGAAGGAGGGGAGTCAAAAACGAAAATCAAAAAATGCCATCGGCGGGAAAGGGTTAACTTCAAATACTTCTGTCCCAAAGTCACTCTGTAAAGTTTCTCACAACACCGTATAGCAGCTCAAATACAAATTACATCCAACACAAAAGTCTCACGTATTCTCTGAATTACAGCAAAAACAAGATACAAAGTTACATTTCATATCCCATCCCTTATACACAGTACGAAAACCTTACCCGCGCCTGTATATACCCACTTCTACAATCACCGCAGACGAAGTCGCGGGTACCAGCTAGTGGCTCATAAAGTTTTATGTTTGTGTAATGACAATAACCTCTATTACAAAATTGTCTGACCACTGTATAAGCAATGCCGCCCCTGCTACCTCTTGTGTCACCCCCTCTACCTCATAGATTGTAAGCTCATGATAGCAGGGCCCTCAGTCCCATTGTGTGAAATGACTTTCGTTGTAATGTATCTTTCTGTCTGTATTTGAACCCTACAAATTGTACAGCGCTGCGGAATATGTTGGCGATATATAAATAAAATTTATTATTATTATTTAGAGATGAGCGAACACTATTTGATCGAATAGATATTCGATCGAATATCAGGCCGTTCAAGGTATTCGATTCCACGAGGCAAACGCACTAAAAATTTGTATCCCCTCCCACCTTCCCTGGCGCTTTTTTTGCACCAAAAAGGGAGGTGAGACAGGAACTATGACAACAGAGGCATCAAAAAAATCGGAAAAAGTAATTGGCTGGCTAAATCAAGTGACCTCCAATTTATACGAATGGTGTATTTAACATTCGGTTAATTTGAGACTGTGAACTATGTGACTGTGAGACAGGGATAGATGTACAGGCAGGGTTAGCTAGCGATTACCTTTATTTAGGTGGGAATGTTACTCACACAGCTCTTTGGGGCTCTATCTGGTCAGGATCCCTGTCAGCTTGCGATATGCGCAAGCTGACTATTTCCCATAGGATTGCATTAACCAGCGCTGATTCACCGAATGCCATACAGAGTACAGCATTCGGCCAATCAACGCTGGTTCTGCCAGAGGTTCATCTGTGAGGAGGCAGAGTCTAAGATTGGACCAGAATGGAGACTGCTGTGGACCGATCTTAGATTCCGCCTCCTCCGTCAGAACCAGCGTTGATTGGCCAAATGCTGTACTCTGTATGGCATTCGGCCAATCAACGCTGGTAAATGCATTCCTATGCAGAAATGTAGCAGTGCTGGCTGTGCACTCAGCTCGGCTACTCCGGAGATGCAGCCGTGCTGAGCGCACACCTGGCACTGCTACACCGGAGATGAAGCAGAGCTGGCCGTGCGCTCAGCTCGGCTACTCCGGAGATGCAGCCAAGCTGCAACCCTGCTGCAAACTTAGCTCTGCTGCATCAGAGGTGCGCTGAACCCTGCTGCGCACTCAGCTCTGCTGCATTTCAGCAGAGCTGAGTGTGCAGCAGGGTTCAGCGCACACTCAGCTCTGCTACATCTCTGATGCAGCAGAGCTGAGTGTGCAGCAGGGTTCAGTGGTTCTCCGGTGTAGCAGCAGTTCTTCAATGTAGCAGTGCTGGCCGTGCACTCAGCTTGGCTGCATCTCCGGAGTAGCCAAGCTGAGCGCACGGCCAGGTCTGCTTCATCTCTGGTGTAGTATTGCTGTCAGCGCGCTCAGCTCGGCTGCATCTCCGGAGTAGGCGAGCTGAGCACATGGCCAGCACTGCTACAACTTAGCATAGGAATGCATTGCCCAGCGTTGATTGCCCGAATGCCATACAGAGAACAGCATTCGGCCAATCAACGCTGGTTCTACCGGAGGAGGCAGAGTCTAAGATCGGTGCACAGCAGTCTCCATTCTGGTCCGATCCTAGACTCCGCCTCCTCACAGACGAGCCTCCGTCAGAACCATCATTGATTGGCCGAATGCTGTACTCTGTATGGCATTCGGCCAATCAACGCTGGTCAATGCATTCCTGTGGGAAAAAGTCAGCTCACGCATATCGCAAGCTGACAGGGATCCCGATGTAATACAGTGACTTGGGCATGTTAGATGTCCCCAGACGTGCTTCCCCTGCTGTCCCAGTTGCATCATTTGGCATCATTTCCTGGGGTGTCATAGTGGACTTGGTGACTCTCCTGAGTCGAAGAGTGGGATCCCCTGAAACGATTCAATCGAATAGTCGAATATTGAGGGGCTATTCGAAACGAATATCGAATATTTTACTGTTTGCTCATCTCTATTATTATTATTACCGTGACTGTACTGACCCCCAGAAGGGGGTTAGTAGGTAAGGTGTTATTTTTACAGTGAGCACTGTAAAAACATAACCAGTAAGAAAATGTTTGTTTGTTTGTTTTTTTACCAGCTCTACCCCATTCTGATTTTTTTTCTAGCTTCCCAGTGCATTGCACAGAATATTAAATAGTGCCATCATAAAGTACAATTTGTGCCACAAACAGTAAATTTTATAAAGCTCTGTGAATTAAAAAATTAAAAGGTTATAGCTTTTAGTTGGTGGTGAGTAAAAAACGAAGCCACTTACCTTTAGCGCCTTAAGGGATTAAAGGGAACCAGTTACAGACTTTTGGGACACTGAACCACCCACATGTCCATTTACGTCAATGGCTTAGTGTCCCAAATAATCCTAATCTAATGCTGTCTGTGGCAGCAATATAAAATGAAAGTTTATACTTAACCAGCTCCTAAGGCCTGTGCAGATCTTTACTGAAGCCGGTGTGGTACCTGCTTTCATTAAGCATGCTCCGGGGGGGGGGGGGGGGGGGGGGGGTGAGCAGTGAAGCGGAGGTGTAATTCACCTGCTTCAGTGAAGAGTTGTGCAAGAAGGTGGGCGCACCAGAGAGGAGTCCAGTGACACAAGTCTCAGTGGACTTATCTCTAGGTAAGTATAAAGATTTTTACATTTAACTGTGGCCAGGCAACAATAGCATAGGGCATTATGAATCACTGAGCCACCGGTCTATATAGTTTCCCTAGCATTACAGTGAATTGCCTGAGCACAGTAGTACAGAGCACCGTGTTGTCATGGAGACACATACAGAACCTTCGCATGGGAGATCTGTAAAATAATCTGCTTCTTGCAGCAATCCCATTTTAAGACATGTTTTTTGCACATGCCTGTATTACAGAACTGTGGGGCAGAACTATTAATAGAATTTAAGTTAATAGTATCTAAATAAACCTAAACTGCACCAGATTTATCAGTGTCCTAGGCTGTTTGATAAATCTGTCGTATCGTTAGACTGTCTAGTCTAACATTACACTACTTACTAGTTGGCTTAAAATTTCTTGGCACATGAAACTTCTTAAAAGATATCATGTGTGCTTTGGGAGAGAGACCTGGGGGAGACTATTCGGATGGAGGTTTGGTAGAAAGCTTGTTGTGTTGGCCATGTAGAACAGCTCAAAAAATGGTACCTTACCCCAGATGGACTGGCTCATATGTTTCCTTGGAACATCCAATCGATATTGCAGACAGTGTTGCCAGATCAGTTTCTCTATTTCATATAAAGATGGTCTTGCCCCAAAATTGCCCCTTTCTGGGAAAGTAACTTTCAGCTCATTTTGGTACTCAATAGGATATGGGCCAAACCCAATATGGCTTTACTGAACATTGGTATTGTGGATATTCCTGGGGATACCTGTCCGACAGTCAGCTATATACTGACAGCGGCTAGACAATGTTTAGCTTTCTAAAGCCGATACTATAACTATCTTTCAGAGGTGTGACAGGGTGCATTTATCCATGTATTATGAATTTGCCACATCTTTCACAAGTAAATCCCTAAATGCCCTTCAAACTCTGTTTCTTGCCAGTGCTCCGTTTCTCTCTTCCTCTGGTCTCTCTTTCCCTCTCGGTTGATTGAGGTCCTGCATGAGCCTTCATGTCTCTACACGGCCTCTACACTACCTATGTTTAATGTGGTCTTTACATGATGCGCCTATTCATCCCGGTGATATTGTATCATATCATGACCTTGGTATCTCTTGTACTTTATATTACCTGTTACAGTTGTTGTGTCCATTGACTTATGTTATTTTTTGAAACTCAATAAAGATATAATTACAATAAAATAATAAAATCCTTGTAACATTTCCGGCCCTTCACCATAAGGCCATTCCCCCTTCCTGATAGATCACACCCCGTTTTTAAACAAGTTGTAAAAGTGTCTAAACACAGATAAATGATGGTGAACCGCATATTTTTTTAGTGCTTGATAAATCTCCCCTTGTGTTTGTTTGTACAGATACATAAGGCGTTTTGGAGAACATTAGTGTATATGACACGTAGGTGTTTTCTTGTGTAATTTGTGAATGATGCATAGTGGTTGTATATCAGCAACTCTATAAAGAGAGAAAAAAAAAAAAATGGGCCTATTCTAGTTACAAGCTTCTGCATTCTAAGATGGGAATACTTAATTAAATGCTATTCATAACTTCACATTGTTATTTTTATGTTGTTACAGTCTAAGGTAGGTCAGCAACCAGAGTACAGCCACTGAATTCATAGATACAAAGACAGTGGAAACAGCAAATGAGAATGTGAGTGCTCAGCAAGCTTGGGCACTCCCGCTGTTGTGAAACTACAATTCCCAGCATGCTAGGAATTGTATATTCACAACTGCTGGCAAGCCCAAGCAGGGTCAGACGCATACAGTTGTGGGGCTTTTGTGCTTCAGCATCTCAGTTAGAGCACGCCCTAACCCGTAAGCATTAGTCATGAAGTTCATTAGGCTAAACATTTACCCACAGTCTGACAGTAGATACCTCCTGTTACAGGGCCCTCTGAGATACAGGGCCCTTGTGCAAGTATACAGCCGCTTTCCGGTAGATATAATGGGAAGAGAAAGTCTGCAGAGGAAAACTCTGTGAACTTTCTCTTCAAAGCGCTGCGGAAAGAACCGCAATGCGATCACGCAGCGGTTCTTTCTGCAGCACTTTAGCGTTGCGATTATGGCCCGTGAGGCCTTAACCTAAATGTGTTTTTATTACAGATTTATGCACCATGTAGTGAATCATGTGCTACATATTAGATACAGAATGTTTAACAAAGATTTAGAATGTTCTAGAAAACAAAATGATCTAGAATTAGTGCTGCACTCAGAAAACAATTGTTAACAGGAACAAGGGCAGAGTCCGCCCTTCCCCAGATACATGAGCTGCAGAAGCATGTGAGTGGAAATAAACCAACCCTCCCCCACACACAGATGAGAGACTCAACCTCCACACATAGCAGAAACATGAGCCTAACCCTCCCCCAACTAATCTGGAGACATCTGAGCAGAACAAAAAGAACCACTCAGAAAAACATAACGCCACTCAGTCACTATATAAGGAGCCACAGACAATTAACACAAACATAATATAATATGTCCAGCATGCCCAGCCTGTCCCGTAGATACCACATGGATTATAAAAAACCTAGCGCTCCTCACTACGTGGTATGATGCACATATAACATATACATAAACAGCACACTCCACTACATGCTTCCATGGCCCTACAGTGTTGGCCAAAAGTATTGGTACCCCTGCAGTTCTGTTAGATAATACTCGTTTTCTTCCCGAAAATGATTGCAAGCACAAACTCTTTGGTATTAATATCTTGATTTATTTTACTTGCAATGAAAAACACAAAAGAGAATGAAAAAAAAAGTAAAATCATTGATCATTTTACACAAAACTCCAAAAATGGGCCGGACAAAAGTATTGGCACCCTCAGCCTAATACTTGGTAGCACAACCTTTAGACAAAATAACTGCGAACAACCGCTTCCGGTAACCAGCAATGAGTTTCTTACAATGCTCTGCTGGAATTTTAGACCATTCTTCTTTGGCAAACTGCTCCAGGTCCCCCCTGAGATGTGAAGGGGGCCTTCTCCAAACTGCCATTTTGAGATCTCTCCACAGGTGTTCTATGGGATTCAGGGCTGGACTCATTGCTGGCCACTTTACAAGTCTCCAGTGCTTTCTCTCAAACCATTTTCTAGTGCTTTTTGAAGTGTGTTTTGTGTCATTGTCCTGCTGGAAGACCCATGACCTCTGAGGGAGACCCTGCTTTCTCACACTGGGCCCTACATTATGCTTCACAATGTGTTAGTAGTCTTCAGACTTCATAATGCCATGCACACGGTCAAGCAGTCCAGTGCCAGAGGCAGCAAAGCAACCCCAAAACATCAGGGAACCTCCGCCATGTTTGACTGTAGGGACCGTGTTCCTTTCTTTGAAGGCCTCTTTTTTTCCTGTAAACTCTATGTTGATGCATTTTCCTACTTTTTTCTCATATGACCAGAGAACATTCTTCCAAAACGTTTTTGGCTTTCTCAGGTAAGTTTTGGCAAACTCCAGCGTGGCTTTTATATGTCTCTGGGTAAGAAGTGGGGTCTTCCTGGGTATCCTACCATACAGTCCCTTTTCATTCAGATGCCGACAGATAGTACGGGTTGACACTGCTGTACCCTTGGACTGCAGGGCAGCTTGAACTTGTTTGGATGTTAGTCGAGGTTCTTTATCCACCATCCGCACAATCTTGCGTTGAAATCTCTCGTCAATTTTTCTTTTCCGTCCACATCTAGGGAGGTTAGCCACAGTGCCATGGGCTTTAAACCTCTTGTTGACACTGCACCCGGTAGACACAAGAACATTCAGGTCTTTGGAGATGGACTTGTAGCCTTGAGATTGCTCATGCTTCCTCACAATTTTGCTTCTCAAGTCCTCAGACACTTTTTGGTCTTCTTTCTTTTCTCCATGTTCAATGTGGTACACACAAGGACACAGGATAGAGGTTGAGTCAACTTTAATCCATTTCAACTGGCTGCAAGTGTGATTTAGTTATTGCCACCGCCTGTTAGGTGCCTCAGGTAAGTAACAGGTGCTGTTAATTACACAAATTAGAGAAGCATCACATGATTTTTCAAACACTGCCAATACTTTTGTCCACCCCCTTTTTATGTTTGGTGTTGAATTATATCCAATTTGGCTTTTTGACAATTCTTTTTGTGGTTTTCCATTGAAGACAAATTAAATGAAGATAATAATACCAAAGAATTTGTGATTGCCATCATTTTCTGGAAGAAAATGAGTATTATCTGACAGAATTGCTGGGGTGCCAATACTTTTGGCCAACACTGTATATGATACTAAAGCAAAACAACAACACATATAAAACAATACAGTTAGAATTGGAATTGTTCACAATGTCGGCCCCATTCTTGATTCTTTACACCTTCCCTTTAACTCCTCATTGACTTGCCAAAACTTTTGATGGCAGGCCGTAAAGCAAGGGTCCTCAAACTTTTTAAACAGGGAGCCAGTTCATTTTCTCTCAGACCATTGGAGGGCCGAAATATAGTTTAAAAATTTTTAAGATTATATGCTCCACGGTGGCTCCCCCTACAGTATACTTTTTGTATCATTTCCTTATGGTTTTCTAGATCTCTGCTTGCTGTCCTTCATTCTGTTACTTCTAGAGGATAAAACTCTGACCATGGTCATGTGATTTACGGTCCATGGTCATGTGATGAGGACACAGGTGCCGCTCGTTATAGTCACAGCACAGTAATCGGACATCTGCCTGGTAATCAGCTGTGCACCTGTGTGCTCATCACATGACCATGGACTGTAAATCACATGACCATGGTCAGAGTTTTATCCTCTAGAAGTAACAGAATGAAGGACAGCAAGCAGAGATCTAGAAAACCGTGAGGAATTGATACATAAAGGATATTGGAAAATTGTATATCTTTTTATTGTATATTTGTTTGTCAATATTGGTCTGAAAGTGGCCAACCCCTTCAACAAAGATTTAGAATGATCCAGATAACAAAACAAAATGATCTGGAATTAGTTCTGCACTCAGCAAACAATTGTTAGCAAGAAGAAGGGCAGAGTCCGTCCTTCCCCCAGATCATGAGTTGCATAAGCATGTGAGAGGAAATAAAGCAACCCTCCCCCACACAGATGAGAGACTTAACCTCCACCCACTGCAGAAACATGAGCACAGAGCCTAACCCTCCCTATTCATGGTGCTCTTATTTTCAGGAAGCAAAATAATTTTCTGTTGCATGCTTTGAAATAAACGTGTAAGGGTGTGTTCACACAGCCATCATTGAAGTCCATCATAGATTCAGAGCAATGGATTGAAATGTCGATATAATGACTGATGCAGTCTGTCTGCATTCACTTTAATAGTAAAACCAAAATGGAAATTTCTTGCTTGATTTTTTTTTACTTTTCCAATGGATTAGAAATTTACTTTTCAGGTACAATAAAAAGACCTGGAAAAACAATCAAACAAAACAGAAGAAAGCTTCCATCTTGTTTTTAACCAGTGGCATAACTAGGAATGGTGGGGACTTTCGATATGCCCCTCCCCCCCGACCGACCGACGCTGAAGATCAGCGTCGACCAACTAACCACTACAACAACCCCCCCCTCCGCATTTCTGCGCGCGGTATAATGCCCCATAGTGGCCCCTGCACATGGTATCATGCCCCATAGTGGCCCCTGCACACAGTATTATGCCCATAGTGGCCCCTGCACACAGTATTATGCCCCATAGTGACCCCTGAACACAGCATTATTGTTATGACCTGATTGTGTTGGTGTATGTTTCTGTCGGGGATTCGATCTGGGCTTCTGTGATCTACTGGTGGGTTCCCTACCATTGAGCCATCCGTGTGTATTTAGTGTTCTGGTCTTCTGAACACACTTGAGGTTATAAGAGTAAACCTCAGGTGTTAAGTATTGCCATCATCCAATGGAAGGAGTCTGGGGGCCTTTATTAGGAAGAGGGCTGTCTCCACCAGTTGTCGGTTTTTGTGGTCCCAACCTAAAATTCGTGGCCCTGGGAGGAGGAATGTTTTGATTGTGCTGTATCTGACTTGAAGGGAGTTTGAGTGTTGTTTGTGTGTGACTTTGGTTTTTCTCTCCACACTTCTACTCTGCCCTGCCCTTCATGTTTGTTTGTTTGTTTGGCACTATCTGGTTGTTTGAGGTGGGTTCCAGTTTATTTTACCCCAGTCTCGTGTTTACCCTTTCCTCACCTCTCCACTGTCCCTCTCCTCATTTCTCTGGTTTTGTATTGTGTTGTGCTGCGTGTCAGTTGTCCAGCACCTCCCGTCCTGTTTGTTTGTCCGCAGCTGCACCTTTATTTCTGCAGGGGTCACCACCCTAGAATCCTCAGTCCCTAGCTCTCTTGCAGCTCTTGTCCTATCTGTCTGTTAGGTCTTCATGCTAGAGAGCCAGGAGTTGTTGGGGCCAAGGCTAGCTTGGGGACAGCTGACCACCACCCACAGGCAGGGTCTAGCTAGCCACCGTAGTGCCAGGAATAGTCTCCTTCCCCTGTTTCCTTAGCGGTGCAATCTGCAGCCCGGAATCTGTGTCTGGACTCTGACACGAACGTGACAATTATGCCACATAGTGGCCCCTGCACACAGTATTATGCCCCATAGTGGCCACTGAACACAGTATTATGCCCCATAGTGGCCTCTGCACACAGTATTATGCCTCATAGTGGCCCCTGCACACAGTATTATTCCCCATAGTGGCCCTTACACAGTATTATGCCCCATAGTGGCCCTTACACAGTATTATGCCCCATAGTGGCCCCTGCACACAGTATTATTCCCCAAAGTGGCCCCTGCACACAGTATTATTCTCCATAGTGGAAACCCATAAACAATTATTATACTATGGGGGGGGTTTCAGACCCCAGAGTATAATAATCGGAGACCCAGGGGGGATAAATAATTAAAAAAAAACCCTGTTACTTACCTATCTCCCGGCTCCGCTGCATTCTTCAATGTTCAATGACAGCCGGGACATCATGTGACCGGGGGGCCTGTGTCACGACACATAAGGACGCAGGCCCGGTCATGTGATGTCACACAAGTAGGCCCCAAGTATGCCCAGAGCGCAGAGAGGTAAGTAACAGTTTTTTTATGTTCCCTTACTTCTCCTGGGCCTCCGACTATTATACTCGGGGGTCCGAAAAGACCCTCGAGTATAATAGTGCTTGGGGCCCGCGGCGTCACTTACCGATCCTGGCCCCTGCCAGATTTTGTTGCATTTTTTTTGAGCCAAAGCCAGGAGTGGATTGAGCAGAAGGGTGAAGTATGAGAGCTTCCTTTTATATTTCCCATTCCCCTTGTAGCCATTGTTGGCTTTGGCTCAAAAACCGCAACAAAATATGCAACAAAAAAAAAAAGCTGCAGACTAAGGCCCCATGTTACAGAAATGCAGCTTGTTTTGTTGCAGATTTTGCTGCGTTTTTTTGAGCCAAAGCCAAGAATGGCTACAAAAGGAATGGGAAAGCTATAAGAAGTTCTTATACTTCTACCTTGTACTCAATCCACTCCTGGCTTTGGCTAAAAAAAACGCAACAAAATCTGCAACAAAAAAAACTGCATTTCCACAACGTGGGGCTTTAGCCTAAGGCCGGGGCCCCACGGGCCGGAAACGCCGTGATTTGGCCAGGAAAAATTGTGGTGTCTTACAGTACTTGCGGACAAAATTGCAGCGCGGACACGCTGTGATTTCCAAAACCATCACGGTTTTGAAAATTGCAGCATGTCAATTATATCTACGGAAACACCGGCAGCTTTCCCATAGATATAATGGTAAGAGAAAGTCCACGGAGGAAAACTCAGTGAACTTTCTCTTCAAAGTGCTGAGGGCAAAAACATGATGCATTCCCGCAGCAGTTGTTCCCGCAGCGCTTAAGCATGGCGGTTCCAACCCATGGGGCCTTAGCCTAAAATAGTTTTTACTCTCCATTGCGGTAATTTTTATTTTGTATGGTGTAGTCGGGGGTGGAGCTATAACCAATAATAACGGCGTTTTATTGGTGTATTGTTTTATTTTTTTACATTATTTTATTTACTTTTTTTAACTTGTCTATATATTTTTATTTTTTTTTCTTCATTGTCATAATAGACATTTGGGGACATCTGATCGCTTTGTTTTTTGTATGGGAGCCTGATTTCCCCTGCAATTGGGGCTGGTACATTTAGCCCCAGTTGCAGGAGGAATACAGCCTATTTTAAGAGTAAGGGTAAGTTCACACAGGGTTTTTTGGTCAGAATTTTGAGGCCATATCTGCCTCAAAATCCTGACAAAAAGACAGCTCCCATTTAAATCAATGGGAGCTGATCAGTTTTTTTTTTCTGGGAGCCATTTGTTCCGGCTCCCAGAAAAATAAGCAAGATGCTCATTCTTTCAGGCAGATTCGCCTCGCGACATCCACCTGAAGACACTCCCTCCCGACTAGGCCCATTCATTTGGGCCTAATCCGGAGCGGAGTGCGCGACTGTCACAGTTACCCTTATAGAACTGATCTGGGTCCTGTAGGACCCAGCAGCTCTTGTAAGATGCTAATCCCGGCGGATTTCGAGCAGCTACTGAGATCTGCTTGGACATACCAGTACGTCCTGGAAGAAAAAGGCAACCATCTTCCGGACGTATACACCCAATGGGTGGTCCGAAAGTGGTTAATTCCATGGTGCTTTACATTTAAGGATTTACATACGGTACACAAAATATACAAAACAAATACTAACAGTGACCAACTGGCACAGCAGGGTAGAGGGCCCTGCCTGCAAGGGCTTATAGTCTATGAGGGAAGAGGGATAGAGACAGAAGGTGAGGGGAGAGGCTGTTCAGATAGTGGTGGGGTGACAGTAGAGGTTGTAGGTCTTCCTGAATAGGTGAGTCTTCAGGGCCGTTTTGAAGCTTGTGATTGTAGGGGTCAGTCTTATGTGTCTTGATAATGAGTTCCAGAGTATGGATGATGCACCGAAGAAATCTTGGAGACAATTGTGTGAAGAGCAGATAAGAGCAGAGCGGAGTAGGAGGTCTTCTGAGGATCACAGGTTGCGGGAGATTAGGTCAGAGATATATGGAGGGACAGGTTGTGGGTTGTTGTGTATGTCAGCGTTAGTATTTTGAACTCTATTCGCTGGGCAACGGGAAACCAGTGAAGTGTTTGGCAAAGGGGAGAAGCCAATAAAGAATGGGGGGAGAGGTGTATTAAGCAAACAGCCCAGTTTAAGGTGGACTGGAGGGAGGCGAGAGTATTTGCAAGGAGGCCATGGAGAAGGGTGTTACAGTAGTTTGTGGGAGGGCATGAACTAGCATCTTTGTGGCTTCAGGGTGAGGAAGGAGCAGATTCGATGGATGTTCTTGAGTTGGAGGCGAAAGGAGGTGTTGAAAGTTTGTATGTGCGATTTGAAGGATGGGTCAGAGTCCAGTGTTACCCCAAGGCAACAGACTCATGAAACAGGGGTAAGCGTGGTTCCATTAACTTTGAAAGATGGGTCAGGTAAAGGGGCCGTACGAGGTGGGGTAAAGATGATGAACTCTGTTTTCTCCATGTTGAGTTTGAGAAAGCAGGAGGAGAGAAAGGAGGCTATGGCTGCTAGACACTTTGGAACTCTGGCCAACGAAGAGGTAATGTCTGGTCCAGAGAGATATATTTGAGTGTTGTCGGCATAGCAATGGTGACAATGAAAACTATAAGATTCTATGAGTTGGCCAAGACCAAGAGTGTAGATAGAGAACAGGAGGGGCCCTAGGACGGAGCCTTGGGGACACCTACAGAAAAAGGGCGTGGTGAGGGGGCGGTACGTGAGTGGGAGATGCTGAATACATGGTTGGTCTGGTATGAGGATATTCAGGAGAGGGCCAGGTCTGAGATGCCAAGTGATGAGAGCGTTTCTAACAAGAGAGAGTGGTCGACTATGTCAGAGGCAGAGAAGAGGTTGAGGAGGAGGACAGAGTAGTGATGCTTGGCTTTGGCAGTTAGAAGGTCATTAGTTACTTTGGTTGGGGCAGTTGCTGTGGACTGATGGGGTCTGAAGCCTGACTGTAATCTGTCAAACAGTAAGTTGGATGAGAAATAAGAGGATAGTTTGGAGTGAATGTGTTGCTCAAGCTGTTTTGAGATGGGAGCAGTGAAATGGGGCAATAGTTGGCTGGAGAGGACTGGTCAAGGAGCGATTTCTTAAGAATAGGAGTGACAGTAGCATGCTTGAAGGCGGAGGGGAAGGATCGATTGGTTATGGATAGTGAGTGAGTTTGGGGATGAGATGTGACAGGACCAAGCAGGCAGGAGGTGAGGTGGGATTTAGAGATTAGGGATGTGAGAGAGTGAAGGGTGTGGACTGGGAAGACAGGTATGTCCCAGCCAGGCAGCTAAAGGGTGTTTGGTAAAGATTCACACCAGGGAGGTCAGCTGGCTAATCAAGCCCTAATAATAGTCTGTGTGTGAAGACTAGCAGTGTGGCTCCACACTGACAGAGTTGAACTGTCCAGACCGGACCTCCAATGCAGGTACTGTGCCATCCGTTGTTGTTGCCGAGGTGGGAGCCTGGTAGCCCGTCTCCTGTATAGTCAGGGAAAAGTTTCCTTACGTTTAAGTTAGTTTTCTCAGCTGAGAAGGATTTTGTTTTATTTATCCTGTGGCTTTGCAAAAGCAGTGTATGCGCTACATGTGAATAAAGCCTGAACTTGTGTGCAATCCAGTGTCTGTGTCCCTGTTTCCTGCACTGCTACCGAGCATCTACCTGAGCGATTCCCCACAGGGAGGAGATCTTTTCATCAGTGATGGTGGAGAAACAGGTTAAAGATGAAGAGCACCAAGCAGATGGATAGAGTAGATGCTGGGGGTGTAGGGTGATACCGTTTCTGATGGTGTCAATTTTGCTTTTGAAATAAGAGGCAAAGTCATCAGCTGAGATAAGTGACGTCAGCGGGGGCACAGGAGGACGGAGAAGAGAGTTGAAGATAGTTAATAGCTATTTGGGGTTGCAGGAAAGGGCAGATATGAGTGTGCTGAAGTAGACCTGCTTTGCAGAGGTGAGTGCATTCTTGAATGTGAGTACTGCGTCTTTATACCTGGGGAAAAGCCTGGGAGTGGCTTTTCTTCCAGAGGCGTTCTGCAACCCATAAAAAACATTTCAGTTTTTTGTCAGGTCATTGTGCTAAGGTTGCCTATTGATCAGAGGGGCTCTGGTGGTCACAGGGGGCCACAGAGTCAAGGACTGAAGTAATGGTGGTATTATAGAGGCAGTAGCGGCATCTGTGTCCTGGAGTGAGGAGATGTCAGCGAGTGGTAGGAGAGAGTCTGAGAACATGCGGATGTCAAGGCAGTTAAAGGGGTTGTCCCACGTCGCATACTCACCAGTCTTCGTTGCTGTGAAATCTTCTGTCTTCCAGTTTTGTTGCGTCATTGGTGGGTGGGGTCACATATGCAAAGCCAAGCGGCGAGATGCCGCTGGCCCTGCGTGCGCACTCATAGACCAGTCTAGCCTTCACAATGCGAATACAGACCCGACATCCGCCTCTCTCTATTACATTGGATGTCGGGTCTATATTCGCATTGTGAAGGCTAGACTGGTCTATGAGCGCACACGCAGGGCCAGCGGCATCTCGCCGCTTGGCTTTGCATATGTGAATACAGACCCGGCATCCGCTGCAATAGAGAGGCGGATGCCGGGGAGTGTAGACGCCGGCACAGATGCACAGATGTCAGCAACATCGCTATGCTTCTGCCCTGCATGAAGCCAGCAGCGGCAGAAGCGATGCTGTTATTCCGCTCCTCCGCCCCCCTCCCCCCCCCCCCCCAGAATAGCAGCATTGCTCCTGCCGCTGCTGGCTTCATGCAGGGCAGAAGCATAGCGATGTTGCTGGCATCTAACCCTCCCCGGCATCCGCCTCTCTATTACAGCGGATCCCGGGTCTGTATTGGCGGCCCCTTCCCCCCAAAGGGTAAACTACCCCCCCCCCCCAGGCTCGCTCCCGTGCACTTAGCCCCTCCTCCCTCCCCCCTCAGAGCAGCAGATACATCACTTGACTTATGACCAGATAAGTCAAGGGATTTGTCCCAAAAAAATGAATAAAGTAAGATAGTGGACAAACAAAGCAGTTTTGCTGAAGCAATGTATTTAGGAAAAGTCTTACATTCACATTAACAAACAGTATAGATAGGATCCTTGTGATGGGACAACCCCTTTAAGGTTCCTGCGGGGGCATCTTGGTTTAAGGGTTGGGGAGTCTAATACAGAGGAGTGGCCAGAGAATGTCAGCAGGTTGTGAGAGACTGTGGACGGAGAGTTAGAGAAGCCGCATAGAGACACAAAAATTTTGCAACACAAGGCACACAAAAAAGCAACTGCTTCAAAAATAAACTTAAGTATGACTATGTCCAAGAAGGGACAGAAGCAACACATTAAATAAAATGACAATTTTTATTAAGTGATAATAAATATGAAAACATAAATTACACATAGACAACAAGGGGTAAATGCTTCACAAAAAGTCGGGTGGTGTGTGGTAATAAATAGTATATAGGTCTAGGGTGAAAAAAGTATGTATATCACAGTCAAATAATAAGGGTTCACATGTCGTTGCAAGTGTGGCAGTTCCAAAGCAGATAGAAATATCCCATAGGTAAGAATGCACAACAGAGACATATGTGAAAATTATATACATAGAAGGTAAAGCACCAACCCTAAGACCATAGTTATAATATAAAGCACCTACCACCCGTACCGCGCGGTAGGAAATTAAAAAAAAAGTATAGCTGCTAAAATGAATAGAAGCAAAGACCAAAAAGCCAAATCTGGTAATTATTGGGTTAAGATACCCTACAACCAGTGTCTCCATAAGCACTGACTGCACATGCAGTGTAGCACTCACTGGCTGCCAAAAATAAGCATTACCACTGCTGTCAAGAGATCAGGGAACTTTGAGTACACAATATACATCTTCCTATACACTGCACCACTAATGTATGCTAATGTATTCCATATGGTGTGTTTTTTTTTTTTTTTTTTACTAACATTGGGCATGTGAGTGACACAACTATATGGCATGCAACAGCATACTTGTAAGATATATCAGCGTATAAACTGAACATGACAGGAGATGGCATTAGATCCTAGAATACTGTAGTATAAGTCTCAGCTCTTTTGAGTTCAGTTTACAGTTAATGCCTAGGTCACATTTTGCTGTGGCCTCACACAGGGGCGTAACTAAAGGCTCACAGGCCCTGATGCAGAAACTTAGCTTGGCCCGCCCTGTGCAGATGATCTATGTAAGGCTCCGTTCCCACGGAGTAACGTGCCGCTCATTCTGACACATAAACACGTATCAGAGTGAGCGCTTCAAAACACATCCCATTGACTTCAAGGGGTGCCATCTTACGCGAGCTACACATTGAAATCAATGGTTTAAAAGCGCGTTACTCCATGGGAACGGAGCCTTACAGTCAGTTGTGTCCAGTCTACATATTTCAGCACCATTTACATTACCCTTCTCTTCTCTATCCGGGCCTAAAATGCGCTTAAGACTTATTTACAACATGTCTTATCACACAAGCTTCCCATCCATTGTTATTATTATTATTATTATTATTATTATTATTATTATTGTTGTTGTTGTTGTTAATTTATATAGCACCATTAATTCCATGGTGCTTTACATTGTCAATGTCCCTCACAAAATAATCACATGCCACAGCTTCCCACAGAATTCCTCCTTGACTACTTACTGCTAAAGAAGTACTATTTTACCATGAAAGGGTTATTTTCCTCCTTTCTGATAGTGGAGGGCTTTCCATCATAAATCTTCTCACTCCAGTGCACCAAAGGGCAAGGGTAATACATTTCTAATGCACAGACTGTCAGTCATCAAAGGAGGTCACATAGGAGATCAAAGGATTTTGTTCAGCTCTAGTATGTTGAAGGTGACCTATGGGTCTTCTTGGCCCATACCCCCGATACTCAGGCCTGGTTCACATCTGCATCAGTAATACGTTTTGGAGAGTCCGCATGGGGACCCCCTTCCCCTTGATCGGACTACCGAACGCATTTGCAAGCGGTGTGCAGTGAAAGCACACAGACCCCATAGACTATAATGGGGTCGATGTGCTAGCCGTGAGATCTCCGCAGGGAAGATGCAGACAGGAAAGTACTTCACAATCTACTTTCCTGTCCATATGATTCATGTGGGCAGCGCACGGTAAGCACATGGACCCCATTTGTAGTCTATGGGGTCCATGTGCTTTCACTGCACACCGCATTTGGTAGTCCGTTCGGGGGGTCCTTATGTGGACTCCATGAATGGATTGCTAAACGCAGATGTGAACCAAGGGTCACTTTTACAAATTAAACATTTAAAATGCTCCAAAAATTACTAGAGCTTGTAAGTGCCTTGTAAGAGCCTTATTGTTGTTTTTGGAGAAAAATTTGTGACTATGAGCCACTTGAAAAGTGATGAAGAATTGACTTTTCAAAAAGAAACAAAAAAACCCCAAACCTTTAATCACAGTTTGAACACTGCTGACCGGCATTATCAGTTTGTTGGATATCTTTTTGTATCCCTTTCCTGTTCTATACAGTTCAACTACCTTTTCTGGTAGATCCGTGGACAACTGTGTCAACTTCTGGGCATGTCATCAGGCCAAAATCACCAGGGTATGTGAACTTTGATTTTGGTTGTTAATGATTTAAAAAGATAAAACACAGAAGTTTGACAATAAATAGCTTCAATCAACCACTAACCATGAGTGGAGAAAAAAGTTTTTGTGTCATCATTCATATTCTCTGAAAAAAGGCCAAAAAAAACCAAAAAATCTGCTGGGGTATGTAAACTTTTTAGCACAACTGTATATTATCTTCTCTAGCCTTAATAATACTCCTTTTATATATAGCTCCCTTATTAATAATATTCCCCCCGCCTTATTAATAATTTCCCTTAATAAATAATAGTTCCACCAGCCTTACTAATATACACAGTCCAGTCATATTAATGTGACCACCGCCTACTATTGACGTCAATGTTAAATAACCAATCGTAGAAGGCACATGTCATCAGCCATCTGGGTGCACTCATCATTGTGGAAGGCACGATGGATCAACACAAGTATGCATCTATCCTTGCGGACCATATTTACCCCTACATGCGAATCGTTTTTCCTCAGGATGATGGCATCTACCAGCAGACAATGCGACGTTTCATAAAGCTCGCAGTGTACGTGCGTGGTTCGAGGAGCAACAGGATAAGTTTACCGTACTCCCTTGTCCAGCAAATTCCCCGGACTTGACCCAATCGAGAATCTGTTGGACAATCTCGATCGGCTTGTTCACGCCATTGATGCTCAATTGTGTAACCTAGCGTAGCTAGCCACGGCACTGAAGTCAGCATGGCTCAACATCCCAGTGAACATCATCACAACATCACCTCTCTTTTTTATAAATTAAAATGATATATATATATATATATATATATATATAATGGGAGTAACTATTCATAAGGCTGGAGATCATTTTGCAGGGCTCTGGTAGTGCTCCTCCTTTTCCTCCTTGCACAAAGGAGGAGGCAGCAGTCCTGCTGCTGGGTTGTTGCCCTCCTACGGCCTCTTCACGTCTCCATCTGTTGTCTATTCCATTTGCACAACAGCCTGTGAAATTGATTGTCAATCAGTGTTGCTTGGAGTTACATTGTGTTGCTTAAGTGTTTATTTTTTTGAGCAGTGTATATATATATATATATATATATATATATATATATATATATATATATATATATATATATATATATGTGTGGTCTGCCAGGAACTTGTATGGATGGAAAAGTGTCCTTTTATTGGAAAAAGCAGTACACTGCGTATCGGTCCACACTGGGACCTTTCTCAAGTGCCTGTGTGGACAGATACGTGGTGTACTGCTTTTTCCACTAAAAGGACATTTTTCCATCCATATAAGTTTCTGGCAGACCAGATTGGTGCTCACTCACCATATTCATGATAACCACAGCTGTGGGTATTATAGTTCTGTGGACCAGGTTAATGATAATTCCAGGAGCCACGCTGTGTCGGTACAACTGCTCTACAGAGGTCCTGGCGGTGGGTATCTAGAAGCAATTCCACTGGTGGACCCTACACATCCCAGTGCAATACAAGGCTAAAAAGAATGTGTTATGTGCATAGAGAAGAGTTGAAATTGTTCTATTACAGTTACTGTCAGACAATATAGATTATTGCCTGGCAATGAAAGAGTTAACTGTCTGCTCTGCAGACTCACTAACTGAACCTGCCCTTGTCTGTGTCTATCTATTCAATTCTATTCTAGCACTGCACTACTAATCTGCCTGTGTATATTGCTTGATTCTCTCTAAGGGTCCATTCACACAGAGATTTTTGGTGCTGATTTTGATGTTGAATCCGTGTCAGAATCAACGTGAAAAACACAACTCCCCATAGAAGAAAAAAAGGGTGCATTCACATGCTAGCAGAAAAAGGAACCCATTGAAGTCAATGGAAGGCTTTTTTTCAGTGCTGAATCTGACGCAGATTCCACACCAAATTCAGCGACATTTTCCTCTGTGTGAATGCACCCAAAAGCTTCATTGAGGCGGATTCCACCTGCAAAAACCAACGCAGTCAATGGGAGGTAGAAAATCCCCATTGCGGATTTGGGCGCGGATTTGGGTGCGGATTTGGCAGAAACCACGTGGAAAAACACTCTAGCGTTTTTTTCAAGGTCCATGCCCTGTGCTGGAGGGGAAAAAAAAAAAAAAACAACTAAAAAAAGCCTCAAAAAGCACTCCAAAAACTGCTTCAAAAAACCATTTCCTAATTCCTGAAGCGGATTTTTTCCTCGCCAAAATCCTCGCAAAAAAACTCAGTGTGAATGGACCCTAAGTACTCCTCATGTTAGTCAAAAGAGGCTGTTGCATCCGAGAGAGATGTCATGTTGAGTCAGGCTTCTGTGTGTTCCTCCTGCAGGGACTTTCTTTTTCTCCTTCACATTCTTCACTGACACAGATTCCTGGTAGTGATGTGGTTTGTTGAGCCATCTATTTCTCCTAGTCAGAGCAATCTTACTCCTCTTTTTGATGAGTTGGATGACAACAGCATCGAAGAGGATGAAGACATGATGACTTCTGCTGATGGAGATAGTAGTGGTAGGGGTTGTGGTACTACTACTGGTAATCATTCTGATAGTGGAGCTAGGGGCACATCTGGAGATGAAAATTCTGATGATAACATTGCCAATGATGATTCTTTTGCAGATAGGTCAGGGTGACAAGGCGACATCAGAAAAAGAGGGTGGAGGGAAAGGTAATAGTAACATTTTCAGCCATTGCACAGGCCCAACATGTAAAAGGCATGCCTGGGAGAGACCTAGGGGAACCTCACAGGGTAAGGATGGTGGCACTCAAGGTGGTAGTGACAGATACGTTTCTACTGCTGCTGAGACTCGCGGCAGCAATTACACAAACTCCTCATCCTTGTGGGAATTTTTTAACATTGCCAAATTATAAATACATGGTGATGTGCAAGATCTGGTAGCAGATACTTAGCTGTAGCCGTGCAGGAACAAATGTAAGAATGACAGCTCTATGTACTCACATGTACTCACATGAAAAGGCATCGCTCTCTTATTTGGAAAAATAGACTTGATAGTGGAATTGAGCAAGACTGTTCTCTTATTCCTTCCTGTCATCTTCCCTGTAGGCAGGCCACATCTACACCTAGCACATGGTCCTCCTTGTTATCATTATCATGGTCCTCCTTATCCTCTTTCCCACCAGTCATCCATAAGATGAGGAGACTGCAATATGTGCCCAGCCATTCAGATCTGTGCAACTTAACTGGCCAAGCTGCTGATGGCACAGATACTTAGTGGATTCCACTGCATTTCGACAACTGAATAGATCATGGATAGATTAGTCTGGGGAAAAGTACACGTCATCAACACGTGGCGCAGCAATTATGAACAAGGATAATGCATGACTTTTACAACCGATTGGGTCAGTGTTTTGACCATCAGCAGTTACAATACAGAAACGCAGCAAGACCAGGTGCTAGTTCCACCCCACTTGTACAGACCCAGTTCCAACACTATATAGGGTTCATACACTTCCTCTCTGGACCATTTCCCACCACCATCTTCCCCAGAGCAAATACTTGCTTCCACTCCTCTTTCTTCTCCTCTACCTCATTTGTTTCATGGGTGTAAGGTGAAGCACTGCCATGAGGCTTTACAAATAATGAGCCTGAATCAAAGGAGCCACACAGCTGCAGTTCAGGGGCGCACTTCTAATGAGGCAAAGTGAGGCGGCCGCCTCAGGTTGCACTATCGGGAGGAGTGACACGGAAGAGCACTGGTCTGTGTGAGTCCTGTCAGGTTATATCGCTGCAAGACACCGTTCGAGTTAAAACTCAAGCTGTGACTCTGTCTTGTAAACTGTAAGCCACTTCAAACTTGTAGTTTACAAGACACAGAGAAGACAGATACAAGACGTTAGATAGGCACTATGACATCATAGCATTTTGCCTCTTGCGCTGAGACGCAGACCTCCTTTGCACGGTTGAAGAAGAGGAGATAGCAACTCCATCAAGGGATTGTAGGTAGGCGAGTATAAATATATATAATTTTTTACTTCAGTTGCAGGTATTTAGATAAGATAAGATAAGATAATCCTTTAATAGTCCCACAGTGGGGAAATTTCAGTATGTTACAGCAGCATAGTAATACAGATACAGGATAATACACAGTAATATATTACAGAAGTAGACACACATATGCTGAGAAGAGAAGATATACTAGGAGTCCATAGCAGCTAAGGAAGAGAAGAAGAAAGAAGGAAGACTTCATAGTCATAATCATTAGTTTTCTGTGCGGAGTGATCTTCGCTTGGTCTGATGTAGATTATACAGCCTGGTCACGGTTGGAAGGAAGGACTTGCGATAGTACTCCTTCTCACACTTGGGGTGAAGCAGACGGTCACTTACAGTGCTGCTAAGTGCCATCAAGGTCTCATATATGGGGTGGGATTTGTTCACCTGCATGGAGGTCACTACAGACAGTATCCTTCTGTCACCCACCACCTGTACTGGGTCCAGGGGGCTCCCCAGGACAGAGCTGGCCCTCCTGATCAGCCTGTCAAGTCTATTTCTGTCCCTGGTTGATATACTGCTCCCTCAGCAGGCCACACCGAAAAAGATGGCAGAAACAACTGGAGAGTTGAAAAAGGCCCTAAGAAGTGTCCCCTGGACAGAGTCTGCTGTGGCCCTTTCTGTGCAGTGCCTCCAGGTGATCAGCCCAGTCCAGTTTATTATTGAGGCGCACACCCAGATACTTATAAGTCCTTACTATCTCAATGCATGTCCCTTGGATCTCCACCGGGGTTGGAGCACTTCTCCATTTGCTAAAGTCCACCACCATCTCCTTGGTCTTCCCAGCATTAATCCTGAGGTGATTCTGCTGGCACCATTCAACAAAGTCCCAGTTTAAGTCTCTGTATTCCTTATCGTCGCCATCAGTGATAAGGCCTACTATAGCAGAGTCATCGGAGTACTTCTGTAAGTAACAGCTGGATGAGTTGTGCCTAAAGTTAGCAGTGTACAATGTGAAGAGAAATGGGACAAGAACTGTACCTTGTGGTGCCCCCGTACTACAGATCACAGTGTAAGACACACACCATCAGCAGTTACAATACAGTCCCGGGCTCTCATATACTGAGGGCGGTTTGTCAGGTAGTCTAGGATACAGTAGGACAGGTGAAGGTCCACTCCACCAAGGTTCAGCTTCTCCCTCAGTAGCCCTGGCTGAATGGTGTTGAACACACTGGAGAAATCAAAGAACATTATTCTCACAGTGTTTCCAGGTTTTTCCAGGTGAGAGAGAGCTCTGTGAAGAAGGTGGATGATGGCGTCATCTACCCCAATGCCCGGCCGATAGAAAAACTGGAGGGGGTCCAGAGCGGAGCTCACTAGGGGGCATAGGTGTGTCAGGACCAGTCTCTCTAGGACCTTCATCAGGTGGGATGTCAGTGCTACAGGTCGGTAGTCATTGTAGCCCATCGGGTTGGGTTTCTTTGGTACTGGTACGATACAAAATGTTTTCACAGTTGAGGTACCATTCCCAGCTTTAGATTCATATTGTATATGTGCATGATGATGCCACACAACTGGTCTCCGCACACTTTAAGAACTCTTGCACTTAAACCATTGGATCCACCGGCCTTGTCTGCTTTAATCCTCTTAATTTCCCTACACACTTGAGACTCCTTGAGGATGAGATAGCCAAATTGCAATTTACTGCCAGTCGGTGGGGATTGGGTCTTGGTGTGTGAGGGGAGGGGGGTTGACTGACATGCTGGTGAAGGGACAATTGGTTTGGAGTCAAATCTATTGAAGAATAGATTTAGCTCATTAAAGGGGTATTCCCACGTCGCATACTCAGCAGTCTTCACTGCTGTAAAATCTTCTTTCTTCCTAGTTTCTTGCATCATTTGGTGGGCGGGGTTTCACACGCAACCTGCCATTTAGCTCCGCCCCCAAATTCATGTGTAGCTCCGCCCACCCATATTGGACTATGAAGTACAGGCAGCAGCAACTCCATTCTGTGTTACATACAGAGACTGCCTGCCTCTGCCATAATGAACACAAATGAGTTAGCTAGCCTGATAATTGGGAGAACAGAAGACAGTTCAGAAATGAATGCAGCTCCCCTCCTCCATCTGATAGCAGGAAGCTAGGTCATGTGGTATAGACACAGGAATAGCTAGATACACAGGCTCGCTCCCGTGCACTTAGCCCCTCCTCCCTCCCCCCTGAGAGCAGGCAGACATCACTTGTCTTTTGAGCAGATAAGTCAAGGGGCTGTGTCAACAATGAATTGAATAAAGTAAGATAGTGGACAAACAAAGCAGTTTTGCTGAAGCAATTTATTTAGGAAAAGTCTTACATCCACATTAACCAGCAGTATAGATAGGATCCTTGTGATGGGACAACCCCTTTAAGCCACTTCCTGTCACCTTTTATCTAAGGGCCAGCCTTTTGTTTGTGTCCAGATATAGTCTTAAGGCCATCCCACACCTTCCAGATTCTGCCTTCCCCCATCTGTAGTTCTATCTTCCGCCTGTAGTTGGCTTTTCCTTCTCTGATTAGTTGTCTCAGCTGTTTTTGCACCTCCCCCAGGCCATTTTTTCCCCCAGACCTAAAGACTCCTTTTTAAGGGGTCATTAGGAGGGGGCACTTTATATAAGGGGGCTTTATGAATCTGAAAGTTATTTATATAAGGGCTATTAGGGGTTGTGGGGATGTTAGCTTAGTAGAAGCAGTGATGTGGACCCAAACAGTCAAGACAGGGACACAAAATATGCAGCAAACTGGTTTATTTAGAAAAAAAAAACAAAAAACAGGAAAATAAATAAATCTTAACTGCAGGCAAAAACAAAATAAAAAAACCTGCTCGTCTGAGCAACTAACTAAACAGAATTAACAACATAACTATACATGTGGCTTACTTTCAGTCGCACGAACAAAAGAAATGGAATATTATCTCACCGGACTCCGCGATACAGGACAGAACCATACACCTCACCCCATGGAACTGCCCTGGAATGCAGGATTTGCAGCTTTTTTCTGGCCCAGTAATGAGCCAAGGAGCTACACCTGGGCTGAGGCCTACTCCAGATCTGCCCTGGACCACACATATGTCAGAAAACTGGGGCTGATATATCTAGACTCCAGCACTCTGCCTGTCACCTTCTCACACGGCATTAATAGTACAAGAGATTATTTATAAAAGGGGCCATTTGGAAGTATTATATATATAAGGGGGTGTTATTTATATAAGGGGACATTAGGGGATATTAATTATATAAAGAGGCATCATTTATATAAAGGGTCATTAGGGGTGCAGTATTTATGACAGGTGAATCAGGGGCATAATATAAGGGGGCAATTAATTAAAGGGGTTGTCCAGGATAACCACATTTTTTATATGGGACCGGGAAAGTGGAAAGAAAAAAAACTACTCTCCTGTCCCTTGTCCTCCCACTACAGTCTGGTTCTACTGCATTGGTGTTTTCTTTACACATTGTCCTCACCTACACAAAGCTTGCCCCGGTTGCCAGCGATCCCCAGGAAAATTTCGGTGCCCACGCGCTGCGGCTAAAATGACGCGTCAGTCAGCTTTGTGGGCACAGATCGCAGGCATTAGTGCTGGGTGTCTGCTGTATAGATGCCGCCATCTTTAAACACCCAACATCCGCCGTACTAGTACAGCGGATGTTGAGAGTTAAACATGCTGGAGTTAAACATAAAGTTAAACAGGAGTTAAACATGGAGTTAAACAGGATTTAAACATGATGGAGCATCTGTGTAAGCAGCAGAAGGTGTTGAGCAATTATTGCTTGCAGAAGACCATAGGGACAATGTTACTAGAAGATTAGTCTTTGAAGGCCTATCAGGAAAATGTGCAGGCTTCTTAAGCCCTTTGAAGAAGCCACCAATTTGTCATCACTGCAGAATCAGCAATCACCCTGTGTAAAGCAACTGGGACTCCTACATTGGAAGAAGATGCAGAGGGGGCCTTTAATATGTCACAGACAGAGCCAAGGGAGAAGACTGACCCTTATCTGTTTCAAGATGATGATGATGATGATAATGATGAGGATGACCATGCTGGCCAAGTACACCAGCCATGGCAGACCCCTGGGTCTACATACAATAAGCGCCCACGTTATAGACCCACACACAATATAGTGTCCCCTATACAGGCCCCCATAGAAGTACGTTCAGTTGTTACCTACTGGATTACTCCAGCAAGTACTGGGCAATTTTCATTTATCTATCCCTGTTGCCTCTGTTGAAGCCTTAGGCAGCAGGTCCCCTAAGGTTGCAGGCCACATATCAGAGGCTTTGGCTGCTATGGTATTAATTACACCCCTGTTTACACAAACCAGTTGTACTGCATTTCTTGCAGGTGAGAAATACATGAACTGCAGATTGCCACAGTGTCAGGGATTTGTGAACATCACTTTTGCTAACTGTGGAAGCTAAAGCCCCATGTGACGCGCCACAACAAAAAAGCAATACGAGAAAAACCTGAGTGGCAATGCATTGCGGTTTTTCCTGCAATGCTTTTCACAGAAAGTCCACAGAGGTTTCCCCTGCAGACTTTCTGCTTCTATTATACCTATAGGGAAACCGCCAGCATTTCTGTAGGTATAATTGACATGCTGAGAGTTCCAAAACTGCAATGGTTTTGGTAATCGCAGCATATCCACTGCGAATATTTTTCCACAACGTGTGAAAGCGATTCACTTTGCAGGAACTGTAAAACGTGATATGGCCCACAGCCTAAAACAGTACGTGGCTGTGTGGCAATAACCGGAGCAAAGATTTTTCACTCAAATAAGGAGTAGTACTTATTACTAGAGATGAGCGAACACTAAAATGTTCGAGGTTCGAAATTCGATTCGAACAGCCGCTCAATGTTCGTGTGTTCGAATGGGTTTCGAACCCCATTATAGTCTATGGGGAACAGATACTCGTTAAGGGGGAAACCCAAATCCGTGTCTGGAGGGTCACCAAGTCCACTATGACACCCCAGGAAATGATGCCAACACCTCTGGAATGACACTGGGACAGCAGGGGAAGCATGTCTGGGGGCATCTAACACACCAAAGACCCTCTATTACCCCAACATCACAGCCTAACAACTACACACTTTACACACTCAATACCACCTCTCTGACAGTAGGAAAACACCTTGAAACATGTGTATTTGGCACTTGCAGTGAGGAGAGCTTGTCACCAGCAGTGAATTTGGCCCTTGTAGTAAGTTGAGGTTGGCACCAACATTTGTTTTGAAAATCAGGGTGGATTGAGCCTCTAACCAGCAGAGTTTGGGCAAATTCATGGTGGAGGGAGCCTCTAAACACCCCAGTTTGGGCAAATTCATGGTGGAGGGAGCCTCTAAAAACCCCAGTTTGGACCAATTCATGGTGGAGGGAGCCTCTAACCAGCCCAGTGTGGGCAAGTTCATGGTGGAGGGAGCCTCTAAAAAACCCAGTTTGGACCAATTCATGGTGGAGGGAGCCTCTAACCAGCCCAGTTTGGGCAAATTCATGGTGGAGGGAGCCTCTAAAAACCCCAGTTTGGACCAATTCATGGTGGAGGGAGCCTCTAAACAGCCCAGTTTGGGCAAATTCATGGTGGAGGGAGCCTCTAACCAGCAGAGTTGGTGGAAATCAGGGTGGAGGGAGCCTCTAACCAGCAGAGTTGGGGGAAATCAGGGTGGAGGGAGCCTAGTATTAGCAGAATTGTGCAACGCTTATGGTGGATGAGTATGAGGATGCGGAGGAATTGGAGAGGTTGAGTACAGACATGGAGTTTCATGTTGGGGTGCTTTACACAGGTGGGCACAAAAATGACGGCTCTACCCAGTGGTGGTTCATTTTTATCAAAGTGAGCCGGTCGGCACTCTCAGCTGACAGACGGGTGCGCTTGTCAGTGATGATGCCACCGGCTGCACTGAACACCCTCTCAGATAGGACGCTGGCGGCAGGACAGGACAGCACCTCCAAGGCATATAGGGCAAGTTCAAGCCACAGGTCCAACTTCGACACCCAATACGTGTAGGGCGCAGAGGGGTCGGAGAGGACAGGGCTGTGGTCGGAAAGGTATTCCCGCAACATGCGCCTATACTTCTCACGCCTGGTGACACTAGGACCCTCCGTGGCGGCACTTTGGCGAGGGGGTGCCATCAAGGTGTCCCAGACCTTAGACAGTGTGCCCCTCGTTTGTGTGGACCGGTGAGAACTTGGTTGCCTACTGGAGGAACTGCCCTCCCTGCCGCCAACGTCACATGCTGGAAACATCTCCATCATATTCTGCACCAATTGCCTGTGGCAAGCATTGATGCGATTGGCCCTCCCCTCTACCGGAATAAAAGACGAGATGTTGTTTTTATACCGGGGGTCAAGGATAGCAAAGATCCAGTACTGGTTGTCCTCCATGATTTTGACAATACGCTTGTCGGTTGTAAAGCACCCCAACATGAACTCAGCCATGTCTGCCACAGTGTTAGTTGGCATGACTCCTCTGGCCCCACCGGAAAGTTCAATCTCCATTTCCTCCTCATCCTCCATGTCTACCCATCCGCGCTGCAACAATGGGACGATTCGAAGTTGCCCGGAAGCCTCCTGTATCACCATCACATCCTCAGAGCTCACCCTCCTTGTGGACTCCTCAAAGACCCGTAGGATGTCACAAAGGTCTCTCATCCATGGCCACTCATGGATGTGAAACTGAGGCAGCTGACTTAGTGGCACCCTAGGGTTTTGTAGCTGGTATTCCATCAAAGGTCTCTGCTGCTCAACCACTCTATTCAACATCTGAAACGTTGAGTTCCAGCGTGTGGGGACGTCGCACAAAAGCCGGTGTTGTGGCACATGCAGGCGTTGCTGGAGAGATTTTAAGCTAGCAGCGGCTACTGTCGACTTGCGAAAGTGGGCGCACATGCGCCGCACTTTCACCAGTAGCTCTGGAACATTGGGGTAGCTCTTTAGGAAACGTTGCACCACTAGGTTGAAGACGTGGGCCAGGCATGGAACATGTTGGAGTCCGGCAAGCTCCAGAGCTGCTACCAGGTTCCGGCCGTTATCACAAACGACCATGCCTGGGCCCAGGTGCAGCGGCTCAAACCATATTGCCGTCTCATCGAGGAGGGCATCCCTCACCTCGGAGGCAGTGTGCTGTCTGTCCCCCAAGCTGATCAGCTTCAGCACAGCCTGCTGACGTCTACCAACGCCAGTGCTGCAACGTTTCCAACTCGTAGCTGGGGTCAATCTAACAGCGGAGGAGGAGGCGGTGGCGGAGGAGGAGGCGGTGGCGGAGGAGGAGGCGGTAGAGGAGGAGGAGGAGGGGGGTGTTCTTCTCGTGTCCCTGCCAGGAATGTTAGGCGGGGAGACGAGGTACACCGGGCCAGTTTGGGAAGCAGTCCCAGCCTCAACTACATTCACCCAGTGTGCCGTCAGTGAAATGTAGCGTCCCTGTCCGCATGCACTTGTCCACGCGTCAGTGGTCAAGTGGACCTTTGTGCAAAGCGCGGAACTAAGGGCCCGCCTGATGTTGAGTGACACGTGCTGGTGCAAGGCGGGGACGGCACACCGGGAGAAGTAGTGACGGCTAGGGACGGCATAGCGAGGTGCCGCAGTTGCCATCAGGTCCAGGAAGGCGGGAGTTTCAACAAGCCGGAACGCCAACATCTCCTGGGCCAGCAGTTTAGCGATGTTGGCGTTCAAGGCTTGCGCGTGTGGGTGGTTAGCAGTGTATTTCTGCCGCCGCTCCAATGTCTGAGAGATGGTGGGTTGTTGTAAAGAAACGCCTGATGGTGCCTTTGATGGTGCAGGAGAAGGAGATAAGACAGGACCAGGGGAGGATGAGGTAGAAGTCAACAAAGTGGCGGAGGCAGATGAAGTGGTGTCCTGGCTCGTCCTCTGGAGTGCATCGCCAGCACAGTCAGCAGTGGCAGTGGCAGAGGCAGAGGCAGTGGCAGAGGCAGTGGCAGTGGCGTGAACGGCAGGCGGCCTTTGTCCTGCCGTTGCTGCCTGCCACTGATTCCAGTGCTTGGATTCCAAATGACGGCGCATTGAAGTGGTGGACAGGTTGCTCTTCTCAGAGCCCCTAATCAATTTCGAGAGGCAAATTGTGCAGACAACACTATATCTGTCCTCGGCGCATTCCTTGAAAAAACTCCACACCTTCGAGAAACGTGCCCTCGAGGTGGGAGTTTTTCAGGGCTGGGTACGAACTGGAACATCTTGGGAGATTCCGGGTGTGGCCTGGCTTCGCCTAAGCTGCTGACCTCTGCCTCTGCCTCTAGCTACCCTTTTTGGTGCTGCACTTGTTTCAACATCCACACTACTTTCCCCGCTTGACATCCCCCCTGTCCAGGTCGGGTCAGTGTCCTCATCATCCACCACTTCCTCTTCCAACTCCTGTCTCATCTCCTCCTCCCGCACAATGCGCCGGTCAACTGGATGCCCTGACGGCAACTGCGTCACATCATCGTCGATGAGGGTGGGTTGCTGGTCATCCACCACCAAATCGAACGGAGATGGAGGAGACTCTAGTGTTTGAGCATCTGGACACAGATGCTCCTCTGTTAGGTTCGTGGAATCGTGACGTGGAGAGGCAGGTTGAGGGACAATGAAAGGAGCGGAGAACAGCTCTGGGGAGCAGGGACAGTTTGGGTTATTGTTCTGTAAAGCTTCGGAATTTTGGGAGGAAGGAAGACAAGACTGTTGGGTAATAGGAGGAGAGGAGGCAGAGTCTGACTGGCTGCTGGACAATGTGCTGTAAGCGTTCTCTGACAGCCATTGCAAGACCTGTTCCTGGTTCTCGGGCCTACTAAGGTTTGTACCCTGCAGTTTAGTTAATGTGGCAAGCAACCCTGGCACTGTGGAGTGGCGCAATGCTTGCTGCCCCACAGGAGTAGGCACGGGACGCCCTGTGGCTTCACTGCTACCTTGCTCCCCAGAACCATTCCCCCGACCTCGCCCACGGCCTCGTCCACGTCCCTTTCCGGGAGCCTTGCGCATTTTGAATTCCTAGTTAGAAATTGGCACTGTATACCAGTAGTAAAAATTGTGGGTGCACGTAACCCCAATATATTCTTTGAATTACCAGTCAGAAACTGGCACTATATGGCAGTAGCAAGAAATGAGGGTATTTGTATTCCCAATATATTCTTTGAATTCCCAGTCAGACAATGGCACTGTATACCAGTAGTAAAAATTGTGGGTGCACGTAACCCCAATATATTCTTTGAATTACCAGTCAGAAACTGGCACTATATGGCAGTAGCAAGAAATGAGGGTATTTGTATTCCCAATATATTCTTTGAATTCCCAGTCAGACAATGGCACTGTATACCAGTAGTAAAAATTGTGGGTGCACGTAACCCCAATATATTCTTTGAATTCCCAGTCAGACACTGGCACTATATGGCAGTAGCAAGAAATGAGGGTATTTGTATTCCCAATATATTCTTTGAATTCCCAGTCAGACAATGGCACTGTATACCAGTAGTAAAAATTGTGGGTGCACGTAACCCCAATATATTCTTTGAATTACCAGTCAGAAACTGGCACTATATGGCAGTAGCAAGAAATGAGGGTATTTGTATTCCCAATATATTCTTTGAATTCCCAGTCAGACAATGGCACTGTATACCAGTAGTAAAAATTGTGGGTGCACGTAACCCCAATATATTCTTTGAATTACCAGTCAGAAACTGGCACTATATGGCAGTAGCAAGAAATGAGGGTATTTGTATTCCCAATATATTCTTTGAATTCCCAGTCAGACAATGGCACTGTATACCAGTAGTAAAAATTGTGGGTGCACGTAACCCCAATATATTCTTTGAATTCCCAGTCAGACACTGGCACTATATGGCAGTAGCAAGAAATGAGGGTATTTGTATTCCCAATATATTCTTTGAATTCCCAGTCAGACAATGGCACTGTATACCAGTAGTAAAAATTGTGGGTGCACGTAACCCCAATATATTCTTTGAATTCCCAGTCAGACACTGGCACTATATGGCAGTAGCAAGAAATGAGGGTATTTGTATTCCCAATATATTCTTTGAATTCCCAGTCAGACAATGGCACTGTATACCAGTAGTAAAAATTGTGGGTGCACTTAACCCCAATATATTCTTTGAATTACCAGTCAGAAACTGGCACTATATGGCAGTAGCAAGAAATGAGGGTATTTGTATTCCCAATATATTCTTTGAATTCCCAGTCAGACAATGGCACTGTATACCAGTAGTAAAAATTGTGGGTGCACGTAACCCCAATATATTCTTTGAATTACCAGTCAGAAACTGGCACTATATGGCAGTAGCAAGAAATGAGGGTATTTGTATTCCCAATATATTCTTTGAATTCCCAGTCAGACAATGGCACTGTATACCAGTAGTAAAAATTGTGGGTGCACGTAACCCCAATATATTCTTTGAATTCCCAGTCAGACACTGGCACTATATGGCAGTAGCAAGAAATGAGGGTATTTGTATTCCCAATATATTCTTTGAATTCCCAGTCAGACAATGGCACTGTATACCAGTAGTAAAAATTGTGGGTGCACGTAACCCCAATATATTCTTTGAATTACCAGTCAGAAACTGGCACTATATGGCAGTAGCAAGAAATGAGGGTATTTATAACCCCAATATATTCTTTGAATTCCCAGTCAGACAATGGCACTGTATACCAGTAGTAAAAATTGTGGGTGTATATAGCCCCAATCCTATTGCTAGGGGACTTGCAGGGTATTTCTGGGGTGAAGGTGGGGGGGCACACCGTTGGAACGGGTATCGGGGTATATATCGGGTATACGGGAATACACTGACAGTGTATTCCATTCAGGATCCTGGGAAAGCTGGGTTGCGGCGATTGAGCCCGTCAGTGCCACGTTACACTGACAAGCTTCTCCCTGGAATTTAGCTCTTACAAGAGCTGTTGTGGTTGTCTTCTCCTTCCTATCCTAGCCTGTCCCTGCCTACCCAGAATCTAAGCCCTAGCTAGCTGGACGGAAACCTCCGTCCTCGGTGAATTGCAAGCTCAGAATGACGCGAACCTGGGCGGCGCTGTTCTTTTAAATTAGAGGTCACATGTTTTCGGCAGCCAATGGGTTTTGCCTACTTTTCTCAACGTCACCGGTGTCGTAGTTCCTGTCCCACCTACCCTGCGCTGTTATTGGAGCAAAAAAGGCGCCAGGGAAGGTGGGAGGGGAATCGAGTAATGGCGCACTTTACCACGCGGTGTTCGATTCGATTCGAACATGCCGAACAGCCTAATATCCGATCGAACATGAGTTCGATAGAACACTGTTCGCTCATCTCTACTTATTACTAAGGCATAATAAATCGGAGCCACTGCTGATATTTAACAATGTTCAAATGATTCTAATAATACAATGTATGTTTATACTGTAGTAAAATATAGAATGTACATGTTTCATTATAATCACAACAGCCGTTAGTTTGATGTGAGCTATTTCTATTAACAATGTAATATGATTGATTGATTGATTGATTGATTGATTGAATTTTTATTTCTATGTGAAACAAATAAAGTGGCAGTTTCCAGAGATAAGCGAAAAAGAAAATGGCTCCAAATATTATTTCACTCTGTCACCAGAGGGCGCTTTTCAAGAAAGAGAAAAAAAAAGTTATATCTTCTGTACATATTAATTGACTACTGAAACTCTTAAACGTATGAGGTCAACAACTGTATGTGGAAGTAATTTTATTGCAAAATACTTATACCTTAAATAACACTAATATTATAAATATCATTTGTTGATTTCTCTGTAACCATTTAAATATCTAAACATGTAATTGGTGATATCTATGAAAAAATCCATAAAAAATTTCAAAACATTGTTGACTCATTAAGTAAAAAATATATTTCTCCAAATCATAAGTATATACAGCGTATACAGAGGCGTAACTAGGAATGGCAGGGCCCTGTGGCGAACTTTTGACATGGGGGCCCCCGCCCCCTCACACAGTATTATGTCCCTTAGTGTCCCCTGCACACAGTATTATCCCCCATAGTGGCCCCTGCACACAGTATTATCCCCCATAGTGTCCCCTGCACACAGTATTATACCCCATAGTGGACACCCATAAACAATTATTATACTCTGGGGTCTTTTCAGACCCCAGAGTATAATAATCAGAGACCCAGGGGGAGAAAAACATAAAAAAAACCCACTGTTACTCACCTATCTCCTGGCTCTGCTGCAGTCCTCCGCTGTCGGCCTCCGCTGTAGTCCATCTTCAATGACGTCAGACGTTACATGACCCGGGACACAGGCCAGAGTCATAAGACGTCAGACGACTAGGCCTGAAACCTGCCCGGATCGTGGAGAGGTAAGTAACAGTGTTTTTTATGTTTCTTACCTCTCTCCGGTCTCCGATCATTATACTCGGGGGTAGCGGCTGTCGCCGGGCCACTAATGTCCTGGGCCCTGTGGCACCTGCCTCTGCTGCTACAGTGGTAATTACGCCACTGAGCGTATAGTCCAGTCTAAGAAGAATACAGAGTAAGAGTACAGAGTAGTGAGGACATCTCTCTTTGGGGATCAGGCCACTATGAAGCTCAAATTCCTCATTGATGACGAAGAAGAGGAACATATAAGCGGCCTATCACATAGCAGGTAATGTATGAGGTGCAGGGTTTTTTATTTAATTTAGCTTTTATAGCTTATGGTTTCATTTAACCTTAATTTTACAAAAATAAAAAAAGATATATAAAGCTATATATGGTATATATACGGTAGCATTATATAGAAATGACATTGTAACTTATTCTGATCAGTATTATTTTATTTCACTGCACTACTTTGCATGCCTTAAATTTAAAAAGTGTCACGGGGAAAAAAAAACGTAAATGTAATTTTTTTTAATCTTTTTTTACAGAATTATGTATTATTACTCAGATATAGCGACTCATGACATGACATGACAGCTACATATCATATACATGATTCTTAACAGATTTAGAATGATCCAGAAAACAAAACAAAATTATCTAGAATCATCATCAAACTCATTAGATCATCACTGGGCTGAGTTTCCACAGTGTTTTTTTATTAAAAACTGCATGCAGGTTTTAATTGTAGTAATGCCTCCCACATGTCACTATACAATCCCCCTGTATGCTAACAGCCATTAAATTAAAACCTCTGGTTTACTAGCATAGTACAAATGTATTACTCAGCCGCAAATAAAAACTGCATGCAGTTCTGAAATAAAAAAGCATTGTGTAAACCCAGCCTTACAGGAACAAAGACAGAGTCCGCCCTTCCCCCAGATACAAGTTGTCTAACTATGTGAGAGGAAAAACAAGCCACCCCTCCCGAACCAGATGGATGAGCGACTCAACCACCGCCCACAGGAGAAACATGAGCACTGAGCCTAACCCTCCCCCACCATCTAATCTAGAGATATGAGCAGTACACAAACTACCACACAGAAAAACAGAGATAACGCCACCCCCTCACTATTAAGACTGTTAAAGACCACAGAACCTGTGCCCCCTCCTCATACATGGAGATCAGGAACCACAGCAGGGACCTTTTCCTTCCCCACCCTCACAGGCAATTAAGGCAGACATGATACAGCCCTTCCTATGAGCCACAAACAGAAATGTTCAGCATGCCCGGCCTGTCCCTTACATATTGCCTAGATAAAGTGCTGAGTCATGTAAAAGGTCATGGTACTGTGCACATGTAACATGTACGTATAACATGCACCGTACTCCACTACAGAAGCAAAAACAGGAGAACACTTAGCAGCACATCTACTGAACAGGAGTTGTTCATAATGTTAGCGCCATTATTTATTTACATCGCTCTTTTAACTCCTTAATGACCTCCAATACATCCTTTTATGACTTTATTCTACAGTATATGGCATTATTCTATGTATCCTGTGTTACCCAAGGATTCAAGTGCAGGGGAGCCATTAAAAGCCTCAGAGGGCCCAGCTTGGGCCCAGACCACAATGAAGACTTGTTCACAACATGTCTGAGCACACCGGTTTCCCATTATACTCCTGTTGTGTCAGTAACCCGACACAGTAATCATGTTCCCTTTTGTGCCACAGTCTCCCACAAAGAATCCCTCTTTGAATATAGGGTGATTTCACATGGAGTAACGCTCCACGTGTCAGAGTGACTGCTGTAAAACAGAATCCCATTGACTTCAATGGGTGCCGTCTTACACTCCGATCACGCCGCACAGAAAACTAATGATTACGATTATGAAGTCTTCCTTCTTCTGTTCCTTAGCTGCTATGGACTCCTAGTATATCTTCTCCTCTCAGCTTATGTGTGTCTGCTTCCGTAATATATTACTATGTATTATCCTGTATGTGTATTACTATGCTGCTGTAACATACTGAAATTTCCCCACTTTGGGACTATTAAAGGATTGTCTTATCTTATCTCATCTTATCTTACACGCGATACACATTGAAATCAATGGGAGGCTTTTTAACCCATTGATTTCAATGTGTAGCACGCGTAAGACAGCACCCATTGAAGTCAATGGGATTCTGTTTTACAGAGGTCACTCTGACATGTGTTTACGTGTCAGAATGAGCGGAGCGTTACTCCGTGTGAAAGCAGCCTATATGCTGCTACGTTTGACGTTAAAAGGTTAATATTAATATTTAATATTCGCCTTTCTAGCAGTGAAAGGTTAAGCATCATAAATCTTCTTCCCTGTGTCTCTCCAGTGCACTAGGGGGCAGGGGTAATACTTTTACAATGCACTGACTTCTAGCTTTTAATTCTTTTAACTCAGGACCAAGCCAATTTTAAATTTTATGTTTTACTATTTTACTCCTTACTTTCCAAACACCATAACTTTTTTATTTTTTCCTTTGACTTTACTATATGAGGGCTTTTTTGAGAGATAAAATGTATTTTGCAATGGAAAGCAGGAAAAAATTCAGAATAGAGTAAAATTGTGGGGAAAAAAAACTGCAGATGTGCCATTTTTTTATGGTAAGTGTCTTATCAGGGGATATTCCCCACCACCCTCCCAATTAGGCCCATTCATTTGGGCTGTTAGGATCACATCCTCCATCTTGTATTTTGGCATCCATCTTTCTCTATCAAAGATAAGTGATTTGTCTCAAAAAGAAATTGGTTAGACTAATTAACATGGAGATGCTATGGGCTACAAGGAAATGGAATGCTAATGAATCCTTAACTAGCTGATCGACTTCAGGGCTGCACTTTTGTGTCAATGTAGAAGTGTGTAAACAGAGGATGTCTATAGTCTATTGCAGGGGTTCTCAAACTGCGGCCCGAGGGCCACATGCGGCCCGCCAAGCACTTCTGTCTGGCCCGCCGACAACGCCGGCAGGCGTGCATTTATAATGAAGCTCCTGGGAAGCTCGGGCCAGGCCATGGAGCGCACTTCACTTTACCTATTGGAGGGCACCACTCCCAATGTCTGTGCGACCTGCTCTGTCTCCGGCCCACTGTTTAAAAAGTTTGAGGACTTCTGGTCTATTGAATGTTAGATCCAAGAAGTGACACCAAGCCTTTGATGTCTAATTATCTTCGGAGCCTTGAGATACACATATACAGTGACGGTGAGGGGTAGCTTCCTGTTGGAGTGTAATAATTAGATTGAGATTACAGTAGGCTTTAGCCAATGGATAGAGGCTACCATTCCACATCCAATCCTGGTATGTTATGTTATAAGTCCAACCTGCTTTTTGTCTGTATAAAAACTACCTCTCTGTAACAATAAATCAGAATCCATTTTGATACACCACCATCTGTGTCTTTGTGGTTCTCCAGGCTAAAGGATGGCTGTAGCCAATCCAGGCCTGTTATTTAATTTGAAACTACAACAACATAAGCTCTGGGGGTCTTGTGCCCCTAACAGGGCCTAATCCGGAGCAGAATGCTGCGACTGGATACCGGTGCAATGCACCGTCATCCAGTTGCGGCTAGCCGCTTTTTGGACCGGAATCTGAGGTGGCCTCCGCATCAAATTCCGGTCCAAAAAACTCACGTGTGAACTTACCCTAAGGCTCCTGGGCCCAAGTATGGCTCCATCCCCTGCACCTGCTCAAGATAAACCCAGGTGCCTAGTGGCAGATGTCTAGTCAGGTCTTTAATGACTATGATCAGAGGAGCCTGAACACATCATGGTCACTGGGGTAATTGGGGTAATTGGACACACATTGGGAACTACACATTGGGTAATGGATGTGCCAGTAATATAGTCAGGGACTGCAGTCAACAATGGGGACTTACAAGGGCTCCAGGATTTCTGCACAGTTATGCTAAGTTGCCACTAGAGTTCGGGTTTCCGTTCTTCGGGTCCATATGGGAACCCAAAAGACGGAAACCTTGTCCACTTAAAAAGTGGTTATAAACCATAATGGGTCCACCGGGTTGCCACCATGTGTCTGCTGATTTTATACTGAAACCGACATAAACCTGGGCTAAGTGTTGCCTCTACAGCAGGAATAGGATCCAGCTGGTTCATAGAAACAGAGGAAAACAAGATGCTGACATGTATGCCCCTTCAGTAAAACTGCCTTATCAAGCACTCGACTTTTTGCCCCACTGTTCAGCACCATTTCCAGTAGATGAAGGTGGTACAATAATGACATCATTGCTCTGCCTTCAACTTTCCTGCATAGTTTCATAGAAGACTCTAGGCTGGTAGCAGGTTATGAACACTGAGCACAACATTATAAATTGCAAGGAAGAATACTGCATATCTTCCTTTGGATGACATACAGTTGCATCAAACATTTCTTTTGGCAAGTCTACTCTGTAGTGCCTGCACCATTATAGACTATATATGCATTGAGATAGTCAAGACCTATAAGTACGTGGGCATGCTCCTCAATAATAAACTGGACTGGGCTGATCACCTGGATGCGCTGCACAGAAAGGGTCACAGCAGGTTCTACATGTTCGGGAGGCTGAGGGTCTTTGGAATCCAAGGGTCACTTCCTAGGGCCTTTTTACTCTGTGGTTGCTTCAGCCATCTTTTTTGGTGTGGCCTGCTGGGGGAGCAGTATATCAACTCACTCTCACCTTGACTACTGTAACTCCTTACTAATCAGCCTTCCCCTTACTAAACTCTCCCCTCTACAATCTATTCTGAATGCAGTGGCCAGGCTCATCTATCTAGTCTAGATGCTACAGCGATGCCTCAGGTCTGTGCCAGTCGCTACATTGGCTGCCTATTCATTATAGAATACAATATACAGTTATCACCCTCATCCTCAAGGCTCTCCATAGTGCCGCACCTCCCTACATTTCCTCCCTCATCTCTGTCTACTGCCTAACCTGTGCTTTCTGTTCACTCAGTGACCTAAGACTTACATCCTTTATTATCAGAACCTCTAACGCTTGTATACAAGACTTCTCCCAAGTTGCACCACTTCTCTGGAATGCTCTATCCCAGACAATCAGATTAACTCCCAATTTCTACAGTTTCAAGCACAAACTAAAGACACATCTTTTCAGACAGGCCTATCACAATTTCTAATGTAAACCCTTCCATACTGTAATTAGAATCCCTAAAATGAACCCTCCTTTCTTCACACTCCAACATTACCCCACATGATATGATGTTGTTTCAGGCTAACTTTATATGTCCAAGCACCATCCACATGTTAAAGGACACGACTGGTGACAGCTTATAAAGTTTTATGTCTGTGTAATGACAGTAACCTCTATTACAAAATTGTCTGACCATTGAGCAATTCTACCTCCGATGCTGCGCCTGCTACCTCTTGTGTCACTCCCTCTACCTTGTAGATTGTAAGCTCTTGTGAGCAGGGCCCTCAGTCCCATTGTGTGAAATGACTATTTCTTTGTAATGCCAAGGACCATAAAATAGGACCGCGCTTTACCCGTTCAAGTTAGATTAACTTCATGCAGTTTTATTGAGGTTCACAACACAACGTGTTTCGGGTCTCGTGACCCTTTTTCAAGTGTACAAGAACTCTTTCTGCTGGCTGGATGTGGACACATTCTTGTACCTTCTGCCTGTGTATGACCTGGCTTGCTTTACAGACCTCCTCTCTGTGATCCTGATTTGGCTACTCCTCTGACCTTGTGTATGACCTTTTGGCTTTCTCCTTACCTCCCTTTTGGATCCTGATTTGGCTACTCTGCTGACCTCCTGTGTATGACCCGGCTCTCCTGACTTTGCTGCTGCCTCTTCCCTCTGCTAACTTGTGACCTCCAGTTGACGACTCGACTTGCCTGACTACAAATTTGCTTCTTTGGCTTCTGCGTGTCTTCCTGGGATCACCTTCCTGCGCTCCTCCCATCCTGAACCAACCTGCTCTTCCGGACTTCACTCCAAGGTTAGCGTCTGGGTACTTCTGGGCCCTATTCCTTGGGGTTCAATGGGTGTGTGTCGCTCTCTGGGCAGTTGCGGATCTGGGCCTCAGACTTTTACCAAGTCCAACTTCACCATCAAGAGCTCTGGTGAAGAACTCTGGGGCCTGGTTCCACAATGGTTGGGGGAGCGTAACACACCCAGTACTGTTTTTGCCTAAGCGCTTGGGGATTCTAGTTGCCTTAGACCTTACAGAGTTGTTTATTGCATCAGGTTCCTCAGGACCAGAAGACGCTCACGGGTGCTCACGGGTGGACACTTTGCAAACCCATTTAAATAAATGGGTTTGAAAACTGACTGCCGGTTTTCGTCTTCTATCCAGTTTCTCGGGCAGAAGATGGAAACCTGAAAGCAAAGATCGGGCGCAGGTGTGAACTCGCCCTTAAAGTGTTTTCAATATGGATGTACAAACTGTACATGAAAATCATTTAAAAAAAAACACATTTGCCTGTTGTCAGATGAAACAATGGCTCATAGCAGGGTCTAAATAGGACAAAGGTAACTGGTGGAGGTTGCACAGATATATAATACAGTATGTGTACAAAAAGAGAAACACATGGCCCGCAAATCCCAACCTTATACATTGATCTAGTGCTTCTCAGCAACTGTGTTGCGGTTGTGGCGGTCGCTGTGCAGCGCCGCGCCCAGTAGAGTAGGGACCCACTATAAAGAGGTTGCCGTGAACTGGCTAGTGGGCTTATGCACAATGATCAATATGTATGCTAAGAACCTCATGTTCGGTATTGTAAAATTTGCTGAGAAGCACTACGATCAATGTATAAGGTTGGGATGTGCGGGCCATGTTTTTCTCTTTCTGCACATATGTAGTACAGTGGTGACATCCTCTCACACACCTACAATACATGAGGGGGGTGGATGACCAGCATTCCAAATTCACACAGATAATGACATGTTACCTTTATTCTGCTAGTCAGCATTATTACAGTGATACCAAATTTCTATAGTTTTGTAATAACTCCTCAAAAAAATCAAAAATTTGGGGAAAACAACTTTTGATACACACAACTATTTTATATTTCTGTGTACAGGTCTGCATAAGATGTTGTTTTTGGACAGAGGAATACCTTTTTTTACCTATAATACCTTTATATCAGATCTAGGGAAAGTGGGGTGATTTAAACTTTTTGTTTTTGTTTATAGTTTTCTTAACTTCTATCATGAGATCCCCTAGGGGTCTGATCGCTAATGCATTGCACAGTATTGTGAAATCCTTATGCTTCTATTATAGGATTCCTAGCACAGCCTGTAATAGAAGTGTACTGACAAGTCTGGGAGCCTTCAATAAGTATGCGGCTGACATAGCAACTGATTCCACCCCGGACCTCATTCTGGGCAAAGGCTATCTGTAGTAGGATGGCACCTCAGTAAGGTTTGATCTGAAAGGTTAATGCCCGAAATCTGTGAGGGAAACTAGGGCAACGAATAGGTGTAAAATTAAACTAAACAGTATAAAAGTTTGTCAGATTTTTAGACACTTTATAAAATCTGGCACAGTATAATACTGTCTGCTCTGAGTTTGCATTGTTTAAATATTTGACAGGGTTAGGCTAGGTTCACCACCCCGAAAGGAAACCTGATCCTCTTAAAAAAGTGGCTACCTGGGGAAACCTGTGAACCTCATAGACTATTTGGGGTCTGCCTGGTTTCCGCTTAGTTTCTGCCCGAAAAAGGGCAAAAAATGTGAAAAGAAAAGCAGCAGTTCTTATCTCTCTGCATTTTTTTAAGCGGAGAGCAGAACGGAATCCCTGAATGGAGAGCCAGTGCTGGAACATAGCCTTAGTTTATCTGCCGCACTGACTGCAAGGTGCACAGTTCTTGTAGGAGCAAAACAAGTCCAAATCATTACTCCTCCACTTAACACTTTGTGTGAATTGTTTGTGCTGATATACAGTGCTTTTTTTTAACATGGCGCTGTGAATTATGGTTAAACTTCTGCACTTTAGACTCATCTGCACAAAGGACCTTGTTTCAGAAGCCATGTGGCTTTGTAGAGATGCAACTTCACAAATTTAATCTGTGCTGCCATGTTCTTTTCACAACAAAGAGGATTTCTCCAGGCAACCCTTCCAAATAAGTCATACTTGTTCAGTCTTCTGTTTTGAATTTTTAACATTTAACATGCTAACTGTGGCCTAACATGAGGCTATTATATGTAGCTCTTTGATCTTTCTCACCTTTGTACGGTCTTACATTAGGATAAATTTGCAGGGACAATTGGAAAATTGTCAACTGTCTGAAATGTTTTTCACTGTAGAATAATGAACTTCAAGTGCACTCCTCAACACTGAAATTGCAACACCAAGAATGAAAGGTCTCTGGAAATCACAAGTTCAATAGACAAGTTAATGATATTCTTATTAAAAAAATAAAAGGAAACAAAATATTCAAAACCTCTTAATTTATTCATTATTGAGCATGCACATGCAGAAATACACACAATTACCTGCCTTAACATGCTATCAATAAGATTGTCTGAAGAACATTATACCATCTGGAATGTACTTTGGTACGCACCAAATCATCAAGATTGGCTGCTGGCATCACACTTTGCAATTGTCGACCAATTAATTTGCAGATGTGCATGATGACACTGCAGGTTATGGCATCATGTTTAAGCCACATTATTATTATTATTTATTTATTTATTTATTTATTTATTTATATAGCACCATTAATTCCATGGTGCTTTACATTTGGGGGTTACATACAATTTGGGGGTTACATACAATACACAGAATATACAGGTAGATATAATACTAACACTGACCGACTGGCACAGTGGGGTAGAGGGCCCTGCCCGCGAGGGCTTACAATCTATGAGGGAAGGGGAGTGGAGACAGAAGGAGAGGGGGAGACTGTACAGATGGCTGTGCGGTGATAGTGTTATTGGAGGTTGTAGGCCTTCCTGAATAGGTGAGTCTTCAGGGCCTTCTTGAACATGGGCTGCTTACAGAAGCACAAGCAACTTGCAACCTGGTGTTTTACTGTTGAAATGGCTCCTGGGTCACTTTGGAGAAATAGCCATACTACTGGTTCCACAACCAAATCAATGCCAAGCTGTTGCCAGTGTACCAGAAATGAAGAATATAGGGATCCAGCTACTGTACCTTACCCCACACCATAATCACGGGAGCATGACCAGTGTGACATTCCTATGCGAAGACTTCTTCATAGTGTTGCCCACATGGTCCAAACTAATCATTGGCTACCATTCTCCCAACCACAACAAAGTGTTGAACAGTTCTGACATAGTGACCTAAGCATGTAGCGATCTTCTGGTGTGATACACCAAGTATTTCAGTTCAAAGATTCTGTCCCTCTCAGTTTGGGTCAAAAGGTGATAACTAGTACATGGATGAACGGGAGGCATCACACTATAATCCCACAGCAATTGATCAGAATTTTGAAGTTTCATGTGGCTAAAAAGCTCTGCTTTCAATCTGGCTTTTATGATCCTCCCACATGACACTATGTACATTATGTACAAATCTTAGTTACACCTGCTACTTCCTCAATTTGCATAATCCTGTGGCTTGGTATTGAAATTTTAATGTTGAGGAGTGTAGTTTGGAAATGGTCTGATAACCCTTCCAAGATTGATAGGAAACAAAAATTGCTCCTTCTAAAATCTTTGCTGATGTCTTTGCTGCTAGGCATTGGGTTAAGATATACCTGAATGTTCCAGATCAGTAAATGAGGCAAACTTCTACTTTTATAGAGTTGATCACACTTAAAGGGCATTTGCTATGCAGCACCTTTTAATTCCTATGCAAGCAGTTGCACTAACTTTTTCTTACCATGTTTATGCATTTTGGCCAAGTTTTTGTTCAATAATGTATTACACAGTGGAATCTGAGGTTGTCAGACCTTCTAAGGACCAGATCTCTTGATACACAAAACCTTAGAATTCAAAGGTGGTGTACTTTGTTTTTCTCATGACTTTCACTTAGCAGGTTAATATGTAGTGGGGTGTAAATTGTTATGACCTAACTGAAAAATTGAGCACAAGTAAAGAGCTCATGGTTTCGGTTATCCCTCAATAGAAACCTCTTTAATAAAAAAAAAATTATCTCTAAGCATATCTACAGTGTATATTCTGCAGAACTGGAGAAAAATGTGGTACTATTCCGTTATCGGGCCAGCAGCAGCGCAGTTCAGCAGCAGCTTTCGGGACAGCAGTTCAGCAGCGGGAATTACAATGACATCCGAGGACTGCTGGCCCGATGCTTGTGCCCAGTAACCAGTACATCGATGACCCCCCTCCCCCATCCTTCTCCTCCTGCCAGTGCTGCCCCCCAGCTCTCCTTACATCTTCCCCGTACCCTCTCCCCGCCACACGACTAGGCCTCACCTCAGCGCTAGTACCGAGACCGAAAGGAAAGACACCGGGGCTCAATCCAGGCCCTGACAAGAAACACGCCGACTATAGGAACGGTGAGCTACAGCGAGCCGGAGGGACAAACTTTCTGCAGCGTCCGGCGGCTATCTAGTAGCATTCATTGCTCAAGATTTACGGTGAGGCCTATTACAGGGAGAGGGTACGGGGCAGATGTAAGAAGAGCTGGGGGGCAGCACTGGAAGGAAGAGGAGGATGAGGGCATCGATCGATGTACTGCCTACTACACACAAGCACGGCCTCTATCATCGGGCCAGCATCGGCTTAGTCATGTGGCGGGGAGAGGGTACGGGGTAGATGTAAGGAGAGCTGGGGGGCAGCACTGGAAGGAGGAGGAGATGGAGGGGGGGTCATTGATGTACTGGCTACTGGGCACAAGCATCGGGCCAGCAGTCCTCGGATGTCATTGTAATTCCCGCTGCTGAACTGAACTGCTGTCCCGAAAGCTGGTGCTGAAATGCGCTGCTGCTGGCCCGATAACGGAATAGTACCAAAAATGTATTATTTGATGTCTCCGATAGCCTTCAATTTAAATTATATATAATAATAATACATTTTATTTCTATAGCGCCAACATATTCCGCAGTGCTGTACAATTTGTAGGGTAGGGTAAATTGAAGAAGTGTTATAAAAAAAGAGATGTAAGTGTGATTTTACTTCAGAATTACATATTATTACGCAGATTTAGTGAATCATCTGCTTGATGTTATATATGGGATTTTTAATACAGATTCAGAATGGTCTAGAAAACAAAACGCAATGATCTAGAATTAGTGCTGCACTCAGAAAACAATTGTTAACAGGAACAAGGGCAGAGTCCGCCCTTCCCCAGATACATGAGCTGCAGAAGCATGTGAGAGGAAATAAACCAACCCTCCCCCACACACAGATGAGAGACTCAACCTCCACACAAAGCGGAAACATGAGCAGCGAGCCTAACCCTCCCCCACCACCTAATCTGGAAACATGAGCAGCACAGAAAGAACAGACAAATAACGCCACTCCCTCACTATATAAGACTGTAAAAAAACACAGAACCTGGGCCTCTCCCTCATACATGGAAATCAAAGGCCCGCAGCAGGGTCCTTGCCTATTCCCCACTATACAGACAATTATTACAGACATGATATACAACTCTCAAATGAGCCACAAATAGAAATGCTCTGCATATGCTCTCGGTCTATCCCTTACATATCACATAGGTTATAAAAAAACCCTAGCCCTCCTCACTGGACAGGTGGACTATACAGTATTTTGTAGTGCAAATACTTTCATATGAAAAGGGCCCTTAAACGGTAATAAGAAATGTAAGATATAATTTTTAGAAAATCCCGATAATTTAATATAAAATACATTTTCTTGCACATACATTATCTGAAAACAAAAACCTTACACTTGTTACTTGTTAATCTGAAGAAGTAATTTAACAGTATATTCAATGTGAAAGATGAAGAATGTAAAATGTTAATCTAATTATAAAATAATCTTTCATAAAAGTAAATAAATTTAATCTATATTTATGCGGCAACAGAGTATTTTATATTTAACTTCACACAGTCATATAAATGAATACCATTTACTAATCTATGGCTACGGAAAGGCAGGGAGGCAAAAAGAAAACATTTAGCTGGTTCTGAAGGGGTTAAGATTTCTTACACCATACCATGTAGAATGACTACACAAGGCTGACTGTGCCGGTGCTGGAGTACTTCCAGCCACTGCCAAGCGAACATTAGCAACACTCAAGGAGGATTAGTAATCTTTGTGTACACACCGATTGCTACAATACCTTCAATGCCATTGTTCAGGATTTTCAGACATTAAAAACGGATACATGTATAGAAGGTGAAACTTATAGAATGCCGTAGTTTATCATACTTGCTGATTTACACAACCAAGTCTCAGCCATAAAACTTGATCTGTGTGTGTGTGCTGGGTTTACCAATCTGAACAGTATGTGCGGAGAGGACAGACTCCTGTGAGTCCTTGAGAGTCCTTGAGTAATTACAGTACAGAAGAGTATTTGGCAGGGACACGAAGCATCATAGACAACAAGGAGTCTGTCTCCTTACAAACCGATCAAGCCAGTAAATCTGGACTGAGTTTAATAGCCAAGACATGGGAATAAGAGTCATTCGCACCAGGAGGGGCTGGTAAAATGTTGCTTAATGATAAATAATACAATATTTTCTTGTTTCTGCAATTTATCTGCCTTTGGGCTAGGCTTTCATGGTATCCTAAAGTCCTCCTCTACATGGTATAATAACAGCATCCTCTAAGCTGTTACTGTACATTGCAGCAAGTAAGTCACTAATGAGTAATCCATACGCCCAGTCATAGAGCTTATTCACACTTCCGTGATTCACAGACACAGACACAAATAGAGCATGAGTCCGTTTTTTTCATTGGGAAAATAACCTATTAAAATCAATAGGACTGTAGGCTATCCATGAAGAATGCGGACAACACATGTCTATGAATCATTGCCTTCTTCCGCCTCCGACAGCTGCTTTGACAACAGTTCTGTAATGCTTTGCCTTCTGTAAAATGTTAATGAACCAGGAAGATATGGATGAGCAATGCAATGCATAGAGGGCGGGTTTCTATAAAGCATTAACAATTTGTTGGAATCAAATTTACACCTTTACTGAAGCAATGGTGCCAAGTATAGGTGGCCTAGTAAAAGCCATTGAAAGAGGGGGATTCCTGAATCCTACTCATACGGTATAAGATTTGTGCTGCCAATGTACAAGGCTGTGGCTGTAAACAAGGACGTCCCTATTCACTGACAGAAAGCAGAGCTTTGGACAATGATAGACACCTACTTTGATAACTGTGCTTGTACAGTACAGTACAGCTCTACTTATGTACTGCCAGAAAAAAAAACCCTTTATCTCCTTTAGGAACTCAGACAATTCCTAGCGATTATTGTATTTGAAACCCTGTTTGCAGCAATCACTTCCATAAGAATGAAGGCGCTCCCTATAAAGATCACTCCGTGTTCACACTGGGTAATCATTTTTCAGTTTCAAGCCCTTATTAGCTGAAGGAACAGAGAATTCCCTGTATGAGCTGAAGCCACAATCACTGTGATTGTATTTATATCAGTGCCTGAATTAGCTGTCATCTGCTGGATGTGCTTGGACTGTGAATTACAGGCTATTTGTTTAGGCACTGGCAATGTCACTGTTTCTTTGTTTAGCAGGAAAGAGCTCGCAGCTGCTGCCCTGCAAGAGGAAGGAACTGGATAGAACCGGTTTCAACCAGCTCAGGCAAGTTCATCAGCTTAAACAGCCGCAGCAGACACCCACAATATGTGGAACAGACTCCGACAACACACCAAAGTGGAACGGGATGATGTGTAGCAACGCTTCTATAGTCTGCAGCAGAAAATTCTGTTATGGATCTCGCACTTATCTTTTACCTTTGAGACAGTCGGACTCATGTATGGAATAAAATACCGCCAACAAAGCTAAAACCATAAAACTCTAACTTTAATTTAGCAAAAGAGAATGGTGTACAGGTGCTTTACCTAAAATAACAGATCATTACAGTTCCCTTATATAATTACCTTTATATGAAACTACATTTATCAATAATCATCCTTTAACCTATATCACACTTTACATCTGTAAAGCGCTGCGAAATATGATGGCACTATAGAAGTAAGGCTCCGTTCACACGGAGTAACATGCAGCTCATTCTGACACGTAAACACAAAGAAAAAGACATTAATGTGTTAAGTCAAAAAAATTTGAGACAGGTTAAGGGTAAGTTCACACTACTGTTGGGGGCATAATACCCCCAGAGATATGCTGTCTGTAAAGGAAAATTAATTAACAGATCTGGATGAGCTAAGCCCACCCTGAAACCTGGAGAATCAACAGAGACACATGGTGGTTGGTGTTTCAAATGGATTCTGTTTAATGGTGGCTAAAACAACAGTATATATCACATGGCATAGACAAAACAGGATTGGCTAGTATAATTAGCATAACATCCATTGGTGGAGAAGTTTGTCAATAGCCCTGATGCATATCTATTGGCTAAGAAACTGGAGAGAGGTCACACCCCCCTGAGGGCTGAGTGGGGTGTGAGTTGTAGAAGACACATAGCCTCAAAGTCTAAAATGGAGTCTGTGAGCTCATGGTATGGTGACCGCATGATCACACAAAATGGCAGCTAACAGCACGTCTCAAATACAAAATGGAGGTTACACAAGCTGACATCCTCCACACTTCCCTCCTTGCACAATCAGTTAATTACCCCTCTCCTCCCCCTTTATCTTAAGAAGGGTCTTTCGTCTTTGATCTTTTCCTAACAATGCCCCTGTTCCCCGCCGATCTGTCTCCGTTCAATACACAGAGCATAGTGTCTACATAACCAGTCTGGCAAGTTCCAAACTGTTCATCGCTGGGAAATGGACAGATGGAACAATCTCAGCCCCTACCTCTATACACAATTTTTCATAAGATATTGTTAGCCCCCCACACTACCATTATCAAGGTCCATTGCTCTCAACAAACTTTAAATGATGCAAATGGAGCCCCCTCCATCTGCATTGACTCTAATGTGAAAAAAAAAAAAGAAAAACATGACAGAAGCTTTCTTTTGTAACTTTTTTTTACTTTTCTGATCAAAGAAAACGTAAATGCAGGAAGAAACTTCTGTTATGTTTTTTACATTACAGTCAAAGGGAATAGGATCTGTCTGAATCCATCATTGTCTTACCCTTCACATGGAGTATATACGCTGGCTGATTCTGAACATGTAAATGTTCCGAATCAGCGGTGTTTAAAACAGATCCCATTGCTTTCTATGGGAGCTGGCATACGTGCGCTTTTTCCAAAAGCAGCCCATTCATGCCGGCTCCCACAGAAAGCAATGGGATCTGTTTTAAATGCCGCTGATTCGAAACGTTTACACGTTCAGAATCAGCCAGCGTATACTCCGTGTGAAGGGGCCCTTAATGTCTGTTGCTCTCATGGTATGAGAGAGAAGAGCTGCGGAGGTTCATAACAGTGGTGTGAAGACATTTGACAAGTGGTGCATCTTTGTATGTTCTGAAACAAATACAAATGTCTGATACTTATCTTTTCATATCATATAATATAGGCATATCATATATGCCTATACCCCCTATATACTGGGGCAGAGAGTTCCAGAGCCTCGCTGTTCTTACTGTGAAGAATCCCCTTCTATGTTTCTGGTGAAATAATAATAATAATAATAATAAATTTTATATATATATATATATAGCGCCAACATATTCCACAGCGCTGTACAATTTGTAGGGTTCAAATACAGACAGAAAGATACATTACAAAGAAAGTAATTTCACACTATGGGACTGAGGGCCCTGCTCGCAAGAGCTTACAATCTATGAGGTAGAGGGGGTGACACAAGAGGTAGCAGGGGCGGCATTGCTTATGCAGAGGTCAGAAACTTTTGTAATAGAGGTTACTGTCATTACACAAACATAAAAGTTTATGAGCCGTCCACAGTCGTGTCCTTTAACATGTGGATGGAGCTTGGACCTATAAAGTTAGCATGAGATGACATCATATCATGTGGGGAAATGTGGGAGCGGGGACAGAGGAGGGTTAAGGGTTTACGTTAGAAATTGTGATAGGCTTGTCTGAAAAGATGTGTCTTTAGTTTGCGTTTGAAACTGTAGAAATTGGGAGTTAATCTGATTGTCCGGGGTAGAGCATTCCAGAGAAGTGGTGCAGCTCGGGAGAAGTCTTGTATACGAGCGTGGGAGGTTCTGATAATAGAGGATGTAAGTGTTAGGTCATTGAGTGAACGGAGAGTACGGGTTGGGCGGTAGACAGAGATGAGGGAGGAAATGTAGGGAGGTGCGGCATTATGGAGAGCCTTGTGGATGAGAGTGATAACTTTATATTTTATTCTATAATGTCTATGTAAAATCTATGTAAATGTCCACTGTGCATACAAAAGCCAATCCTATCACCAGAGAAGGATCACACTGAAATATACGTTTAGTCAACTAATTAATCTATTGCATCTATGAGTTTTAAAAAAATCAGCACAACATACAAACCCCTAGATATGGTATTTTAAGGTAGTCCTCTGCTGCCACGCCATATTATTCCACTGACATTTACAACAATTTCATAAATAGGATGAGATGGGATCAGGCACATTTATCACAATTTCAGAAGGAGACCATCAAAGTGGATGTTTGAAGATTTCCTTCTGTTCTCAGATCTTCTACAAATAATGCATTTCAGGTAAACACCACCTTTCATTAGATTCAAAGACTTTTATTTCTGGTAGCCATTTATCTCCTACACATTACTGACATGACATAAAAACATTACACAACATTTATTCGTGCAAATGGCCAGTTTGTTCAGAATATGGTTTTTAGACACAACCAGGAATGGAAAAAAACAAAGAGAGACCCTGGGTCCCATTGATAAACATTGGTCTACTAAAACAATTGGCCTTGTTGCCCAACCAATTACAGTGTAGTTTATACTGTCCCAGAGCAGTTTGGAGGTGGGCTGAGCATTTGTCTGAACTTTTTTAGGTGGTGCCTAGAGAACTCAACACTTGAATAAGATGTTCATTAAAGAGTCTGAAAACTCTGTAGCCAATAATTACAATAGAAATACCTTGTGAAATATTCTGTGCAATTAACAATAATGATTATGACGGTGTATCCAGATTCTTTGATGTTTGTGTGTATGAAAATGCATACTGCAATACAGCTAAAACAGCATAGTGGTATGGTTACATTGCTACATGATTCACGTAAAGAGAGCAGTGATCGGCTGTGTCGCTTATCTGCAGTATATCCCCAATTACACAGGGCGATGTGCAGGCGATGATCTGTACCTTTTATATTATCAAAGATGCAGTCAGATGACTGATGTGGGACTGACATTGGCATCTGGCTGGCAACATGATTAGAAAGGACAAATATTGTGGATGATCTCCTCATTTGTTCCTGAAAACTTGCCTAAATATTGGGCTCTCTAATAGGCATTTAAGATATCTCAGGCACAGGGGTCTGCTATGTTGGATCTTTAAACCATTGTTGATTGCAGTTGCTGACATAATTGGAGAGTCATTTATTAACTTCCCATCTCTGACACCATCTCTCTCACATTTTCTTTTTCTCGTGCACATACAACACCATTTTATAGGGAGACAGTTAAAGTATTAGTATGATTTGGAGTCTGCTCACTTACCATACAGTATGTGGAGGAAGTACTAAACAGCGACAGTATGAAACACTGGTTTGTGATACACAGGGGCTCACAAGGGAGACAAAAATATAGTATATCATACCTTTGTGTCTAAAATAATGGACAGCAACAGATCCATTTTTAAAAACATTGTAGCCTATGTAAACAGATGGCAATAGAGGCTTATTGGCATAGTAGAAATGCGTTACTCATAGCTGCGATTAAAAACTGCAGGCTGGATTTACACCGCACTTTTTGCTGAAGACTGTGTGCGGTTTGTAATTGCTGTGTGCGGTTGTTAAATGATCATTATCATACAGGTGATATGCAAGTAACGTGCTTGTCGCCACTGCAATTAAAAATTGCGCACAGCAAAAAAGCACCTTGTGATCCCATCCTTAGGCTCCATTCACACGGAGGAAGTTGGCGCTGATTCTGGAGCAGAATCCGTGTCAGAATCAGCGCCAACTTCCTCCATGTGAATGGACCCTTAACCCCTTCCCGCCGATGGCATTTTTTGATTTTCGTTTTTCGTTTTTGACTCCCCTCCTTCTAAACCCCATAACTTTTTTATTTCTCCGCTCCCAGAGTCATATGAGGTCTTAATTTTTGCGGGACAATTTTTTCTTCATGATGCCACCATTAATTATTCTATATAATGTACTGGAAAGCAGGAAAAAAATTCAGAATGGGGTGGATTTGAAGAAAAAATGCATTTCTGCGACTTTCTTACGGGCTTTGGTTTTACGGCGTTCACTGTGCAGCCAAAATGACATGTCCCCTATATTCTGTGTTTCGGTACGGCTCCAGGGATACCAAATTTATATGGTTTTATTTACATTTTGACCCCTAAAAAAAATTCCAAAACGGTGTTAAAAATTTTTTTTTCTAAAAGTCGCCATATTCCGACGGCCGTAACTTTTTTATACATAGGTGTACGTGGATGCATAGGGCGTCTTTTTTTGCGGGGCCGGGTGTACTTTTTAGTTCTACCATTTTCGGGAAATGTTATTGCTTTGATCACTTTTTATTCAAATTTTTATCAGAATTAAAACAGTGAAAAAACGGCGGTTTGGCACTTTTGACTATTTTTCCTGCTACGGCGTTTACCGAACAGGAAAAATATTTGTATAGATTTGTAGAGCGGGCGATTTCGGACGCGGGGACACCTAACATGTATATGTTTCACAGTTTTTAACTACTTTTATATCTGTTCTAGGGAAAGGGGGGTGATTTGAACTTTTAATACTTTTTATATTTTTTTATATTTTTTTTTACTTTTTTTTTTATTTTTTTTTTGCATTTATTAGACCCCCTAGGGGTGTTGAACCCCAGGGGGTCTGATCACTAATGCAATGCATTACAATGCTAATGCATTGCAATGCATTGCAAAAAAGCATCATCTCTTTTGCAGGCTGTATACACCAGCCTGCAAAAGAGAGAATTTGCAGACCGGCTGGGAGCCTTTAACAAGGCTTCGGCTGTCATGGCAACGGGGGGTCGGCCCTGGATCATGCTCCAGGAGCCGGCGATCCCTGCCAAAATGGCGGCGCCCATGCGCCGCCGAGAAAATGGCGCCTCCGGCGCCTTTGACAGCAGCGCCGGAGGGGTTAATGCCTCCGATCGGTCCAGGGACCGATCGGAGGCATTAGAGCCGGTTGTCTACTGCTTGGGCACTCTGAACATATAGGACATCATTATTATTTCACTATTGGGCACTCTGAACATATAGGACATCATTATTATTTCACTATTGAACACTCTGAACATATAGGACATCATTATTATTTCACTATTGAGAACTCTGAACATATAGGACATGATTATTATTTCACTATTGAGAACTCTGAACATATAGGACATGATTATTATTTCACTAATGAGCACTCTGAACATACAGGACATCATTATTATTTCACTATTGGGCACTCTGAACATATAGGACATGATTATTATCTCACTATTGAGTACTCTGAACATATAGGACATCATTATTATTTCACTATTGGGCACTCTGAACATATAGGACATGATTATTATCTCACTATTGAGTACTCTGAACATATAGGACATCATTATTATTTCACTATTGAGCACTCTGAACATATAGGACATCATTATTATTTCACTATTGGGCACTCTGAACATATAGGACATGATTATTATCTCACTATTGAGTACTCTGAACATATAGGACATCATTATTATTTCACTATTGGGCACTCTGAACATATAGGACATGATTATTATCTCACTATTGAGTACTCTGAACATATAGGACATCATTATTATTTCACTATTGGGCACTCTGAACATATAGGACATGATTATTATCTCACTATTGAGTACTCTGAACATATAGGACATCATTATTATCTCACTATTGGGCACTCTGAACATATAGGACATCATTATTATTTCACTATTGGGCACTCTGAACATATAGGACATCATTATTATTTCACTATTGGGCACTCTGAACATATAGGACATCATTATTATTTCACTATTGAACACTCTGAACATATAGGACATCATTATTATTTCACTATTGGGCACTCTGAACATATAGGACATCATTATTATTTCACTATTGGGCACTCTGAACATATAGGACATCATTATTATTTCACTATTGGGCACTCTGAACATATAGGACATCATTATTATTTCACTATTGGGCACTCTGAACATATAGGGCATCATTATTATTTCACTATTGGGCACTCTGAAAATATAGGACATCATTATTATTTCACTATTTGGCATATTGAACATATCAGACATCTGTTTTCTGTTAAATGATCAGAACAATATATGAGTGTTTATTCATTGTAATAAAACTTGTTATGTTTGGAGTCAGAAATCATAAGTCTGTAAGATTTTAGACCATTTTAGAATTAGCTGTCATCTAAGGGTCTGTTTCTGTTGTTTGAATTATTTTTATAAATGCCAAAAGGAAATTATAAATAGAAAAATCTATCCGAATATATTGATATGAATCTAAATGATTTTGCATATAGCATTGAGCAAGGGTGTAATAGATGCAGGGCTTTCTCCCAACCCCTGCAGGGCTAATTACCGCCATATCCAATCCCAAAAGGAGATCCACACCCGGGAGAGTAAAGCCCCCACTGCTCTCTCCCAAATACATTTTTCTCTTTGTATACAGTGAGCAAAGCTTTATGAAGTAAAGCAAACTAAGGAAAAATCTGCAGACAGGTTTTATTTTAAACAATTATTCCTAAATATTAGGATATGTATACACGCTCAGGTTTTCTGATACAGTTTTTGAAGCCATATCCAGAAATGGATTGAAAAAATAGCTGAAAAGCTCCATCTGTCCTTTATACATTCTCTCTCTTTCTGATTCAAATTTGGCATTGACTTTAAAAACTGCAACAGAAAAGCTAAATGTGGACGCACACCTTAAATATTCTGTCAATACAATTAGCAATAGGGAAGAGGCATATACAAATGGAACATTTTCCCCTAAATAAAGGAAAACTGAAATCAACGGTACTGCAGGATACATGATGTACAGATACAGCCATGTTAACCCGAACTTCTGCAATTAGTCTGTTGCAATGTGATATCTTATCACAGAAGACAACAAAAACAATAAAAAGTCATTGAAAAATGTTTTTTTTGCCATGACTTTTTGGCTAAGGCCCCACAGCAGCTATATAAAAAAAGCGACAGCAATGTATTGCGGTTCCACCCACAGCGCTTTAAACCAAAAGTTCACAGAGTTTTCCTCTGCGGACTTTGTTACCATTATATCTATGGGGAAACCGCTGGCGTTTCTGTAGATATAATGGACATGCTGCAATTTCCAAAACCACACCGGTTTTGTAAGTCGCAGCGTGTATGCGCTGTAGTTTTTACTGCAAAGTGGGCATGAGATTCACGAGAATCCCATCTACATTGCAGTTACTGTAAAATGCCACGCTGGCAAATCGCGGTGTTTCTGGCCCATGGTGCTCCGGCTTTCGTCGGCTTTTGTTGTCTTCTATGATAAGATATCAAGCTGCAGTGTTCTTACCAATTGCTGATGTTCGGGCTAACTCTGTTACATCTGTATTTACATGAAATGAGTTTTTCTGGACGAAATCTGTGTTGTAATTATTGGTGACGCTCATTAAATAGTTTAGATTGGTAATAACTAGAGATGAGCGAGTACTGTTCGGATCAGCCGATCCGAACAGCACGCACGCATTGAAATGAATGGACGTAGCCGGCACGCGGGGGGTTAATCGGCCGGCCGCCGTCAAAGCGGAAGTACCAGGTGCTTCCATTCATTTCAATGTGTGCGTGCTGTTTGGATCGGCTGATCCGAACAGTACTCGCTCATCTCTAGTAATAATAATAATAATAGTAATAATAATAATAATAATAATAATAATAATAATATGTCTCGTCATTTTCTCAACCTCAAATAGGCTTTTTCAGCATGGACAAGGAAAGTACAAGTCTTTTTTTCCCAAGAGACGGCCATACAGTAAATCCAGGCATATGTAAAGCAGTTAATATGGTTTATCGCACCTAACCAGAGATCTGAAGGAGGGGCCCTGGTTTGCTCGGATTGTTCTTGGTTGTGCACAATCCTTTTTTGTAGGCTCCTCCTGCTTTGCCTGCTCTCTTCTGTATCCATGGTTACCATGGTTATTCTCCGGGGCATAACGTGAACGAGTTCAGTTCCTATAAATAGAGATATGAAATAAATGTAGCGCAGTGTGAAGTATAGGCAGTAATATGCCTGAAATATAAAAAGTACCTTCAAATGAGCTAACACCATACATAAATCCATGTCAGATTTACAGCAAAATTACCCCATAGAAGAACACAATTCTAGATAAATAGAACCGCGCAGATATATAAATGTCATCGTAGTAATATAAATGGAAAGATATTTAAATAAGTGAAGAAATGAATGTAAGATCTGTACAGACAGATACAAGTATGGTGATATAACAGGTACTGTAAATGTAATATTGTATAATTAACATGGATATGTTCTATCATCTAATACAAATGCCTTACTGTTCGCATTACCAAAAGAAACGCTCCTTGTAAGGAGCTATATTTATAGCCTACCATCCCCCAGCCTTACTGCTTCTCACATTACATAGTGAAACGCTTGGCTGAATGAGAAATGTGCAGTTGTGAAAGCTTTGCAATAACTGTCTGGTAAAACGGAGAACAGAGGCTATTTGGCAGTTATCTCTGTGGTGCAAGTAATCATTCCAGCCCCACAATCAGAATAGATTCTGCTTAATCCATAGAGATTACATGAATTATTGATTCCACTGTAACCAGTGCAGTCTACCATTAGTTATTTTGTGAATAAATACACAATATTATCATTATTATTATCAGCTCATAACTCCTCTGCTTCAAATTCAGCATATTAATGTACCAGAAAGAGATAAAGTGTTTAAAGTTAGAGGTAAAAATGAATCATTTATAGTTAACTGCAATAAGAGGGTATTCACACACATAGTGGTTGGTTTATCAGTTTTTTAACTGTGACATTTTAAATGTATTCCAGTATTAACGTATTTTAAGTATTATTTTTTGTATTAACGTAAGTTTACTATGCCTGTCAATATTATACACATCCCAGGCCTGAGCTTTTGATTGGGCCATAACTGGCGAGGCACCCATGAAAAGTATTAAAGTTGTTATTGATTATGGAATTTATGAGGTTAAATGGGTTATCTGGTTTCTAACATTGATGGCCTATCCTTTGGATAGGCCATCAATATCAGATCTGCAGGGATCAGACATCTGGGACCCCTGCAGGTCACCGGTAACGAGACAACATGGTTGGCAGTATTGTTTACATACGACTAATGGCACTCCTCCCTTGATGTACAAACTGTATCGGTGAGTGTAGGTTCTGCAGCGCTACTGCTTAGATTATAACGGGACAGTGCTTCAGTACCTACACTCGCTGCTACAATTTGTTCAGTGAGCAAGCAGTATGGCTTGCAATATCTAAACAATACCACAAACCGCGGTGTTTCAGTATCGGTGGTCTGTAGGGGTCCGACTAGCATTGATGACCTATCCTAAAGGTAACCCTTTTAAATGGTCAAGATCTTGGGGAAAAATTGCGGCGTTTTACAGTATCTGCAAAGTGGATGGGATTCATGTGAATCCCATGACCACTTTGCGTTTCAAACCGCAGCGCGGACAGGCTGTCATCTCCAAAACCGGCTATCTATGGAAATGCCGGCAGCTTTCCCGTAGATAAAATAAGATAATCCTTTAATAGTCCCACAGTGGGGAAATTTCAGAATATATTATTTCAGATAATCTTATGTTTGTTCCTCAATCACAGCCAAACGGCTGAATGGATTGGTCTGAAATTTCACACATGCCTACAGATTGTGCAGGAAGGAAACATAGGCTACTTGCCATCTTACTCAGTCCACCGAAATCGCCACTGTGAACGGGTAAAATCAACACCGTGAAGGGCTAAAGTTGTGGCCGCCTCTGCTGCAGGAGCTGACATGACGTCAGCGCAGCAAGTCGGCGGCCCTCCTATTGGTTCTCGCCGGTGTGTGGGTGGGCCGCAGGGACAGCAGCGCGCCTAATACGTTGCCGGGAAAGAGTGGGCGGGGAAAGTCATCCCGTGCGCGGCCAAGCAACATGGCGGCTGCCCACAGCTCCGGCCCGCTGCTGACATGCCAGCGGGGAGAGCGGGGCCCGAGCCCAACGTAAGTCGCCACAGTGCTAGCACCTGTGCCGCGGCGACTGCCCGCAACTCCGTGCCAGCCGGGAGAGCGGGGCCCGATGCGGACGTCTGACGCCGCCGCGCTCCCACCTGTACAGCGGCGAACACTGACTAGCCTGCGGAAGAGCCGGCTGTGGAGGGAGAAGTCCTGGCGGCTGCAGTGACTGACACGCCACCCATCCCTCGCTGGCATGTACGTGGTGTACCCTGGTGGGTGGGGGGGTTAATGTAACGGTGGTCACGGGGGGAGGGGGGGTGACTGTAAACGTGGTCCGGGGGGGGGGGTTCTCTGCTGCACAGAGGGTCGCAGAGATGGGGGGGAAGGAAGGGGTGCTGTGAAGGGGCCCAGGGTTTTAGGGAGTGGAAAGGGAGCCCAGGTTGTGGGGGTTAAGAGGAGGTCGCAGGGGTAGGTGGGGAAAGAGTGCTGTAAAGGGGGCCGGGGTATGGGGAAGAGGAGAGAGAGGCAGGGTCATTGTGGGGGGGTTCAGGGTAGCAGAAGAGGGTGGAAAGGGGGCTGGGTTCGCAGGGTGGGGGGGAGCGCGGGTAGTGGGGGGTGTTGAAAAGGGGGCTGTGGTCAGTGGAAAGAGGGTCGGTGGGGGGGAGAAGTCACGCCGGACAATGGGAGGGCCGCCGAGCCGCAGAACGCGCAGGGCCGCGCAACGCGACAATGCTGCCGCGGACGAAGTCGCGGGTACTGCTAGTATTTCAGATATAATGGTCACCGAAAGTCCGCGGTGGAAAACTCAGTGCACTTTCTCTTTAAAGCGCTGCAGGAAGAGCCATGATGCGTTCGTCTCGTGGGGTCTTAGCCTTTTTTTGTTGCAGGTTTTGTTGCTTTTTTTTTAGCCAAAGTCAAGAATGGCTACAAGAGCAACGGGAGATATATATTAAATACTTATACTTCTACCTTTTGCTCAATCTAATCCTGGATTTGGCTCAAAAAAATCTGCAACAAAAAAGTTGCGTTTCTGCAACGTGGGGCCGTAGTCTAAAGTAGGTTATTGGAGCTTGCTTATAGCATTTACACAGCAGACCTGTGGTATGGTCAGCGGTGGTGCCATTTTGCAGTCCTGTATTATCCCTATGTAAACAGTTCTCTTCCCTTGTCTATTAGTCATCCAACCAATGCTACTTAAATCATGTGAGGATTAATTTCTCGCTGCATATCATCGCGGATCCACCCAGCCGAGTTGTTGGTTTCTCTAATGCCATCCACATTACACAGTCTAACCTCCCTCATATTACCTTAGGATAGTATGAGGGAATTGAGGTGGTGATGTCAAAACCTATGGTCAATACTCTGATAGTGTCACCTATCCTTGTCACCTATCCTGTCTCACCTATATATCACCTATCCTTGTTTATGTCACTGTTAGGAGCCAATCAAGTAGCAGTACATGACGGTAAGTGAAGGATGAACAATTTCATCTATGTATACACAATATCGTGATTAGTTGATCACCACGGTAAACATTGGGGCATATTGCTCATGCTGTCTATAACTATGAATGGGATATATATATTATTCTGCACCAAATTCTGATATATGAAATTGATACACTTTCCAATGCCTCAAAATTCTGACTCATTTTCCAATGTGCCACAAAAATCCGTCACAGGACAGGGCGCCACGTAATGGAAATGCCGGGATTTGCCCGCAGGAAAAATTGTGGCATTTTACAGTACAGGCAAAGTGCAAACCGGTGCGGCTTTGGAAATTGCAGCAAGTCAATTATACCTACGGAAACGCCAGTGGTTTCCCCATAGGTATAAAGGAAAACTCTGCAAATTTTGTTTAAAGCACTGTGGGAAGAACCACGAGGCGTTGCGGTTTTTATCGCAGCGCTTTTTTTCTGTAGGACTTCCTGTGGGGCCTTGGACTCACTCTCAAATACCATAAATATCTGTCTTGAATTCTGAATTGTCAGGTCTTATCACACAAATGCAACAAATTTAATCCTATCATGAAAATTTTAAGAAAATACTTCAGAAATGGGGGATTGTGATGAGGGCTGATCATTTTGTACTATGTGTAGACTGTTGGGGGGAGTGTACTGTGTAGGAGCCTCAAGGATTCATTATACATATATATGTGTGTGTGTAAGTGTGTGTACATATCTATATAAATCTAGTATAAAACCTATTTAACCAAAGTAACCAACCAAGTATTCCATCCGGATTGCGTTTAGTTGGACCATCACTTATTTTTCAACAGGACAATGACCCCAAACACACCTCCAGGCTGTGTAAGGGCTATTTGACCAAAAAGGAGAGTGATGGGGTGCTACACCAGATGACCTGGCATCCACAGTCACTAGACCTGAACCCAATCAAGATGGTTTGAGGTGAGCTGGACTGCAGAGTGAAGGCAAAAAAGCCAACAAATGCTAAGCATCTCTGGGAACTCCTTCAAGACTGCTGGGAGACCATTTTGGTGACTACCTCTTGAAGCTCATCAAGAGAATGCCAAGAGTGTGCAAAGCAGTAATCAAAGCAAAAGGTGGTTGCTTTGAAGAACCTAGAATATAAGACATATTTTCAGTTGTTTCACACTTTTTTTGTTAAGCATATAATTCCACGTGTCAATTCATAGTCTATGATTTTCATAGTCGTGAAAACTCTTTGAATGAGAAGGTGTGTCCAAACTTTTGGTCTGTACTGTATTATTCTGTCCAATGTACTGGAAGCTGGAAAAAAATCAGAATGGGGTGAAATTGGAGAAAAAGTGAAATTTTGCAATTTTCTTACAAGCTTCGTTTTTACGGAGTTCACTCTGCAGCCAAAATGACATGCCACATGTCACCTTCTATGTTTTGCTAAGATTCTGGGAATAGCAAATTTATATAGTTTTGTTTACATTTTAATCCCTTAACAAAAATACAAACATTAGCAAAAAAAATTTTTTTCTAAAAGCCAGCATATACTGATACCTGCAACTTTTTTATATTTACTTGTACGATGATGCAGATGGCATCTTTTTTTGCGGGGTCAGGTGTACTTTTTAGTCATACCATTTTGGGGAATTTTATTCAAATTTTTATCAGAGGTGAAACAGTGAAAGAACAGTGGTTTGGCACTTAAGATTTTTTTTACCCACTACAGCATTTACTGTACAGGAAAAATATTTTTACAAGTTTATAGACTGGGTGTTTTCAGACATGTGTATGTGTTCCACAGCAATTTTTTTACTTTTATTCTAAGGAAATTGAGGCGATTTGAAATTATGATTATTTTTTAAAACTTTTTTTTTTTTTTTTGCTATTTTATTAGCCCCACTATGGATGAATCTGCAACCATATGATTGCAAGTCCCATGGACTGCAATACAACTGTATTGCAGTCTATGGAAGATTCACTACATAACTATTGAGGCTGAACATAGACCAACTTCAATAGTTATAATGTTACAACAAGCCTAGAAGCCTTTGTAAGGCTCCCAGCTGTCGGAAGAAAAGATCGTCGAGATCCTGGGAGCCTGCCTGCAATAATAAAGTTATGGGACTAATAGAGATCAGCCCCAGGGACTATTTTTAACTGGGGGAAGCCCGCCCTGCGATGCCCATGATCAGAGTGAATTCTGATCGTGGGCATTAGACCCGGTTGCTATGGTAGTGGCGCTGCAAGAAGGAGATCGCCATCTTTAAAGAATGGGCATCCACCATAATATTACAGATGTTGGGAAAGGATTAAAATAGCACAAGACAGATATAACAGCCAGACAAATCAACTACTTCCTGCTCATCAGAAGACCTCATATGGCGGGGGAATGCTTTGATAAAGAAGCATCTGAACTAGATGGGATGAATAGAGGGGACATATCAGAATATGAGCAAGTGCCCTATCATTACAACAAGTGTTGATACTGGTATCAACAACTGTTGATACCCATTCAACTTTGTTACACATTTTTAGAGCAGCCAGTTATGGGTGCTCACCATCCCATTTGAGATCTTCCCGAGCTCAATCAAAAAGACTGTAATATGAGGTTTCTATGTATTTTCTCATTTTATTTTACAAACTGTTTTGCTTGTCTATGTCACCTTTGTTTGTCTTTTTTATATAAGCACTGAGCCTTTGGGTATTAAAGCATTCAAATTAAAGGTGGTCCAGGTATGCTCCACAAATCCATTTCCTTTTAAGGATAAGTCCCCACATTACGGAAATGCAACTTTTTTTGTTGCAGATTTTGTTGTGGTTTTTTGAACCCAAGCCAGGAATGGACTGAGCAAAAGGGAGAAGGAAGTATAAGAACTTTCTATATATTTACCATTCCTTTGGTATGCATTCTTGGCTTTGGCTCAAAAAACCGCTACAAAATCTGCAACAAAAAAAGCTGTGTTTCTGCAACGTGGGGCTTTAGCCTAAAGTGTGTTTGTATTTCACTGTTAGGAAGACATATGCATATGTTGGGGTTCCTATTATCCCACAAAATCAGTATGTGGCAGTATATGTCTGAGATGCATGTACTGTTTTGTGATGTGACTTACTCTCAATTTGTGGCCTGGGCTAAGGATGATAACAAGATTGAGAGAGTGGAGTGAATTAACACATGACAGTTGTACCCACATTATGTGCTAGGACAGTCAGTATGTGACAACCCTTTTAGCAGAGATTACAACATTTTTAGCCTCTTCCTGCATCACAGTTGTCTGTTGGAAGATGTGGCATATTAAACGCTACCTTTGATGCGAGCCAAGATCACAGAGCACATGTGGTCCTTCTTCTCCTCTGTATTCTTTGCAATTTAACCCCGTCCCGCTGACTAATTTGTATATTGTGGGGAAGGTAGCTCAATAGCAGCAGTGGTGCTCATCCAACCACTCAGAGACAGGGCCACAATGTCTGGTGCTAAGAGGTTTATTTAGAAAAACAGCAAAATAAATAACCTTTCACTTCAGGTACAGAATAAGCAAAATAAAATACAGCCTTAACTTCAGGCAAAACGTCAAAGAAAAACCTGCTCGTCCAAGCACTAACTAAACAGTATAACGCTAACTATATGTGTGGTTTACTACCAACCACATGAACAAAGTAGCACAGTATATTTTCACCAGATTTTCAGTATTTCAGCACAGACCCGAGTGCCTCCTCTTGCCCCCAGGATTTTGTCCTGAAGTGCAGGTTTCATGGCCAAGTAACAAGCCCAGGAGACATTTTGGACCTATCTCATAATAATAAAAATTATTATTGACTCAAGTAAACTGTTATTATTTCTCTTCTTCATACCTGTTTTCATGACAGCAGATATATACAGATTTTATCAATTTCATTCCATATATCCATTATTTTTTGTCTCTCTTTCCCTGCATCTATTCTTGTACAATAAATCAAATTATATATGAAATTACATAACTGTGAAATTTAATCACTCATAGAAGTATATTGAGTGGCAGTGTTCAGCAACAGCTGCAGCTTAAAGTGAGATTCCATTTTTTTTTTCTATGCAATGTAGTCATTGAAGTAGATTCAAACTATGCTATTGCTTATGCCATTGTCATTCATGTATAGAACATGTACTCTTGTGTAGTTCCTGTTTTTACAAAATGCTACAGAACAAATACTAAAATAGACCTTTCAGGCCTTAAACTGTGAGGATTATGTCACCAAAGTTTTTGGATGATGCTGATGAAAACACTGGGGAGGGTAATGGGAGAGACAGAAAAGGAAGAGCAAAACAGGGGGCCTCTGATGAATCTGATGTCATGTGGTTGTTAAGAGAGTCCTCCTGCTTGTCCAGCAACCCATGCTAGAAAAAAAACAGGTAACACTGTTAGCATGTGAAAAGCAGAACAAGGAAATACGCTGTAAGAAGACAATTCTTAGTACTGAAGGGATGGTCTTTCAGACAATATACATACCTCCCAACTGTCCCAATTTCCGCGGGACATTCACGATTTCGGTGTCCTGTCCCATGGTCCCGGTCGGCAGGAGGTATGTCCCGATTTCAACTCAGATCTGCGTCCGGAGATGTCGGGTTTTGCTGTCCACTTGAAAAGTCGGACATCTTTGGTAACGGACAGTTAAGGACAGGCATGGACAGTAAAAGAACGCACCCAATGTCCATTTAAATGAATGCAAAATGTCACGGACACAGCTAGTGTCTGATGCTAATGTCCGCACAAGATTTTTCATGGACATTAGCAGCGGACACTAGCTGTCGGACACCGACAGTAGTGTGAATGCCTCCTTACTCGTATGATTTCTCTGCCTATCTGCCTAAAATTGGTTAAATCTCACTAAACTGGTCCTTATACTATTATCCTGTAGTTCTATTGCAATGTTGCTGTTGTTTTTACTGTAGCAAATTGCAGAAATTGTTTTAGGTAATACAGTGATGACATAACTTTCCCTAAGCTTACAATTCTCCCTTCTGCTTACTGTCTACAGCAAATTGTGCCGGTAACTTCAGCATTGTAAAGTCTTCTCCACCTACCACTCATTATTGGCCGAGAGGCTGTCAGGTGATGCCAGAAGCAAGCCAAGATCACAGAGCACATGTGGTCCTTCTTCTCCTCTGTATTCTTTGCATTTTAACCCCGTCCCGCTGCTGGCATTTTTTCGATTTTCATTTTTGACCTCCCCCCTTCCAAACACCATAACTTTTTTATTTTTCCGCTCTCAGAACCTTATGTTTGTGGGACAAATAGTTCTTCATAATGCTAACATTAATTATTCTGTACAGTGTACTGGGAAGCTGGAAAAAAAGTTCAGAATGGGGTGGATTTGAAGAAAAAGTGCATTTGTGCTACTTTCTTACAGGCTTTGTTTTTACGGCGTTCACAGTGCAGCCAAAATGACATGTCACCTGTATTCTATGTTTCAATGCGATTCCAAGGATACAAAATTTATATGGATTTATTTACATTTTAACCCCTTGAGCTAGCACGGCTGATATCGGAAAGGAGTTAACCGCACAATGAATGGTCACTAGAGATAAATCGTAAAGGTTTTGGTTTTTTTGTCAAAAACTAAACTTTTGGAAAATTTGAGATTAAATCTCACTCATTACGAATTGTTTTGCTCATGATTACCAATGGTGTCATTATTTATGTCCCCAGTGAAGTAATACTGTCCCCCAGTGGCCCCCAGGCATCTAATAATGTCCCCAGTGGCCCCAGGGAAGTAATAATATCCTCCCGTGGCCCTCAGGAAAACAACACTGTCCCCCAGTGACTCCCAGACAGCAAATGATGACCCAAAGTTTCCCCATGGCACCAAATAGTGCCCCCCTAGGTAGTGCCCCCCAGGCATCTAATAATGTTCCCCAGTAGCCCCCAAACAAATAATAATGTCCTCTAGTGGCCCCCAGACAGTAATAATATCCCCCAGTGACTCCCAGACAACTAATACTGTCTCCCAGTGGCCCCCAGGCATATAAAATGTCCACAGTGGCCCCCAGACAGCTAATAATGTCCCTAGTGCCCCCTAGACAAATAATAATGTGCCCCAGTGACCTCAGGCAATGAATACTGACCCTCAGTAGCCCACAGGCAATTAATAATATCCCCCATTGGCCCCCCCGACAACTAATAATGTCCCCCAGTAGCCCCCTAGACAGCTAATAATGTCCCCCCAGTAGCCCCCAGGCACCTAATAGTGGTCCACAGACAACTAATAATGTCCCCATGTGTCCCATAGACAACTAATAATGTCCCCCCAGTCACCTTATAATGTCCCCCAATGGCCTTACACTGTAGTTGTGCTATATTTATTTAAAAAAAAAACACCACTTACACTTCTACGGTTCCACAGTTCTGAGATCCTCCTGTTTTTTATCTGCAGATTGGTGAATCAGGTCTTCATCAGGTATCACTAGCTGATGATTTTTGCATTCTCGTTAACTAAATTGTTACAGTGTTGGGTCTATACACAACTATCCCAGGTGAGCAGTCCACCATAAGAGCTTTAAGTGCTTTTGTTGGGGTCATTTATATAAATTATCAAAGGTTCCGCACAGGGAGTGCTGCTTTCTGCTTTTTCTTTACTAGTAGGTTCTTAATAAAAAAAAAAAAATTAAAAAGAAAAAGAGCCTTGTGCCCCTCCATATACGGAAAGAAAAAACAAGCCCTTATATAGCTATATCACCTGAAAAAAAAATAAAAAATAAAGTTGCTTGTAAAAGTATTTATACCCCTTGAACTTTTTCACATTTTGTGACCTTAAACCACTAACTTAAATGTATAGTATTGAGATTTTAAACCCTTCCCGCCGCAGGCATTTTTCGATTTTCGTTTTTTACTCCATCCTCTTGCAAAGCCCATAACTTTTTATTTTTACGCTCACAGAGCCATATGAGGTCTTAATGTTTGTGGGACAAATTGCTCTTCATGATGCTACCATTAATTATTCTGTACAATGTACTGATAAGCTGTAAAAAAAAATTGAAGAAAAAGTGGATTTGTATGACTTTCTTATGGGCTTTGTTTTTACCAGAGGCAAAACAGTGAAAAAGCCGTGGTTTGGAATTTTTGATTTTTTTTTTCCTGCTACAGTAAATGTAGCGGGAAATATTTTTATAGATTTCTAGAGTAGGCATTTTCAAACAGAGGAATACCTAATGTGGAGGCGTTTCACATGTATTTAAGTACTTTTATATTTGTTATTTTATTACTTTTTATTTTTTTCATTTTTTTTTCACTTTTTTTTGCACTTATTAGATCCCCCTAGGGGTTATGAACCCCAGGGGGTCTCATCACTAATGCAATGCATTACATTGCAAAAATCCTGCAGTTCTATTGCAGGCTACACAGAGTAGCCTGCAATACAACATACTAAAAGACAGGCCTAGGAGCCTTCACAAGGCTCCAGGCTGTCATGACAATGGGAGGCCAGCCCCAGAACTTGCTCCAGGTGCTGGCAATACCTGGCTTTGACCAAGGTGCCAGAAGAGTTAATGTCCTCAATCAGTGCGTGCACTGATCACACTCATTAGCACTGGGTGTCTGCTGTATAACACAGCAGACAACTGGCGGCTATGGTGGCCCCCAGCTCCCGACCAGCCGCCATCTTTAAACACCCGGCATCCGCCATACTAGTACAGCGGATGTCGGAAGATGGTTAAGTGACAGACCAACATAAAGTATCACATAATTGTGAAATGCAATAAAAATGACACATGGTGTTCAAAATTTTAATCAAATAAAAATCTGAAAAGTGTGACATGCAAGAGTATTCAGCCTCCTGTACTCTGATACCCCTAAATAAAATTCAGTACAATCAATGACCTTCAGAAGTCACTTAATTAGTTAATAGAGTCCAGCTGTGTGTAATTTAGTCTAAGTATAAATATATCCGTTCTGTGAAGGCCTCAGTGGTTTGTTAGGGAACAATAGTGAACCAACAGTATCATGAGAACCAAGGAACTCACTCGACAGGTCAGAGATAAAGTTGTGAGGAAGTTTAAAGCACAGTTAGGTATCAAAACATATCCCAAGCTTTGAGCATCCCTTGGAGAACTGTTCAATCCATCATCCAAAAATGGAAAAAAGTATTCTACAACTGCAAACCTACCAAGACATGGCCATCCACCTAAACTAACAGATCGTGCAAGGAGAGCACTGGTTAGAGAAGCAGCCAAAAGACCCATGAGCACTCTGAAGGAGCTGCAGAAACTGACAGCTCAGGTGGTAGAATCTGTCCACAGGACAACTATAATGCTAAGTTCACACAAAAAGTTTTTTGGTCAGGGTTTTGGCAGAAATCCGCCTTCAAACCCTGAACCAAAAAACGCCTCACTATTCAAAGTATACAAAACGCTTCTGAGTCTTTTCCCGCTAGCGTTTTTTTCCGCTAGCGGCAAAAAGAAGCTAGATGTCCATTCTTTTTGAAGCCATGAGCATTTTCCGGGTCATGGCTTCAATGCAAGTCAATGTGAGGCGGTTTTTCCTGCTCGTGGTTTTTTGGTCAAAAACCCAAAGCAGAACCTGAAGCATTTTTGGCAAAACCTAATCAGAAAACGCCAGGCGTTTTTTTTAAATATAATTCATGACCACATCCCAAGAGGAAACAGATCAGGAAACTCCTCGAAAAACGCCTCAACAAAAACGCTTCAGGAAACGCTTCAAATGGCAAAAAAAAAGCCTCAGGAAACATCTCATGCGTTTTCCGGTCCGGTTTTGACCATGCCAAAACCCTGACCAAAAAACTCCGTGTGAACTTACCCTTAAGTCATGCACTCCACAAATTTGGCCTTTATGGAAGAGTGGAAAGAAGAAAACTATAGTGAAAGAAATAAATAAGAAGAGCCATTTGCAGTTTGCCATAAGCCATATAGGGGACACAGCAAACACATGGAAGAAGGTGCTCTGGTCAGATTAGACTAAAGTTGACATTTTTTACCTAACTGCAAAGTGCTATGCGTGACGCAGGAACAGGGAAGTTGGTCAGAGTTGATGGGAAAATGGATGGAGTTAAATTCAGGGCAAACCTGTTGGAGGCTGCAAAAGACTTGAGACAGGGAAGGAGATTCACCTTCAAGCAAGACAATAACCTTAAACATACAGACGCCCTCAATCCAAACTGGCTGTGCTTGAACTTTTTGCAAAGAAGAATGGACAAAAATCTCAGTCTCTAGATGCACACAGTTGGTAGAGACAAACCCCAAAAGAATTGCAGCCGTAAATGCAATGAATGGTGGCTCTACAAAGTATTGATATAGGGGACTGAATACTTGTGCATGTTGCACTTTTCAGATTTTTATTTGAATACAATTTTGAAAACCATGTATCATTTTCCTTCCACTTCACAATTATCTGCTGCTTCGTATTCGTCTATTGCTTAAAATCTCAATAAAATACATTTAAGTTTGTGGTTGTAAATGTGAAAAAGTTTAAGGTGTATACTTCAATACTTTTACAAGGCACTGTATAGCTTATGGCTCGACAACAAAACAAACAAAAAATGCCATATCTTTAGGAGCAAACTGGCTATATCTGGAAGGGAAATATTCCACACAGCTTATACATTCACTTCTGGGAAACTAATGCTCACTATACCCCTTCATAAATAATAATTTTCAAAATGTGGTCTCTTTTTGCGGGATTCCACTAGCACCTTAGGAGCTCTGCAACATGGTGTCCAAAAACCAGACCATCTATCTATGCTCCAAAAGCCAAACAGCACTTATCTTCTGTGTCCTGCTTTGTGCTCAAACAGCAGTTTGTGTCCACAGATATGGCATTAAGTGTCGTATCCTGGGTAAAACAATGCCATATGTGAGGATAAACTGCTCTTTGAGCACACAGCTGAGCATACAAGAGAAGCTCTATTTGGTTTAAGGAGTACAGATTTAGGCTGCATTCACATGGAGTAAACGCTGGCGTTTTTTGTGTGTTTTTTGCACATAGCGCCGCGTTTACGCCGCGTAGCGTCGCGTTAACGCCGGGCAACGCCACCGCTAAATAGCGCGGCGTTAACGCGGCGTATACGCGGCGTTAACGCGACGCTACGCGGCGTAAACGCGGCGCTATGTGCAAAAAACACACAAAAAACGCCAGCGTTTACTCCATGTGAATGCAGCCTTAGATGGTTTGGCTTTTAGACACCATGCCACTTTTGCAGTGTTCCCAAAATGCCATAATAGTTTTTGTAGTATGTGTCTCTGCTGACACAAGGTGGACACAGGATATGGGTCACCAAAATGACATGTCTGTAAAAACTGCAGCTGCTCATTCAAGTATGGAAATTAAAATATTGCAACACTCAGGCCAAGGTCCTACGTTGCCGAAACAGCTTTTTTTTGTTGCAGTTTTTGTTTTTTTCAGCCAAAGACAGGAATGGATTAAGCAGAAGGTAGATGTATAAGAACTTCTTATATATTTCCCATTCTTTTTTAGCCACAAAAAAAGAATTTTAAAAAAAACAGCAACAAAATCTGCAAAAAAAAAAAAACACCGTTTCCACAACGTGGGGCCTTGGCCTCAAGGGGAAACAATTTTGGCTACATCCCTTTCTAAATTCTTTAAGGAGTTTAGTTGACAAAATGTGTTCACCTCTTCGTATTCCATTTTAGTGGTACGTCTTTTTTTTTACACAGATAGTTTACCAACAGATATGGATATTGCTGTATTCAGGAGAAATTCTCTAATGAACATGAGTTGCTTTTTCTCCTTTAACCCTTAGTGAAGATGAAAAATGTGGGGCTAAAGCAACATTTTGAAAAAAGTCATTTTTCCTTGTCAATGGTAATAAATTCTGTAGGGTCAAAATGCTCACTATACTAAAATCATTACGTGGTCTAGTTTACAAAATGGGGTCACTTTCTGGGAGTTTCCACTGTTTTGACACTTCAGAGGCTCTGCAAATATAACGTGGCACCTGAAACTAATCACAGAAAATTCTCCAATTCTGCCCTATAAAAACTCACTGGTGCTACTTCAGTCCTGTGTCCTGCTGTATGCCCAAAATCATATGCTGGATATTGATCGTTAGGAGAATTTGCGTAACAAATTATGTAATACATTTTCTCCTTTAACTCCTTATTAATGTGTAAATTATAGGGCTAAATACCCCCTTCAGAACTGAATAAGTCCCTTGAAAAAAGGGTTTTGGAAAAGTTCTGGAAATTTTGGAAAATTTGTGCTCATCTACGCATGCGCAGTAGAGGTGGATCATTGCTGCAGAGAACAGAGCAGTAGTGGAAAAGAGCGTGCACCCAACAGAATCAGTGCAAAATTTGCAATGAGCACTCCTAGCCTGCCGGTGATAGCCCTGTCTTAAAAAGCTGCCGACCAGGTATCTTGCATGCTGGTTTCCTCATTGCATCATATTATGCAGGATAAAAAATGCAGCTTATCGGCAGCATATCACCTATGTAACCAGTAAAGTGCTGCCGATAAGCCATGCAGCCATTTAAGGGAGAAATGATTGTAGTAGAGATCATTCCTTCCAGTGATGTAACTAGGAATGGCTGGGCCCCAGGGCGAACGTTTGACATAGGGCCCACCCAACCCCAACCGACCAACCTAATCCCCCTCCCCCCACACCCAGGCATGCAATCCACATTTTTGCACACACTATTATGCTCAATAGTGGCCCCTCCTCACACTATTATGCCCCATAGTGGCCGCCACACACACTATTATACCCCATAATCGCCTCTACACACACTATTATGCCCAACAGTGGGCCCTACACACAGTATTATGCCCCATAGAGGCCCCTACACACAGTATTATGCCCCATTGTGTACAATAATTATACTCTGTGGTCTCTTCAGAGCCCATAGTATAAAGATCGGAGACCCAGGGGAGGATACAAAAAAAAAAACAATGTTATTTACCTCTCCCTGGCTCTGGCACACTTCCCGCTGATTTCAGCCACGTTAAATGATGGACCAGATGTCACGTGAACCGGGCCTGTGTCGCGACACAACAATGCAGGCACACGTGATGTCTGGGATGTCACCAAACAGGCCCAAAGCCTTCTGAAGCACAGGAGGGGTTAGTAACAGTGTTTTTTATGTTCCCTCACCTCTCCTAGCCCTCTCATCATTATTCTCTGGGGTCTGAAAATACCCTCAAGTATAATGATAGAAGTGTTGTTTTCTTGGGCTCTGTGATCAGGAGCGGGGATCAGTAAGTAAATAGGGCCCATTACCTGCCATGGGCCTATTTAAAAAAAAAAAAACATTAGGGGCCAGCCGGGCCTCCTAGTGTCCCAGGTCCTGTGGCAGCTGCTTCCCTATTCAGCTAGCATTGGCCCGTGTAATTAGACCAATGCAAACAAGTGCCAAACAACATGTTTCTCGCTGATCAGCATTTCAGCCTGTGGAGATCTGGCTGTGTCAAATACTACCTTAAGGTGCATTCACAGGGAGTTTTGTGGCGCTGATTTTGCCACAATAACTCGAGTAAAGAATCAGCGCTGAAAAGAAGACTCCCATTGACTTCAATGGGTTCCATTTTACGCACGTACATACTGATAGAGAATGTAGATTGTGAGCCCTATATGGGATAGTTACTGTCAATGTCTGTAGAAGATCATGGCGCTAAGTATGCATAGTAATAAATAAAAAAATATGGTTCACATATTTCGTGTTCGGGTTTGCTTAAAAAAGCAATTACCGATAGAAACCTGTGGACCCCATAGACTATAATGGGGTCTGTGTGGTTTCCGCTCGGTTTGGTTCCGAAAAGGGTGTAGGATGTGGCAAGAAAATCACTGCTTTAAGCGCTTTTTATTCCGCATTTTTCATGTGGAAAGAGGAACAAAATCCCTGTATGGAGAGGCAACGCTGGTGTGAACCCAGCCTAAGGAGTAAATCATCTTTTTATAGACTACTAAATCGAGAATAGGAGCCAAACCATAAAAGAGGCCTATACATGTGTGTGGTTTGTACAGAATGATGGAAGAATGACATATTTATCTATTATAGGAAATGCTGGAAGTCGTTTCCGTCAGTGCTTATTCAAGGATATTTGTCTTATGTTCAGAAACACTGTCTGCAACACGAAATGTTCAGTATTACAGACAGGAATTTCAATTTGCTGTTTCAGTCCAGGCAATGTCTGTGGACTAGAAAATAATATCCTACCCTTTTGGTAACCCTACAAATAAACATTGTAAACTGTTCGGTCTAGTGACAGTGGAGGACCGTGGAGGCCATAACCCTTTGTTCACTGTATGTTCTTTTGTGAACGCTAAATGAAGAGAGTTTAAAGGGGCTCTATCAGCAAAATCATGCTGATAGAGCCCCACATATGCATGAATAGCCTTTAAAAAGGCTATTCAGGCACCGCTAAAGTTATATTAAACTACCCCCCAGTTTTAAAAAATACCCTAAAAAAGAATGTGATCAACTTACTCATCGTGCACGGTGGGCGGGCATTCAGGGTCCGCCATCTTCTTCATCCACGCCTCCTCTTCCTGCGATGTTCTCGGGTCCCGTCTTCCTCTGGCGCTCTGCCTTAGTTGCCCACTGAAACCAATCAGAGTGCAGCTTTCACTTTTGCCAAGCCTAATATGAAATTATTATTATTATTATTATTATTATTATTATTATTGTTATTATTACTATTATTATTGATAATAATAATAATAATAATAATAATAATAATGTTTATTTACATAGCACCATTAATTCCATGGCTCTGTACAGTTGAGGGTTTACATACAGTACACAAAGTATACAAAACAAATATAATACTAACAGTGACCAACTGGCACAGTGGGATAGAGGGCTCTGCCCGCAAGAGCTTACAGTCTATGAGGGGATACTCTTGCTTCTCTTGCTCTTGTAGTTCTATACAGGAGCATAGAGAGGTCACCCCAAAATGGCCGGTGGCCATTTTTGGGTAGCCGCTCTTGCAGTTCAATACAGGAGCCGGCCAGCGGCCATTTTGGGGTAGCCGCTCTTGCAGTTCAATACAGGAGCTGGCCGGCGGCCATTTTGGGGTGGCCTCTCTATGCTCCTATATAGAACTACAAGAGCAAGAGAAGCCAGAAGAGGCAGAGTTGCTGCAGAACAAGGAGGTAAGAGCTCTGGGCAGCAATGGGGACGCGCTCATCGGTGTTTCAGCGCTGGGGCCCGCCCTCATTGCTGCGGAGAGCTCATTTGCATACCGGTTAAAACCGGTATTTCTACAGAACGGCGCGGCGGAGACCACGTCTAAAGGTAGGAGACGAATAGCCTTTCTTAAGGCTATTCCGATGTGTTCATTAGAAAAAAAGGTAGTTTAATGGTAGAATCCCTTTAAAGGTAAATTCAACACTTGAAATCAACTGAGGTAACAGGCTGTATATGGCTATGAAACAACTTATAGTGAATAAAGCTTACACGATGCGCAGAACAGGGCTTCTCTTTTTTGACTCTTGAGACTCCGATGAACAAAATAGGCTAAGAAACTTGATGAAAGCTGAATGAAAAGATATTTTGATACTATCGCAATTTACCCTGACATTTGAAACTATTACAATATTAACACAAGTCACAGAGGCGTAACATAAGACAACCGCACCCTCTCCACCCCCTCTAGTTACGCCCCTGATAAGTCAGTTTGTTGCGAAAATAGAGATTGGTGCAACAGTAGACAAACCTGTGCAGCATATTATCATTGTCACAATAAATTCTCCTGCTGTTTCTAGGTAAGAAACTTAAAATTACACTCTGAGCTTATCCTAAGGGAATTTGGGAACCATCTATGTATGCTTTAAACCCACCCATCCTTCATGTATGAAATGTGATGCAAATATGGTCTTATAAATAAAAAACACAAAAACCTGCATGTATGTAACTCCTGCTCATAAAACACTAAATAGCAGATCTAGTATTTAACAGCATAGGAGAAATTGACAAGGCATGCAGGGATGTTGTGAAGACAGATGTGCATGGGATTGCTAGGAGCCTTGGATTTTGGAAGTCAGATCATGTTCTGCATTCAAACTCCCCCTATACAGAAGGAATCATATTTTTTAATTTAACCTCTTCCTGCCCTGTGCCATACACTTACCTCACAGTGGGAACGTACTTACAAGGAGTCTGTTAGGACTATATTGCCTCACAATCTTATAATAATACTATGTAAGAGTCTTTAATAGGAACAGAAACATGCCTTTGTAGCCACAAACCACTGAAGAAAATGAAGAGAAAAATCATCTTTTTATGAATATGTAAATGAACCTGCAAGTACTTTGGCTCTCCTCTGGAATTGCAGCCCAATGACACTTGAGCAGCTGTGAGTGACATTTTCAGCCTCTCCCTGTGTCACAGCTGTCTGCAGGCAAGTCTCCCAAATCAGACCTGTCCTTGGTGCACTGATCGGTTAATTTGCATAACTATAGAAAGAAGTATCTCTGCATTGCTTCATCGGTTTGTGGCCACCTGGTATCTTTCTGCTACTATTAAAGACTCCTGCACCCCTACTACTGTTTTGGAGGCATTATAAATTTGACAGAATCACTCTAATCACTGGCTGAGTTTAAAAAATTAACAGTACAATACATTGCAATAAAATACAAGCAAGTAGACCCTAACAAAAAAACAAAACTGCACTTTTTTGGTTACCTTGCCTACCAAATAATGGAATAAAAATTGATCATGAAGTCACAGAAACCCAAGAATGTGACCAATGAAAACTATGGCTTGCCTAACAAATAAAATCATATAAACCCGTTTTTTATGTGATTTCAATAAAAAATAACGCTAAATTAATTTGACCAGCAAAGACAGTGCTAGTGTGAAGCTAAAGTTAGAATGCTGTGTTCTTATGGGACAAGCCTGCAGATTTTGGGTTTTTGCACTCTTTAATCAGAGCCTGTTATCAACAGAAGTCACTGTTCACTGTCTTCTTGTGATGCCTATGCTCGTGTGTTTAATTCCATGATAATTCAGATAGTGCTATTTATCTGATTCTATCTAAACCTATTACATGTGATACTATGTTACCAAGTCACTGTGTCTAACCCCCTATAAGTTTTAGTTAGTGCCAAGCCTGTATATTGGGATTGTATAACACATTATAGACTTAAACAGGTGGGAGGAAAAAACACAGGTAACTGCACTCTCCTTGAGGATCTTGATGAACAATATGGTATACCAACCCGAACCTCCAATCTGACCTGGAAAAAACAGACCACTCCCAAGTACCTGGGATGAGTTGTAAGATATAGCAACACAATGGTCAGGTGAGGGTCGCAATCGCTCTAGCTACCCGACTGGAGTCGGTATCGAAACTGGTACATATGTATACCACGTATATACACGTATACACAGTATAGACTTAGGCACACCTAAGCAGCACATCATCGCATGTGTTATGTGAGATAAACTGGATAAATAGTACTGTTGGAAATATCATGGAAGTAGATACACTGGTACAGTGGCACACAATAGGCTAAGTGTACCAAAGCCTATTATTTGTGAGTTTGTGCTTCTATTACTTTGTTTGTTTTTTTACTGATTTTCACTCCACATTTTTTGGGTGGAAACCAGACGGAAACCTGACGGGCCCTATTATAGTCTATGGAGTCCGTGGGTTTCAGTGGGTAATTGCTTTATATGTGAATCGATCACACCCAAAGAACAGAAACCCGAGTCCAAGTGTGAAACTATAGTAAGGCTCAAATGTCTGAGTTCAGGCTTGGAAACATGGTCTCTGTCATGGCCACATTTCCCAGCCAATTGCTGCTTGAAATAACTAAATCCCTATTATGCTGTAATTTCATTTTATTTGAGCCATGGAAAGTGGCACACAAAATCTGGGAATTTATTAACCAATCTATGGGACTATTATGGAGTGGATAGGTGTCAGTGTTAGGCACATGGTCTTTTTTACACCTAGCTTGCCACGTTTTGCCAAAAAAAAGCCAGAGCCTATTAATACTTCAGGTGTACCTCACGCCCATTGTGGACTTTATTAAGACTGTTGTAGGAAACTCCACTGTTAATAAATTTCCCCCCTTGTATTCCCTGGTCCTGAACATAGACTTGTAAATTTGTTCTATTGTCGTGATGCTGTATCTAAGTCTATATGTCTACTGAACTGCTGTATCTAATCTCATTATGGATAATATAGTCTACTGAGCTACTATATTTAACAATATAATGCTTTGTTACAGAATCTAAACTTTTCACATTATTATATAAATTCCCTGCAGAGGTCCCACATCAAGAGAATGCCAAGAGTGTGCAAAGCAGTAATCAAAGCAAAAGGTGGCTACTTTGAAGAACCTAGAATATAAGACATATTTTCAGTTGTTTCACACTTTTTTGTTAAGTATATACATGTGTAATTCCACATATGTTAATTCATAGTTTTGATGCCTTCAGTGTGAATCTCTAATTTTCATAGTCTTGAAAATAAAGAAAACTCTTTGAATGAGAAGGAGTGTCCAAACTTTTGGTCTGTACTGTACATCTTGAAAACATAAAGTACACATATATATTTGGATACATTTGCCAGTTACATCTAACAGGCCAGTGGCTGAACTTAAAGTGTAACTCACATTTTATTTGTTAATGCAGGATCCATCTGGTAATTTTTATTAATCGATGGAAAGTGCCTTCCTTCTCCCACTGCTTTGATACATTTAGTATTATCAGGTTACTCCAGGTCACATTGAAAATAGGTAATACAGCCAGTATGTTGTACAAAGATTTCTATGTCTCTTTAAGAGTCCCTGCACTAGCGTCATTTCCTGACACACAAGTTGGGGATTAGTGTAAAACACAAACAAGACTAACATTCACACCCCTAGTTATTAACCCAGGACCTATCACCATCAGGTTTCAACCAATACCCAAGTCATCTGAAGTGATGGTCAGGAATCAGGGTGGCCAAAGGCTGGCACTATCAAGCTCTGTGGGCCTTCTCACCCTAGTAATGCTTGTCATATTATAAAAATTATGATGGACCGCATATTGTTTTTTTCTTTTGTGTGCTTTTTTAATACTTTATTAATGTCGCATTAGTTAATGGAATCTATCATTTTTTTAAACTTTTTTTTTTAATGACTTGGGGTGCCTCCATTTTTCAAAGCCAACCAGGTGCAGACTAGAATTATTAGGGTGGGAAAGGACATGGTTTATGGCCTTTCCCAGCTTGATAATACCAGCCTATGGTCACCTTCGTACCCATCACTTTCTGGTTATTGGGTCATACCTGGTTCTTCCTGGTATCCCTGGTGGTGGTACACACCAGGATACTAATTGGCTAATTGGGGAGGGGGGTAAAGTTAGCCTATTTTTGCAGATAATACTAAGCCCAACCTTAGTAATGTACAATGTCAATCAGACAGCAGACATCAATAAGGCAGTGATAAAGTGTTAAATGAAACTCAAAGAGATGTAAGAAAAATGTTATTAAAGTAAGAACTAGAGATGAGCGAGTAGTATTCAATTGAATACCTCCCCGCCATAGGGATGCATGTAAACAGCCGAACACCAAGGGGTTAAACGCATCGAATATTCAATGCCCTTAACCCCTTGGTGTTCGGCCGCTTACACACATCCCTATGGTGGGGAGGTATTCGAGCGAATACTACTCGCTCATCTCTAGTAATAACACATATAACCCTCTTTAACCCTTTATAAGAAAAACCTGAAAAGCAAAACACAAAAAAATTATAAAAGAAACTTAGAGATTTCCTCTTTATTCTGTCTTCTTCATTGACTGAATAGAAACCAGAGTTCAATGAAATGTGTCAGAATAATAAATACAAATATTGGTAACTCTGGTGATCCCCTGCATCAGAAAATGAAGCTAGTGTAGGGATTCCAAAAGTTACATAGGAGTCCCTGCATTACTTCTTTCCCTACATGTTGAAAGTATGTTAGTCACCAGAACCAAACTGCTCACATTGAAGTGTAAGGTAGTGGTAGGGAGGGAGGAGTCAGGAGCTGCTTGCGATTTATATGAATTGCAGATAGCTCCTGCAATGCAAATACAATCAGGGATTTCCTGGCAATTCAAATGAATAGCTTTGATGCGTGACTTAACATTATGGTGGATCACACTTGCAAGATCTGCCTGTGATCTTTAGATTCACAATGAAAAATTTAGTTCAGAACATCCAGGAATCTTCCTAAAACCAATCTTTCATTCGGCGGCTTAGAATAAAAATAATAGCGGAAACTACATGCTTTTGGTTTCATCTGATGGGTTTGGTTTCAGTGATATGATAAATGTGTAAAACGGGGAATTTTGATTGAACATGGAGCGAGATTAGAGAAGGAAAAGATGGACTCAAGAAGACACAAAATCTGGAACAAACTCATAAGATGACCTTAGCAGAAGAGGTAAGTGAAACCCTCCTGCAGACAAGGCAAGTGCTGCCTAAATCCATGTTTGACAAATGTTTATGTTATGAGCTTGGTAACAAACCACTAAAAAAGTTGTCCAAGAGCAACAAGCTAGATCTTATATACCTTACATCAGGCAATCAAATGGAGTGAAATTAAAGTAAAAAAGATTGAAGGAGCATTTAAGAATCATATGTAGCTGCATGTAAATATCATACTACCAACTGTATTTTTGAGTAGTGATTATGTGTGGAAATAGTAGAGGTTGAACTACAATTTTAGTTACATGAAACATGATAATCTCCTCTTTTATTTAATACCAGAGGTTTCTACATTTTATAATGCCAAAAATATAATTGTTTGAAGTGACCCTCCCCCACAGATTTTCTTTTCAATCTCTTACACCATGCACAGTGAGAAGCAGGATATAGCTATTAATAGAAAAAAAAATGAAAGAATAGAGAACTGCAGGATTTCACAGAAAGGAGCCAATATTTGTTAATAAAGTGTATTACAAAACTTATTAATGATAAGATAAGAGATAATCCTTTAATAGTCCCACCGTGAGGAAATTTCAGTGTGTTACAGCAGCATAGTAATACAGATACAGGATAATAATAATAATAATAATAATAATAATAATAATACATTTTATTTTTATAGGGCCAACATATTCCGCAGCGCTGTACAATTTGTAGGGTTCAAATACAGACAGAAAGATACATTACAAAGAAAGTAATTTCACACAATGGGACTGAGGGCCCTGCTCACAAGAGCTTACAATCTATGAGGTAGAGGGGGTGACAAGAGGTAGCAGGGGCGATATTGCTTATGCAGAGGTCAGACACTTTTGTAATAGAGGTGACTCTCATTACACAAACATAAAACTTTATGAGCCGTCACCAGTCGTGTCCTTTAACATGTGGATGGAGCTTGGACATATAAAGTTAGCCTGAGATGACATAATATCATGTGGGGAAATGTGGGAGCGGGGAAAGAGGAGGGTTAAGGGTTTACGTTAGAAATTGTGATAGGCTTGTCTGAAAAGATGAGTCTTTAGTTTGCGTTTGAAACTGTAGAAATTGGGAGTTAATCTGATTGTCCAGGGTAGAGAATTCCAGAGAAGTGGTGCAGCTCGGGAGAAGTCTTGTATACGAGCGTGGGAGGTTCTGATAATAGAGGATGTAAGTGTTAGGTCATTGAGTGAATGGAGAACACGGGTTGGGCGGTAGACAGAGATGAGGGAGGAAATGTAGGGACGTGCAGCATTATGGAGAGCCTTGTGGATGAGGGTGATAATTTGATATTTTATTCTATAATGAATAGGCAGCCAATGTAACGACTGGCACAGACCAGAGGCATCGCTGTAGCGTCTAGACTGATAGATGAGCCTGGCCGCTGCATTCAGAATAGATTGTAGAGGGGAGAGTTTAGTGAGGGGAAGACCGATTAGTAAGGCGTTACAGTAGTCAAGGCGAGAATGAATCATGATAAACAGTAATATGTTACAGAAGGAGACACACATAGACTGAGAAAAATACTAGGAATCAATAGCAGCTAAGGAAAAAAAGAAAGAAAGAAGACTTCAGGATCATTTAGCTCGCTCTCTTCGCTTGCTCTGATGTAGATTATGTAGCCTGACCGCAGCTGGAAGGAAGGACCTCCGATAGCGCTCCTTATCACACTTGGGGTGAAGCAATAACCAGGAATGGCGGGGGCTACATAAAAAAAAGTCCAAGTGTGCCAGAGTCAGTGGAACAGAAGTTTTTATATGATGTAAAGAACTAGACTTGTTGGAGGTGGTAAAAGTTCCTCTAAGTTATGTAGTTTTCAATATAAAGTTACTTTATGGGATGTTTAAACTAGTACATCAGGGGCTGTGCTAATGCGACATGGCACTGGAAAGCTATTTAGGCGAATGTGCTGTGCTAGAAATCCAAATGGTGATTCTTCCCTTTATACCAACACAGAAAAGTGAACTGCTGTATATAAAGCTTACATTCCTGACTGTGTCTTTAACAGGTGATATTTTCTTTTTTTATAGCTCATATTGCTTGGAATCTCAGCTTTCATATGACACCAGATCTACTTTTCTGACTATCCTTCCTTTGACAAATGCTACAACTGTATATACTGGCAATATAAATGGTTATGGGTTTTGCCTAGTTAGAGGGTTGCTAGATCCTCTTTTCTATTAAAAGTTTAATTAAGTATATTACAAAAATGTTCACCAAATACCCCGCAACACAATAGCAAAAGAAAAAAAAAAACCACATTATAAAGTTAATCTCCAACTATGAAACAACTTTTCATAAATGAATAGCACATTTGAATAATAAAAAAAAAATATATTTAATATATCTTTATTGAGGAAACATGTTTCCTTAGGCCTGTTTCACTTATTAAGCTAACTCTTGATCTACTTATCAGACTGTTTGTTTACATAGAATCCTTAGTTTGGTGTCTAGCTCAAACACAGAGCTACAAGGAAAGAGGAGCGGGATGAAGAGCGGGCTGTTGATTTATTGCTTCATTTTGTGCACTGGTAGCCTGTTGTGTCTAGCACAGAAGTAATAAAAGACCTCCCTGACTTACAGAAGAGTGTAGCAGCAGCAGTTAAGTGAATCTTTTCCAGCAGTCTCCTTCTTCCCCATCCCTTCTTCATAGGCTAACAAGCAAAAGTAAGTGAGCTTGATAAATGGAGAAGGAAACATATTTATAATAAGATATATTTCAAAGTTTCTTATATTCACATTTATTATAAACTAGCTGTTACCCGCGACTTCGTCTGCGGTGATTGTAGGAGTGGGTATATACAGGCGCGGGTAGGGTTTTCGTACTGTGTATAAGGGATGGGATATGAAATGTAACTTTGTATCTTGTTGTTTCTATAATTCGGAGAATACAGTCCTATGAAAAAGTTTGGGCACCCCTATTAATCTTAATCATTTTTTGTTCTAAATATTTTGGTGTTTGCAACAGCCATTTCAGTTTGATATATCTAATAACTGATGGACACAGTAATATTTCAGGATTGAAATGAGGTTTATTGTACTAACAGAAAATGTGCAATATGCATTAAACCAAAATTTGACCGGTGCAAAAGTATGGGCACCCTTATCATTTTATTGATTTGAATTCCCCTAACTACTTTTTACTGACTTACTGAAGCACAAAATTGGTTTTGTAACCTCAGTGAGCTTTGAACTTCATAGCCAGATGTATCCAATCATAAGAAAAGGTATTTAAGGTGGCCAATTGCAAGTTGATCTCCTATTTGAATCTCCTCTGAAGAGTGGCATCATGGGCTACTCAAAACAACTCTCAAATGATCTGAAAACAAAGATTGTTCAACATAGTTGTTCAGGGGAAGGATACAAAAAGTTGTCTCAGAGATTTAACCTGTCAGTTTCCACTGTGAGGAACATAGTAAGGAAATGGAAGACCACAGGGACAGTTCTTGTTAAGCCCAGAAGTGGCAGGCCAAGAAAAATATCAGAAAGGCAGAGAAGAAGAATGGTGAGAACAGTCAAGGACAATCCACAGACCACCTCCAAAGAGCTGCAGCATCATCTTGCTGCAGATGGTGTCACTGTGCATCGGTCAACTATACAGCGCACTTTGCACAAATAGAAGCTGTATGGGAGAGTGATGAGAAAGAAGCCGTTTCTGCACGTACGCCACAAATAGAGTTGCCTGAGGTATGAAAAAGCACATTTGGACAAGGCAGCTTCATTTTGGAAACAAAAATTGAGTTGTTTGGTTATAAAAAAAAGGCGTTATGCATGGCGTCCAAAAAGAAACAGCATTCCAAGAAAAACACATGCTACCCACTGTAAAATTTGGTGGAGGTTCCATCATGCTTTGGGGCTGTGTGGCCAATGCCGGCATCGGGAATCTTGTTAAAGTTGAGAGTCGCATGGATTCCACTCAGTATCAGCAGATTCTTGAGAATAATGTTCAAGAATCAGTGACGAAGTTGAAGTTACGCCGGGGATGGATATTTCAGCAAGACAATGATCCAAAACACCGCTCCAAATCCTCAGGCATTCATGCAGAGGAACAATTACAATGTTCTGGAATGGCCATCCCAGTCCCCAGACCTGAATATCATTGAACATCTGTGGGATGATTTGAAGCGGGCTGTCCATGCTCGGCGACCATCTAACTTAACTGAACTTGAATTGTTTGTCCAAAATACCTTTATCCAGGATCCAGGAACTGATTAAAAGCTACAGGAAGCGACTAGAGGCTGTTATCTTTGCAAAAGGAGGATCTACTAAATATTAATGTCACTTTTCTGTTGAGGTGCCCATACTTTTGCACCAGTCAAATTTTGGTTTAATGCATATTGCACATTTTCTGTTAGTACAATAAACCTCATTTCAATCCTGAAATATTACTGTGTCCATCAGTTATTAGATATATCAAACTGAAATGGCTGTTATAAACACCAAAATATTTAGAACTAAAAATGATTAAGATTAATAGGGGTGCCCAAACTTTTTCATAGGACTGTACGTGAGACTTTTGTGTTGAAGGTAATTTGTATTTGTGCTGCTATACGGTGTTGGTATAAACTGTACATAGTGTCTTTGGGACAGAAGTATTTGAAGTTAACCCTTTCCCGCCGATGGCATTTTTTGATTTTCGTTTTTGACTCCCCTCCTTCTAAACCCCATAACTTTTTTATTTCTCCGCTCTCAGAGCCATATGAGGTCTTAATTTTTCCTGGGACAAATTTTTCTTCATGATGCCACCATTATTTATTCTATATAATGTACTGGGAAGCAGGGAAATAATTCTGAATGGGGTGGATTTGAAGAAAAAATGCATTTCTGCGACTTTCTTACAGGCTTTGGTTTTACGGCATTCATTATGCAACCAAAATGACATGTCCCCTGTATTCTGTGTTTCGTTACAACTTCGGGGATACCAAATTTATATGGTTTTATTTACATTTTGACCCCTTAAAAAAATCCCAAACTGTGTTAAAAAATTATTTTTTGAAAAGTCGCCATATTCGGACAGCCGTAACTTTTTTATACGTGCGTGTACGGGGATGTATAGGGCGTCTTTTTTTGCGGGACTGGGTGTACTTGGTAGTTCTACCATTTTCGGGAAATGTTATTGCTTTGATCACTTTTTATTCAATTTTTTATCAGAATCAAAACAGTGAAAAAATGGCGGTTTGGCACTTTTGACCATTTTTCCGGCTACGGCGTTTACCGAACAGGAAAAATATTTGTATATCTTTGTAGAGCGGGCGATTTCGGACGTGGGGATACCTAATGTGTATGTGTTTCACAGTATTTAACTAATATATACAAAGAAAACAACCATATCCACAAATAAATATAAAAGTATATTTTATTACTATCCAATTAAAAAGTTTTTCACATGGACATACAATAATACATTACATAAATAACATAAAGTAAACGGGCTAAACCGTAAGGTTTATAGGTGCCAGCAAGCCAAATTGATGTGGGTGAGACAAAGACATAGGTATTTGAAGTCAGTATTTAGCCATGGGCAGGGCAACTAACGGGTTAATTGAATAGTATACATGCATACATATATACCATGATAGAAAAAAGGACAACTAGTCCATTAATATGTAAAGTTACACATGGCATAATAATCAAAGATCACAGAACTCAATTATATCCCAAAGTGCCCACATATGAATAAGAGATATGCCTTAGCTCACCTTAACATCATATAAACTGTCCGACGCGCATTTCACCCCTGCTACAGGGCTTCGTTTGTATCCTTCCCCTGAACAACTATGTTGAACAATCTTTGTTTTCAGATCATTTGAGAGCGGGCTGTCCATGCTCGGCGACCATCAAACTTAACTGAACTTGAATTGTTTTGTAGAAAGAAATGGTCCAAAATACCTTTATCCAGGATCCAGGAACTGATTAAAAGCTACAGGAAGCGACTAGAGGCTGTTATCTTTGCAAAAGGAGGATATACTAAATATTAATGTCACTTTTCTGTTGAGGTGCCCATACTTTTGCACCAGTCAAATTTTGGTTTAATGCATATTGCACATTTTCTGTTAGTACAATAAACCTCATTTCAATCCTGAAATATTACTGTGTCCATCAGTTATTAGATATATCAAACTGAAATGGCTGTTGCAAACACCAAAATATTTAGAACTAAAAATGATTAAGATTAATAGGGGTGCCCAAACATTTTCATAGGACTGTATATCTTCTGCCCAATCCGCTCCTGGCTTTAGCTCAACAACACTGCGGCAAAATCTGAAACAAAAAAAAAAACTGCATTTCTGCAACGGGGCTGGGTCCTAAGCCAACAGTTTCTTCTTTACAAGTTGCTTCAGGTTTTTGAAACTTATGGCCATTCATTTATGCACTGTTCACTTAAGGGGTAATTCAGGGACTATTTAACCCCTTCCCGACATCCACCATACTATTATGTTGAATGTCGGTATTTAAATATGGTGGCCGCTTAGGAGCTGTCAGGTCTCAGCTGTATTATACAATAGAAACCCGGCAGCAATGACAGGTGGAAAAAAGTAAAAAATTATAAAAATATATACCATGTATACTTGAGTATAAGCCGACTTTTTCAGCACAGTTTTATGCTGAAACCCCCCCCCCCCTCGGCTTATACTCAAGTTATGGTCCACGGAGCACAGAAAACTGCAAGGACCTGCATACAGTAAACAAAGGGGAGGTGCTTTGGTGCTACTTCTCTGTGATTGACTTGTCATGTAGGTCACGTGACTGTGATATAATCAACGGTCCTGTAGCCACTACAATGTCACATCTGTAGATAAGTCAGTGGCCAGGATTTATTATGTCTTATAGCAGAAAACTGTCAGGAGAGGAAGCTACAGTAAAGTGAAAGTAAAACACACAGGTACTTTCTGGGGTTACTATTCCTATTAATGTCAGGCATTTGGGGTTATAAATTTAGTTTCAGTAACTCCATGTGCCTCACATTAATAGCAGTTAACCCCATCAAGTCCCTCATATTCACCCCTGTGTGCCCCAAGGGTTACTAATATGTGAGACACATGGGGGTGCTAATAAAGGACCTTAATTATGAAGATACCTAATTATTACCTTCATATGTCCCACATATCAGTAACTCTTGTGTGAGGCATACAGGGGGTTAATGTGAGGGACATGATGGGGTTAACTGATATTACTATGAGGCACATGGAGTTACTACGCTGTAATGCACATGACCAGACTTTTTATCTGCAATGATGGATCTCCCCCCCCTAGGCTTATACTCGAGTCAATAAGTTTTCCCAGCCCCTTTCTCTAGAATACATATAAAAGTTAAAAAAAATTATTGTGAAACATACACATTTGGTATCTCTGTGTCTGAGAAAGCCCGGTTTACAAACTAAAAATATTTTTCTTGTATAGCAAATGGGAAGAGGTTAAAAACTTACTTCCCCTGGATTCAACTTGGTCTGAATCTCGGGTTTTGGGTTGGGGTTGCAAAAGACATCTTTTTGTGAGGCCAGATTAACTTTTTATTTATACCTTATTGGAGGCAAAAGAGCGAAATAAGGTGGTTCGCCTCTTTTGAAATTTTTCCCCCACTACGGTGTTCACCGGTGTTTTTGGACATAGATACTGTGAAAGAGTGAAGGGTGTAGTCTGGGAAGACAAGTATATTCCAGCCAGGCAGCTAAAGGGTGTTTGGTAAAAACTCACACCAGGGAGGTCTGCTGACTAATCAGGCACTAATAACAGTCTGTGTGTGAAGACTAGCAGGGTGGCACCACACTGACAGAGTTGAACTGTCCAGACTGGACCTCCAAAGCAAGTACTCTGCCACCCGTTGTTATTGCCAAGGTGGGAGACTGGTAGCCAGTCTCCTGTATAGTCAGGGAAAAGTTTCCTTACGTTTAAGTTAGTTTCTTAGCTGAGATGGATTTTGTTTTGTTTATCCCGTGACTTTGCTTTTGCGCTACATGTGAATAAAGCCTGAACTTGTGTGTAATCCAGTGTCTGTGTCCCTGTTTCCTGCACTGCTGCAAGCATCTACCTGAGCGATTCCCCACAATACCTAATGTGTATATGGTTTACAGTTTTTATTTATTCTTAGATGTGATCTAGAAATAGGGAGATCACAATTAAGATGGTTAGAGAAAATCTTTTTAATTAATTATTATTGGTAAAATTGTCTAGAAATCTAAATATGGTAATGCTTGAGGGAAAAACCACTTTAATTTTGCATAACTTTTACAGAAATTAGAGAATAGAGACCACCTATGACATGGGCTTGTCACTAGGCAGGGTGAGTCATAAATGTCTGGGCATGCCTTTTTTATGAAATAATTCACATGAAAAGATGCTTGGAATTTACTGCCATGTTTAACCCCTTCCCGACATCCGCTGTAATCCTACGGCGTACGACGGGTCTTTTACTATGGCGGCTGCCCGGGAGTCGGGCGACTGCCATAGCTGCCAGGTGTCTACTGTTTTACTTTTATATACTTTTACCGCCTGCAAAAACCAACGCAGTGAACTGGAGGCGGAAAATCCATTTTGTGGATTTGGGTGCCGAATTGGCAAAAACCGCGCAGAAAAACACTAGCGGTTTTTTCAAGGTCCATATACTCTGCTGGAGGAAAAAAGACAAAAACTAAAACAGCCTCAAAAGATGCTCCAAAAACAGCTTCAAAAAAACATTTCCTAATTACTGAAGCAGATTTTTTCCTCCCCAAAAAGCCATGTGAATGGACCCTAAGGCTGAGGCCCCACGTTGCGGAAATGCAGTTCAGTTTGTTGGAGATTTTGCTGCAGTTTTTTGAGCCAAAGTCAAGAATGACTACAAAATGAATGTGAAATATATTGGAAACTATTAGGCTGAGTTCACATGGGGTACTTTGGTCAGGATTTTGAGGCCGAACTCGCCTCAAAATCCTGACCGAAAAGACGGCTCCCATTGATTTCAATGTCAGTCAGTTCTTTTTTTTTGGGAGCCGTTTGTTCCGGCTCCTGGAAAAAAGAAGCAACATGCTCATTTTTCAGGTGGATTTACCTCGTGAATCCGCCTGAAGACACTTCTTCCTCCTGACTAGGCCCATTCTTTGGGCCTTATCTGGAGTGGAGTGCGCGACTGGATGCTTGTGCACTGCAGCGGCATCCAGTCACGGCTACCTGTATTTTGGTCCGGAAAGTGAGGCAGTCTCCTCCTCAGTTTCCAGACCATAAAACCTTGTGTGAACCTGGTCTTATAATTCTCCCTACTTTTCAATGCACTCCTGGCTTTGGCTCAAAAAACTGCAGCAAAATCTGCAACAAAAAAAGCTGCAATTCCTCAACAACCCAAAGGGGTTTTCTGGACAAAAAAAAAATGTTTTTAAAAGAGGTCTGTTAGTGCTATCAATGGGTTAAAAGGTGTACCCAAATACCTTTAGCAGTGTTTTGAGTGATTTCTGGATTTCTCTGGGAGCTCATGGTGTCCTCTGCATTTGTTTACATCAGTAGCTTCCTGCTGTCTTAGACTACAACTACCATGATGCATTGTAGTTCACTCAGATCCCCCCTCTCACTTCTTCCCTCACTACCCCTCCCCCTCATTTCCCTAGCTAGCCTGTGGACTACAAGCCCTATCTACCTAATTAATTAATTAATTAATTAATTAAATAAATAAATAAAGTCCTCAACCCCCTCTCCACCCCATCATACTTACCTGTCTTCTCGTCCTGGATCCGGAACTGGTGTCTGCACAATAAAATGCTTCTTTTTGCTTCTGCCAGTGTTCCATTGCGCAGGCGCCGGCTCCCTTCTGCAGGAAGCAATGGTCAGCATAAAAGGAAGTCAGCATTGATGAGTATGAGGGAGAGGTGAACTGGTGGCCTCCCGTCTCTGGAAACACCGAAACAGAACATCACCAGGAATTGAGAAAATGTTCCTGGGGCGGTCACATGAAATAAATATACATTTTTTATTTTTTTTAAGTGAGTATATTAGAAGTTAGGTGGGGGAAAGGGTTTAGCTTAGAGGTAAAAGTTTTAATTTAACCCAGACAACCCCTTTAATATTGCACCATGTTTTGGAGTCTAGAGGGGACCTGTCAGGTGGGTTGTCCACTATAAACTGGTCCCCACGATAACAGACTCGGATTTATCAGATAACTGCAATTATCTGAACGGATTGTCGGCAAGAGCAGTGAGTGAGTGACCTCACTTGTCCTATCTCCCAGGTCCATGGTTATAGCAACGCAGTGTAAACAATGGGGGGAATAAATTCACATACCAGGCAAACAAAGTAGAATTTCTAAAGCAATATATTTAGAAAAAGGCTTCAATTTACATAAACTACCAGTATAGATGGGATCCTTGAGATGGGACAACCCCTTTAATGAACTAATATAACCAACTGAATGAGCAGCATTGCTGATAATTGCAGACGAAAGATGCCCAAATGTGATAGATCTTTACTAATATAGAGAGACCATTTCAGACGGCAACGACAAGCATCTTTAACACACCAATGTTACAGTCATAATTGATTTGAAACAATGGACTTTATATAATTATATTTAGTGTACAGCTGTGACCAAAAAGTTTTGAGAATGACACCAATTTTACAAAGTTTACTGTTTTAGGCTAAGCCCCACGTAGCAAGCCAAGGATATGGTTTTTATGACTTTTGTTTTTCTTCCCTTAAATGTGTAAACTAAAAAAAGGTTGCATTTCTACTGCTGAAATTGACATGCTGCATTTTTCAAAAACACATACGCTTTTCGGAAAAACACAGATTTTGTACGTTTTTTTCCACAATGTTTGGATGGATGAGCCAGAATCTCATTCTCATTCACTAAGGTTTTAAACTTGTATTAATTAATTGATAAATACTTGAAAGTTTATGCAAAGCCTCAATATTTTTAGTGTTGATCCTTTTTCAAGGCTTCTGCCTCTGGGCCAAATGCTGAGTGAAGGTAAACCATTCTTGCTTAATCAGTATTCAGTGTATCAAAATTCCTGTGTTTGTCCACAGACAAACAAACAATTGACTGCAAGTTTTCAATCGTATTGAAATCTGATGAGTTTCCTGGCCATCAAAATGTCAGTGTTTTGTTCACTGGGTCACTTTATTATGACTTTTGCCTAATGCTTCTTGGTCATTGGGAGAAGTTGCTCCTGTATGTTGTTTATATACCATTTTTTTTTCATGGCAGTGTTGTTAGTGAGCCCACATCCAAAAACAGTTTCAGGGTGCTTTACTGTTGGCAGGACACAGAACTCATGGTAGCACTCACCTTTTCTTCACTGGAAAATCATTCTTCCATATGTACCAAAGAGTCTAAAAAGGGCTTCATAGAGAAAATAACTTAACCCCAGGCCTCTGCGTTCCAATCCCTTTACTTCCTGCAGAATGTTAAGGTGTCCTAGATACTTTTCTGGGAGGGAAGTGACCTCTGGATGTAATTTGTAATTGTTTGGAGAAGGTGACTGCTATCTGGTCCCAGTTTTTGGCATCTATACGCTTTTATCACTTTTTATTGTTTTTTTTGTTTTTTTTTTTTTTTTTGGGGGGGGGGGGGGGGAGGTGAAGTGACCAAAAGAAAATAATTGGCATATTGAGGTTTCTTTATATTTTTTTGGCATTCAAAAATAATATTATTTATCCCAAACAGTGAACTTATAAGCACATAAGTGTATTTTATTGATTATAATTTTTGAAATGGAAAATTATATTTTTTTATCTTTTACATTTTTTTTCACACTTTTTTTTCAAACTTCATAAGGATAAAGCCCCATGTTGTGGAAATGTAGCTTCTTTTGTTGCAGATTTTGTTATGGTTTTGTGAGCCAAAGCCAAGAGTGGATTGAGCAAAAGGTAGAAATATAAGAACATCCTATATATTTCTCATTCCTTTTGTAGCAACACTGCAACAAAAAAAAGCTGTTTCCGCAGTGTGGGGCCTTAGCCTAAAAAGTGTCTAAAATATTGTTACTATTCTTGGCCTCCTGGTTGCTATGATAACCTCCTTGGAACCAAGCAATATCACCATTAATGGGTGAAAAAAGAGGTGCTGCCCCCTAACTACCCAGATATGGCCATTTCACCTACCAAAAATTATTTAAAAAAAACTAACAAGACATCTTCAAAATGGTATAACTAAACAAGATGCCTAACAGCACCATACATGGAAATATATATATTAAAAAAAAATAAAAAATAAATAAAGATTTATTGAAGTTTTGGATTTTTTTTAAGTTGCTAAAATATTAGAAACACTATCAGGGGTGAACCATGGCTTTCTGCCGCCTGAGGCGGATGTCAGAAAGCCGCCCCCAGGAGGGGGGGGGAGTGGGCGGGGCCAAGTGGAATGGGGCGGGGCACGTGGAGGGGCGGGGCCAAGTGGAGGGGGCATCTTTAGCAGGCAGAGAGCAGGCAGGAAGAGGACCTGCTCTCTGACTGAGCGTGAGGGGCGTGAGCGCTGCTCCAGTGGCCTCCCCAATCCACCGCTCAGTGACGGTGACCCTAAGCCAGTCCAGGACAGCTTAGCAAAAATGCGCCCACCCCGTGGCCCTGGCAGGTCGCCTCATGGGAGGTGCGGCGCTGAACACTATATACATTTGGTATTGCCGTTATCATAATTCATACAAAATATAGGTAAATTCTCATTTCGGTTACACAATGAACACCATAAAGACAAAACCCCTAAGAAAATGGTACAAATGCAAATTTTTAAATGGCACCACTACAAATCTGTCTCCCAAAAAACAACTCAACAGAAAAATAAAATTATAGATTTTGGAGGGCGGGGAGTAAAAATCAAAAATTGAAAAACAGCTGTGGTGTGTAAGGGTTAATCAACCTTTTCAGTAATGATATGGTGTTTAGCACATATTGAAAGACTTGTGTCAACAAAGTTTTGTGTAAACAAATGTTTGCCTCAGCGCTTTTCTATTTAACCCCATAAGGACATGGATTACATAACGGTACTAATTGATATTCCATACAATGTACTAGAAAGATGGAGAAAAATTTAGAATGGGGTGGAACTAAATAAAAAATGTGCAACTGTGCCATGCAATTTTCTTACAGATCTCTTCTGTGCAGGGATCACCATGTAGCACAAATGACATGTACCCTGTTATAGTATTGCATATTAAAATTTTAACCTTTGAAAAACAGAGGAATTTATTTCCAAGATCATATTCTAATATATGTAACTTGTAGTTGTAGTTCTCATTGGTCCCATTTTGGAGAAAATGTGACATTAATTTTTGGGGCAAAGTGAAGTAATGAAAAAAAGAGATTTGACTATTACTGTTTTTTTTTCCCCCAATACATAAACCATATGTGATAAATATAAAAAAAAATTATAATGTGGGAATTACTGGATGTGGACATGCCTAATGTGTTTATATTTAATTTTACAAGTGCTCTGGAAAGGGAGGGATTTGTGTTTGTATTTTGATAAACATTTTTTTAATTTTATTTTTTTTACACCCCTGAGGTTCTGAGGGTACTTGATTGCTCATGCTGCAACATTAGGCTGAGTTCACACACAGTTTTTTGGTCCAGAATCCGCCTCAAAATCAGCCTCCAAAAAAAGCCTTCTAATAGAACTCTATTGGGAGGCTATTTTGGAGGCTGATTTTGAAGCAGATTCCTGACCAAAAAACTCTGTGTGAACTCAGCCTTAAACTAAGGCTGGTCTTACACGGCTGTAATGTAAGTCCGCAAATGGTCCGCAATTGAGGGTTTTCAATTACGGACCATTTGCAGACACATTATAGTCAATGCCGCCTCTTACACCATAAGAGGTTTGGCATGGCCGCAACCATGGTCTGCAATTTATAGAACATGTCCGTAATGGCCGTGAATTACAGCATTGCACGGACTCGCCCATAGAACTCTATGGGCGAGTGCGGCAGGACACGGACGTCTGTGGAGTCTATGTTGCCGATCAGTAACTTGTGTTGCTGATCAGTAACTTGCGGACCGTACATTCAATACGGTCATGTAAGACCAGCCTTACACACTATTTATTAAATGGCTTACTTCTTTGAGAAACAGTGCCACACCATTCCATGGTTTATAGCTGGTACTGCAGCTCAGCTCCATTGAAGTGAATTGAACTGAACTACAATATCACACAATATTGGGAGGCTTTTTTTGGAGGCTGATTTTGAGGCGGATCAAAATCCTCACCAAAAAACTCCATCTGAGCACAGCCTAAGATGCCACATATTGAAGAATGCAGCCATGTTTTTCTGATCTTAAGATAAAGACACACTATGGGGCATATTTATCAATAAAATAAAACTTTACACTGTCTAAAATTGCAAATCCCATTCATAGTTTCAATTATATTTATAAATATATCCTATGAACCTTCAAAAATTTGTCTCACTTTCCAACATGCCAAAATTCTGTCTCACTTTCCGCTGCTGCTTATTCCAATGAACCAAAAAACCTGTCTCCTTTGCATGTGCGTTAAAATTCTGACTCAACTGAATCTTTAAATAAGTTTACACCATTTTAAATTTGGTAAACTTTGTGTAAGAAAATCTGCACCTTTAACCATGCCCATCCTGGCGAATATTTTTCTGTTCATTCTGGTACATGCTACTATACTATACTACTAAGTCAAATGTTCTGCACCAAAAATTTTGGCATAAATGTAAACAATAGAGTGTTGGACTTCAATTAATGCCAATATGTACCTGGAAGCAGTTATAATAATAATACATTTTATTTATATAGCGCCAACATATTCCGCAGCACTGTACAATTAGTAGGGTTCAAATACAGACAGAAAGATTACAAAGAAATTCATTTCACACAATGGGACTGAGGACCCTGCTTGCAAGAGCTTACAATCTATGAGGTTCTGGGGCCCCAGGGTATTTCACCGATTAATACCAGGCTATTTCTCATTATTGGACTCGCTACCAGCAAAACTTCACAGTCATTAATGAGAAATAGCCTGGAATGAATCAATGGCTCACATAAGGGAAAGCAGCTGTGGCCTCAGAACTGCATGCTGTTACAACTGCATCAACATATAAGGTGTATTTTTACCCTAAGGCTCAGTTCTCACGGAGTAACGCGATGCTCATTTAGACACGTATACACATGTCAGAGCACGGCGCTTCAAAACAGATCCCATAGACTTCAATGTGTGCCGGCTTACGCACGTAACACGTTGAAATCAATGGGAGGCTTTGTAACCCATTGAAGTCTATGGGATCTGTTTTGAAGTGCCGCGCTCTGACACGTGTATACGTGTCTAAATGAGCGGCGCGTTACTCCGTGAGAACGGAGCCTAAGGCTGAAATGCAGTTGCATGCAGTTTTTAATTGCAGTCATGAGTAGCACATTGTTACTATTCATCTCACCTGTATGATAAAAGGCAGAACACCAGAGGTCTCCAGTTTAATAGTATACAGGTGAGATATATAGTAATATATGCTCCTCATTACTGCAATTAATAACTGCAAGCAGTTCTACAGCAAGCAGGTGCCGTATAAATCCAGCCTAACTGCTTCCAGTACATATTGCAGCAACCCTCTAGACAAAATACTGTATATACTCGAGTATAAGCCGAGTTTTTCAGCACAGTTTTTATGCTGAAAAAGTCTGCCTCAGCTTATAAAATAAGATAAGATAATCCTTTAATAGTCCCACAATGGGGAAATTTCAGTGATACAGTTTCATAGATGGTACAGTAGTATATAACAAGGGAGGAAAAACACATACTAGCTCATGGCAGATAGAGAAATCCTAGGAATCATAGCAACTAAAAAAGAAAGAAACACAGACACACTGCAGGATCATTTAGTTCTCTGTGCGGATTGATGTTAATAATACAGCCGAATGTGGTTGAAAGACATGAGGAGGGGGGTCACAGCATGTAGATATAACAAGCAGAAATGTTTTGCAGAGGTGGGGGACATATGCAGCCATCATGATAACATGTGGTAGTTCCTTTGGTAGGTGGTTAGATCTCCTGCTCACAGCTGATAGTTCGGTATCTTGCATCAGCGCTATTGTCCATTAACCACAAAAAAAAAAATGCCCCAAATATCCTTCGTCACAAAGCCCTCCTCCACCTCCTCCTTTCTTCTTACCACTGTGTTCTACTGCCCAGAGAGGTCTGAAGCCATCCAGGTAGACCAGGTCTTGAGTCCATGCTTTACAATAGAAACAAAATACTCCACAGGGTCTTCCATTCGATTTATAGTTGATAAATTCATAGTGCTAGTTTGCTTAGTTACAGGATTCATGAAGATACAGAGAAAAAGAGTGAAAAAGGAAAGATAAAGTTGCTCCCAGCTTCGAGCTCTGTATCAGGCAGCCAGCCACTCAAGGGGGCGGTGCCAGGTTAATACTCGCATCATTATGTTAATTCAGCAATATTATAGCTACAGACCCGGCTTCCTAACCCGGCATACATACACCAGGGCGGGTGCCGAGCCCGCAGGAGCGTGGCTATGCTGTTCCAGGCCTGCTAGCAGAAGTAACGTAAGTACTTCTGGCAGGAGCGTGGCAATGCTGTAGGCCCAGCACTCACCCCCGTGTATGTATGCCGGGTCTGTAGCTATAATGGCAACTGGCACCTACATTGTAACTCTTACAACGGTAATGCCAGAGCTCATGAGCTCCGGCATCTCCGCTGTAAAAGTTACATCGGCGATGGCCTCCATGAGTGGAACTTGAAGCCTCCAAGGGTAACGACTGCGGGGAGGCGGCGGCAGACCCCTGGAGAGAGAAGGGAGCGGGCGCGACCGCTCTCTCAAGGGACAACCTGATGCGCTGAGGGATATCCCCTGGGGCCGGCAGGAGCGCAGAGGGCGGACCTGAAGGAAGACCTTGGCCGCCGGACCTGAAGGGGACCTTGGCCACCGGCAGAAACACTAAGGGGAATCCCTGGCAGCCGGGGAATCCCCTCAGCACTTCTGCTGGTGGCCGGCTGCAGTTCCCCTTCAGGTCCGGCCGGCCGAGGTTCTCCTTCAGGTTCACCCCTCAGCGCTCCTGCTGGGGATTACCCTCAGCGCTTCTGTAAAGGCTCCCCAGCCTGTAGTGCAAAAGAAATAACGATTTTTGCAATGTATTGCAATGCATTAGCATTGTAATGCATTGCATTAATGATCAGACCCCCTGGGGTTCAAAAAAATTAAGTATTCAAAATTCAAATCCCCCCTTTATTTAGAACACATATAAAACTAATACTGTGAAACACATACACGTTAGGTATCCCTGTGTCCGAAAACGCCTACTCTACAAATCTATAAAAATATTTTTCCTGTACGGTTGCACTTGTGTTCCATCCTTAGGGGTCCTCATGCGGACTCTTACGGATGGAACATATCAGCACATGTGAACCAAGCCTTAAGTTACTAGAAATGTTAGCTAGTCTCCCATTAGAATGAATGGACCTCATTTGCCCAAACCTGAAGGACCTGTACGAGGAGATGGTGGGGGGGGGTACTATGCTGCCGTCGCTGAGGGAAGGTTTGGTCACGATCCTGTACAAGGGGAAGGGGTACAGGTGCGAGCTGAAGAATTGGCAACCCATCTCTCTCCTCAACGTGGACTACAAGATCTTGGCGAAGATGTTGGCGACTCAACTGAAGGCTGTCATCGGCAGGATCATCCACCCCGACCAAACCTGCGGCATCCCTGGCCGTAGGATTGCGGATAGCCTGGCCATGGTGAGAGATACATTGCACTATAAAAGTTTTACTCAGGCTTGAGCCCCTCCAGCTGGTGCTCCCTCACGAACCGGGTGACGTCTCCGTAGTACCAGGGGACGGTCCAGTTGTAGGGGATGGAGCTGTTCCACTTGTCCCATCCCAGGCGACGCCACAGGGGTAACAGGAACAAACGGGACATGGCTCAGCCTGCCGACTCCTTTCCGGTCATCAGGGTTCTGCGGACACAATCACAAACAAAGGTTAGTCTCAACAGAGTGGGGATGTCGGGGACACCCTTACCTCCTTTGGACGGATCCTTGTACATGACGGCCCGCTTCACTCTGTCCATCTTCGAGCCCCAGATGAACTGGAAGACGATCCTGTAGATGGCTTTGACCATGGTGTTGAGAGGTGGCCAGGCCTGTGCGGTGTACTGGAGCACAGGCAGGATCTCATTCCACAGGACCAGCGTATTTTTTTCCAGCGCAAGCTGTCTGAGGCTCCACAATCCAATCCGCTGGTTGCACTTCGCCAAACGCTCGTTCCAGGACCTCAGAGCCGCTCCCTCCTTTCCGAACCAGACTCCCAGGATCTTGATGAAATCCGGTTGCACTGTGAAAGGAAGGGGAGAGGAGGTAGCCAGCTGCCAGTCTCCGAAGAGCATGACCTCTGACTTCCCGCAGTTAACTTTTGCCCCCGAAGCCCGGCCGAACTTCTCGCAGGTCTGGACGAGCGTGGAGACCGATGATCTGTCGGAACAGAAGACGGTGAGGTCGTCCATGTACAGCGAGCACTTGACCACGTGGTTCCTAGGTCCCGGTGCGGTGATCCCTCTAATCCCTGCATTCTGCCGGATAGACTCCGCGAAGAGTTCTATAACACAAACAAAAAGAAGGGGTGAAAGAGGACAGCCTTGTCTGACCCCCGAAAGGATTGGAAAGGGGTCAGTCTTCCAGCCGTTCACCAACACCGAGTTGTGGATGTCAAAGTACATTAGGCTGACATACTTACAGAATCCTGCACCCAGACCGAGTCTGCGGAGAGCCTTAGCCATGAAGGCATGAGAGACACGATCGAAGGCCTTCTCCTGGTCCAGGCTGACCAGGGCCCTGTGTGCACGGCAACCTCCGATAAAAAGTTCACTTTGCTGATACCTGCTGGACCGCCGCCCATATAGCTACTATTACTAGAGGGTCTGGGGGTTGGACCTGGGGACAGCAACCTCTGTTGTGCTGCTTTTCTTTCCAGATAGACAGACAGATATCCTTCACATAACATGTCAGGTTTTTGGATAAGCTGTAAATTTTAGCTTCTGTGTACAGCGCCACAGAATACATAGTTGCTATAGGGACATATTACCAATAATTTCATATATATATCAAAAACATTTTTTTTTTAAAAATGACAGAAAAATATTGCCAGCTATATTTCTTATTTATCAGTACGGCTGTGTCGGTATTTATAGCATGCTTCTTCTAGCTATGTATTTTATATAAAATGTTACTTAGAAATGTATAGTGGCATACACGCGCTGTGCGCCATACTTGGACAAAGGCTCCCTAATATTACAGTACAGGCTGGTTACAGCACTGCACTTTGCTCAGTCACACCACAGCAGCCACTTCTTTGTGGCTCATACTGCCATATGCTAGGGCCATGTGACGAGGCGGAGCCACCTACCTTTCTGCCCCTCTAGTTCCCCCTGTGCCTGCCGGTATATGCACTGCATGCGATTGGCAGGAGAGAGAAATCAGGGAGATGTTTACTGCCAATTGGCAGCGGGTTTTTAAGCAGCTCATTTGCATAATGACCGATCACGTGACGTTGGGTTTAGAAGTGGGTGGAGCAATCGGCGTTAGAGTTTGAATGTCGGAGCTAGAGGCACCGAGGGAGAAGGAAGACTTGCGGGAAGGCGGCTCTGTGACCGTGCAGCGTGGAGGACGCTTTATCCCGTTACCGGTCGCGCTCCCACGTACTTGAACGGAGGCAGCCTTCTGACTAAGGTAACCACTTCTCAGGTAGCCGTTTCGGTCATGTTATGTCGCGACAGAAGAGCTCTGTTGTCGGTTTACTCACTGGAACCCAAAATGGCGCCTCAGAGCTGAGGAAAATGGTGCACAGTGCCCCCTCCCTTTCACAGGAGGTGGGAGGAGCTTGTGTTCCGGCTTCCTCATGATCGTTTGGCTGCGCTGCTGCTATATGTAGAGCTCGTTAGATATGCTTGCAGTGTGAAGCGCTCCTGGCGCCATTCCTGCAACTTTATCTCTAATTGCTTTGTAGTGGGTGGAAATTAGGGCGCAGGGGTGCATGACGTCAGCTAGTGTGGTTTGTGCAGTCACTGTGCTGATCTGTGACGTTACCTCAGCTGAAGATCAGACTTAATTTTTGGGACCCATATAAATATTATTATTTTTATTTTTTTAGAGAGATTTTCTAGTTTGGTGTCTTTAGACAGGTCCCAACAATTGTTCAATATATATATGGTGCAAACTGTTTGTCCTTTTTTTTCCTCTACAGCTTATGTAACATAATACAGTGCAGGGGTGGGTACCGATAGTGGAGGGCCCAGTGCAAGGGCAGTGACGGGCCCTTTAGTTCCCGAAGGTTAAGCATACAAGGCCCCTCCTTACGTTTAAAAATCAAACCATAATCTTTAGCCATAAAGTCCATTAAACGTTTTCCCACAATCTAATAAACGGTAGAGAGCAGCTTTTACTGTGACCGGGCCCCCTGACCTAATGGGCCCTGTGCAGCTGCGCAGGTTGTACCAATGGTATATCTGCGGATGGTACAGTGCTATACAGAGACTGTTGTCACTCATTGAAGTCACTTCTGTTCTTAAACCGTTTTCCAATGTTAAAGGGGTGCTCTACAGAATAAGCTGCTAAGTCATATTAGCCTAAATGGCTAACCAGCATCTAGGGAATTTTGTGTGATCTTCTGGCTTTGCCATTAACTTGCATTGAATGACAACCTGGCAGACCTGACAGAGATTAAAAAGTATTGTGAGCACATATACCCCTGTAGTGTTTACTAACTGAATACCTTCCACATCTATCTAATACTCTACGGATTTCGTATGGAGCAATGTAACAATGAGTTTTCAAGTATATTTGGGTTAAAAACAAGTTGTCTCTGCTAGTTCATTGGACAACGGTAATGGTGCTGTTAAAGTGTACCTAGCCATTTGGGCATAAACCAGTAGTATAAAGTGAGTATTTGAGGAATAACCCTATTTCTGGTTCATGACGTGTAACCTGTAGTTTTCCTTTATGCATGCTCTCTCTGATTTTCAGTTGTCTCTTACGCTCTTCTATGAGGTTTTCCATACAAGTGCATACATGAAGTAGTGGAGGCTGCAGCCAAATCGTATAAGTCATTATAGAGAAGTATTGACCTGCACAGATGTGAATAAAACACTCTGGGGTCAGATAGAAACTTCTTCTGTGTAATTTTTGGGTCCTTTGACAGTGTCTGGGTGTCTCCTCTGTCACTCAGCTCCTGCCCTCTCCTCAGACTTATAGTGTGAGTGTATAATCTGATTGCTCTGTGAGCTGCTGTCCTGTCTTGCTAGAGCAAAACTGATTAATTTGAGATTTCAGAGTGTGTGTCAGTATAGTGTTGGGGGGGAGGGGGGCATTTATGGGTCAAGGTGAGTGCCAAAAGAAACTCTGATAAAATAAACTTTGCAATATGTTATTTGTTTGTGGCACTGGTGTATACATTTCATCTTGCTGTACACGTTAAAGTCATCCAAAGCCACTGGTTCGGTTCACCTAGCCATTTAAAGCTGATCTCCCTATGAACATGGCTGGTTGGCTGACTGGGGATGATGCGCTGTGTCAGGACACTTCCAGTAGTAGTTCTAACATGTTGGTTGGGAGAGAATAGATCATCTTTGTCATAATTAAATGTTATAGCCGGGACAACCCTTCTCTCATGTTTACTATGAGTTGCAGCTGAAATTTCTAGTGATCAATTGTTACCACTTAAAGGGATTCTACCATTAAAACCTTTTTTTTTTTTTTTTGTGGATAAGACGTCGGAATAGCCTTTAGACGTGGTCTCCGCTGCGCCGTTCCTTAGAAATACTGTTTTGTACCGGTATGAAAATGAGTACTTCTGCAGCAATGGGGGCGGGCCCCAGTGCTCAAACAGCGATGGGGGGCATCCCCACCACTGCTAGAGAAGCGTCTCCAGCCCCGCCTCCTTCTGCGTCCGCAGCGTCATCTTCAGTGTCTTCTTCTGGTGCAGGCTTGTAACTTCTAGGCCAAGGGCCTTGGGCAGAGCAGACTGCGCAGGCGTACAGGCCACGGGAAAATGGCCGCTTGCACAGTATTGTTAGCCTATAGTGGCTATGCAGTGGCTTCAAGCCTCTACTGATGGGTGGAGAATCAATGAATTTGGCTGCATTTAAGCAGGTCACATGACCACTGGTGGTATACACCTTTTGTAGCAAATTTGTATATACACTTCTATTTCATAAACATTTCTTGCTGTGCTTTGATCAAACAAAACTTCTGAAGATTTTGGAAGATTTTTGATGCTTTAAAGCCTGAAAAGTTTACAGAGCAAAAGTTGTTGCTCCATCACTTTACTCATGGACAGATAACGTACAGTTGGAGACGCATCATTGTTGCCCTCACCATGTACCACGAATTTTGCTTCAGCTTGAGCATATATACTACTTTTGCACAGTGCCGTCCGATTAACATTGAACTTTTATGTGCAACGGAGGCTTGTGATGGTGAGGCCTCAACTCTGACAAGATTTTTGCTGTAGAAAACACAACTGTCCTCTGAATTCACTTAATATTCATCCGATAGTTTTTTTTGTTTTTTTTAACTAATCCTATATCAATACCATGCCTGCACCAAAACATAGGTAGTCTGACAAGACTTGATCATGTTAAAATAGGGGGGGGGGGGGGGGGGAGCAAAATTGACAATGTGAATGTGTGCATTATCACAGCCAAAACTGTCAACTGCCTGCGAATATATTTAGCAGCTGCTGTAGTCCAACAAGAATCGCATGAGAAACAGTGTAGCAAGATGAGATTGGTAAGAATTGTGTTAGGGCTACTGAACAGTCCGCAGTCCAGAATATAAGGGCTAAATAAACATGCCGCGCCCAATATTCTTCGTAATGGGAAGCAAAACTTTGTTAGAATATCACATTGTAGGATGTATTTAGGATGTTGGGAAAATGGAGGTAATGGCATCAAATCATTGTACCATGCATTAAATATACTGGCCGGACTGCAGGTGGAACTGAAATGATTCCTACGGGCTAGGATATGCAACCACCGAGCAGAAAGAAACCCCTGTAACCAGTGGCGTAACTACCGCTGAGGCAGCAGAGGCAGCTGCCACAGGGCCCAAAACGTCAGGGGGCCCGGGCCCCCGACGTGTCAATTTGAATTAAAAAAAAAAAAAAAAAAACTTCTGCAAGAATGGGACCGGCCCCAGGGGGTCGGGGGTTAACTTGAAACTTTTTTTTTTGGGGGGGGGGGGAGGGGGAAGAGGACATCTCCTGAGGCCAGGGCATCTCTGTTGTTAACTCTTACAGCGGAGATGCCGAAGCTCGCTGTTACATACCCGGCATCCGGACCCTCCGACGCGGCATACAGACACCGGAGCAGGTCATGCTCGTCACGCTCCTGGCAGAGTACTGGAAAGCGAACATGTCGGAGGGTCCGGATGCCGGGTATGTAACAGCGAGCTTTGGCATCTCCGCTGTAAGAGTTAACAGCGGAGATGCCCTGGCCTCAGGAGATGTCCTCTCCCCCCCCCCCAAAAAAAAAGGTTCAAGTTAGCCCCCGGCTCCCCACCGGCCCCATACCTTTAAAGTTGCAGGCCGGCTCCTGCATGACGAGCTTGCAGGAGCCGGCCTGTTCAGATGACAGCCAGAAGCCTAATGAAGGCTCCCAGGCCTGTCATCGCTATATTACTATTGCGGCTGGTCTCTATGACCATCCGCAATAGTAATGTATAGAATCTTCCATAGACGACAATACACTTATATTGCCGTCTATGGGACTTGCAATCAAATGATTGCAGGTTCAAGTCCTTGGGAGGGGCAATAAAATAGTGAAAAAGAAAAAAGTTTTAAATAAATAAAGGTACTTTTCAGTTATCGGGCCACTAAGGGACATAATACTGAGTGCAGGGGCCATTAATGGACATAATACTGTGTGCAGGGGCCACTAATGGACATAATACTGTGTGCAGGGGCCACTAATGGACATAATACTGTGTGCAGGGGCCATTAATGGACATAATAAAGTGTGCAGGGGCCACTAATGGACATAATACTGTGTGCAGGGGCCACTAAGGGACAGCGCGCAGGAATGAGGAGGAGGGAGTCGGTCGAGGTCTTCGGTGTCGGTCGGGGGGGCCATGTCAAAAGTTCGCCACGGGGCCCCGCCATTCCTAGTTATGCCACTGCCTGTAACTTTAGGTTAACACTAGCATTGGTCTGGCGGAGGAGCAGAACGGACAGGTGGAAAGGAGCCCTGTGGAACCCTTTTAACTAAAATGGGGGTCCGTCGTTTTAAAACGGAGTCTGGTGGAGGGAACAAATTCCCTGTGCAGTCCTTCATGACATTACGTTAGTCTCCAATAGAAACTTCAATGGAGATGTGACCTAAGCCTTACTTATAAAACTGGCCTTGTATCACCTCATGTCTTCTGTACAGTAACACATATAGTTTATACCTCTCTTTACAGACTTTTTAAAATTTTAATAAATTTGAAGATCTTTCGATACGTTTGTTTTTGTTTCCGTTATTTTTAATTGTTGACGCATTTCTAATCGGAATCCTGGGCCATTATTGTCTTATTTTGCGCTATGCATCAGACTGCTGCAGTAACCGAATTCTGATCTCTAAGAAGCATGTAAGGATTCACTTCTCTCGGTGCCATTGCTATGACCTTGAAAGAAACCTTGTTGATTTGTGACTTGCTGCAGCCTTGCCGACTTATGCATGCAGTCAGGGCTGTTGCAAGAACAGCACTGCAAGGGTGTTTGAGATCCTGTTCTGCAAAAGCCCAGGCAAAGCTCCTGCTAATGAAAAAAACACTGGGGGAAGGGTGGATGGAATGCAGGAGGTGGAGCTGTAATTTTCCAGTGAGTCACCTCATAAGACACAAAAGAGCTGCTGTTAGCGAGCACCAGATCTTCAGTCATAACCAGTAGAACTCAGCTGTAATAGATCAGCTCAGAGGTTTCACTGGGTTTTGGTGCAAATGACACGATGTTTGATTGCTTTGCTTCAAGGCTTACCCTAGGTTGCAGGGTTTGTATTCTTCAGACTACCTAATGTTAAGAAAATGTTAGAAATGTTACAGTATCAGTCTCTTTACTTGATTGCAAATTGTCTTAGTATGGCATATAAAGACTCTCCAGTAAATCTATCCATAGATGTAACAATGTTGCTGATCACTGATTGTTAACAAGGCATTTGAAAACCTAGTCTTTATATTCACACTGGTGTTCTATGTTTTATGTCCTACCGAAAGGCAGACATGTGAAAATGATCTCCTGACTGCATGTGAGAGCTATGGGATTGGATCATTATCGGACTCTTCACATCTGTGTCATCTGCTCCATTAGAAGCCTCCATTACAGCCTATCCAAAAACTCAGACGAAATGGCGCAAAGATTTTCAGCTGGCAAAGATTACAGTTGCAGTAACTGACTGGTTTTACAGGTGAAACTTATTTCTATATTTTTATTCCCAGCTGTAAAAACTGCATGACCAATTATTGCATTGCAAAACCACTCCAAATTGCTGTGAGAGATGTCTGATTTTCAGCCGCGTTTCTCATGTGCTGAAGTGCAGTTGCCCTTCTTTTTTTTTTTTTTTTTTGTTCTCTTTTTTTTTTTCATAAATGCATTGTAAAATGTTACTATCAATAAACTTTCCCCCAACAAATATGTAAAGTGACAAGAATTCTGTAAAAGCTATTTTTGTGCACGCAGAACCTTTAGCGTTAATAGCTCCCTAAAAATATACGGGTAGATTTATTAAAGCTTTCATTTGGTATTCTGCTCCTGCAAAATTGAAGCTGCATTGGTTGCTATTGGCAACTAAGACACTTTTTTCTTTTTAAGATCAATTTAATAAATCTCTCCTAAGTCCAGCCTTACTGTATAACATAAAATTTATTTGAAAATCGACCATATAACTAACATAGTTTACCAGCGATCAAGCAGCAGAAAGCCATTTTAGTAATACACGATTGAAAGGGGTGGTATATGTAAAACTCTGCCCCCTAACCTCCTACCCATGGGCTGTTTAGTATAAAGAACTATAAACTGTCCTGACATTGTTGATGTTAGTAAAAACATTCTCAAAAAACAACTGTTCTGGCACATCTTGTCTTGGAAGTCTGAAATACAGTATTCCTCTGTTGTTCCTCCTGGAAATGTTTAAATAGATGGACAACTGGGTGTTACCATTCTTTGGTCAATGCAGTTTGTCCTAACGCACACTTGGGAACAGAAGAACTGAAGCCTAGTTCAGATCAGTAACCTTTATGGACACCAACAAAGCCTGACAGATCCCAATAATTATAATGGCGGTCTGTCAGGTTAACATTATGAGAGCTTTCATTTTCCAAAATGATGAGGCAGAACTTGCAGGGCTCTTTCATCTGGATATTATGTGCTCCTGGTAGAACTTCCAATACTTATGTAAATGTAGCATAAAATTGTAATGCCAGTAGTTGATGGATCCGCTAAGCATCTTCCTCATAAATTCTCTTTTATCAAGTTAACAACAAATTCCCTAGATGTATTTCTCTTCAATTTGTAAGGAGTCCTAAGATGACAACTGATGTAGAAGATGTAATAAGAACAGGGGCGTAACTACCATAGAGGCAGCGGAGGCGGCTGCCACAGGGCCCGGGCCATTAGGAGGCCCGGTGACAGCCGCTACCGCTGCGTTTTTTTGGTTTTTTTTTAAATTGGCTGTTACAGGCCCTATTTACTTGCCGATCCTGGACATAATACTGTGTGCAGAGGCCACTAATGAGTATTTTATTGTGTGCAGGGGCCACTATGGGGTATAATACTGTGTGCAGGGGCCACTATGGGACATAATACTGTATGCAGGGGCCACTATGGGGTATAATACTGTGTGCAGGGGCCACTATGGGGGATAATACTGTGTGCAGGGGCCACTATGGGACATAATGCTGTGTGCAGGGGCCACTATGGGACATAATGCTGTGTGCAGGGGCCACTAATGGACATAATACTGTGTGCAGGGGCCACTATGGGACATAATGCTGTGTGCAGGGCTTACTAAGAGACATAATAGAGTGCGGAGGAGGGGGTCGGTCGAGGTCTTCGGCATCGGTATCGGTTGGGGGGGGGCATGTCAAAAGTTCGCCACGGGGCCCCGACATTCCTAGTTACGCCACTGAATAAGAACCACAAACGCTGCAGCCTTACCCTTATGGCAAGTCAGTCAGTCTTTGTGCTGATACATTTGACTTATTGGACTCCACAACTTTACATATTTGACTTCCAGGAGAGTTGGATAAGAATCCTTGTGTGAGGTGTGTTAGTGGTTAAGCTCGACGTCAGCTAGAGCTGCCAGAAACTGCGATAGCTAAGAAATAGGACTACTTGGTAGAAATGTAGCTGCTTCTATAAAATTTTAGAGGAAAATCAAAATTCACGTTCCAATTAAACATTTTATGGTGGTTTAGTGGGCTAATGTGATTTACTGTATCTATATTTATTTATTTATTTTTTGTCTATTAAAGCACCTTCCATATACTCGCACAACAGGACATGCTAATATGAGTGCATTGTTTCCTTCCCTTGTGCTGTACTGCTCTTCATGCAACACAAACGTCTCTTCTACAGTGTTTAATATGTCACAAGTCTCTAAAAATCAGGATTTCTGCTGCTCTTGAAATCTGTAGAATGGCTCTCTGATTTTGCATTCATTCTTTTGCATATTCCCATAGGTCATGTTTTATATTTCTCCAGGTTTTTATTGGCCAGCATACGAGGCACTCTTGCCTTGATCATGTCCTGTTTGTCTTTTCGGTGAGAGATTAGTTTAGTCTGCTGGTGCTGTTGTGTGTGGTGTGGGAGGGGCCTCGCTGCACACATTTGCTGCAGTACTCTTAGTTGGCAAGCAGAGAAAAGCAGTACAAAGAGTCCAGACCATAGTAACTACCGATCAGTCTCACTCTATTCCACAGCTTTTACTTTGCCTTGCTTTTTCTTTTCCTTTTGCTATTGATTTTACCATTTTATGTAGGCAGTTTTTACATGCCAGTGTGGATCAGTCTTTTTATTAGTGTTAAATATACCATGATTCTATTTATTTCTTATACTTTTTTACATTTTTTTTAAGCTAAGGTTTAGTGTGTTTGTGTGTGTGATAGTAAATTCATGTTGGGTTGCAACTGGCGCGGTGTCCAAAGAGGGGAAGATTGCTTTGCGGCATTCTATCAGGTAAGGCAGTTTTTATTTTAGTATTTTATCATGCAATTCATAATGCTACAACTAATGACACTTTCTTAAAGCTGCAAGGTTGGTGTCCAGGCAAAGACTGGAGGTGATTAATATATTTGGAGGAGTGGCAAACCTTCTTGAATGAGAAGTAATTCTGCCAAAGCGCCGCCCACAGGGCACTTAATGTCACAATGTATTTGTGTATATGTGTGTCTGTGGGGTGAATTTGTAACACTGTAAAGATGACTCTGTCATCAAGTGGTCTTATTTCTTTTAACTTGCAGATCTTTTTAAAACATTTTTTTTATGCCCTTTCATTTTAAAGCTGTGGCATGGACCAAGTAGCTATTGTTAACTTGCTGCCCAAATGACATGTTTTGGCTGAACACTTTCTAATGTAGTGTTTTAAGTATAGTCTTAGTGTTATTTGCTGCAATAACTGTAATAACTTTCCATTTGTTTACTCACAATGCTTCTTTACTTATTGTCAGTTGCTGTTGCAGCACACTCTAGTGTTTATATACTGTACTGTTTCTAATTCCATTTTTATTTTGTTGAGAGCTCAGTTGGTTGACACAATATTGGTAACCGTGAACAACAATTAAAGTGGAAACCAAAATTTGTTTCAGTAGTTTTTGTACCGTTTGTTTCAGTCATTTATTTTTCTCCGGTTTCCTAAAGTGGTCAGATAAGTTTCCTTAGCTTACAATTTGTGGCTGTCAGTATTGGAACGTAATCCATTTAGGGAGAATAATTGTTGGTTTATATGTACTTCTTCTTTTTTTTTTCTTTATATACTAATGAAGTAATAATGTTTGAAATAAACTTTTTTTCATTTTGCATACTATATAATAAATATATATTAATCCACTTTTTCCTGATGCACCTGCGATCCCTGTATTAGTAAATGTGCAATTATTTTATCACCAAGAGCACATCATGTGGGTATTGGCTGATGTTGCTTTAGGTTCAGAAAGCCAATCGGAGCATTCAGAGAACTTGAACTCGACTGTTCTTTCCACAGATTGGTGGCCTCTGCCCCCCCCCCCCCAAAGTCAGAAGAATGAGGGAGTTTAGTCCCCTGTTCTGAATGGAGTGGGGTTTTGGCTGAGGAACATATTACTCCATTCCTGTCAATGGGCATGTTGGTGATAACTGTAATAAAGCACTCTATCTGCAGCGCTCCCATGGAAGTTAATGGAGCCGTGTACGTTCAGTCTGACCACTGCTCCATTCAGAAACTGGGTATAAACTCCGTAGTCAAACCCCCATATACCTGCCCCTTATCTGCTATTCTATGGATTGAATATATTTTAAGATGGGGAACTCCTTTAAAGTAATGCCTGAAATGGCCAGATATTAGATGACTTTATCTGATGTTTTTGACGACAGTCAAAGGTAAAACATTCATGTTGATGTTAGGCTGAAGGTGGTCTAACGTGTAAGACTGTCTACCCAGCCTCCGTGTGAACATACATGTTTGTTACAATGTTGAGGGCAAATCCAGACCCTCGCTGCATCAAATCTTTACTTCCCCAGATGTTACTGCCAAGGAGTCACCGGCCCAGAAGGCGGGTTGTGTGGGTGGAGTCAGGGACCAGTTTGTGTGGAGTCAGAAAAGTTATGGACTCCGGCTTCAAAATAAAATGATTAATATTATATAGTTATTGTATTATTTTTAGCCATAGAAGCAGTAAAACCCCTCTTACAGCTATTTGTGAAGGAGTTGCTAACCACCACCTAATGTATATGGACCACCCATTTATGTCCACTTTTAACAGTTTTCTTCCTGCAGTTTTTCTCGTTTGTAAAAGAGAAGTTTCTCACGGATTTGTATCTATTAGAAACTCTAAAGAAAAATGCCAGCAGGTGCAATACCTGACCAATTGAAATCACTGGGAGAAAAAAAGCCTCCCATTGATATCATTGGGAGAAAAAAAAGCCTCCCATTCATTTCAATGGGTTCTGCGGGGAAAATGGAACCCATTGAAGTGAATGGGAGGCTTTTTCCTCGCGGATTTCTTGCCGTGTGAATGCCCTTTAGGGCCCATTTACACAGAGTTTTTTGCCGAAGATTTTGGCGCTGAATCAGTGTCAGAATCCAAGTGGAAAAAAATGTCTCCCCATAGACTTCTATGGGTTCTGCTAGCGGGAAAAAAAATAAAGCTTCCTTCAGGTGGATTCCACCTGCAAAAACAAACGCAGTCAATGGGAGGCTGAAAATCCACATGGAATTGGCAAAAACCACATAGAAAAACCACTAGCGTTTTTTTCAAGGTCCATACACTGTACTAGAGGCAAAAAAAACATTTCCTAATTCCTGAAGCAGATTTTTTCCTCGCCAAAAAAACTCTAATGTGAATGGACCCTTAGGCTGCAGGCTGTTTATGTACTATTCAAAAATCACCTTTTGAAAAATTCTACAGCTGGTACAAAACTGTAATTGGATGCATAGCTAAGGACAACTGTACTATTATTTGAGTTGCTCACAGGGTCAAACAATTGAACACAATTGGTATATTTTACATTTAGGTGAGTTTTTATCTACATGTGTTCTACAGTGAAATGTATGATGTATCAAGAGTGCTCTGATATTGTGGGCTAAACAAACAAAGATGAAAAAAACTATACATTACTGTGTCCTAGTAAACTGGCCATATTACTGCCTGGCTATAAAGGTACCATACACAGCTACATGTTGTGTGCTTTTTTTTTTTTTAAACCACAGAGGTATTTTTCATTTTAAATTAGTGTTAATAATTTTCATTGGTGTAAAAAAGTGCATACATTAATGTAAGAAAATTTTGTATGTCTAGTAACACCCTAAGATAAAGTACTACAGCAGGTGCCTTACCCCTCAGTCATTTACCTGCTGAAAATGAGAGAAGCCAGCAGGAACTTTAACCCCTACATTACAGTGTACTACAGTACATTGGTACTACAAGAGTTGTTGGTTGGTGTGTGTGGTTTTTTTTTTCGTTTTTTTTAAACAGCCAACCTACCTGTATGATTTGTTTAGAATGTTAGTGTATTTTAGCACTCATTTACTGTTTTGTTTTTTTTTTTGTTTTTTTTTTTCCCCTAATATATATTTATTCGGCATTTGGGGTGCTTTCTTGGAAGCAGTTTGGGTACTTTTGTTGTGTTTTTTGCCCTTAAACATTCTGTGGCTAATACTGAAATGTATGGTTTCTGTTCCTACCATAGAAGGACATCCCAGGTCTGAATAAGATGTTTATGGTTGTCGGGTGAGTAAGAGGTTGTGCCCTTATGGATACATATCCTTTATTCAGAGGACAGGGGCTTAAGTGTCTGATTGCTGGGTCTTCCTAAAGCCTCCTTTTCAATGGAGCACCACTGCGCTTGCATGACTTACACTCCATTCAGTGCTATATGGTTGCGGGCACTACCAGAGTTTAGGCTTGGCTGTGCCATAGCAGTATATGTAGCAACAGTCATGAAAGTGCATTGACTTTCCATTTAAAAAGAAGCTTTAGGAGACTTTTGGTCCCTGCCCTGCTAATCACTGGGGGAACCTGTCAGTCAGATCCCAGTGATTGGACAATTATCCTCTGTCCTGTGGGTAGGGGATAAGTGTCCATAATGGCCCAACCCATTTTAACTGCCAGCTGAGAAACTGTTTTCTAATAGTTATCTTGTTTTTATGGTCATGATCCTATCACCCCTGACTGTATGTTCATCATAAAGTACATGCCATTTTACTAAAGAAGGCTATCAGACAGCTGGTTCTGTCACTATCTCTAAAAGAAACTCTTCACTGGACATGTTATAATCTTAACATCTGATGAGCATTGGACCAGACCATTTCAAGGGAATATGACTGAAAAGCCAAGTGACAAACATTATTCTGAGCTATTTTACTTTTGGTTTATTCAACTCTTTTCAGATATTCCAAAGATATAAGCCCTGGTTGGTGTTGATGCAAATTGGGGTATACTAGCAAAGCATAACTTTTAGCACACAGAGTGGCCTGTCTCAGAGAAACCAGTGTTATCAGCATAGGTTAGTTATATCTTAACAGAACTTAACGTAACTTCACAGAGAAGGTGTCAGTACAGTAGACAATTCCAGCCACCCAAACACAAAACCCCCTCTACATCTTAAAAAAAAAAATAAAAAAAAAAAAATGGGGCAAATAACAAGATGCATCAATCCAAAACACTTCCTAATATATCACCTGTCAAAATTCTGCTCCATTTATCTGTTTATTTTCAGGTCATTAACCACAGCTCTGATGTTTTGTTCGCAAGCTACTTACCCTCCCTGTGAGCAGTTAAGCCAGGAAATGCCCCAGCACCAAATGACCTCCTTGCCCTCTAAATATTCTTGCACACCCACACTTTGTCAGGAAATATTAATTCAAGTTTGTGGCTATAAATCTGAACCAGACAAAGTTTGAGATGCAGAAAACCTGAAAAATTAAAGTAGATGTACGAGGTTTATATGTCACTTGTATACATGCACAAATTATGACATAATAGTCACAGAGATCATTAACCTTTGTGATCTGTGTGATTTTGAGCAGAGGTAACTAAATGTCCATCTGGCAGTCATCTAGCCCTTTTAATGCACAAAAAAACCCACTTCACTTTGAAAGGGGATTTGTAACTACGTGGTTTTGTGAATAAAATGGTGGTATTACTAATTGTGCCACTACTTAAAGGGGTTTTCCCATCTCAGTCTTTCACAAATCTGCCTGCAGTGTCTTCTGCTCACTTTCTGTATTTCTCCTCCCTCCCCCTCCCTCCTGCTAAACAGGCCAGAGAAGTCTGACACTTATACAAATATGCAGATGCTTGTAGATAATTGACTCAGTGTTATCTGTGTGTTTACATAGAAAGGTAACAGTCTAAAGAAAAAAAAGTTAAAAAAAACCATTGGGTTTTTTGTTTTTCTTAATGTATTTTTCACTTCCCATTCGCTTAACGGAAAAAACGTTAAGAGTAAAAAAAAAATGCTAGCCCTCTACATAGACCACCATTGTATGGAGGTGGGATTTTGAGGCCCTTACACAGTACACTCCATGTCACAATGTATGTACAAGAAAATATGCTGTTGTATTTTATACTAGAAAACTAAAAATAAAGATGCATTTTTGTAAAAGTTCTGTCAGTGGGCAATAAATGGGCATGGTGCAGCTTTGACTTGGTGTGACATGAGTATCTGTGCCTGTAACCCTATAAGTGCTATCTTGTGACGTGTCTGTGATGTCAGCAGACTGAATTATGTGCAGCAAAAATTCTTAAAGGCATTTTCCTCTGATGCTTTTGCTGATGAAAGGAATTACCCCACTTCTACCTTGAATCAGTAAGCAGTTAAATGCTACTAATTCGTGTGAAAATGAGTTGGATTTGTTCGGTCTATGTACCAGGTTATGGCACAGTCTGCTTCCATTTTCACATCCTGGTCAGATCTCAGGACATGGCATTTTTTCCCAGTCTTGCAGTTGTTACTAGGCAGAATTCTCCATCCCCTCCTTCTCTGTGCTGTCAGCTTTCTGCTTCGCTTCATGATTGGTTTGCATAATGTAAGGCAGAAAAACCAATGGCTGATCCTATGCAAATTCTGCACTCATTCAGTTGACATCAGACAGGGCTGGTGTAGCTATTTGCCGGGAGAGCTGATCTTTGACGGCACCATGGCTGCAGGGGGCTCCCTTTCTGGTATGCGTTTTCTATATACTTTTGAAGCCACATTTTAATTCTTTTTTTTTTTTTTTTTCTTTAAGGGACTGAATTGTTGATGGCATAGAACAGGCTAGCTATATATATATATATATATATATATATATATATATTATATATATATATATACACACACACATATGTATATATATCAGGGGCATAACTACCGTAGAGGCAGCGGAGGCGGATGCCACGGGGCCCGGGCCGTTAGGGGGCCCGGTGACTACCGCTGCGGTTTTTTTTAAATATAGCAGGGCTCAGAAGGGAAGGAGCACTGCGCTTTTTAGCTTTTGGGGTACAGATTTAGAGGGACTTTCTGGGTGCCATGTTGTTTTTGCAGAGCCCTGGAGGTGCCAGTGAACTGGAATTCCCCAAGAAGTGACCCCATTTTGTAAGGGCAATTTTAGGGTCTCTGCAAAAGTGTCATGGCATCCAAAAAAAAACCCCAAACCGTCTAAGTCTGTGCTACAAAAACCAAATAACCCTTCTTCCCGTCTGTGTCTGGCTGTGCCCTAATATCAGTTTATACCCACATATGACATTTCGTGCATTATCCGGGGTACACCAGTATCATACATGTGGCATAAAATGCAGTTTGGGCACACAGCAGGGCGCAGAAGGGAAGGAGCGCTATGTGGCTTTTGGAGTACAGATTAGAGTACAGCCTGTAGGGTACCAGAAAAGTGGATTCCCCAAAGGAGTGACCCCATTTTGAAAACTGCACCCCTCAAATAATTTCTCAGGGGGTGTAGTGAGTATTAGTATCCCAGACGTGACTGCACAGCGGATGGCGAAGAGGGAATATATAAGCTGTGCAGAGTACATTGAGAACACCAAATTCCCTACTATGTCCCAGTAGCTCCTATGATTGGGGGAGTCACTCTGTGGGTCACTTTGGGGGTGACTTCTGGTGTCTTTTCGCTCATAAGCTGTAAATCTGGGGTGCCTGCTGATATTCGCTCGCACAGCTTATATATTCTCTACCTGACGCAGCCAGTTGTGTTCTAATAATTTGGCGATTTTTGCGGACTTTTGTTCTTGCATTACTAGATGCTATATTTTCTTTATTTTTCTGGTGATGTGACCATATAAGGGCTTGTTGTTTGCGGGATGAGATGTATTCTGTAATGACACTATTTTTGGGTGCCTACAACTTACTGAATGCATTTTATTAACTTTTTTTTTTTTTTGCTGGATTTAAAAAAAAAAAAAAAAATCAATTCCGGTATTGCGTTTTACCATTTAAATTTTTCGCCATGCATCGTACAGTATAAGTAACATGTTATCTTTATTCTGCGGGTCGGTTCGGTTACAGCGATACCTCATTTATATTATTTTTTTATGCAATACCCTCTGCCCACTTGGATTTAGCTTGTTCTATATAGAGTCGGCTAAATCCTAGTGGGCTAAGGGACCAGGTCCTTCTATCCACTAGCTTTTAGCCTGCTCTATATAAGAATGCTAAATCCTAGTGAGCAGAGGGACCAGGTCCTTTAGCCCACTAGGATTTAGACTGTTTTATATAAGAAAGCTAAATCCTATTTGGGTAAAGGACATGTAATATGTACAGAAATCTAATTTTTTTATTTTTTTTATTAAATTATAAAAATGTTTTATTTTCATTTATTTATATTTTTGGATAGCGCCAAAGTATTCCAACACATTTTTCAGGTTCTTTGTCCATTTTATTGATGCATTATCTGATCAATTTAAATTCCATGGGGCTTTCATCAGCAGTAGAGATGAGCGAACACTATTCGGAACAGCCGTTCCAAATAGCACGCTCCTATAGAAATGAATGGACGTAGCCGAAACGCGGGGGGGTTAAGCGACTGGCCGGCAAAGTCTTCGTGCCGGCCGCTTCCATTCATTTCTATGGGAGCGTGCTATTCGGAACAGCTGTTCCGAATAGTGTTCGTTCATCTCTAATCAGCAGTTTGGAGCTACAGTGACAAACGCAGAAACCGTTTCCAATTTATTGGCCCTATGACGCATGACTTGATCGCAACTCGGTTCACGTGAACGCTGATCCACTTTGGACTCCTGACAATCTGTAATTTCCTCCTAGAGATACATAGTTTTCAGTAGATGGACCAGGTCCCTCAGCCCACTAGAATTTAGCCGGCTCTATATAAGGATGCTAAATCCTAGTGGGCTAAAGGACCAGGTCCCTCAGCACCCTAGATATTGCTAGTTTTCAGTAGAAGGACCAGGTCCCTTAGCCCACTAGGATTTAGCCGGCTCTACATAAGGATGCTAAATCCTAGTGGGCTAAAGGACCAGGTCCCTCAGCCCCCTAGAGATACAAAGTTTTGAGTAGAAGGACCAGGTCCTTCAGCCCACTAGAATTTAGCCGGCTCTATATAAGGATGCTAAATCCTAGTGGGCTAAAGGACCAGGTCCCTCAGCCCCCTAGATATAGCTAGTTTTGAGTAGAAGGACCAGGTCCCTTAGCCCACTAGGATTTAGCTGGCTCTACATAAGGATGCTAAATCCTAGTGGGCTAAAGAACCAGGTCCCTCAGCCCCCTAGATATAGCTAGTTTTGAGTAGAAGGACCAGGTCCCTCAGCCCCCTAGAGATACACAGTTGTCAGTAGAAGGCTAAAGAACCAGGTCCCTCAGCCCCCTAGATATAGCTAGTTTTGAGTAGAAGGACCAGGTCCTTCAGCCCACTAGAATTTAGCCGGCTCTATATAAGGATGCTAAATCCTAGTGGGCTAAAGGACCAGGTCCCTCAGCCCCCTAGATATAGCTAGTTTTGAGTAGAAGGACCTGGCCCCTTAGCCCACTAGGATTTAGCCTGCTCTATATAAGGATGCTAAATCCTAGTGGGCTAAAGAACCAGGTCCCTCAGCCCCCTAGAGATGCACAGTTTTGAACAGAAGGACCAGGTCCTTTAGCCCACTAGGATTTAGCCGGCTCTACATAAGGATGCTAAATCCTAGTGGGCTAAAGAACCAGGTCCCTCAGCCCCCTAGATATAGCTAGTTTTGAGTAGAAGGACCAGGTCCTTCAGCCCACTAGAATTTAGCCGGCTCTATATAAGGATGCTAAATGCTAGTGGGCTAAAGGACCAGGTCCCTCAGCCCCCTAGAGATACACAGTTTTGAACAGAAGGGCCAGGTCCTTTAGCCCACTAGAATTTATCCTGTTCTATACAAGGATGCTAAATCCTAGTGGGCTAAAGGACCAGGTCCCTCAGCCCCCTAGATATAGCTAGTTTTGAACACAGGGACCAGGTCCTTCAGCCCACTAGCATTTAGCCTGTTTTATATAAGAAAGCTAAATCTTATTTGGCTAAAGGACATGTAATATATACAGAAATCTAATTTTTTATATTGTTTTTTTTTAATTTAAATATAAAAATGGTTTATTTTGATTTATTTATATTTTTTGATAGCGCTGATGTATTTCAACACATTTTTCAGGTTCTTGGTCCATTTTATTGATGCTGATGCCTTATCTGATCACTTTATATTCCATGGGGCTTTCATCAGCAGTTTGAAGCTGCAGTGACGCTCGCAGAAACTGTTTTCATTTTATTGGTCCTATGACGTAAGTCACCTGACTTGATCGCAGCTCAGTCCCATTCAAATAAATGAGCTGAGCTGTGAACGCTGATCCGCTGTGGACTTCTGTCAATCTGTATTTGCCAACTAGAGAAAGTTTTCAGACTAAATCCTAGTGGGCTAAGGGACCTGGTCCTTCTACTCAAATCTAGCTATCTCTAGTGGGTAAAGGCACCTGGTCCCTCAGCCCACTAGTATTTAGCCTGCTCTGTTTAAGAATGGTAAATCCTAGTGGGCTGAAGGACCAGGTGCCTTTACCCACTAGAGATAGCTAGATTTGAGTAGAAGGACCAGGTCCCTCTGCCCTCTTGGATTTAGCCTGACCTATATAGATAAGTTAAATCCTACTACTTCGGTTTGTCTCCTTCTTCTTGCTCCGTATCTGCATCTCCTCTCACAATTTGAGCCTATTGGCAGATTTAGATGTCCACATATGGTCTGGACAAAATGTCTGATGTATTGGCCGCATTTCAGTGAGTGACCATGGGTCAGATGAGCAAAACTCCCTCTAATATACATCACTATGACACAGTAAGTTTAGTTCAGATGAATTGCGGCTCAGCCACTTGAATAGGAGTGAACTGTAACCAGGCAATGTGATTGATGTGATGACCGGAGTCATACTGCCGATATGTGAGTTGGGGCCCGGTGTCATACCGCCGATATGTGAGGGGGGTAACTTGGTGTCATACCGCTGATATGTAAGTTGGGGCCCGGTGTCATATCGCCGATATATGTTGGGGGACCTGGTGTCATACTGCCAATATGTATATGGGGGGGCCCGGTGTCATACCGCCAATATGTGAGGGAACCCAGTGTTATACCGCTGCTATAATATTGATGACCTATCCACACCCTGCCTTCTTTCCAGAAAGTGCTAATAGTGGTGTAAAAGAGGCTATTTGCAGTTAAAAAAGTTTGCGACTTTTTTTTGCCATAAGCACAAGGGGTTGATGAATTTCCCAGTGAGTTCAAAGCAAGAAAAAAGCAAGAGTAAAAACACACACTGACGTGGGTCAAACTGTGGTGACCACATTTATGGGGGGTGGGGGGCATCTCCAATATGGCTGGTCTTGTGGGGTGTTCATGGTATATTTTAGTTAGTACCTACCAAAAGTGCTCCAAGTAAGGACAACCAATGAACCAGCAACAGGGTCATGCAAACCTATCAATGGATGTGAGGAGTGAAGGTTCGCCTGCCTGGTCTGACCGCAGATAAAACCCCCTGGAGCACAAGCTGCTGTAACGTGTCTGTCGGCTGGGCTGCATTCACACCATGTTGCCTGTGGCAGTTTTCTGGTATACAAGGCACAAAAATAGCAACCGTGTTAAAAGGCAATTTGCAGAAAATTTTTTTTTTTTTTTAATTTGGTTCTGTACTGCCCATGCCACTTTTCCAAGGAGGCCTCACCAGATTTACCATCATTTACACGCGAAATGTGGCGTAAATGATGGGGGAAACGTATGGCGGCTACAAGATGGCGCACATTTCCCCTGAATCGTGCCCTATCTACGAGGAGTGCCTGATCATACTGACCATAATGTCTTCTGTCCATCGTCAAACATTTCCATCAGAATTATATGATGGAACAGTAAAAGATGCCTGGTCATCAAAACCCTCTTTAAAAGGATCTTAAAGGGAATGTCTCTCCCACCTTGTTTCCCAATAGAGGCCCCATCTATAGTATAGAGCAGGGGTAGGGAACGTACGACTCTCCAGCTGTTGCAAAACTACAACTCCCAGCATGCACACTTGCTCTGCTGTTCTTGGAACTCCCATGGAAATGAATGGAGCATGTTGGGAGTTGTAGTTTCACAGCAGCTGGCGAGCCGAAGGTTCCCTACCCCTGGTATAGAGAATAAATACCTGATCAGTGGGGTCTGAACACTGAGACCCCCACTTATCCCAAGAACAGGAGATTATTTTCCCCTCCTGCACATTGAGGCATGACTGGTAGTGGCTGGCGCCCCCATTCTCTTCAGTGGGTGCACCGGAGATAGTCAATGTCCAGCATTCAGTGATATCTGACGCCGTCCACCACCAGATACACCTACATTCAGCCTGACTTTGATCAATGCAAAGCAGGTGAAAAGAACCCCCTCAACTCTCGGGACCTGTGGGGGACGCAGCCGTCAGACCCACACCCATCAGATATTTGTCGCCTATCCTGTGGACAGATAAATACATTTTCATGGCATAATCCTATTTACAGGGTTTTATTTTAAACTTAGTACCTATTACAGCGGCCAATCCCCACAGCTCTGACACTAATCTATCCTGACCACTAGGACCCCCACCATCATCAAAACAGGGGTCCTACATTTGTACTACTGTGCCATTCATCTCTATGGGACTGCTGAAAAGAAGTAGAGATCAGAATTATCTCTGGCAGTCTCAAAGAGATGAATGAATCATCAGCACACATTGTGGATCATATAGGGCAGAAACAGGACATGTGATCAGTGGGGGTCCCAATAGACAGATCCCCAGTGATCTACTTTTTATTCCTAGAGGGAATAGCTTGTTGCCTCTGGTTTTGTGTCCCTGGTATAGCGGTGGTGATGGAGGACTACAGCCCTGCCCCCAATGACTAGGAACACAGCTGCAGTATTCACCACCGTCTATATACAATGAACACAGCTGCAGTATTCACTACTGCCTGTATTCAGTGTACAGAGCTGTAGTATTAACCACTGCCTATTTAAACTGGTCTTACCTGACCGTAATGATTCTACGGTCTGCATGTTGCTGATCGGCAACATACACTCCGCAGATGTCCTGCTGCACTCGCCCATACAGTTCTATGGGCGAATCCGTGCACTACCGCAATTCACGGGCATTACGGACATGCTCTATAAATTGCAGACCATGGTTTCAGCCCGGCCACACCACGGATAAAATATCCGGTGGTGTAAGAGGCTGCATTGAGTATAATGTGTCCGCAATTGAAAACCCTCAATTGCAGACCATTTGCGGACTTACATTATGGTTGTGTAAGACCAGCCATACAGTGAATAGAACTGTAGCATTAACCACCGCCTATATACATCGATCAGAGCTGTAGTATTCTACCCCGCCTATATACGGTCTACAGAGCCTTCGAGGTTCTAGCACTGGAGACTGGCTGGAAGTGCTGAGTGCTGGGCCCCACTGATCAAATATTGGTGACCTTATCCTAAGGGGAGGGGGGGGGGGGGGGGGAACCATCAAAATGGAAAAACAGGACAATGAATATATTTAGTTAAAAATCGATTTTAATTTCATACTTATCAAACAGGTATTCATTAAAATACAAAGAAAACATTATATATGTACAAAATATAGAAAACCCCGTGCAGGGGGCATACAAATAAAGATCACATAAAAACCCATAATGTATAGCATAATTTAAGGTAAAAAAAAATTAAAAACCTACAAAAGAAAGACAGAGGAGGAGGGGAAGACCCAAATAAACAAGGAATGGGAATGGCGGGGGAAGGGAATTCTAGACCACATCACGTTAAAAGATTATATAGTATATACTTACAGTGTTGGCCAAAAGTATTGGCACCCCTGCAATTCTGTCAGATAATACTCATTTTCTTCCAGATAATGATTGCAATCACAAATTCTTTGATATTATCTTCATTCAATTTGTCTTCAATGGAAAACCACAAAAAGAATTGTCAAAAAGCCAAATTGTATATAATTCCACACCAAACATAAAAAGAGGGTGGACAAAAGTATTGGCACTGTTTGAAAAATCATGTGATGCTTCTCTAATTTGTGTAATTAACAGCACCTGTTACTTACCTGAGGCACCTAACAGGTGGTGGCAATAAATAAATCACACTTGCAGCTAGTTGAAATGGATTAAAGTTGACTCAACCTCTGTCCTTGTGTCCATTGAGCATGGAGAAAAGAAAGAAGACCAAAGAACTGTCTGAGGACTTGAGAAGCAAAATTGTGAGGAAGCATGAGCAATCTCAAGGCTACAAGTCCATCTCCAAAGACCTGAATGTTCCTGTGTCTACCGTGCGCAGTGTCATCAAGAAGTGTAAAGCCCATGGCACTGTGGCTAACCTCCCTAGATGTGGACGGAAAGAAAAATTGCCGAGAGGTTTCAACGCAAGATTGTGCGGATGGTGGATAAAGAACCTCGACTAACATCCAAACAAGTTCAAGCTGCCCTGCAGTCCGAGGGTACAACAGTGTCACCCTGTACTATCCGCCGGCGTCTGAATGAGAAGGGACTGTATGGTAGGATACCCAGGAAGACTCCACTTCTTACCCAGAGACATAAAAAAGCCAGGCTGGAGTTTGCCAAAAACGTTTTGGAAGAATGTTCTCTGGTCAGATGAGACAAAAGTAGAGCTTTTTGGGAAAATGCATCAATATAGAGTTTACAGGGAAAAAAAGAGGCCTTCAAAGAAAAGAAGACGCCCCCTACAGTCAAACATGGCGGAGGGTCCCTGATGTTTTGAGGTTGCTTTGCTGCCTGTGTCACTGGACTGCTTGACCGTGTGCATGGCATTATGAAGTCTGAAGACTACCAACAAGTTTTGCAGCATAATGTACGGCCCAGTGTGAGAAAGCTGGGTCTCCCTCAGAGGTCATGGGTCTTCCAGCAGGACAATGACCCAAAACACACTTCAGGTCAGCACTAGAAAATGGTTTGAGAGAAAGCACTGGAGACTTGTAAAGTGGCCAGCAATGAGTCCAGACCTGAATCCCATAGAACACCTGAGGAGAGATCTCAAAATGGCAGTTTGGAGAAGGCCCCCTTCACATCTCAGGGAACTGGAGCAGTTTGCCAAAGAAGAATGGTCTAAAATTCCAGCAGAGCCTTGTAAGAAACTCATTGATGGTTACCGGAAGCGGTTGTGCGCAGTTATTTTCTCTAAAGGTTGTACTACCAAGTATTAGGCTGAGGGGGCCAATACTTTTGTCCGGCCCATTTTTGGAGTTTTGTGTAAAATGATCAATGATTTGACTTTTTTTTTTTCATTCTCTTTTGTGTTTTTTCATTGCAAGCAAAATAAATGAAGATATTAATACCAAAGAGTTTGTGCTTGCAATCATTTTCTGGAAGAACATGAGTATTATCTGACAGAACTGCAGGGGTGCCAATACTTTTGGCCAACACTGTAATAATAATGGACATCTCATGGGCCGGGGTAACAGCTAGTGTCAGATCCTGAGGTCGCACCTACACTGCACTGGGATTGGTTGTTACTAGCAATAGGTGGATTCACACCTGCAATATTTCCTTTGGGGGTCTCTGTCCCCTATTCCGCTTGAAAAATGTGGAGAGAAAAATCCTACAAGCAGCACTTTTCTCTACGCATGATTCGTGTGGAAACTACACAGACCCCATTATAGCCTATGGGGTCCATGTGGTTTCATTGCTTATCGCTTTTTAATGCGTTCAATATTACGTTCAGAGGGCATCCCCAAGCGGACTCCCTGAATGGAATACCAAACACAGATGTGAACCAGGCCTTAGCAAATGCATCATGGTACGTGTAGGCTGACTCGCACTACCTCAACCTCCGTCTCTCTAGCTATCCCGCCCACTACTAGACCTTCCCAACTAATTTAGCCAACCGCCCCATCATACTTGCCTTTCTCTTACTTCCAGACTTCCTCCAGCGAGACAGCTCCTCCCTCTTTTCTGACTCTGCCGGAGCACGCAATAGTTCCGCCGCTGCTCTTTGCTCTGCAGTCGGCAATCCACCTCTACAACGCAGGCATGGGAGGCTATTGCTCCCGCACCTGCATAGTAGAGGTGGATTGACAGGAAAGAGGGAGGAGACATCCCGCAGGAGGAAGTCTAAAAGGAAGAGAGGCAAGTATGATGGGGTGGAGGGAAAAGGGGTGGGGGGAGTAGTACTAACGTTCTGTTTCCGGAAATGGAACGTCGCCAGTAACCAGAAAATGTCCCTGGGGCGATCACATGATCGCCACAGGGATATGGGCAAATATATATTTTTGATAAATTATGTAATTTAGAAAGTAGTCGGGGGTGGGGGTGTTTACATTAGTATAGGAATTACATTTTATCCTGGACCACTCCTTTAATGTTTGCGGGACAAATTTGTTCTTCATAAAGGTGCCATTTTTTATTCTGTACAATGTGCTGTGAGGCTGGAAAAAAAATTCAGAATGGGGTGGAATTTGAGAAAAACTGCATTTGTGCAACTTTTTTACGGGCTTTGTTTTAATGGCATTTACTCTGTAGCCAAAAATGACACATGTCCCCCTGTATTCTATGTGTCCCCCCTGTATTATATGTGTGTCCCCTGTATTCTGTGTTTCGGTACAATTCCAGGGAAAACAAATTCACATGGTTTAATTTAAATTTGAATCCCTTAACAAAAATCCAAAACTGTGCCAAATTTTTTTTCTTCTTGAAGTTGCCATATTATGACACCCATAACTTTTTTCTAATTCTGTGTATGGGGGTGCATAGAGCAGGTGTACCCCCTGGGGGCCTTGAACCCCAGGGAGTCTGATCTCTAATGTAATGCATTACAAAATATTGGCACTTCTACTGCAGGCTGCATACATGTAGAGGCAGAGTAAGGGCCATTATATAACATGTTGGTCGCTGTGGGGCCATTATATTACATGTGGGCACTGAAGGGGGGGGCCCTGAGGGGGCCATCAAATAAATGTTACTGAAGGCTCCAAACAAAGCCGTATTTTATAAACCTTTACAAGTGTTGCCTATTTGGAGGTGCCCGGTTGAGACATTTGACCACTAGGGGGCACTTCGCTTGGGCTAGAGCACTGGCACCTAATGATCTTGTAGCGGGGTCTTCACACCATTGAGATCTAACATAAACCTAGTAACAAAAAAAAAACCTATATAAACATTTTGAGGTTTAATTTTAGTCAAATGTATGAAAAAAAACCAGAGGACATTCTGGAATTTGATGTGACAGCAGAGACACAAGCCTCATGTAAAACAATGCATAAACACCCCCCCCCCCCCCATATGTTAAGTGTTCCCTTCATGAGACTGACCCATGTGTCACACATCCCGCACCTCTCCCTCTTCCCCTCACACAGCCTGAACCCCGTTTCCCTTTCTCACACAGAGCTATACTCTCAATGTACCCCTTTTATCACGCAAGCTGCAACCCCAATTCTCCATCTTGGGCAGCCTGCACCCCCATCTCCTCTTTATTTCTCAAGCATCCTGTACATCCCCCTCTATTTTTCACACAAAGTGCTCCCAACGCCCTCTTTTGCTCATACACAGCCTGAACCCCTTTATCATGTTCACACAGAGCCTGAACCGCTCTATCATGCTCACACACAGCCTGAACCCCACTATCATGCTCATACATAGCCTGAACCCCACTATCATGCTCATACATAGCCTGAACCCCTCTATCATGCTCACATACACAGCCTGAACTGCTCTATCATGCTCAAACATTGCCTGAACCCCACTATCATGCTCATACACAGCCTGAACCCCACTATCATGCTCACATACAGCCTGAACCCCACTATCATGCTCACATACAGCCTGAACCCCTCTATCATGCTCATACATTGCCTGAACCCCACTATCATGCTCAAACATTGCCTGAACCCCACTATCATGCTCACATACACAGCCTGAACCCCACTATCATGCTCACATACACAGCCTGAACCCCACTATTATGCTCAGCCTGAACCCAACTATCACGCTCAGCCTGAACCCCACTATCACGCTCAGCCTGAACCCCACTATCACGCTCAGCCTGAACCCCACTATCACGCTCAGCCTGAACCCCACTATCACGCTCAGCCTGAACCCCACTATCACGCTCAGCCTGAACCCCACTATCACGCTCAGCCTGAACCCCACTATCACGCTCAGCCTGAACCCCACTATCACGCTCAGCCTGAACCCCACTATCACGCTCAGCCTGAACCCCACTATCACGCTCAGCCTGAACCCCACTATCACGCTCAGCCTGAACCCCACTATCACGCTCAGCCTGAACCCCACTATCACGCTCAGCCTGAACCCCACTATCACGCTCAGCCTGAACCCCACTATCACGCTCAGCCTGAACCCCACTATCACGCTCAGCCTGAACCCCACTATCATGCTCATACACAGCCTGAACCCCACTATCATGCTCAAACATTGCCTGAACCCCACTATCCTGCTCATACACAGCCTGAACCCCACTATCATGCTCACATACAGCCTGAACCCCACTATCATGCTCAGCCTGAACCCCACTATCATGCTCAGCCTGAACCCCACTATCATGCTCAGCCTGAACCCCACTATCATGCTCAGCCTGAACCCCACTATCATGCTCAGCCTGAACCCCACTATCATGCTCATACACAGCCTGAACCCCACTATCATGCTCACATACACAGCCTGAACCCCACTCTCATGCTCACACACAGCCTGCTTACACATGCTATGTCTTTCCATCTTACCTTCCAGCCTCCATTCACTGCAGCCTTCTCTTCCTGTGTAACTCGGCACTGTACTGAATAGCTCCGCCCACACCAGAGGCTGATCACATGGTCACGACGTCACCGGATGTCCTTTAGCCCGGCAGCTACCCACAGCTCGGCTCCAGAAGATCCCGGCCAGGATAACAAGGTAAGTCTGGGCTCAGGGCTGCCTGAGGGTCACTAACCAGACCCCTGGCTACGTAGTAGGGATACCAGCACCCCCCGATCTCGCCGCGGGGGGTGCCGGGGACCCCCACAAGATCGGGCAACCGTTGTTTGCCGTGATCATGTTTGATCACGGCAATCAACGGGTTAAAACCCAAAATCGGTGGAGGGTGATGGAGCAGGGTGTTAGTTGTCAGATACAACTAACACCCGCTCCAAGAACGCCCGCACTGCGCTGTGGGGATTGTTTACATCCATGAGGTAATAGTACCTCATGGGTCGCCAAGGGGTTAATACTGTGTGCAGGGGCCACTATTGGGGTTAATACTGTGTGTGCAGGGGCCACTATAGGGGTTAATACTGTGTGTGCAGGGGACACTATAGGGGTTAATACTGTGTGTGCAGGGGCCACTATAGGGGTTAATACTGTGTGTGCAGGGGACACTATAGGGGTTAATACTGTGTGTGCAGGGGACACTATTGGGGTTAATACTGTGTGTGCAGGGGCCACTATAGGGGTTAATACTGTGTGTGCAGGGGACACTATAGGGGTTAATACTGTGTGTGCAGGGGACACTATAGGGGTTAATACTGTGTGTGCAGGGGACACTATTGGGGTTAATACTGTGTGTGCAGGGGCCACTATAGGGGTTAATACTGTGTGCAGGGGACACTATAGGGGTTAATACTGTGTGCAGGGGACACTATAGGGGTTAATACTGTGAGTAAGTGCCAGTAAGGGACATAATAGAGTGCGGAGGAGGGTGTCAGTCGAGGTTCTTCGGCGTCAGATGGGGGGGGGGGGGCATGTCAAAAGTTCGCCACGGGGCCCTGCCATTAACAAAACCTTATTTAAAAAAACAAAAACAAAACCCTAACCTGTATAAAATACATACATGTCAGTAGGTCACCGTTTTGATTTTTATTAAATTTTCTTTTAGTGTAAAAACACAAAAAAAAAAAAAAACTGGTACTGTAGTAACTGCTGAGGAATGCAATTACATTTTTTAATTCACCCCGAAGCCATGAGCAGTGTCCACTATCAACTAGTTTGTAGGTTACTGTTTCTGATGTATAATCGCAGTATGACGCACCTTCGCGCAAGTTTTTAGAAACTGAGATGCAGAAGAAAGTACTCTGAAGGGCACAGCACATTTTCTGGAATACAAGATGTTTGAGCAAATGGCTGAAAAACTAAAATAATGAGGACACTAAAAAAATAAACTGATTTATTGCAGATCTTTATGCACTATTTTTATGAAGAAAATATGTGTAGGAAGGAAGGTTTTTTTTGTTTGTTAGTTTTTCTCTGCATGTTGAGTTATTATGGCCTGTGGATTGCCTGAACCTATGGAACGCCAAGCTCCACTAGTACTTGTCCCCTGCCTACAAATACAGACCTCATACCCAAAATTTTACATTAGCAGGCGGTCAAGTTCACCTGTCAAATGACAGATCTAACTGTTGACATTGGCAAAGGTCACAAAGGAATTTATAGGGGGCGTTCACACTACCGTTGGTGTCCGACTGCAGTGTCCGTTGCTACTGTCCGTTCAAGATTTTAGCAACGGACACTAACTGTGTCCGTTACAATTTCAATGGGATTTCATCTGTTGTCAGTTTGTGTCTGTTTGTGTCCTTAAGGGTCCGTTAACAACCATGTCCGTTTTTTCAAGCGGAAAGAGAAATCACACATGCAGGATTTTTTTGTCTGTTTGAAAAAACGGACAGAAAGTGTCCGTTTTTTTTTTTTTTTTAACATTGAGGTCTAGGGGCAACGGACATATAACGGACAGTAATTGATGGCCATCATTTCTGTCCGTTTATTTTCTGCACATGCTCAGAAAGCATAAACAGCAAGAAGAAAAAAATGGACAGTATAAAAAACGGACACTAACTGATGCTAAGGGCTCGTTCACATCTGCGTTGTGAACTCCGTACTTGAGGTTTCCGTTTCCTGCCTAAAACAGAGGCAGGAGACAGAAACCTGCAGGAGTCTCTCTCAGAGAAAGCTGTGCGGCAGTGAGCGTTTTATGCTCTCCGCCGTGAAACCGGGTTTTATAATCCGGACACAGAATCGGACATGCAGTACTCTGTGTCCGGATAAAAAAATCCGGTTTCGCGGCGGAGAGCATAAAACGCTCACCGCCGCTCACAGCCGGACCCGGTCTGTGCTTTCCGTCTTCTGGCATGCAGAAGACGGAAAGCTCAGAACGGACAGAAGAATGCTAGTGTGAATCTAGCATAACTGATACTAATGTGTCTGTTTTTTTAACTGATCCATTAAATGGATCAGTTTAAAAAACGGACACATTAACATCAGTTAGCATCAGTTAATGTCCGTTATGATAGGTGTCCGTTTTTTTTCTTTTAAACGGACACCTTCATAACGGACACCAACGGTAGTGTGAACGCCCCCTAAACCTGTTCTTGATCTGCAGGTATTTAGGTTGTGAGTCAGTTATCAGTACCATGGCAAGACCTTATACCATGTGAACTCCATAAAACTCATTACATATGTTTATGGCAAAAAAAAAATGTGATGACTGTTGTGAACCAGGCCTGACTAGTAACTTCACAGACCCCCTTTATTAGATATCTTTTCTGCCTTCCATCTTATAGACCAAAAGGAGAATTGGAGCATGGAAGTGAGAGGAAACCTTAAGAACATGCCGATGTTTTTCCTCTGCTTTTTGTGTCTCCAACCTCTTAATATAAAATGACCTATAGGAGAAGAGATCATCTCTGTGATGACTTCTAAACATTTTAGAGACCATGGTTTAGTGTGTTTAAGTTTATTTGATGTTTTTGTTGGATCTTGGCTTGGTAAGGAGTGCCTAAACTTGTACAACCAGTAAACCTATAGTTGATAAAATATAGTCTAACTTGTCTTGCATTGTTAATTTCCAGGATGGTCTGCAAGATCCTAAAAAAAAAAAAGTCTTGTAGAAATCTTTCCGAATAATTCAAATGTCCTACAATTTTGGTTGTAATAGGAGACCTGTTGAGATGATATGAAGCTATGAATAGGGAATAGCTACTTTTTGAGTCTCAGAAACACAGAGAACCTGTCCTGAGTCTTGCTCACTGCCCCATACAGGAGACTTGTGTTAATAGGGCTATAGAAATGAATGGGTTGTGTACTAGCTATGCAATTTCATGCAGTCCAAACTCTTCTGAACTGGAACAGCTATGATTCTCTGGGGTCTCGTATTATACTTTGAGTATAGTAAACTTTAGGTTCAGACGAGGTGATTTGAACAAAAAAAAAACAAACAACTTCTGACTGACGTGGCGCCGTGATCCGTGATTTGGACCTCAGCAGTCCTGACCCCAGAGTATACTAGCAGTTACAGTTTGGACGTTTTTGGTCAGAACAAAACTGCAGAAAGAACCTTGCAAATATTGTACTAACAAAACATAGGTTATCCAAATTGAATGACACTGGTGATACAGAGCCATTGGATATCCTGAACCATTAAGAAGGACCTACCAGCTCTTCTGATGTATATACTTAGTAACGGTGGAGCCTCCTTTCCTACACCACAGTGTTGTGCCATTCCTGTAACTTCTGGAGATGTATGAATAATTTGATAGCTGGGCACTGTTTATTAAATGGTGTAAGGCTAGATTCACATCTGTCCGTGTCTCTAGAACTATGTATCCGTGATCACCTGAAAATTGGTAGAGGAAAAAGACCGGCACAGAAAACTTTGAAACCAGCAGAGGAAGTTTTAAAATGACAAACAACCGATGGACACCATTATGGTCATTGGGGTCAGTCTCTTAATGGACCCAAACAACTGAGAGGCGACGCTAGTGTGAACTGAGCATAAGAATGTGTGCATGTCCTGTTCTTTTATTTATTTTTTATATGTTTTCTGTACCAGCATACCAATGTACGTATTTATTTTGGGGTTATGTTATTTAACCAGTCTTTCTTGTTTTAAAGGTTTGAGATGGACACAGCAGAGGAACCTCAGAAAAAAGTCTTTAAAGCCCGAAAAACAATGAAAGCGAGTGACCGCCAACAGTTAGAAGCTGTACATAAAGCTAAAGAGGATTTGCTGAAACCTACTGAGCCAAAGTTGATGAATGGAATTCATGAAAATGGCGATTCAGATATGAACTTTACGCTCAACGAGAAGGAACCCATGGAGGAGACAAAGAATCTAAATGGCCTTCTAGATATTAACCATGATTCTCATGAGGTTCCTGTGGTAAAACTATCTGATCTAAGAGAAGGTTTAAAACTTGACCATACCAGCAACTTAAAGCTGACACTAGACCTTGAACGTAATGAAAGTTCTACTTTAATGCAAGAAGATAGTAATAAAACTGGGCCTACTGAGACTGCTATCCAAACCTGCTCAACTACAGAAGAAGCGGATGAAACTGTTCCACATGATGGAGTAGAACAAGATTCGAATGGACTGTTTATGGATGATCTGTCGTGTGAACCTGAGTCTTTAGAGGAACAGACCCAGCCAGACATTCCCAAAGAGGTGGAAAGTTGCAGTGGTTTAGAGGAGACAGAGAAGTTGGAAGATGACAAACCTGTAGAGGATTCCATTGAAAAAGAATTGGAAAATGAGGATATGGATGTTCTTTTAGACAATCCTATTGATAAAACTGAGAGTGAAAAGGAAGACCGTAATGTTGTTACAGAGCCACTTGATGCCAAGACTGTAGATTCTGTTGATGTTGTAGAAAACGACGATATATCAATGGAGGAGCAGGAAAATGAAGCTAGCAATGAAGAAGTGCACAGTGAAAGCCAGAACTCTGAGGAAACTGAAAGCCACACTGGTGAGCAAGAAAGTGCAGAGCTTGTAAATGGCTCACAAGATGCAAATGGCTCACCAGACATGAGTGCGACACAAAACGGGTCCTCTCCAGAGGGTAAAGAGGAAACTCCAGAGACTGAGGGAGAACAAAATGATATTGGGGATGAGGCTATTTCAAGTAGTATGGAGGTTGACCAGAATGTGAAAAATCTAGAGCAAAACTGTCCTTTAGCTACAGAATCTCCACTTGATAAATCTCTGTCAGATGTGCAACCTGAGCCTGAGTTAGAAAATACGGATGAAATGGAAACTGATGAGATTATACCTATTCTTGAAAAGCTTGCACCAGTGGAAGATGAACTTGAATGTTTTCCAGAGGACAAGGCTGATTTTGAAGCTGTCTCTGAAAAAGAAGAAGAGAAAACTGAAGATATCACAGCTTCTCCTACTAAAAATGATACCAGTGATACTCTGCCAAGTGAAGCCTTTTTAGTGCTTTCAGATGAAGAGGAAACCACCGGTGAAAAATCACCACTAAAAGAAAACTTAACTCCTCCTCAAGGTTAATCTTCATCCTTATTTACCACTTTTTCTTTGTTAAAAAGCTCTTTCAGACCTGGTTTACATCATGTTTTGTTTGCTTGGTTTATACGCTTAGCCTATATTGTTTTTTTTTTCTTTTATCCATAGGTTAAAACGTTCCTAAGCTTTCAGTAAATGTTGCATAAACCAGTAGTACAGTTTATGTGTAGTACATTAAGAATATTACTATTACTACTTTTTCTGTGTTTTGGGGTTGTGGTTTTTTTTTTTTTTTTTTTTTAAAGAGGGATGAGTGCTTCATATATTTTTTCCCATTCCTTTTATAGCTATGCCTCAAAAAACACACAGAAGAATCTAAAACAAAAAAAAGCTGTGTTTTTGCAACGTGGGGCCTCGGCATTAAATCTGATTGGTAAATCAATTTAGCTTCAAGATTGCCAATCTTGGCAACTTATTCCCATCCAGAGGATAGGGGAAGCTATGGCTTCTATTTTTACAGGACAGTATTTTTTTTTATTTTTTTTTTATGGAATAGCACAATATGCTACATGACTTTCAGAAACATTAGTCTGCTGGGGGAAAATACCTGTGTATTTATACTTAGATTTACTCGCTCTTAAACATGTATGCAGAGTAGCCTTCTACTGTAAGTGCAGAGTGCAGTAGTCATATGGCAAAAAAAAAGTTTTCATGTTAATATAAATTAAATTTGTGTTTTTTTAACCATTTTCTAGCTGCAGATGATGTAAAAGAAGTTACAGAAGAGCCAGAAAGACCTGCCGATGAACTCAAAGAACCTGAAAATAAAGATGAGCCACAAGCAGAAAAATGTAAGGTTTCACTGTGGATACTTTAACACTTAGTGGTTCATACTTGCTGTATTGTGAGCACTTTCATTTTTGCCCCTTTTGTCCTTTCTAGCGCTTAATGTGCAAATGTAATAAAAGCTACTTCATGATTATAAGAAAGCATCCAGTCACAAGTGAGCAGCTCACTAAGTTAGATTTTCTTTATTTAGGGACTTGCTAATACATTGTGCAGTTCTCATGTTCTATATCAGGAACATATGCCAAATGTTATGAACAAGAAATTAATTCTCTTTCTAAAGGCTTGCCGACGTTCTGAAAACTGAATGCTATAGAATTGAAAAACCTAGTCCTTTAGTCACTTCTTATTTTGTGGTTCAGTTTTTGAGCACTCTTTATAGATTTACATTTGCTGAATGGATCAAAATTAATGACTCATTTATGGGCTAAAATGGATGAACAGGATGTACATTTGAACAATGCTTATTTTGGTTATAACTACTTGTATAGTATGGCTGCTTGTCTATACAGGTTGCTGTCATTTAAACTTGAAACCGAGAAGAAAAAAAAAAGCAACTTCTGAAACAAAGTTCCTCAATAAAGTATCCAACGGGAAAGTGTCTAGTTATCTCTAACTTAAACAGGACCTTTCATCAGATTGGGCACAGGCAGTTGTATATACTGATGGAAAGCTGACAGTGTGCTGAATTCAGCGCACTGTCGGCTTTCCCGATCTGTGCCCCGGGTAAAGCGCTATCGGTCCCGGTACCGTAGCGCTTTAGTGTCAGAAGGGCGTTTCTGACAGTTAGCCAGGGACCCCTTCTGCCCAGCAGCGCCTATCGCGCTGTACTGTGGAGCGGGGAGGAACGCCCCCTCCCTCTCCTGATAATACTTGTCTATGGACGAGCTGTGTGAGCAGAAGGAGGGGGCGTTCCTCCCCGCTCCACTGTACAGCGCAATAGGCGCTGCTGGGCAGAAGGGCGTCCCTGGGTAACTGTCAGAAACGCCCTTCTGACACTAAAGCACTACGGTACCGGGACCGATAGCGCTTTACCCGGGGCACAGATCGGGAAAGCCGACAGTGCACTGAATTCAGCACACTGTCAGCTTTCCAGCAGTATATAGAACTGCCTGTGCGCAAATCGGTGAAAGGTCCTCTTTAAGTCACATAATATGGGGATACATTACATCATACTCTTATCCCTGGAATAAAAGTAGGTCGTTTTTAAACTTAAATTACATTTGTATTTAATCTTCGTCTAGCAGGTGAACTTTCCCGCCGGAAGCGTTCTAAATCTGAAGATTTGGGCAGCCAGAGCACAAAAAGGAGGCGGTTTGAAGGTGAAGAGTATGAGGCAGAACTAAAGGTTAAAATTACAGCAGGCGATGATCTGAATGAGAAACTGCAAAAGGTACAGCTATACTGTTACAATCAGATTATGTATAATGTTTAGGCACTTTAGGGAACACTCTAGTCATAGTTGAAAATCTGATGTTACATAGAGTTTATAAATGTTCACCTCTACCAGCAGCCCCATGCTTGTTTTTAGTTAGCATTCTTTTAATCAATTAGTTTAGTGTATTCTAATAAAATTATTATACCTTTTTGATGTTAAAATTCATGTGTTGTAAAAAAATATTTTTTGATTAAAGAACTATTCCTGATAGGTGAAGTGTATGCTATAATAGGGGTAGTCTGTGTATTTGCCTTGATTATTGGAATTGTAGGTTGACAAATTTATAATTTAGCATGAGCCATGGATACCTTTGGCACTTAACCAGATTGTCTAGTCTAAGTTTACTGTTTGGTTATTAGACTGGAGTAGTAAATCTGCTTCATTGAGGCTAACCTGATTTATCTCCATCTCCAACAAGTCCAGTTCTTTGCATAATTTGATAGGTGCTGCTTCAGTGATTCTAATACAGTTGGAATTTGTTTATCTAACCCAAGCGATCAATGCTGTTAGTTTTGGTGTCTGATATGCTATTTAGTCAGGAGGGTGGTGTCAGGCAGGAGCAGGCAAGGGGTGTGATTCTGATCTGACACTGGCTGCCTCTGATTGGAGCCCTGTCAAACCTCCCTGTTTGACAGTGCCCTTTTGACATTACATAGCTTAAATGGCACACAAGGAATCAAAATTACCAGCACTTGTTGCTCATGAATGGTGGTAGCTAGAGAGAGAAAAAATCCATCTGTGCTGGAATCGGTGGAGCAGCACATATTCACAGATGATATGGACTTGAACAGGTGGAGGTGGTGAAACCTCCTCTTTAAACTCATGCAGCACTGTCCTGGTGCCTCAGTTCACAGGAAGACTGCTGGAACAGTCAGTGTCCCTTTGTAGCTAATGGCAGAGAACAGGTTTACAGATGCTATAATCCATTAGTCATTAAATATCATCAGGCAGCAGCTACTTCCTCTTCTCAGACACTCACAATCCAGGTCTGGGGCAGAACCATAGTGTGTTCTGCAAAGAAGACAGAGCTGCTACTTGCCAGTGTTAAATGACTTGATAGAATCTATTAATTTGTTCTCTGCCGCTGGCCAATAAATGTTCTGTGGAAGTGTGTGTATACTATGCATATATAGACTAGTGCATCTATATACTGATATTAAATTATTTAATCTCTATTCTTAGGTGATTCAGAGAATGTTTGAGGAAAAGCTTAGTGCCTTGCAGTGTTTAGACTTTGACAAAGCTATAGCTGAATTGAAATCAAGAGTGGAGCAAATTGAATCGAAGAAGCATGAGACAGCTCTTCATGCCATGCAGGTAACGCTTCTTGCAAATTCCTCACACTATCTAGTATTATTGCCACATTGCCGCACCAAATGTATTGTGGAGTACAGGTTTTAATCATTTTTATTTATTTTATTTTTCAAGGCCAAAATTAGTCGTTTAACAAAACGCTTTGGGGCAGCGAAGGAGGACCTAAAGAAGAGACCAGAGGTAGAATACATTTTTTCTAGAACCACCATGTTCTGTGGAGTGGTGCTTATTGAAGGATGTAAAATGTTGGAGTTGTTGAGGGGGACTATAGGGACAAGTGTATGTGTCCAGAAATGAAAGTAAGAGTGTGCGTGTATTACATATAGCTTTATTTGGCCACTTTCTTGACCCCTCCAGAGACCTGAGTACACATACAGCCCTATATGCATCGGAATTTAAATTAACTATTCAGTTTTGTGATAACCTCAGTTTGACTCCCATAGAACTGATTTCATTCCCTTCCCATCACAGCATTGTAATACAGGTCACTGTGCATGCCCATAGAACTCTCCCTGTAGGGCCAATGAATCATGCTACAGGTTTCTGTGGGTCTGTATGGTTGTTGTAAATGCTCTTAACCACAAATGCAATAATAAAATATAAAGAACTACCGTATTTTTCGGACTATAAGACGCACCCAAGTTTTAGAGGAGAAAAATAGGGGAAAAAAATTTTCAGGCAAAAAATGGTAAAATATTTAATATATGGGAGTTGTAGTTTTGGAACAGCTGCAAGGCCACATGGACAGGTGACCCTGCAGCTGTACGGGGATGTATAGGGCGTTTTTTTTGTGGGGCCAGGTGTACTTTTTAGATATACCATTTTGGGAAATGTTTATTGCTTAGATCACCTGTTATTTAATTCAGAGGCAAAACAGAGAGAAAAACCCGGCGGTTTAGCACTTTTGATTTTGACGTTCACTGTACATAAAAATATTAGTAGACCGGGCATTTTCAGACACAGGGATACCTAATATGTATATTTCACAGTAATGTTATACTTTTATATGTATTCCAGGGAAAGGAGGTGAACTTTTATTTATTTTATTTTTTATTATATTTTTTTAAGTGTGTTTTTTTTTTTTCTACTATTTTATTATCCCCCGCCTAGGGGGCTTGAACCTGCAATCATTTGATTGCAAGTCCCATAGACGGCAATACAAGTGTATTGCCGTCTATGGGAGATTCTATACATTACTATCGCGGAGTGTCATAGACCAGCCGCGATAGTAATATATATCTATGACAAGCCTCGGAGCCTTCATTAGGCTCCCAGCTGTCATCGGAACAGGTCGGCTCCTGCGGCCTCGCCGTGCAGGAGCCGGCCTGCATCACTAAAGGTATGGGGCCGGTGGGGACCGGCCCCGGGGCTAACTGACTGCCGGGACCTGCGGAGGAGGAGCGGATTTGCAGCATGCCAGGCTACTGCCACCACTGGTTTTCTTCAGCGGCAGGAGCGTGGCAATCTGCAGGCCCCGGCAGCTAAGACAGTCCCCGGCATCTGCTGTAATAGACCGGCGGATGCTGGGGAGTGTCTTAGCTGCCGGGGCCTGCAGATTGTCACGCTCCTGCCGCTGAAGAAAACCAGCGGTGGCAGTAGCGCGGCCATGCTGCAAATCCGCTCCTCCCCCCACATTCGGACTATAAGACGCACCCTCATTTTCCTCCGAAATTTGGGGGAAAAAAGCATATGTATCGGTGTTTGGTTTCAATTGGTAAAAAATGTACAGGTAAATACAGGTCAAGCATTAATGTTAACATACAAAACCTCTGAGAAAATGAAATCACAGATATGAGGGAGGGAAATTGTGTACTGAATGATGGTCATCTAATCCCATATCTCAGAGGGGTTTGAAAGCTGAATAAAATCATGAGCTATAAATATGCATTTATTGGGTAGCAGAAAGAACCCCCTTTTTTAAAAATAACATTTAATTAAATTGACAATTAATTAACCTTGATCTCATACTAAGTCATTTATATTTCCCTCTGCTAAAATGCAGGTCACAGCCCACCAGCCTGCATCACCAATGAAATCTGCAGTAAATGATACTGGTCCAAGCACTAATACGGTGAATTTCAGGTAAGCTTAGATACTACAGAGGTTTGCTGTAACACCATAGCGTGTAGACTTGTTGTAAGTCACAGTACAGAAGCATATAATCTCAAATAGGAAATGTTGATAAGTAATATATCTGAATAACACCCACATTAACCCCTTGGACCCTCACATCTTATTATACCTGTCACCAATATTGAATATTTATGTTATGGTATTTGGTATGGTTTTTTAAGCCAAAGCCAAGAGTGGCTTTAAAAGAAGTGGAAAATACAAAGGAAGCACTTCTACTCCTGGCCTTCATTCAAAAAACAAAACAAAATGAAATGCGCAAAAAAACCCAGGTTTTCCACAATGTACATTGTTTTTGTTTTTTTAAACAATCTTTGATGTTTGTGCACAAATGGCAGATATGACCACAATGTTAGCCGTTATCCTTACAGTGCTGACCTTCTAGAGAACTCTTAAAGGAATTCTACCATTAAAACCTTTTTTTTTTTTTTTTTTTTTTTTTTTTTTTTTTTTTTTTGTGGATAAGATGTCGGAATAGCCTTTAAAAAGGCTATTCGTCTCTTACCTGTAGACATGGTCTCCGCTGTGCCGTTCCTTAGAAATACCGTTTTTTACCGGTATGCAAATTAGTTCTCACAGCGATGGGGGCGGTGCCCAGCGCTATAAAAGCGTTGGGGGCGTCCCCACCGCTGCCAGAGAAGTGTCTCCAATCGTCGCCTCCTCCTTCGTCCGCCGCGTCATCTTCAATGTCTTCTTCCAGCGCAGACTCATAACTTCGAGCAGAGCAGACTGCGGAGGCGCACAGGCCTCGGGAAAATGGCCGCTAACAATACTGTGCAAGCAGCCATTTTCCCGTGACCTGTGCGCCTGCGTAGTCTGCTTGGCCCGAAGCCTAGAAGTTACGAACCTGCGCCGGAAGAAGACATTGAAGATGACGCTGTGGACGAAAAAGCAGTCGGTGCTTGGAGACACTTCTCTGGCAGCGGTGGGGTTTTAATGGTAGAATCCCTTTAACATTGAGGCCCCAGGCAGATGACCGTATATTGTTGCCCCATGTTATATGGAAACATACATAAATCTGTTTTCGGACAAACGTGCGGGGAGGGAAGATGTAGCATCAAGCCACAAAACCAGAAACCTGGATGCTGTCAGTTTCATTTTCCATGGACCCACACAAAACTACACAAAACTCTTGTGCACGAAGCCTTCAACAACCAATTACCTACTAATAATTTGAGTTTGACGGTGGTGGGGGTTTTTTTGTGTTTTGTTTTTTTGTTTGGCTAAGTCATGCAATGCTCTTTCACATACAGGAATTCTGGCACCGTCAGACAAATGTTGGAAACAAAGCGAAATGTGGGAGATAATACTGCTACAGTCAATGTCCAGCCTTCACCTGCAGGTAAGGCACTTTATGTGACACAACTACAATATATGGAATAAAGAACTGACACCCCTACCCACAGGAGCTTTTATGACTTCTTATCCTAAATCCAGCGGCATTAAATTGTAGTTGGTCCCCCTTTTGCAAATAAAACAGTTTCCACTCTTCTGGGAAGGCTTTCCAAACCGTTTTGGAGTGTCTGTGGGAATTACAGTGGTGTCCTCCCATTACAATACCATGCTTTAATTCATAGTGCAATCTAGAACATTTTACAAATGTTTGTAATGGCAAATTGCATGGCTAAGGGCTGGATTTTATACCTCTTCAATGAGACAAAATGAAATGCTTGAATTCAATGATTAAGACAACTGTCCAATAGTTTTGTCCATATAGTGTGGTTGAAGATGGTTATTGAATTAAAGTATTATACATATCTACAAACTTCTGTCAAAATAGGGCAGCATTTATGGGAACTGTGGGAGCTAGGGTAACACTGTAGCTGTGCTTTGCTATTTCCTCCCATTCACCTCTATGGGAATTATGGAAAAGGTGTAGAACAGCACTGTATTCCTGTAAGTCTTAATTCAGCAGCAATTTGCCTCAAGCTTCATATGTATGTATGTTTGTACAAATATATTTGTATTAGATATACACATATATAGTGTGTGTCTATTTACAGTGAGTACATTATTTGTATACCGTATATGCAATTGTTTAATATTTATATTTTCTATTTTTAAGCTCCATCTTCTGCACAATCCTCTTCTAATTTAACACATCGCACATCAAACACCACACAGATGCCCATGAACCAGTCTACTGCCAGTAACACACTACAAAACCGGCCACCACCTGACTGGAAATTAATTCAGCAAAAAAGTAAGCTAGAGAATTGAAAAACAAAAGTTATTTTTCAGAACTAAGTATTGTAAAAACTATTTCTTTTCTTCAAATGATTTGTTAATATTCAGCTAAAATGTTTTTGGTTTTTGGGGTTTTTTCTTCCCTCTGTAGTAAAGTTTATATATGGTGGTAATGCATTTTTTTTTTTTTCTATACAGTCAATGCTTCCAGCATTGGAGCATCTCAAAATACCCTGAGCAGTCAATCCAAACCAATACCACCAGTTACTTCAGCCTCAGTTATGAATCCAGTTATTTCTGCTCCTTCTACTGCAGCTGTTGTTGGAAACAGTCAGGTGTCCACTAGCAACACCCAGTCTGTGTCTGTGTCTCTTCAATCGTTGCCTGTCATCCTCCATGTTCCAGTAGCAGTACCTTCTCAGTCGCAGATCCTACAAAGCGCAACAGGGACATTGGTGACTAATCAGCAATCTGGCAATGTGGAGTTTATTCCAGTACAAAATCAGTCCACAGTCAATAGTCTCACGAAAACGCCAGTGTCTTTACCAGTAACTAAATCGATTAATAGCGCTTCAATGTCCAGCTCAGGCATGCAACGAAATTCTTCAGCTACGTCAATTAATACCCCGATGGCCGTACAGACTATGCCGACACCACATTCGGTTACATTATCCTCAAGGCAGTCACTGCCAAATATTGGAACTTCTGGTGTCTACAATCAGACAAGTAATCGAAATACAGCACAATTAAAATCATCAGTGTCAGCGTATAACTCGACCACAACTGAATTACCTTCTGGAAGTAGGTCAGGTGAGTACCTTTGTTTGATGTTGTCTATATTAAAAAAAAAAAAATTAGTCTGACTGTAGAAAATTTTACCTAAGGGCTAGTTCACACGGAGTTAAAGCGCGCGCATTCTTTCACGTATACTCGTGTCAGAATGTGAGCGCTGAAAACAGATCCCGTTCATTTCAATGTGTCGTTACGGGTGTATAACGCGCGTAATTTTGCGGCCGCAAAATTAAGCGCATTATACACCCGTAGCGACACATTGAAATGAATGGGATCTGTTTTGAGCCCTCACATTCTGACACGTGTATACGTGCCAGAATGCGCGCGCGCGCGCGTTAACTCTGTGTGAACTAGCCCTAAGGCCCCACGTTCCAGAAAAACGGTGGGGTTTTTTGTTGCAGAATTTTTTTTTTTTTTTTAAGTTTTCTTTAGCCAAAGCCAGGAGTAGATTAAGCAAAAGGTAGAAGTATAAGAGATTCATATATATATATATCCAATATTCTTTTTTTTAGCCATTCTTGGTTTTGTCTCAAAAAATTGCAGCAAAATCTGCAACAAAAAAAGCTGCGTTTCTGCAATGTGGGGGCCTTAGCCTAAGGGTGCACAGTAAAATATAACCTAATAAAGATTGTTTAGGTTAAAGAGGTCTGTAGCATAAACTCTTCTTTGTTGACTTAGAATATCACATTTGATTTTTCAGATTTGCAGATTAATCGGGCACCAATAGCAGAGCCTGCTTCAAACAAGCGCATTTCCTCGGACATTAATGCTCAGGTATGTTCATTGTAAATGTATTAGATTTATAGCTGTTAGGATCGTGCAGGGTCTTTGGCTGTGTTCTAAACTTAAGTATAGTCTTGCTACTTATGACGACCTCTTTTCTCCATATGCCTTATTAGAATAATTTAAAATATATATAATCTCTTAAGAGATGGGTTCACTGCTCAAGATGGATAGACCAACACGTTGAATGATTGACTCTAGTTCTGGCTTACTTAAACTCTTGTATTACATGAACAACCACTCATGTGAATGGCTGCAATCTGAGGGTTCACACTAGCGCTTGTATTCCGTCTGCATGGAGACCCCCCCCGAACGGAATACCAACGCTAATGCAAGTGCTCTGGGCTCTGTGTGCTTGCCGCGTACTGCCCGCACAATTCATTCGTGCGGGCAGTGCGCGGCAAGCACACGGAGCCCATTATAGTCTATGGGCTCCATGTGCTTTGCAAGTACATCGCAAATGGGGGTCTCCATGCGGATTCCTTGCGGACGGAATATAAGCGCTAGTGTAAACCAACCCTAACACTACCCTGCAGGGGAAATGCTTGACTTGCTACAGCTGTTTCCTATAGCAAAATCTGTTGCTGGGAGTGTTTTTATCTACATAGAAGGTTTTTTAACATTTAATACTTTGCCTCACTTGTCTTGTTCTTAACCAGAGTTACAACATGTGTTGTAACACATATAAACTGAAATGATGCTCAAGTCTGGAAAATTCTTTAACCACAGGTACAATAATGGGTTAAACTAAAGCTGGATGTAGTTTTGACATTTTGGATAAATAAATAAATGGATCGTGTTTAAGCTGCTATAGTAAAGGAAACTGGTCTCCAGAGAATTTTTCTGGAAACTACATGTATCTTCACTGTAAATGATAATACAGGATATTATGTGTAGAAGTCAGTTCCTTTTTATTTACCACCAGCTATTTAATTTGTTGAATTAAAGGAACAGAAAACCATTTGGGGCATAAATCTTACATCCATTTTCCCCAGGGCGGTAAAGGTGCAGCTGGTGTTATTGATCTTACACTGGATGATGAAGATGCTGAATTGTCCTCCCATGGTAAGTAAACTTATTATTTATTTATTTATATATATATATATACACTCACCGGCCACTTTATTAGGTACTCCATGCTAGTAACGGGTTGGACCCCCTTTTGCCTTCAGAACTGCCTCAATTCTTCGTGGCATAGATTCAACAAGGTGCTGGAAGCATTCCTCAGAGATTTTGGTCCATATTGACATGATGGCATCACACAGTTGCCGCAGATTTGTCGGCTGCACATCCATGATGCGAATCTCCCGTTCCACCACATCCCAAAGATGCTCTATTGGATTGAGATCTGGTGACTGTGGAGGCCATTGGAGTACAGTGAACTCATTGTCATGTTCAAGAAACCAGTCTGAGATGATTCCAGCTTTATGACATGGCGCATTATCCTGCTGAAAGTAGCCATCAGATGTTGGGTACATTGTGGTCATAAAGGGATGGACATGGTCAGCAACAATACTCAGGTAGGCTTTGGCGTTGCAACGATGCTCAATTGGTACCAAGGGGCCCAAAGAGTGCCAAGAAAATATTCCCCACACCATGACACCACCACCACCAGCCTGAACCATTGATACAAGGCAGGATGGATCCATGCTTTCATGTTGTTGACGCCAAATTCTGACCCTACCATCCGAATATCACAGCAGAAATCGAGACTCATCAGACCAGGCAACGTTTTTCCAATCTTCAATTGTCCAATTTCGATGAGCTTGTGCAAATTGTAGCCTCAGTTTCCTGTTCTTAGCTGAAAGGAGTGGCACCCGGTGTGGTCTTCTGCTGCTGTAGCCCATCTGCCTCAAAGTTCGACGTACTGTGCATTCAGAGATGCTCTTCTGGCTACCTTGGTTGTAACGGGTGGCTATTTGAGCTCGAACCAGTCTGGCCATTCTCCTCTGACCTCTGGCATCAACAACGCATTTCCGCCCACAGAACTGCCGCTCACTGGATGTTTTTTCTTTTTCGGACCATTCTCTGTAAACCCTAGAGATGGTTGTGCGTGAAAATCCCAGTAGATCAGCAGTTTCTGAAATACTCAGACCAGCCCTTCTGGCACCAACAACCATGCCACGTTCAAAGGCACTCAAATCACCTTTCTTCCCCATACTGATGCTCGGTTTGAACTGCAGGAGATTGTCTTGACCATGTCTACATGCCTAAATGCACTGAGTTGCCGCCATGTGATTGGCTGATTAGAAATTAAGTGTTAACGAGCAGTTGGACAGGTGTACCTAATAAAGTGGCCGGTGTGTGTGTGTGTATATATATATATATATATATATATATATATATATATATATATATATATATTATACAGAATTGTGCAAAAGTTTTAGGTTGGTTGCGAGGGAGGGGGGGAATGCTGCAAAGAAAGGATAAAAAAAAAATAGAAGGGCAAATTTAGTATCCATTCCACTTGGTACATAGGTACACTTACGCACAAGTTTTGAATGAACTTGGTGGGGAAGATCTTGGGGAATGAAGTGCAGATCATTTGTGGACGTAGGCTTGCTGAAATCCTTCTGTCTCTAAACAATCCCAGACAAATTCCGTGATGCGATCAAGGCTCTGTGAGGTTCAGAACATCACTTTCAGGACTTTTCCTACAAAAGGTGGTCTGACCAAAATCTTAATTTAGATTTATATGTAGTACTTTGAAAAAAAATATAAACAATTAACACTTCTATTTTGAAACGTTCGCACAGTACTGTGTGTGTATATGTATTCTGGGGATGGTAGCTCAGTAAAAGTGGTTGTATGTACCCAACCGGTCAAGACTGACACAAACATATGCAGCGAACAGGTTTATTTACTAAAACAGGAAAAGTAAATAAACCTTGTCTTCAGGCACAAATAAACAAAATACAGCCTTAACTTCAGGCAAAAATAAAATTGCTGCTTGGGGCCACACGGTGGCTCAGTGGTTAGCACTGCAGCCTTGCAGCGCTGGAGTCCTGGTGTTCAAATCCCGCCAAGGGCAGAAAACCATCTGCAAGGAGTTTGTATGTTCTCCCCGTGTTTGCATGGATTTCCATCCCATATTCTAAAGACATACTGATAGGGAAACAATGTACATTGTGAGCCCTACGTGGGGCTCACAATCTACATAATAAAAAAAAAAAAAAAAAATTGCTGCTTGTCTGAGCGACTAACTTAACAGAAGTTATAACCTAACTATACATGTGGCTTACTACCAGCCACACAAAAAAACACAAGCACAAATCGGTCTCACCGGACTCAGGGTTACAGGACAGACTTAATCACTTTCTCTCCTATCAGGTTTTTATGGCCCAGTAACGAGTCTATGACCCACACCTCGGCTTAAGTCTACTCCAGACCCGAAATAGATAGATAGATAGATAGATATGTATGTGGTTTGTTTTGTGTGCGTGTGTTTTTGCTTTGTTTTTTATTTTGTTTAATAATTTGTTTTGGCCTCTTGTTTTTATTCAGATTCAAGAAGGAGTAACTCTTCAGCTATACCTGGAAGTGTTCAATCACAGCCAATGGGTCGTCAATTGCAGCCTTTGCAGGCAAACTCTGTGCAAACGTCCACCGCATCTGCTGGTCTTCCATCTCAAGCTACTATACATGTTCTACCAACAGGTACCAGAAAAATGGCAATTTGTCTACCCTTTTGGGGTGTTTTTACTTATTTACAAAAAATATATATCCAGAATATCCCAAAAACCACCCACCTGTGTCTAATATCCCTAAAGCCCTACCATGGGGATTGTGAACAGAATGTAGTTCCATTGAAATACTGTTGGTGTAATGCATGGCTATGCGGAGATCTCTGCTCTCTGTTCTAGCTAAAAAAGATGAAGGTCTCATCAAGCGAACTTTTTATTATTAATTTATTTGCCCATACACTTTAAACTTTTCTCCAAAAAAAGTGGTTGACAGGGTGCATTTGCATGGAGTAAAGTGGTGCTGATTCTGTCATGATAACTCGCGGCATTATCAGCGCTGATAAAAAAAAAAACAACCTTCCATTGAGTTCAATGGGTTCCATCTTCCACGCGGAGCACATTGAAATCAATGGGAAGGTTTTTATCCGCGCTGATTCTGCCGCGAGTTAGGCTGCTTTCACACGGAGTTAACACTCCGCTCATTCTGACACGTAAACATGTTCAGAGTGAGCGCAGTAAAACAGAATCCCATTGAGTTCAATGGGAGGCTTTTTTACCTATTGCTTTCAAAGTAATATGCACGTATCACATTGAAAACAATAGGTAAAAAAGCCTCCCATTGAGTTCAATGGGTAGCACGCATAAGGCCGAACCCATTGAACTCAATGGGATTCTGTTTTACTGCGTTCACTCTGAACATGTTTACATGTCAGAATGAGCGGAGTGTTAACTCCGTGTGAAAGCAGCCTATCTCGTGGCAGAATCCGCACTACTTTACTCCGTGTGAGTGTTTTTTTGTTTTTTTTTCCAGGATTTGTACATATTATATTATGTGGTTGGTGGCTCTCTGACACACAGGACTCCCACAGATCAACTGTTTTTATACCGCTTAAAACCTATTTCCCCTACCTGCTCTCTGATAAGATTGTTTGCCACATTAAAACAGCTTTTCAGCATTGGTGCTACGATATCTAATTATAATTATTTGGTTGTCATAAGGTCTAATGAGATCTATTACTTTCTCTCAAGCTCAAACAACAGTTAATATAACACAGCGGCCAGGGACTCAGACTGCACCAAGAGCTGCAGCTCCTCGAGCATCAAACAACCCACATATGGTTTACACTACAACTGCCCTCCCCACTGTACCTGTGCAGACACCTGTACGCAACACGGTTATGCAAAACCAAAACCTACGGCAGATCAGTCCTCAAACTGGAGGTAAGGCTATACTATGCTTTCACTTGATTGATGATATCTCATATCACATTCATGTAATGTTTAAAGGGATTTACCAATATTGAAACTGAACACATAAACCAAGTGCTGGGATCTGAGAATGTCCCACTGTTTGAACAGAAAGTTGGTCAAGCATGTGTGCTGCCCTCTGTTCACACTCTGGGGATGCCAGTACTAGCCTATCATTGGTAGAATTATAGACTTTGAATATAATGGCATAACCAATGCTTAGCCAGTTTCTTTTCTCAGACTGTACTGTAATGATTTGTAAACTTAGAACAGCATATATTCTTTCCTTTTCACTACATTTTTTAACTCAGTGATGAGTTATTTTTTTTCTGTCTTTACATATAGCAAAACACCGATCAGGATCACTTGATATATAATATATATTGAATATACACTCACCAGCCACTTTATTAGGTACACCTGTCCAACTGCTCGTTAACACTTAATTTCTAATCAGCCAATCACATGGCGGCAACTCAGTGCATTTAGGCATGTAGACATGGTCAAGACAATCTCCTGCAGTTCAAACCGAGCATCAGTATGGGGAAGAAAGGTGATTTGAGTGCCTTTGAACGTGGCATGGTTGTTGGTGCCAGAAGGGCTGGTCTGAGTATTTCAGAAACTGCTGATCTACTGGGATTTTCACGCACAACCATCTCTAGGGTTTACAGAGAATGGTCCGAAAAAGAAAAAACATCCAGTGAGCAGCAGTTCTGTGGGTGGAAATGCGTTGTTGATGCCAGAGGTCAGAGGAGAATGGCCAGACTGGTTCGAGCTCAAATAGCCACCCGTTACAACCAAGGTAGCCAGAAGAGCATCTCTGAACGCACAGTACGTCGAACTTTGAGGCAGATGGGCTACAGCAGCAGAAGACCACACCGGGTGCCACTCCTTTCAGCTAAGAACAGGAAACTGAGGCTACAATTTGCACAAGCTCATCGAAATTGAAGATTGGAAAAACGTTGCCTGGTCTGATGAGTCTCGATTTCTGCTGCGACATTCGGATGGTAGGGTCAGAATTTGGCGTCAACAACATGAAAGCATGGATCCATCCTGCCTTGTATCAACGGTTCAGGCTGGTGGTGGTGGTGTCATGGTGTGGGGAATATTTTCTTGGCACTCTTTGGGCCCCTTGGTACCAATTGAGCATCGTTGCAACGCCAAAGCCTACCTGAGTATTGTTGCTGACCATGTCCATCCCTTTATGACCACAATGTACCCAACATCTGATGGCTACTTTCAGCAGGATAATGCGCCCTGTCATAAAGCTGGAATCATCTCAGACTGGTTTCTTGAACATGACAATGAGTTCACTGTACTCCAATGGCCTCCACAGTCACCAGATCTCAATCCAATAGAGCATCTTTGGGATGTGGTGGAACGGGAGATTCGCATCATGGATGTGCAGCCGACAAATCTGCGGCAACTGTGTGATGCCATCATGTCAATATGGACCAAAATCTCTGAGGAATGCTTCCAGCACCTTGTTGAATCTATGCCATGAAGAATTGAGGCAGTTCTGAAGGCAAAAGGGGGTCCAACCCGTTACTAGCATGGTGTACCTAGTAAAGTGGCAGGTGAGTGTAGATAGAGAGATAGATATATCTTGATTAGAGATGAGCGAACACTATTCGAAACAGCCGTTTCGAATAGCACGCTCCCATAGAAATGAATGGACATAGCCGGCACGCGGGAGGGGGGGGGGGGGGTGTTAAGCGGCCGGCAAAGTCTGCGTGCCGGCTGCTTCCATTCATTTGTATGTGAGTGTGCTATTCGAAACGGCAGTTTCGAATAGTGTTCGCTCATCTCTAATCTTGATAGAAGTATATTTAGTATTTGGGATACGGTGTATTCTCTGTATAGAACACTGCTTTCAAATGCTATATATGAAACAAGCTCATTGCTAACAGATCAGAATATTAACCAAAAACTTAATTTTCATGTATTTTTAATTACATTAGATATTAGTAATTCTCTTGATGCCGTTGCAACTTTTTTCATGTTCCCATTTTCCGATATTTATTATTGTTGTACTGTCCAACCATTCTGTTTTTATTTGTGCCAATATTTTTGTTGAATTTTGTAGACGTAAGGCACATGCACCCTAGATAAACCCCCAGTTTATGTCAAAGAATAAGCTTGAGTAAACATTGCTTTTTTATTTTTTTTTTTTTTTTTTTTTTTGAATATTTAGGAGTCCCTGTTCGAATGCCACAAAACACTGCATACGTAGTAAATAATGGGATGTCTATGGGCTCTACTGGACCACAGCTCACAGTTCATCATCGACCCCCACAAGTAAGTACCTGTCCATGCTTACAAATTATACACACATCAAAAATCTAGTAATACCTACATTATATACCTACATCAACCCACCCATCAAAATGGAATCTGTGGGAAGATAGGGCAAGTTGCTTCTTTTTCCTGCTAGCTGAAAAAAAGGACTCCTATTTCAATGAATGGGAGGCCTTTTTGCAAGCGGATTTTGAGGTTGATTCCGTGTCAAAATCCACCTGCAAAAAATTCCGTGTGAACATACCCTAGCAGTACATCATCTACAGTGCCCCATAACTAAACAGGAAACGGTGCTGATAGTTCCGTCATTGCTGTATTTTGTTGCAGAAAGATACGATAGCAGATAGTGGAGAGATGTCAAAGCAGAAAAGGAATTCATATAAAATCCCTTTTAAACTTGAAGTGGTGAAGTACGCCAAAGAGCATGGGAACAGAGCAGCAGAGAGACGCTTTGGGCCACCTCCAACTGAAAAAATGATAAGGGATTGGAGAAAACAGGAAGATGAGCTGCAAAAAACGGACAAAACGAAACAATGCTTACGTGGGCATGCTGCAAAATGGCCACAGTTAGAAGTGAATATGAAAGAGTGGATCACACGCCACAGGAGCAATGGCTTTTCAGTAGCTGCAAAAATGATCATATATGAAGCCAAACGTCTTGCTGCAGAGAAAGGTATTGAAGACTTCACTGGATCACCATCATGGTGTTACAGATTTATGAAGAGAAGTGGCCTTGCTATGGGCACTAAAACAAGGATTTCACAAAAAATGCCAGTAGAATATGAATCAAAGATCGTTTCGTTTCATAAGTTTGTACTGGATGCGAGGAAGAAAAATAAATTTGAGATCAGCCAGATTGGGAACATGGATGAGGTCCTGTTAACTTTTGATGTCCCTTCAAACAAGACTGTTGATGAGAAAGGTGCCAAAACCATAACTGTTAAAACCTCAGGGCATGAGAAGACACATTACACAGTTGTGTTGTCCTGCTGTGCAGATGGCACCAAACTACCACCAATGCTAATTTTTAAGCAAAAAAACATGCCAAAAGAGGCAATCCCAAGAGGAGTTGTAGTGGATGTTCACGACAAAGGATGGATGGACGAAAATGGCATGAAAATATGGATTGAAAAAGTGTGGTCCAAACGTCCTGGAGGACTTGAGAGAAAACCTGCACTATTAGTGCTTGACCAGTTTCGGGCACACATCACTGAAGCCACAAAAAAGAGATTCAAAGAGGAGAAAACCCATCTAGCTGTAATACCTGGGGGACTTACCAGACAGTTGCAACCTTTGGACGTTTCCATCAACAAACCATTTAAAGTTTTCATGAGAGAAGAGTGGAACAAATGGATGACTGCTGGAAATCCTGATCTAACACCAACTGGACGAATGAAGAGGCCCACTATCATCCAAGTTTGTGAGTGGGTGAAAACCTCATGGGAGTCAGTTAAAGATGAAACTGTTGTGAAGGCCTTCAAAAAATGTGGCATCAGTAATGCATTAGATGGCTCAGAAGATGACCTCCTCTATGAAGACAGCGATACTAGTGAAGACAGCGATACTAGTGATCCTGAGGAACTGAGCTTCATGAATGTGGACAGTAGTGACGAAGAATTCTTGGGGTTCCCTGATGATTAGAGGAGTTTCCATACGTCCCTAATAATGGTTGTTAATGCTGCTGTTGAGTTCGGTTTACATTGGTGAAATATTATGTTATTAAATATGTAACAAATTTTTTGCTTCAAAAATTTTTTTTTTCCTATTTTCCTCCACTAAAACCTTATTGCGTCTTATGGTCCAGTGCATCTTATAGTCAAAAAAATACGGTACATTTCTTGTCCAGAAACAGTGATAGTGGTGACCTTCTCTTCACACATTTAGGACATTTTGCCTCTGCTATCCTAAGCTAGGTTCTTCTAAGAGAATATTAATCGTTGTAAAAGCAATTAACTGTATAAAAATTCATTTCCAACCATCTTTCAGATATCGCCACTGTTCACACACTGTACTTTTTATAGCAGCCATTGGGTACTACATGGATTGAATCAGACAGCTGCTGTAGTACTCAATATGGCTGCTAGCAAAAATGCAGGCAGTAGGGCCTGCAACAATCTTAAATTACACTGGTTAACAGCCAAAATGTTTCGGGCATCAAACCAGTTGTTCTTAACTAATTTTGGGGTGCTGAGATTGAAATTGATGCTAAAATTTTAAAATTGGCTTTACTTTTAATGATATAGACGTGCACTTTATATTTCTGACAACCTGTAATACAATACTGAGAAAAGTTGGCATCATCAGTATTGCATCATCCACTGGCATATTTGTTGGAATATAGTTATTGTATGCAACAATTGCTACTTCTGTATGGTGCCTCCAATTGGGAAAGGAATTTCAAAAAGAAAGAAGTGGACTTTACAGTATCCGAATATTCCATCTGCGATACGCCCAGTAGCTCATTCTGAAGAATTGTCAGTTCCAAATGCTCCAGAAACATTCTCGCTCGATTCCTCTGACGAGGAAGAAGAAGGAGTTTGTCATGAACCATCTACCTCGTCAGATCCAGACTTTCCTGCATCACTCTCCACTGAACTGCACCTTATATCGCAAAGTGAACGTAACGATCTTGTTAGAGATCTAGACATGCCCAAGAGTAAGGCCGAGCTCTTAGGTTCCAGACTTCCAACAGTGGAATCTGTTGGCAGATGATGTTCGAATTTCTTTCTTTAGGAACCGTCAACAATCTCTTGTCCAATTCTTCTTCATGGAGAGTGATCTTGTTGTATGCAATAACGTTTGTGGTTTAATGGATGCTCTCAAAATCAGCTATAACCCCGATGAGAGGGAGGCTATTTATCGATTCATCAAAGCTAAGTCTTAAAGCTGTCTTACTTCACAATGGCATTGCACTACCATCAGTTCCAATTGGTTATGCTGTTCACATGAAGGAAACCTATAACAACATGAAAGAGCTCTTGAGATGCATAAACTATGATCAACATCTGCGGTGCCTCTGTGGTGACTTGAAGGTGGTAGCGCTAGTGTTTGGTCTACAGGGAGGAGACACCAAGTACTGCTGCTTCCTATGTGAGTGGGACAGTCGTGCAAGATCAGAACACTACAAGAAAAGAGACTGGCCACTCAGAAAGTCACTGCAGCCAGGGACTAAAAATGTTATGCATCCAGCACTTGTTCAAGCAGGAAAGATTCTGTTGCCTCCTTTACATATCAAGCTTGGTCTTATGAAGAATTTTGTAAAGGCAATGGATAGAAATGAAGAGGCATTCAAATATCTCCTCTGTAAGTTTCCAAGGTTGAGTGAAGCGAAGATAAAAGCAGGAGTCTTTATTGGTCCTCAGATTCGTATGCTTCTTCAAGATGACGAGTTTTACCATTTGCCGCGTGGCAAAGAAACGACTGCATGGGAAGCATTCAAGTTAGTCGTGACTAATTTCTTGGGAAACACCAAAGCAAATAATTATGAAGAGTTGGTTGAAAATCTCCTGAAGGCATATAAAAACCTGGGATGTAACATGACTTTAAAGATTCATTTCTTACACTCTCATCTAGACTTCTTTGCACCAAACTGTGGAGCGATGAACATGGTGAACGATTTCATCAGGAAATTGCGACTATGGAAAAGAGATATCAGGGTAAATGGAACCCATCAATGCTTGCAGACTACTGCTGGACAATTATCAGAGACAATCCCATGTCTGAATACAAGAGACGTGTGTAAAGGAGCCGAATAGCAATTCAATAAGGATCTACGTTCCAAAGTTCAATAAACATACTTCATTTGTAAAAAATTCTTAGATATGACTATAAATTATAGTTGATTTTAGATAGAACTAAGTTTCCTAAGAATATATTTCCAAAATGTTAAGAACAGTAAACTTGCAGCTCTATTATTGCAGAAGTAATAAATATGTATCCTATTCTATACAATTCACAAAACAGTAAAATGAGAACACTTCGATATCATAGAAACTAGAGCCAATTGACAGTTTTCCTTGTGATATTTGAATTCAGCACATAAAAATCATTAGGGAATGACTCATTTCATTTCAGAAACAAACAACTTTTGAAAATTTGTTGACCAGTGTTATCTATCACATATAGAACATCACATTTATTTAAATAAAAACCCTTTTTAAAATAACGAAAGTTACTTACACAAATTTGTATTCCCTCTAGGAACCTGCAAGACCAATTCATCCAGCACCACTTCCTGAAGCCCCTCAACCTCAGCGCCTTCCTCCTGAAGCTGCCTCAACATCTCCTCCACAAAAGCCTCACCTGAAATTAGCCAGAGTACAAAGCCAAAATGGAATTGTTCTATCTTGGAGTGTGCTGGAGGTAGACCGTACCTGTGCCATTGTAGATAGCTACCATTTATATGCTTATCATGAAGACCCAACTGCAACATCTTCATCACAATGGAAAAAAATTGGGGAAGTAAAAGCGCTACCTCTTCCAATGGCATGTACTCTTACACAATTTGTTTCTGGTAGCAAATACTACTTTGCTGTTCGGGCAAAGGACATTTATGGGCGCTTTGGACCTTTTTGTGATCCACAGTCAACAGATGTTATCTCCACTCAAAGCAGTTAGGAAGTGGTAGAAAGCTTCCGCTCAAGGTGTTTTTTTTTTTTTTTTTGTTTTTTCTTTTTTTATTACAAAAGATCTCCTGCATGAAATCTATTTTAGATGAACTACTGGGTTTTCATAATGGAGACCATGTACAGCACTTGCATATTTTCACAAATTAGCTTGCATTTCTGCCAAGAACATTTGAAATGTCTTTTTGTTAAGACCAATTTTTTGCAGAATGTGAATTGATTTGAATTGGTTTCCCTGACTACACTAATACTGAAGGTTTTCATATCGGTTGGCCAAAAACCAAATCTCTTGACTGAAATGTGGAAAGACTAGCGGCTATTATGAAAGCTGTGCAAGAGGAACTACTGACAGAGGAGATGAATTGGTTATATCATTTAGAATGAATTGGAATGTCTTGCTTTGATACCTGGAAACTTGTAGCTGTTGAAATGACAAGTATTACAGAGGAAATCCAGTGTTTTGTGGTTTATTCGTTCATAAAGGCAAACCTTGTATTTAATCCCCACTGGCTGGGGACTTGACACCGAACAATTGCTTGTGACAAGTAATTAACAAGCCGATGTCTTTTCTTGTAGTTATTTTCCTTTTTATACCTTTCCGTGGACTTTTTCTTTTGTGCCTTAAATCTAAAAAGGAACTGTTTCAGTATTTGGTCACTACTTTTCTCGTTTCATTGTCTACTACATCCTCCCATACCCCAATGCCAAAGAGCAGTTATTTTAAACATCAAATGTTTTTAATTTTTTTTTTTTTTCCTTTTGCGTGTCTCTTTGCTGCTTTTTCTCTCCCTCCCCATTCTTCTAAGTAAAAAGATTTGTTCAGGAGCTGTGCAGGCTGTTCAGCCTTGCACACACGTTCTCGATCTACAGTTTACATGGTTACTGTGTTTGAATATGTTTTTAAAAATAAATGGAACATTCAGTTGTATTGGTTGTTGCACATCTACCAAGTCTACAACTCGATTGTACCTCCTTACTCGAAATGGAAATTTTATTATATTTGGATACATTGCATGAAAAACTTCATATGTACAGTGTATCCTCACAGTTATCTTTGTGAGGATAGGTATTTTTGTATTAGTATAGATTTGCTCCAGCTGCAAAATCTTTACACAGAATTTCAGTATAGGAATTTGTTTAGTTCTGAAAACTAAGATGCAATGCAAATCCCATTACAGATTTCTAAATTGTGCTTTTATCTGTTTAAGCAAGTATATGGTTATTGCAACTGCAGTACATACTTTGTCACCAGGACTGATATTTTGTCCACTGTTATCAAGAAACTTTACATTAGGATTTCTGCAGCTGGTAAACTCTTCCAATGAATTCTAAACCTCACACTCCAATTCTTGATGTAATAATCCTTAATTCTAAGCAGGTAAGCACTGGTTATCAGGTTGTTAATACTCTGCTCACAAGAGATATTGTTACGTTGTATGTAAATAAATATTTTTACAATTGTCAAGGGTTTTTTGGAGTGTGTTTTGTTTTTTTGTTTTTTTTAATTGGCTTTCATGGCTCACAGGTCAATGGTTAGTGCTACAGTAGCAAGAGTCCACAAACACTACAAGGCCAGGTGCTAATATGGATTCAACCACCCAATTTCTGCAGGCCCAGTTCCAACACCAGATGGGGTCCATCAGTCTCCTCTGGGTCCTGTCAATGGTTCTTGCCGCCACCTCCCTCAGGGATAACCATTGCTTCCTCTACCATTCCCCCCCATCTCATGGGCATCGGGTGAAGCATTGCCATGCAGTATCCCACTGAATTATTCCCTGCCAACTACAATGGGAGAGTATTGCCAGAAAGAGTGGTACAAATATTGTGGCTTCATCTGTTAACAGAAACTAAAAGATACGTTTCAGATGACCCTTAACCTATAGTGTTAGCTATAGTGTTAGCTCTAATCGTTAGCTCTGGTGCTGAGATGTTGTTTTGTTAATATTCAAATAAGCTCTTTGGAGCAATGTTGCTGTTGCTCCAAACATGCAATGTCGTCATTGCTCCAAAAAGCTCTTATGCATATTGACAAAAACCGAAATATCTCAGCAATACAGGCACCAATTTACAAGGAGAAGACATTGATTGAGATGATTCTATCAGTGAGGATGAGTTAATGCTGGTTCTGGTGACAGACCTGTTCTTGCAGCAACAAAATGTCCTGTCCTTGCACTACCTTATATGTACTGTTCCAACTCCAACTGAGATTTCACATTTCTGGAGTGACTGTATGAACAACAGTGGATCAATGATTGCAGCAAACTATAGGGACAATGTGGTGTTTGGAAACTTTCCATTTGAGACTAATGAGTGAAGTGTTTTGCATTCTGAAGCCCTTTAAGGAGGCCGGCAAAGTTGTCCCTTCTGCCAACAGTGATGTCATATCTTTAATAATGTACTAGTGCATCTCAATAAATTAGAATATTATCAGAAAGTTATAGACTGTTGCTCAGTGGTTAAAGGTCATTTCAGGTGAAAGTAAATTTTGCATTACATTTGGAAATCAAGGTCCCAAAGTCTGGAGGAAGAGAGGAGAGGCTGCACACAATCCTAAGTTTCTTGAGGTCTAAGTGTGAAGTTTCCACAATCAGTGGATGGTTTGGGGAACCATGTCATCTCCTGGTGTCGGTCCACTGTTTTATCAAGACCTAAATCAGCGCAGCCGTCTACCAGGAAAATCTACAGCACTTCATGCTTCCCTCAAGCATGAAGATGGAAATTTCATTTTCCAATAGGACTTGCACCTGTCCACACAGCCAAAAGTATGAATATCTGGTTTAATAACCACAGTATCACTGCGCTGGATTGGCCAGCAAACTCGCCTGACCTTAACGCCATAGACGCAGACGAGCTGAAGGCTGCTATCGTATGAGCTGGGCTTCCATAACACCACATTGCTGCATTGATGCAGTCAGTCATGCAAAAGCAGCCCCGGCCAAGTATTGAGGGCATTTACTGTACATACATTTCATTGGGCCAACATTTCTGGGTTAATTTTTTATTTATTTTTTTTTACAGTTGGTCTTCAATATTCTAATTTTCTGAGATGACTTTTGGGTTTTCCTTGGCTGTAAGCCATAATCATTAACATTAACATACACACTTGAAGAAGTTCACTCTGTTTGCAATGACTCAATATAATGTGTTTCACTTTTTCAATTGAATTACTAAACAATAATTTTTTTTATATTCTAATTTATTGAGATGCACTAGTATATCTTACAGAAAATGGAGGAAGACTTTAGACAATGTGCGCACAAAATTAATAGGACTCGTGAATCGAGGAATAGTTAACACTTTATTAGCCAATAATTGTTAGCGTATAATTGTTGTATTATGCTGTGTACTCTTCTTGCCACAGCTTTTAGGGAGATTACAACCAGTGCCAGCAACATGTCTTCCCAGGGGGTTTCTGCCTGCTCCCTTCATTGTAGAGCAGTGTTTCTCAACCTTTTTGGATGAAGGGTACCTCTGGGGAAAAAACTATTTCCTTAGAGTACCCCTACCAAATAAATTTTACCAATTGAACAAAAAAAAAAAGTCCTATTGATACAGATAATTTTGCATGAAGGCATAAGGTCATCCTTCCAACCAAAGTGTTGCAGCCCTCTGGCAGGCTGCAAATGTTAATAATAAAAATGTTACAGCCCTCAAAACTGCACGTCTGTTCCTGGACCACAAATGGCCTGGTACTGAAGTGGTTAAAGGGGTATTCTCATGAACATTATCTTATCTATAGTTGTAGATTAATTAAAATTTTAAAATGTTTGCAAATATAAGTAGTTAAAAACTCTGCAGAGTTTTAAAGATTTTCTCTAGCCATCTTAGTGGTGACATCTGTTGTCTTGATCGGTTGTCAATGGATACGACTATGAATGCAGAAACTTTGTACGGTCTGGGATTTGTCAGGAACCCATCTCTGATGTCCTTATTGGGACACTACATGTATCAGAAGATACTTGGTGTTAGGATTGGGTCCCGCAGGGTTCTCTCTCTGCGCACAGCGCCACCTGCGGGTCAATCTAACTCTTGCCGTCGGCCTCGGGTAGTGAGGTGTCTGGAGTGTAAGTCCAGTTTTCGGCCTACTGAGCATGTTCAGACTTTTTGGAGCCGCTCACAAGCTAAGTGCCATTTCTTCCCTATTGAGCATGAGCGGTGAGGTCATGACCACCGCCCCTATTGGGCGGGGACTTGCCTTTAAATAGTGTGAGCCGACGCCCGCCCGGCGCTCACACTTTGACTGAAGTTTGCTAATGACAGTAGTTCAGGGCTAGGCTCCAGTATCCAGGCAGGTGTTCAGACTAGGCCTCTGTGTGGGGTTTCTTTAGCCTCTATCTGCTCTGTAGGTAGTGCCTATAAATCCTGAACTGTCAGCCCTACACTAGGCTAGGAGCGGTGGGCTCTGTTCCAGCCTGAGGTGTTGACAGCAGGTGTGGTCTCTGAGTTAGCCTCTTTATACTGTCAAACTTCCTGTGTACTCCTAGCTGCTGCAGGAGCATGTTTTGTTGTTGACCTGGGGTGACGGTTAACCCTTGGCAACCAATCAAGACAACAAAACTGTCACCACAAGAGAGAAAATGTTTTAAATTCTGCAAAATATTTAATTACTTATGTTTGGAAAAATGCTTAACTTTTGATTATCTACAAATTTAAAAATGGTTATGTTCATGGGAATACTCCTTTAGCTATTAATTTTAATTTTTGTTAAGCGTACCTAATACAACTTGATCAAAAAGTGGTATTTGCCCCAAAAAGAACGGCAATAAAAAATAAACATTATTGATTATATGAACAAAGAAAAAGTTCACGATTTTTTGAATATGGTACTGCGAAAAAAGAAACTTTGTACATTGTGCAAAAAGTCCTAGAACATTAAATTTTTTTTTTTAAAAAAGTTACTGATTCCAGCTCCCAGCTTTAAAATAAAATCAATTATCTTAAACTAAATTATTGATTAATTATTATTGTTTGTATGATTAATTAGATGTGTCTGCCTACTAATTCCGCAGCCCTGACAAAATCCTTTTATTTATTTCACTGGGGTACACAGCACCATGGGGGTATAGGCCTGGCCACTAGGAGAATGAAAAGCTGTCTGCTCCGCCTCTGGGCTATACCCTCTCACAGACACTTCGACACATCCACATCGATGGCTGGAAGGCCGGTGATCCCACTTCCATGTGTGAGGTCCACCAAGAGGGCGACACTGAAGATGCCAGATAGGTGAGTATAGAACAATTCCTCTAACCTCCCCCTGCTCTCCCACTTCCTTTGGGCTTCCTCTGGGGCTCCTGTGTTTACAGCCTCCCTCCCCTCTCCTCCTGGGGCCATGGTGGGCTGTTCTTATATGGGAAGGGGGGCTCTTTAGTGAATAAGCCCCCTTTTCTCTGCCGTTACTGGGGCTTTCATTGCCGCTGCCCGAGTAGCTTCTGTTCGGGGGTGGCTGCTGTTGTTTCTTGGGGGGGTCCATGTATCCCCCGTTACCTTTTATTAGGCCTCCTTGGGCCGTCTGGAAGTCAACGGCCAGCATCCATGCCGGTAGTTCACTTCCGCCAGCCACGACTCTACCTTAGTCCCTGACTTAAGCCGGGAACTAGGCCGCAACTGGGCCCGCCCATTTCCCGGGTTTCCGCAGACTCCTCCTAGGCCTTCCTATTTGCCAGGGGGCAGGCCTGGGGCAGTCCTTCTTCCTCTGCCTTTTTCCTGAGCGTGGGAAATCCAGGAGGAGGGCAAGGGCTGGCATTCAGCCAGGGCTACTGAGGGACATACTGAACCTTGTTGGAGTGGACCATCACATGTTCAACTGGATATTAGACTACCTCACAAACCGAGAGCCTGGGACTGTGTGTCTGATACTGTGATCTGTAGTGGTGGGGACACCACAAGGTACAGTTCTTGCCCCATTTCTCTTCATGCTGTACACTACTGACATTAGGCACAACTCATCTAGCTGTTACTTACAGAAGTACTCTGATGACTGTGCTATAGTAGGCCTTATCACTGACTGTGACGATAGGGAATACAGAGACTTAAACCGGGATTTTGTTGAATGGTTCCAGCGGAGCCACCTCAGGATTAATGCTGGGAAGACCAAGGAGATGGTGGTGGACTTTAGTAAATGGAGAAGTGCATTGATCCTGTTGGAGATCCAAGGGTCATACATTGAAATAGTCAAAACCTATACGTACCTGGGTGTGCTCCTCAATAATAAACTGGACTGGGCTGATCACCTGGATGTGCTGCACAGAAAGGGTCACAGCAGGCTCTTACATGTTCAGGAGGCTGAGGGCCTTTGGAGTCCAGGGGCACTTCTAAGGGACTTTTTCAACTCTGTGGTTGCTTCAGCCATCTTTTTCAGTGTGGACTCCTGGGGAAGTATTACAACCAGGTACAGAAATAGACTTGACAGGCTGATCAGAAGGGCCAACTCTGTCCTGGGGAGCCCCCTGGACCCAGTACAGGTGGTGGGTGACAGTGACAGACTGCTTCACCCCAAGTGTGAGGAGTGCTATCGGAGGTCCTTCCTCCCAACCGCAGTCAGGATACATAATCTACATCAGACCAAGTGAAGATCACTTTGCACATAGAACTAAATGATCCTGAAGTCTCCCTTCTTTCTTTTCTTCCTTAGCTGCTATGGATTCCTAGTATGTTTTTTTTTTCTCAGCTTATGTGTGTCTACTTCTGTAATATATTACTGTTTATTATCCCGTATCTGTATTACCATACTGTAACACACTAAAATTTCCCCACGGTGGGACCATTAAAGGGTTGCTAAAAGATTATTTGCCATGGAAGAAAAAAAATATATATATTATGCTGCTCATTTCTCTTGCTCCTTTTCACATCTTGGAGACACATAGTCCAGTGAATCTCTTTTTGCGCAGCCTGCACTTAAGCAAATCAATAATAGGACATGGTCTGGTAGGTCAACCCCCTGGGTTACCCCTATGGGCCACTCCACCATATAATCCCAAGCAAGGCCATCTTATCCCATAGCCTCCGCCCCTATTCTCACCACATTTATACGTGCACTAGCTGTAACTACCATACGGCCAGTCTGAGCCCAGCTGTCATCTCTGCCATCTGATGATCATTTTAAAGCAGATATACTAATGTTGGATTGATGCAGACAAGATGAGCAGGCCCCTGTGCAAGGATGCCACACGTGTAGTGTTAAAGTTTAAACTCGGCCATGTGATTATATCCTGGCCCCTCCCCAGCAGTTTTCCCTCCCAAAATGGGCAACCTTCCTTACTCGGGCCATAGATACTCTTTCCAGACTTTATCAGTCTGAGGTGGAAACTTTGGAACAGCTGCCTTCACAGATCGATACTCAGTCGGCGATTTATAGGCCTCTCCCCGGGTGCCCTCAAAGCTCCATTTCCAGGAGCCATCCTCGCTTAAGGACCAGGTATTCGCCTACAGGCCATGGCCCTTCTTAACCTTTCTGGGCACTTCCCGATTAGGGCCACAGCTCATGGCTCCACTCTGACAGGCAGAACCCTGTCACCTCCTGTACAGTCTATTTCTACTGAGGACATCTCTGACTCCGACTCAGAGTATCAGATAGGCATATTCATATCTGCTGCTACTCAGGAGCTCAGTCATGCAGTCAGAGAGACTCTACAAATCTCAGAGGACCTGGATCCTGCTTTTCAAGAGAACATCTCTTTCAAACTCAGTTTCCCGTCCTCCTCTGGCCTCCCCCAACCTTTAAGCATGGACAATATCATGATGGAATAATGGCCTCACCTGACTGTCCTCTTCTTTCCTCTGGAAGTTGGATGTCCTTCTTTCCAGTCCAGGCTCGGGTGCGACCTGAGGCGCAGTAGCCGAACATGGTGTTACACAAGGTCGTCTGGGCACCGTGCCACAATCACAATGTGTCTCCATGTGGTCGGAGCTCCCTGCGGTGTTCCTGCGGTAGCTAGGTTCTCCCAGGTTACTATGCCACCTTAAGTGGAGGACTCCTGCTCCCTCTGCAATCCTCTGGCTAAGTGTGGACTCCGCTGGAGCCGTTATGGGTCCTTCGTAGCAAATAACCCCTCCTTGCGGCCTTCATTGTCCCTTCTGGTCAGCTAGGCGTACTTTTCCTGGGAGACAGCTCCATGGGTCTCTCCTGTGTTACCCCTCCCAGGAGGAAGGACTAGGGCTTTTCAGAAGCTTGTTTCTCACATCCCGCATGCCTCCAGTTTTCTGCTTCCCTGAAGCAGCTTGCTGTTTTGCCTAAGCGGCTGCATATGCTATAACAGTCAGCTATTCTTTACGACTGTATCCTCTGGACTGTGGTTGTGGCACATCCGTGCTAATGGGAACATCAGGGTCAGCCTTATGTTTAGGCCCTGCCTAGCCCATCTCTGTGGCTATATGAGAATGTAGCTCTCTTTCTCCTCTAACAGCGCTCTTGGGCCAGCATCTCTCCCAGTTGCTCTCTCTAGAGGTCAGTCTTCCTGCACTTACGCTCCAGCCCTCTTTTATAGCCCAGTCTCCTGGCAATCTTGTCCTGAGCCTCCCAGCTTTTTAGTGTTTTTTCCCCCTCTCCAAAGCCCTTCTCTTCTTGAGCTGTTCCCCCTTTTGACCAGGGGTACAGCTGTTGTTCTTCCTGGAGACCTGGCTTGCCAGTACCTCTTCTCCTGGGTCCGAGAAGTGGTGTATTTCGTCTACTCCATTGAGTTTTCCTCCATTCTAGCGGAAGTTTTCTGTCCTGGCCACCTCCACTCTGCTGTGGCAGGGCATCATTGTTCCCACTCCGTTGTCGGGAAGGATGGCTGTTTGTCCCATCCTGGGCCAGAAGAGGCTTAACAGGTTTGTCCATATCCGAAGGTTCCACATGAAACCCATGTTCTCCCCGAGTTTTTCCACGCAATGGCATCCTGACTGGCCATCTTCTGTTCTAAAGGAGTTGCTGTGGTTTTCCTTATGGGTGAATGTTCCCTCCAGGATGGACTCTTCTGACCAGCTTGCGGATCTCCATGGATCCCTTTCTCTGTTTTCACTGGCTTATCAGCATTCTCCGTGCATGGAATTATTTTCCTCGATACACTCCTGGTCAAGTTTTTCCTCCCGAAGTCCAAGATCCTGAACTCTCATTATGTGCGTCCAGCCTTTGGGGAATCCCTCCTTGCCCTCTTTGCCTCTGCCTGCAAGTCCTGGGCTCTATGTTCTTGTCTTTCGAGGCTCTTCTTTTGGCTCAATTTCCCCTTGAGCCCTTGCTCTGACATTTCTGGCCTGCTGGGACTAGTCCCAGTTCAGCTCAACTGCCTGTCTCTCCTTTCTCCCAGAAACTTGATTCTTGATTCTCTCCAGTAATCTTTCAGAGGAATTCCTTCTCCCCTTCCTTTTTGCAGGTTATCCCTCTCCCACCAGTCCCCTGACTGGAGAGTGATCTTTGGTGCCATGGCTGACCAGTGCCTGTGGTCATCAACAGAGTCCTCCTCCTCCTCCAGATTTTGCTCTTAACTGGGGGCCATCTCTCTAGCCCTGTCTCATTGGACCTTTCTCCCAAGGGAGTCCGGTTAGTGTCCAGACTGTTAACTCCTCCATGGTTCTTGATCCTCCAAGGGTACTCCAGGAGCCGTGCAACCTTTTTCAGTAGTCTCCCACTCTCTTCGATCGGCGAAGCATCTCATCCCAGTTCTTTCAGCTGTCCACCTTCCAGGCATGGACAGTTGCGAGGCAGACTACCTAGGAATGGTAATCTCAACCCGGGAGTATGGTAGCTTCATCAGTAGGTCTTCCTCCAGCTGTGCTACAGGTGAGGCTCGCCTGATGTTGACCTCTTCATCTCCTGTCTGAACCACAAGGGTGCTACGTGGACAGGTCTTTGGACCCTCAGGCCATTGCCGCTGCCACTCTCACGATTCTCCTGTCAGAATTCCACCATCTGTACCCGTTCACTCCTCTTTCCTCTTGGGTTCTCTGAAAACTCTGGACCGAGGGGATTGTGGCTACCCTGGTGGCCCTGGCTTGGGTGCACCAGGTCTTGTATGTGTATCTTATGTTTCTGCTGGTGGATGCTCCTTGGCCTCTTCCTCTGCAGGTTGACCTTCTGTTTCAAGGATCGCTGTTCTATTCCACCATACCATGGCTGCATTTGACATCGTGGCTGTAAAGGCCGAGGTTCTGTGTTGCACATTGCGTAACACCATCTCCCTTTTGTCTAATAGTTCTTTCCTAGATTGTACTGTAGGGTTTGATTTAAAGACTCCTTATACAATAATATGTCCATATGCCTCTGTTCATATTGAGGATGATCCATCAATACCACATTACCCCCTTTATGTAAAGGTTTGATAATAATTGATGGATCAGTCTCTAGCTGGACAAGTGAGTGGAGCTGTTCAAGAGCTAAATTATTTGGCCCTGAGGGAATCAATATGGACATTCTGTGTATTAATAACTAGAAGGACACTGTCAATCTGGAAATGTTATCACTTTTTATATATAAACCAAAATCTATAGAATTACCAAGTGTGGCCACGCTAATTAAGAATTAGGTATATATGAGAATTCACATATAAGTCCTTGTGGACTCCAGAAATAGGTCAACTTGTCTTACGCCTTTTTTGGTGCGTAATCAAGCTATGTATACCAAAAAACGTGGGGCAGCGTCTACGGCTTACGACTCAATCGTCGTAAGATATCACAGGACAGTGATTGAGGGATATACCCCCAAGAAACACCAATAGCGCACTCACTTCAGTAAAAATAAGTTCTGGTATGCTGATGTATCAAAATAAAAAAGATTTATTTAAGATGACGCGTTTCGGCGTTCTCCAGTACCTCACAAGTACCACCCCTTCATCAGATCTAGTTGAAAATACAAACATAACACACATAAAAAGTAAAGTTAAGATTAATCATACAAACAATGAATAGCATATTTCACATAAAAAAATTCATATTTCTGCATAAAGGATTAATACAAATCATGTGGTACAAATAGGGACGAACTACAGCTTGTCATAATTTACAGTATTCCCCCATTTTCATTCAATGTAACTAGGAAGTGTATTTACAATGATAGAAACAAGTTTGCACATTATACAAATATATACACACAACAGGGTAAGCTAGTTCTTGTTTCAATGTATCACTTGTGCTGTTTGTTTCGCCTAATTAGTCTTATTTACTGTGTTTCACCTTATCTCTTGTGTAAATAATAGATAACAAATAGTGGCTTAATGGTAGCAAGTCTTAATCTCCTAGATGTCAGTGGAGTCAGGGAGTAGTTCTCTTACCTTTAGGAGTTCTAGAATGTGTGCACAGCGTGTTTGCTACACATGCTGATATATAGACTTGCCAAAAGACCGCAAAAGTGATTGTGCACGTGACTCGCAGATTTGAAGTGATGTGCGCATGCTCAAATTTACTTATACACTCGTTTTCTGTATTGGATACCCTGCATCTGTCCACAGGTAAACCGCCAGACAGTGTGCATTGTCCCCAAACTAGCACCCTAAGTGGACACTATCAGCATCCATTCATTAGTCATATGTATTCATAGCCAGGTATTATATATTACTTCTATGATGGCTATGTCTTCGGCTTTTAAACTCTGCTGTAGAACAATAGCCTAAGTGAATAAACATAATTAATAAAACACACACCCGTATCACAGACATTAGAGTCATTAGGAAATGTGACAGTTAAATTCTATTACAGGGAACTCTGATACAAATACATTCTATTACAAATACTACTATTACTACTATTAAAAATGCTGTTTTAAATAAAATGTGTTATAAATAAATAAAATGGTCACTTAATACACGATTAAGAACTAGGAAAAGAAAGAGCCACATTAATTCTACAATTGTATGTAACCCTAAAGCAATTCTTGCCAGTGTCAAATTATACTGTTGCATTTAGGACTGCTGTTTCCCTAGTGAATGCCCAATATAGTACGTATCAGAAGGTAAGTATAGAAAATAGGGGGGGTGGGGGGGAGTTTGAAGCGGGACTATGTTCAAAGATGGATGTTCACTGGCTGGTGACAAGCTCTTTGGCTTCATTCAGCCCTCTTGGGGTAACTGTGTTTAATTTGTATATCCAAAACATTTCCCTCCTCTTGAGTGTCTCAAACCTGTTCGACCCAAGAGGAGGGATCTGCTCCCTGATATCACCAATATCACCCTGAATTGCTAGAAATCACAGTTATGGGCTTCCAAGGCATGTTTCGAGAGACTATACTTAAGATAACCCCTCGAAACATTAAACCTATGACCATTAATTCTATTGTGTAGTGACAATGTGGTCCGCCCCATATACTGTAGACCACAGTTACAACTGATAAGATAGATAAAGTTGGTTTCACAGGACAAATGCTGTTTAATTGAAAATGTGTCACCAGTTGCGTTGGGACTTATGGAAGAACATTTACATTGAGTTTTATTACATCTATAAACACCTGGGTTACTGTGGACAGGGTTAGAAGTTATTCCTTTACACTCATTTGGGGACCGTAGCTTACTAGGTGCTAGGATATTTTTCAGGCAACCACGGGCCCTACGGAACGTGGTTGCCTGCCGTGGTTGTTTGGGTAAAACTTTCCGCAAGATTGGATCATTTAAAGGTATGTACCAATGCTCCTTTAAGATGTTTTTAATGGCTCTGTGGGATTTATTGTACCGTATTTTTCGGACTATAAGACGCACCTAGGTTTTAGAGGAGGAAAATAGGGAAAAAAAATTTTGAAGCAAAAACTGGTAAAATATTTAATATATGGGAGTTGTAGTTTTGCAACAGCTGCAAGGCCACATTGACAGGTGACCCTGCAGCTGTACGGTGATGCATAGAGCGTTTTTTTTGCGGGGCCAGCTGTACTTTTTAGTTATACCATTTTGGGGGATATCTATTGCTTAGATCACCTTGTATTGAAAAAAAAAGAGGAGGTGATTTAGAACTTTTATTTATTTCATATTTTTAAAGCTTTTTTTTTTTTTTTTTTTTTTTTTTACTATTTTATTCCCCCCCGGGGGCTTGAACCTGCGGTCACTTGATCGCAAGTCCCATAGACGGCAATACAACTGTATTGCCGTCTATGGGACATTCTGTGTATTAGTATTACGGCTGGTCATAGACCCAGCCGCAATACTAATATATAGCAGTGACAGGCCCGGGAGCTTCATTAGGCTCCTGGCTGTCACCCGAACAGGTCGGCTCCTGCGATATCGCCGCGCAGGAGCCGGCCTGCAACTTTACAGGTACGGGGCCGGTGGGGACCGGCCCCGGGGGAGAAGGGGCCACGGATACTGACCCGGCATCCGCTGTACTAGAGAGGCGGATGCCGGGGAGGGATAGACGCCGGGGCCTGAGACATCGCTACGATCCTCTCTCCTGCATGAAGCCAGCGGCGGGGGCACGGAGGAGCCCCTGCCGCTGCTGGCTTCATGCGGGGCAGAGGAGCGCAGCGATGTCGCAGGCCCCGGCACCTGTAATGGCGTCTATCACTTACCGGCTTCCGCCTCTCTATTACAGCGGATGCCAGGCGCCACCTTCAGACTATAAGACGCACCCTTCTTTTCCCCAAAAATTTTGGGGAAAAAAAGTGTGTCTTATAGTCCGAAAAATACGGTAAGTTGTTATGTAATTGAATTGTCATTGGTCATTACTTTTAGTTTTATTATTCCTACTTTTTGGACCAGGATTTAGACATTCAGCTTGTGTAAGGGTTCTTGCTTTTGTAAGTGCTCCATTAATAATGGTTTGAGGGTACCTTTTCTCTTCAAATCTTTTTGCCATGACCAGTCTTTGGCTCTCAAAATCCTGGCTTTTTGTACAGTTTCTCCTTAATTTTTTAAACTGGGAAAACAGAACATTCAGCTTCCGTTTTCGATAGTGGTCGCTATGATAGTCTAGCAAATTGTTCCCATCAACTTTCTTAAAGAAGGTTTTAGTAATTATCTTTCCTTCCTCTGTGCTTAATACTAAGTCAAGATACTCAATCTGGTCTTGGGAACTGTTACTGGTAAAGGCCAATCCCCAATCGTTGTCATTTAGATATGTAATAAACTCGGTCAGGGCATCCACAGTGTTGTTCGAAATTAGAAGCAGATCATCGATATAGCGTACATAAAAAACTGTATCTTGTGCCCATTTATGCTCAGAATATATAAATTTCTTCTCGAATTCACTCATATAGATATTAGCTAAACTCGGCGCAAATTTCGTGCCCATCGCGGTCTCGCAGCATTGCTGATTCAAATCGTTTTCAAAAGTTAACACATTGTGTTCTAGAATTAATAATATCCCTTCTAGGATGAACGATCTCTGTGAGTGCGGTAACCTCGGGTCCAGTGCTGATTTGGCCCAGGTCCCCTTTCTATGCGGGATATTCGAATAGAGGGCACTAACGTCTAGTGTGATGCAAGTGAAGTGCTCAGTCCAATTGATATTCTCCAATTTCTTAATTAATGTTGGAGAGTCTTAAAGGTATGAAGGAAGGTTTTGGACATATGGTTGTAGCAGATGATCAATGTATTCAGACAATCTACAGGTAAGTGAATTGATGCCCGAAATGATAGGTCTATCCGGGGGATTCGTTTCATTTTTATGTACCTTCGGTAGTTGATAAAATAATGACATTCTAGGAGTTTGTACTGTCAAGAATTCTTTCTCTTTTTTATTAAGTAAGCCATGTTTTTCAGCTTTTATTATTAGTGTGTTATAATCCATGAGATAGCTTGGTAGTGGATCTTTTTCGAATTTTTTGTAATACTCCTGATAGGATAAAATTCTCATCACCTCTTTTATATAGTCATAGTGGATGACGATGCCGCCACCTTTGTCCGCACATCGAATTACCAGGTCGGTGTTTCTGGACAGGTTGGTGAGGGCATCGCGTTCGGACTTTGACAAACTGCTGACCTTGTTGGACTTGTGGATTGATTTATTAATTTGTCTGAAAGAATCAGTGACTACAGAGAAGAATTCAATGTAGCATCCTTTATGTTGGGCCGGGTAGAATGATGATTTAGATTTTAATTCTGTATGTTTGGGTGGAGGGGAATCTGGGTGTAGAATTCTAAACTTTTCTAGAGAATTTTCTGTTAGAACACTAGTAGGATCAGTTTGGTTGTTTCTTTTGATTATTTCAAAATGCTGTTTCAAGGTGAGTTTCTTGATATATTGATTCAAACCAAGAAATAAATTAAATTCATCTATATTGTCCATAGGGCAAAAAGATAAACCTTTAGCTAGAAGGTTAATCTCTGTTTCGGATAATCGATATTTAGACAAGTTGAATATTTTAACTGTACTTAATTTTTGTTCTTTTTGGGTTGAGGGGTTGACATTTCTTTTCTTGTTAGTGTTTCTCTCTCCTCTACATCCCCTTCTGGTTTTCTTTTTTGAGCTTTCCTTTGGTATTGTTGGATGGGAGCAAAAAAGTGAGTAATTTTCCTTGTAGTGTTGAGGAGGAGAGGATGGTGGACTGTTTCGGATGATAAAGCTTTCTGAGGAACTTCCTCTACATGAAACGTTACCTTCGGTGGTAATTCTACCGGAAGGGCTAAAAAAGAAGGGATATTGGTAGTATTAATAGTGGTGGTATTAATATCTGTCATAGTGTCATGTATTCTATAGTTGTCAGGAGGGTTTTTTTCCAGTGGTGTTTTGTAATCCATAGCAAGTGAGTCATCTAGTATGGAGGAAGTGTCATGAATACTGATTTCGAGGAGTGCCTCTGCTGTAGCTGATACCTCGTCACGGGTGTTAGGTCCAAACGAGGTAGGTGGTAAGGATAATGATTTAATAGTATGTATATTCAGATCCACTAGGGAATTGAGAATACTAGTAACCACTGGGTTGGAACAAGTGGTGTCTAATATGCTAGTGTTTGGAGTGGTAGATACATGTGTATTGGCAATAGTTGTGGAGGTGTTGGTCCGTCCTGTAATAGATGGACTAATAGATCCATTGCTGTCAGATTTACATTCGGGAGGGTTATGTTTGAGCAAGGATACCCCCATGGGTGTTTGAGATCTGGGGTTTGAATAATCACTAGAATTCCTTTTGACGGGTGCCTGTTGCCTAGGCTTACGAACAGGTCTATGTACATGTTGAAATGACGTTGTGGAATGCCTTGGTGATTTAACAAATCTATGTGACTTTGTGAATTGTTTTCTGGGCATAGGAACTGGCTTAATAGTAATTTGGGTGTTGGAGGGTCTAGATGTTGACCTAGAAGTTTTATTGTTTGAACAGGATGTGGGTCTCGTTCGTCTGGATTGTGTGGGTTTTGAATTAGTTGGTTGTGTATCTTTGGATTTACACCATTTTAAATATATTGTTTTGTGAGTGGTCATTCCTATCTCTCTGTAGTTTGTTGGTTTTTTTGTTGCAGAGATCTTTCTCAAAATATTGAATACGAGAGTTGAGCAACTTATCAAATGTTGTAAAGGAACTATGTTCCTGACATTTCGTCAAATAGGAATATAGTTCATCAATTTGAGAGCGGGCGACCTGTGTTAGGTCTTGCCTTTTCTCATATAGCAATATCAACAAATGCTTGGAGCAATCTTTCAGTATGTTCTCCCACCTGGTCATAAATACCTCATCGTTCTTAAAGGTGGGTTCCAGTTTAATTCTCAGTCCTCTGGGTACCAATTTTTCCTTTAGGTATATACTGAGAAAGATTGAGTCCAAATGGTGTTGTGTTTCTTCTTTAAGTAATACTTCAAGTTTGAAGAACAAGTCAGCCAGATCTTTTGACGGAATGGAGTCCTTCAGAGTAATCTCCGGATCATTGTTAGATGAAATGTTGTCCATCACTTTTTATATATGAAGAGCACATAGTCGTAGTTAGGGTCAGTGCACACAGAGTTTTTGGCGCTTATTTTGAAGCTGAATCCACCTCAAAATAAGCACCAAAAACTCTGTGTGCACTGACCCTTTTAAATCAATTCCTGCTGGTAAATTTACTCATATCTAAAAGAGTCTACTTGGATCAAAAAAAATATATGAATTGTAGTTTAAAGAGGTCTGTGACAGATTGAAATAAAGACACCTTTCCAAAATAATGTTATTAAAAATCTATTGGAATGCTCAGTCATCCTAGACCCCCACACATGATAACAGACATGCACAGTGTGACTTTTTCCACTACATACAGTCCCTGACAAAAGTTCTGTCGCTTCTCCATGTTGTGGAATCAAAAGCTTATAACCTGACTTTAAATTCATCTATTGGTTTAAGAAATGACTCCTATGAAAGCTGAAACCCTCCCAAATGTGTTTTTATTAAGAAAATAAATTGGCTTCACTGGCGAAATATTGATCATTTAATGAACACAGAAAGGTCAGATTGTTGCCTTGTCATATAATGCCCCCAATCCTAGTTTACAGCCTCACAGGTACTCACTAATTTGTCGGTTAATTAGTGGGTGTGTATAAAAAGAATTCCAGCACCCCAGACCTTCACTTGAACTGCAACTTCACCTCTGACAACATGCCAATAATCAATGCTGCGACCAAAGCCTTGATTATTAAGAGACTTAAGACTAGATCCACTGTAGAGGTGGCTGGGACCTTTAATGTGTCTCAGCGTTAAGTACAAAGAATTTTTAAAAAAATATTTGAACAGACTGGAGATGTTTTTGGCAAGCCCAGGTCCGGCAGATGCCACAAGACAATGGCTCAGGAGGAACGTTTGTTGGTTAGAAAATCAAAAGCCAGCCCCTCTTCCACTGCAGCAGAGCTTCAACAGGCCTGGTCACCTCAAGTCCTTGTGTCAACTAGAACAGTTTGTAGGATTATGTCTCGAAATGTCCTCCATGGTCGAATCAGTGCCCAGAAGCCATCACTAAACAAAAGGCAATTAAAGACCCACAGCCTGCTAAACGGATGGACGCTGGAAAAGTGGCAGAAGGTGGATTTCTCAGATGAATCTTCAGTTGAATTACATCAAAGCCACCACAAATACTGCAGGAGATCTACTGGAGCCCATATGGATCCAAGATACACCCAGAAAACAGGTTTGGTGGTGGAAAGATCATGGTCTGGGGTTACATTCAGTATGGGGGTGTGCGAAACATTAGTCAAAGAGAAAAAAAACGCTCTACCCAAAAATAATCCAAGGAATAGCTATGTATGAGGAGGGTTGTGTGGAATCCCAGACTGATAGGATATGCAAAATGTGAGAAGTTGAGTAAAAACATCCAGCATGCCCAAAATTCTTAAATAATAACAAACCATGGATCAACTCTGAGATTAAAGCTCTTCTCAAGCAGAAAAAGAGAATCTTTAGATCTGGTGACAAAAAATGGCCTGGGGGAAGTGCAAAAACAGTTGAGACAACTGATCAGAGAAGGGAAAGTCAACTACAGGCGGAAGATGGAACTACAGACGGGGGAAGGTAGAGTCTCGAAGGTGTGGGATAGTCTAAAAGTGATATCTGGACATAAACAAAAGGCTGGCCCTCAGATAGAAGGTGACAGGAAGTGGCTTAACGAGCTTAATCTATTCTTCAATAGATTTGACTCCAAGCCAACTCTCCCTTTACCAGCATGTCAGTCAACCCCCCTCCCCTCACACACCAAGACCCAACCCCCACCGACCTGCAGTCAACTGCAATCTGACTATCTGATCCTCAAGGAGTCTCAAGTGTGTAGGGAAATCAAGAGGATTAAAGCAGACAAGGCTGGAGGACCTGATGGGATAAGCGCAAGAGTTCTTAAAATGTGCGGAGACCAGCTGTGTGGTATTATTACGCACATATACAATAGAGTCTAAAGATGGGAGTGGTACCTAAACTGTGGAAAACATCTTGTGTGGTACCAGTACCAAAGAAACCCAATCCGATAGACTACAATGACTACTGACCTGTAGCACTGACATTCACCTGATGAAGGTCCTAGAGAGACTGGTCCTGACACACCTATGCCCTCTAGTGTGCTGCACTCTGGACCCCCTCCATCATAATCCACCTTCTTCACAGAGCTCTCTCTCACCTGGCGAAACCCGGAAACACTGTGAGGCTTATACTCGAGTCAATAAGTTTTCCCAGTTTTTTGTGGTAAAATTAGGGGTCTCGGCTTATATTCGGGTCAGCTTATACTTGAGTATATACGGTATTAGTGTGTGCATGGGTCATAATACTCTGTGTGCAGCGGTCATTATGAGGCATAATACTGTGTGCAGGGGCCACTATGGGGTATAATAGCTCGTGCAGTCGGTCGGGGTCTTCAGCGTCGGTCTGGGGGGGGGACCCATGTCAAAAGTTTGCTATGGGGCCCCACTATTCCTAGTTACGCCACTGCTTTGGCCCTGTCATTTCCCCCTCCCTACCCTTTCCTTCCCACTCCCCCATCACTTGTCTGTTTTGTTGACTGTTTATGTATAACGTTAAATGTTGATGGTTGTTAGTGTAGCTTGCAGTACATTGTATGCTTGTTAATGGCTGATTATTAATAAAGGAATTTTCAATTAGAAAAAAAAAAATTGTTCTGTTTTCTTATGCTGAAGTTCTCAGACAGACTTAAACAATCAGGTCTATATAATAATTATAATTTATACAGTTTTTTGATGTTTTGACCCCATAAAAAAAAAAGATTTTTGGCGTTGCTATATTCAAAGTATTTTTTTATAAGGCCTCATGCACACAACTGTACTTTGTATCCTCAATTGTAGATTTGCAATTGCAGATAAAAGTATGTACACATATATTTCAATGGACCCATACACACAGCAGTACTTTTTGCAGCTGTGTGTCCAGGCCAAATTGATAGGCCACAAAATATGGAGGTTTGTGTGGGCCCTTGGGCGATAGAGCCTCAGTGGGCCCCTCTTGAAGCAGCCTTAATTACCGATCCCTGCCCCTGCCCACGACCACCTCCACTTCGCCTTCAACCATTAAGGGGAACCTGTTAGTCCCATATCATGTCACTGTCAGAGATGCCCTAATACTGTTCACCGTCAGTGACAGCCTTGAGGGCTGAAGGGTAAGCGGAGGTGGCTGTGGGCAGGAGTGGGGATCAATAAGTAAATATGGTTACTCCAGCAATGTAATAGCCTGTTTAAAAAAAAAAATTAAATTAGCAGGGGCCCATCGGGTCCAGATGTCACAGTAATGGATTGCCAGCTTGGATCTCACTCCCAGGGCTAGCAATACACCCTAAAATGGCAGCATCAGGGGAGCCAATGCCTGCAATCAGTGTGGGTACTGATCGTGGGCATTGCTCCCAGTTATTCAAAGTATTATACAGAGGAGTCTCGGCAGCTAAGGCGACCGCTGATCTCCTGAGCAGCCCCCATCTGTATATACAGTACCTGATATCTGTTAGTATGGCTCATGCCAGGAAAGGGTTCATATGACTGTTCGGGGATTAATAAAATATATTACAAAGTTTCTATTCACATGCACTCTCATTTATGAATGTTGTTTTATTATTGGAAATATGCCTAAAGAACTTTGTCACCATATACAGAAAGTATATTGGAAAATTTTATTATCCAACTTTTTATTATGCAAACAATAATATTTGACTCTCAATATTGGTCTGAAAGTGAACAACCCCTTTAAGTATTTTATTTGAATTGTATACATTTGTAAATTAAGAAAATCTGGTAATTCTTTCTTATTCTTATCAGTTTAAGTATTTGCTATTTTGATGCCTTAATAAAATATCATCTTTAAAATTTTTATTATAATGCAACACATGCTTTCAGCTTTTGATCAGAGCAGTAACAAGCAAATCCTTCTTTTACAGATAAGTCCTTGGTGGAGCACATGTGGCAATCTGTAGATATTCTAATGTGCCACTTCTGTAACTTGCGATACGGGTCAGTGGTTTCATTGCATAGCCCTCTTCTTCTCTCTTTTTTAATGACTCCTTAATCATATCAGCAAAATCTGATTGTAGACGCTGCTGGTTTTCCCTGTGTAACGTATCAAGAAAAGTGATTAGTTTAACCATAACTCATTATACTTCATAGTTTTTGTACAGTTTACAATTAAGAGTCTGGAAACTTTCTACGTGTGCTACAATGTCATGTACATTATATGAATCACATAATATTTATGAAAATATTTTTACAATTATTCTAGATTCTTACATTATTTTTTACATACTGTATAGTCTAGATATTACTAGGTATATTACTTAAGAGGCAGCATTTACCTTATGTAAAGTGAAGCAATGGTGCAGAACAGGGTGGAAATAGGCTCAAGTAGTAAATGGTTCAGGTTGCACAGGTGGATAGTAGGTGTGTGAGTGGATGTTATGGCAGTACTAGGGTGGTGACACAATATGTACCTGGAATGTGGCTATAGTTGCACTTTGTCCCTTACATCAGTGTTTCAGTTCTGTGTCAGTGAAATGGTAATTTCACTTGGATATCAATTATCAATTAATCAATCAATTATCAAATATCAATTGGATATCTTTATAGGCTTCATGTGAAATTAATCAATGTTTGATTTATAAAGAAGAAGTGAAACACTGGTGGCCAGTGGCAAGATGTGGCTATAGCCACAGGTACATAGTGTGTATATAACATCCACCCACACACCTACAATCCAGTTGTGTTACCACCTTATTCACCCATGCAGCCTCCACCATTTACCACTTGGGCCTGTCTGCATCCAGCTGTGAGCCATTGCTTCATTTAACATCAGGTAGATGTGGCCTTAGTTCCAGTGATATGATGTATAATGATGTCCTTTTCATTGAACTATTTTAGTCTATAAATACAGTCCTATGAAAAAGTTTGGGCACCCCTATTAATCTTAATCATTTTTAGTTCTAAATATTTTGGTGTTTGCAGCAGCCATTTCAGTTTGATATATCTAATAACTGATGGACACAGTAATATTTCAGGATTGAAATGAGGTTTATTGTACTAACAGAAAATGTGCAATATGCATTAAACCAAAATTTGACCGGTGCAAAAGTATGGGCACCTCAACAGAAAAGTGACATTAATATTTAGTAGATCCTCCTTTTGCAAAGATAACAGCCTCTAGTCGCTTCCTGTAGCTTCTAATCAGTTCCTGGATCCTGGATGAAGGTATTTTGGACAAACAATTCAAGTTCAGTTAAGTTAGATGGTCGCCGAGCATGGAGAGCCCGCTTCAAATCATCCCACAGATGTTCAATGATATTCAGGTCTGGGGACTGGGATGGCCATTCCAGAACATCGTAATTGTTCCTCTGCATGAATGCCTGAGTTGATTTGGAGCAGTGTTTTGGATCATTGTCTTGCTGAAATATCCATCCCCGGCGTAACTTCAACTTCGTCACTGATTCTTGAACATTATTCTCAAGAATCTGCTGATACTGAGTGGAATCCATGTGACCCTCAACTTTAACAAGATTCCCGGTGCCGGCATTGGCCACACAGCCCCAAAGCATGATGGAACCTCCACCAAATTTTACAGTGGGTAGCAAGTGTTTTTCTTGGAATGCTGTTTCTTTTTGGACGCCATGCATAACGCCTTTTTTTATAACCAAACAACTCAATCTTTGTTTCCAAAATGAAGTTGGCTTCTCCAAATGTGCTTTTGCATACCTCAGGCAACTCTATTTGTGGCGTACGTGCAGAAACGGCTTCTTTCTCATCACTCTCCCATACAGCTTCTCCTTGTGCAAAGTGCGCTGTATTGCTGACTGATGCACAGTGACACCATCTGCAGCAAGATGATGCTGCAGCTCTTTGGAGGTGGTCTGTGGATTGTCCTTGACTGTTCTCACCATTCTTCTTCTCTGCCTTTCTGATATTTTGATATTTCTGATATGTCCCTGTGGTCTTCCATTTCCTTACTATGTTCCTCACAGTGGAAACTGACAGGTTAAATCTCTGAGACAACGTTTTGTATCCTTCCCCTGAACAACTATGTTGAACAATCTTTGTTTTCAGATCATTTGAGAGTGGGCTGTCCATGTTCGGCGACCATCTAACTTAACTGAACTTGAATTGTTTTGTAGAAAGAAATGGTCCAAAATACCTTCATCCAGGATCCAGGAACTGATTAAAAGCTACAGGAAGCAACTAGAGGCTGTTATCTTTGCAAAAGGAGGATGTACTAAATATTAATGTCACTTTTCTGTTGAGGTGCTCATATTTTTGCACCGGTCAAATTTTGGTTTAATGCATATTGCGCATTTTCTGTTAGTACAATAAACCTCATTTCAATCCTGAAATATTACTGTGTCCATCAGTTATTAGATATATCAAACTGAAATGGCTGTTGCAAACACCAAAATATTTAGAACTAAAAATGATTAAGATTAATAGGGGTGCCCAAACTTTTTCATAGGACTGTATACTATGTATACACACACGTGGACAAAATTGTTGATACTCTTCATTTAATGAAAGAAAAACCCACAATGGTCACAGAAATAACTTGAATCTGACAAAACTGTAATTTTACAAACTACATGTCGACAAGCCACAAAGCTTCTGGGAGAATGTCCTATGGACAGATGAGACAAAAATCGAACTTTTTGGCAAGGCACATCAACTCTATGTTCACAGATGGAAAAATGAAGCATATCTTGTAAAGAACACTGTCCCTACTGTGAAACATGGAGGAGACTCTGTTATGTTCTGGGGCTGCTTTGCTGCATCTGCGACAGCGTGTCTTGAATCTGTGCAGGGTACAATGAAATCTCAAGATTATCAAGGGATTCTAGAGAGAAATATGCTGCCCAGTGAGCTTGGTCTCAGTCGCAGGTCATGGGTCTTGCAACAGGATAATGACCCAAAACATACAGCTAAAATCACCTAAGAATAACTAAGAGGAAAACATTGGACTATTCTGAAGTGGCCTAAACCCTATTGAGCATCTTTGGAAGGAAAAGGCACCCTTCAAACTCGAGACAACTGGAGGAGTTTGCTCATGAGGAGTGGCCAACATACCTGTTGAGAGGTGCAGAAGTCTCATTGACACTTACAGGAATCGTTTGATTGCAGTGATCAAAAGGTTGTGCAACAAAATATTAATTAAAGGGAACCATCATTTCTGTCCAGGCCTGTTTCATGAGTTTTTTTTTTTTTTTTTTTTTTTAAATTCTTTTGATGCTAAAAGCAAAGTCTGACTTTCATTTGTTCATTTTCATAGAATTTTTTTTATTATTACTTTTGTCAGATTCAAGTTATTTCTGTGACCATTGTGGGTTTCTCTTTCAGTAAACGAAGGTTACCAACAATTTTGTCCACGTGTGTATATTAGCACAATATAAAGCTTGTAAGTATGATTATTTACTGCTTACGGCTCGTTCACATCTGCGCCTGGTCTCCATATGTCAGGTCTCTGTCTTCTGCATGCAGAAGACGGAAACCTGACAGACAGTGTCCGGCCATGAGCGTTTTGGACTCTCCGCTGCAAAAGTTTTTTTTTAAACCGGGCACAAATTCCTGCATGTCCGACTATGTGTCTGGTTAAAAAACAACAGTTTTGCCCCAAGAGCCCAAAACGCTCACGGGCGCTCACGGCCGGATGCTTTTAAAACCCATTCAAATGAATGGGTTTGAAAAATGACTGCAGGTTTCCGTCTCCTGTCCAGTTTCGGGCAGGAAACGGAAACCTGAATAATGGAGACTCTACTATATGCACTACTGGTGTTTAATAAACATATTTAATTGGCACATACAAGTGTGACGTCTGCCTTCATATATGCAATAAGGATTAGGACCCTACATTCACACCATTGAGTATCATTACAATAGTCAATGATCTCCTTAATCCCTGTACAGTTATTTATATTATCACAATATCTACGGTACTTAATTTCTTTATAAAATTGAGGCCGAGGCCCCACGTGGCATAAAGCACAGAAAAACCCCCACTGCATTTTATAGTCCCTGCAAAGTGGATAAGATTCACACATTGTGGAAAAATACACGCAGCAGGCAAGCTGCAATTTTCAAACCAGTTGAGGTTTTGGTTTCCCAATAGGTATAATAGAAGTAGAAAGTCTGCAACTGCAACAGTGAAAGGCACTGAGGGAAAACCACAATGCACTGCCTTAATGGTATTTGTCACAGCCTTTTTGTTTTTGCCACATACTGCTATAACCCTGTTTTCCCAGGTTGTAACCTATAGTCATGACTAGATACATAGAAGCTAAAAGCTCCTGATTTTGCCTTCATGCTGCATATTTGCTGGGTCTGGTCACGGGCTAAGGTTGGTCTCAGATGGCTGTAGTTTTACCGCATTTTAGGTTCTGTATTGTGTATTAAGTTTGACTAAACTGAACCTATAACACCATTATAGGATGTCTGGGCGCTGTGGCTGTATAATGGGTGATGGAAACAACCAGAGAACAGTTCAATTTCTATCATACATGAACACTTTAATTCTTTTTATTGCTCTCTGTAATAATTTTATACAGGACATGTTGCTTATAGCCTATTGATTCCCCCCCCCCCCCCAAAAAAAAAAACAAACAAAAAACCCCCCATAAAAAATAAGCTCTTTAAAGACAATCTTTCACCACCATGCCAAGTCTAGCTCTTTGCATAATTTAATAGGTGTTTTTCCACTGATTCAAGCACAGTGGGGCTTTCTATCTATAGTCCCCACCTTCCCTGAGCAATGAGTGCTGTTAGTTTTGGTCTCTAATATGAAGTTTAGGCTTTGTACTGCCAGGATGGCAGTGTCAGGCAAAAGCAGGCAAGGGGTGTGATGGCTGATGGGAGCTCTGATCACACCCCTTTTCATGCTCCTATCTGACACTGTCCATCTGTCAGTACAGAGCCTACATGCTCTATCAGACACCAAAAAAAAATCCAACATTGCTGGTGTCAGTGGAGGATAGCCTATTATCAGGTGCTAAGAACTGGAGTTGGTGGAGGTGGTGAAGGGTCCTCTTTAAGTATCTTTCTATATGTGTTAAATTAAAAAAAAAACTTTATAAGATAAACTTACACAGATGGTGGTATAGGGAGATTGTACTGCTGGTCATTTTCTCCTGTAAGCCAGTATGTTGTCTCCGTACCCTTTCCCTGGTAAAATGAAGAACTTAAGTACAAATATTCCAAAATATGGACTGCAGAAGTTAAAACGTGGGATTTTAATACTTTGAAAAAATACATTGACATAAACATGATTCCTCGAAATCCAAAAATAGTATAACGAGTAGTTCTAAGGGAGTTTATTTTAGTACCGACTTCAGTAATGACTTTGGTCAGGTTACACAAATTATTCGCAAATTTTTGCCCATTCTTTACCAAGATGATATCTTGACCCAGGTCATTGCTGAAGGGTGCAATTTTGTGTCCTGTAAAGGTATATCTTTGGGTAATATCCTTTCTCCTAGCCTTTACTCAAATAAAATTAACACACCGGACAATACATGGCTTAATTTTAAAGGCTTTTTTAAGTGCGGGGGTTCACGATGTCAGATCTGCAATTTTGCGAATAAAAACTTTTTTTGAGAATAAAAATACACACAAAAATTACAATATAAAAGTTTTTTGAATTGCAAGTCTAATCATGTGGTGTACCTAAAATGGTGCAGTTCATGTGAACTTTTTTACGTGGGTTGCACCATCCGCACTTTAAAAATCAGGATCTCAGAGCATATTGCTGACAGTTCAAAAGTTAACCCTGTTAATGTTTCAGGAGCTTTTAAACATTTTATACAACATCACCAAAGCAAGGTGGACACTTTTCGTTTTTGCGCCATAGAACACGTCAGCAAGCCGCCCCGTGGAGGGGATTGGAGGAAAAAGCTCTTGAAAAGTGAGATTTTTGGATTTTGGAGTTGGCCACCAGGTTTCCTGATGGTTTGAACTATAGGTCCGACTTATCATATTTCTATTGAGATATGTATATCCGTTTAAGAGTCTACATGGTGTTTCTGGATACACATATTGAGAGGTTTTGTTTTTTGTTTTTGGCACTAGTATGTTTTTTTTCTTTATATTCACATTTCATTTTTATGTCTTAATTCTATTCTTTTATATTAACATTATTAATTTTTCTCACCTGCATTTTTCTTTTTTGTCTAGTAATTTTGTTATACTTCTAGTCTGGTTTGTGAGGGACGTGTCTTAGACACCATGCGGCCTGGTTTCCATGGAGCCTTATATGTTTATACAACGCTTCCCCTTACTCCGGCCCATTGTGGGTGTGTTTTTACTCCATGTGGTTTGGTTTCCATGGAGCCAGTAACACACACGACGCCGCTCTTTTAGTGTATCCAGTCCAGTCCACTACAAGCGGACATGCGCAGTTGACTCTGCCCAGGCCTGATGCCTGACAGAGTGAATGAAGAGCCGGAAGACGCCGCGGGGAAGCTGCACGGAGAAGACTTCTGAAGGTAGGAGAAGAACCAGCGTTGATTGGCCGACTGTATAGCATTCGGCCAATCAATGCTGGTTCTGCATCGAACTTTTACATTCGAACAGCGAGTAGTATTCGATGGAATACCTACTCGATCAAGTACTACTCGCTCATCTCTATGTATTAACTGTCAGGGCTGTGAAGTTTTTTTGTTTTTATTATATACAATGCCTGGGGAAAGTATGTAATAATTCTCACGTTTCTATAGAATTCCCAGCTTTTCATACATTACTGGTAACAGACATAAAGAAAACAAACACCAAAGAAAGAGAATTTAAAAACACAAATACATGTGTTGTGTAAGGGGGCGTTCACACTACCTTCGGTGTCCGACATGTAGTGTCCGCTCCTAGTGTCCGCTCAAAATCTGTCACGGACACTAGGAGCGGACACTAGCTGTGTCCGTGACACCTGTCATTCATCTCAATGGGCATCGGGTGCGTTCTTTTGCACTCCGTGCCCGTCCTTCCCTGTCCGCAAGTGAAGATGTCCGACTTCTCAAGCGGACAGAAGAACCCAGGGTACTCTGTAATGTGGATTAAATTTCACAAAACGCATAAAGAAAAATAGGCTCAGCAATGGACATGTGAGTCTCAGTAATACAATCACTCAAGAGAATAAAGAAAAAATGTATTTGAAAATGAACTCTCAAAGGCAGTACAATATGAAAAATCAGATGTGCTACAAAATCTACCCTATATCTGAGGTGAAATTGCAGCATGTTATTTATACCTATGGAAATGCCGGCGATATCCTATAGATATAATGGTAACCTCTGCAGACTTTCTGTGAAAAGAGCTGCAGGAAAAAACGCGATGCGTTGCCACCGTATTTTTTCCTTGCAGCGTTTTATTGCTGCAGGACACTAAGTGGGGCCTTAGCCCTATAACCAATGCAAGGTAGTATAAGCTCAATAGAACCATTTGCAAAACCCTTTCCATGTGTTCTTACCTTGAGATATGTTTCTCCTCTTACTTCATACTGAAATTTGCAGTCTGTCCTCTTTAGAATGGATATCGTTGATTTGCTTACATGTATTCGTAAAGCTGTTTAAAGAAAAAAAAAAATTGAATGAAAGAAGGATAAATATCTCATTTGATTTATTAATTTATTCTGTGTTCAGATATTGCAGATTTATTGCACATTGCCAGTGAAGATTCTGCAATGAACATTTGTACGCATTCACAATTCACATATGAAGGAGTTTTACAGAGCCAGGCTCTCACAGTTTTGGCAGAGGATGGACAAATCTGCTTGTGGAATTGCAGCATAAGGATAGAGCTAGATGAACACGTTAATTTTTCCAGCCCATTTTGTACCCATGGGGCATCCGTTTTCACAGATAACCCATATATTAGAAGGTATGGAGGGATCTGTGAAATAGGACAAAAATAGGACAACAGACAAACAGTCAAAATAATGGTCATGTGAATAGCCCCCATTCACTGACATTAAATGAAATGCTGCCCATGACATCCCTAAAAAAACGGATGTCACCTGGCCAAGTTTCTCTGTCATGTGAATGTAGCCTAAGTTCACACAGTAGTTAAATGAAGAGGAATTTAAAGCAGACATCCATTTATATTCCTCTTCATTTTCTGCCTTCTGTCTCCTTGCAGTGGAATACAGAAGCAGAGCTTTCTGTGGCAAGATCGAGGACACATATTTCTTCAGTGTCCTGTTTCAATCTCTGCCTCCGCTTGAAAACAATGGAAGGCAGAATCAGGACAGAACCTGCCACTGACTGAGGAGGAATGTTCTTCAATATCAGTGCTAGATTCCCCCTTGTGATCAGTAGCCAAATAGTGTTACACTAGGTTCTCACTAGTGGTCAGGTTTCTGTCCATTTGGCGACCCAAAAGGCGTAAACCCTATCCACTTAAAAAGCAGTTACAAGTGGAAACCCTAGGGCCCCATAGACTATAATGGGGTCTGTCGGGTTTCTGCCGAAAATGGCAAAGGGAAAAGTCCTCCTTGCTGTTGCTGGGTAGTAAGGAACGCCCCATCAGACAGCAGAAGACTATGTTAGAGTACAGTCTAAAAGGTCCTCTTTAAAACCAACAATACATGATGAAGGCAACTTAAACATTACCTCTATATGAATAAATTATAGGTAGTGAGAATAAAGTAGACACAGGCATCATGGTTTTTTTTTAGAAAAGATACTAAAAGTCATAACAGCTAAAAAGAAAAACTTCAGGATCATTTAGCTCTCTGTGTGGAGTGAAATAAAATAAATAAATACAATTTTCAAGTTCTGAACTTGCTGCTTAAAGTGGTCATGCTACAGGAGGCTCCTTTTTTCCCCAGATGGCGCCGCTTAAGTGGCAGCCTCAATACAGAGCTAAGAGTGACCTTTATCTTTCCTTTTTCATTCTTTTTGTCTGTATATTCAAGAATAATCTACTCAAGTAACCTAGCACTATGAATTCTCTAACTATCTCGAATGGAAGAACCTGCAGACAATTTTCTTTTTGTCTATTGTTTATGCTTAGAAGATGCCTGCGATCGACTTGAATTTCCTGTGTAGATGTGCCTTGTTACCTCCCCCCAAGAGCTAAGGGTGGCATGGACAACATGAGGCAAACAAAGTAAGGAGGAGAAAGCTGCATGAAATTGCAAACTTGTTCTTCCAAGAAAATGTTTTTGGCGTCTATTGTTTATGCTTGGAAGATACCTACGGTCAGCTGACTGGAATTTTTTTTTTTTTTACTGTAGACACATGGGACTCTGTTACAGCCTAGGAACCTACCATCTCTCCCACCCCCCAATTAGTTAAAGGGGTTGTCCCATCACAAGGATCCTATCTATACTGCTTGGTAATGTGGATGTAAGACTTTTCCTAAATACACTGCTTCAGCAAAACTGCTTTGTTTGTGCACTATCTTACTTTATTCAATTCATTGTTGACACAGCCCTTGACTTATCTGCTCAAAAGTCAAGTAATGTATCTGCCTGCTGTCAGGGGGGAGGGAGGAGGGGCTAATTGCAAGGGAGCCAGCCTTTGTTTCTTGCTATTCCTGTGTCTACACCACGTGACCTAACTACCTGCTCTCAGATAGAGGAGAGGAGCTGCTTTCACTTCACTGTTCTCCCAGTTATCAGGCTAGCTAATTCAATTGTGTTCATTATGGCAGAGAAAGGCAGTCTCTGTATGTAACACAGAATGGAGTTGCTGCTGCCTGTACTTCATAGTTCAATATGGGTGGGCGGAGTTACACGCTAATTTGGGGCAGAGCTAAATGGCAGGTTGCATGTGAAACCCCGCCCAACTAATGATGCAAGAAACCAGGAAGAAAGAAGATTTTACAGCAGTGAAGACTGGTGAGTATGCGATGTGGGAATACTCCTTTAAGGAAGCATGGCAAGAGAATAGATAGTGTAGAGCAGGGGTCTCAAACTCAATTTACACGAGGGCCGCTGGAGGTAGAATCTGGGTGAGGCTGGGCCGCATCAGGTTTTCCACAAGCTATGCAAATTTAGCTACGCCCAATTTAATGATGACTCCACCCATTCTTATTCATTTTTCATGTGCCCCCACACAGTATAATCCTCCTACAGTCACCTGTACACTATATGTCACCACATTATAATGTTCCCTTCCAACTGCCCCACACTATTAGGTCCCTCTCCTGGTGCCCCAGTTTAAACTGGGGGAAACTAGAGGGGACATGAAACTGGTGCAGCTGGAGGGGGACATCAAACAGTGGGGGTAGTTGGAGGGGGGCAATAAATTAATGGCAGCTGAAGTGGGACATTAAACTGGGGGCAACTAGAGGGGGACATTAAACTCAGGAGGCTAGAAGCAGATATTAAAATGTAGGGGTAGGTGGACGGTGACAATAAACTGGGGACAACTAGAGGCAGAAAGGTCCCCCTCCAGCTACTCCCATGGTTTAATGCCCCCTCCAGTTGTCCCCAGTTTAAGTGCCCCCCCTTCATCTACCCCCAGTTTCATCTCCCCCCACCATTTCTCCCCCAGTTTGATATCCCCCTTCATTTGCCCCATTTTATGTCCCCCCTCCATCTGTCCCCAGTTTTATGTCGTCCCTCCATCTGCCCCAGTTTCATGTGCCCCATCCATCTGCCCCCAGTTTCATATTCCCCTCCATCTGCCCCAATTTCAGATACCCCCTTCATCTGCCCCCATTTTCATGCTCCCCTTTCCATCTGTGACCCCAGGTTCATGTCCCCCCCTCCATCTCTGCCCCTAGGTTACTGACACACACACTCCATCTCACATTCCTCTCAGTACTACATCTCTTCATCTTTCAGCCAACACACTAAGACACGCCTCCAGTAGTCACGTGACGTCTGACGTCACACACAGGTCCTTGAGTCTTAAACTTCAGCAGTACTAGCTTTCCACTGATCACCCATCGCTTTTATTGCTGTTATAAGAGCGGGGGAGTGATCGGAGGAAAGTTTAACTGTTTTACTTAAACTTTCCTCCAATCACTCCCCCGCTCTTATAACAGCAATAAAAGCGATGGGTGATCAGTGGAAAGCTAGTACTGCTGAAGTTTAAGACTCAAGGACCTGTGTGTGATGTCAGACATCACGTGACTATTGGAGGCGTGTCTTAGTGTGCTGGCCGAAAGATGACTATAGCGAGACATGCAGGGAGCTGCGCGGGGGCCGCAAACTTTCATCCCGCGGGCTGCAAGTTTGAGACCCCTGGTGTAGAGGAATATTCAGCACCCTGTCTCCCTGGATGGCTTCAGTCTTCATTGGGCGGATAGAACACATGACAGCGGTAAGGAGAAAGGAGGAGGCCTTACAATGAAAGATGGTGTGCTTTTTGGGACATTTTTGTGGTTAAGGAACAATAGTGCTGATACAATATACTGAACTATCAGCTGTGAGCAGGAGATCTCACTACCTACCAAAGGAACTACCACAGGTTATCCTGATAGCTGCATATGTCCCTTATCTCTGCAAAAAACGGATTCTGCCTGTTATGTCTACATGCTGTGCCGCCCTCCTCGTGTCCTCCAACCGCAGTCGGGCTGTATTATCAACATCACTTTGCACAGAGAACTAAATTATCCTGCAGTTTGTCTTTTGTTTCTTTCTTTTTAGTTGCTATGACTCCAAGTATCTCTCTATCTGCCATGAGCTTGTATGTGTTTCTCTCTTGCTATATACTACTGTACTATCCATGATGCTGTATCACACTGAATTTCCCCATTGTGGGACTATTAAAGGATTAACCTATTTTATCTTATTACACATTTTGCTATGAGGTTCCATTGTTACTTGTTATGCCCCTATAGAGAGCTGTCAATGTGTGACTGTGCATACAGATATAGCTGTCATTGACTGACACCCCCATGACAAGATGGCTGTTAATATGCATAAAAAAAAGGAAAATATATAAATAAATAAATTATAGGTTGTAATTAAACTTTCTTGATTAAACTATACATCGATCTGCTTTGAGGGTTACGAATAAGTAGAGGAAACAAGCTCCAGGGCATAACTGAATGGCCTAATCGTGTGGTTAGAGGTATACACTAGTACTTAACACCTTAAAGCTCTGTGCCATAATAGAGCGGTGCAGGAATCCTGAGGGCACAGGAATCCCCCGGATTAACCCCCTGGTTCCTGTGATGAATAGCGATCATGGCATCCAGGGGATCAGGGTGCAAAATCCCCCCTGGTCGCACCTCAGACCCCCCACAATAGGATCACGGGTACAGAGGGGTTGTCATGGCAGCCAGTAAGCCTGGCCATGGCCTCCTGACTGCCTATGCATAGTTCAAACTATGCACAGGAACTACTGTGTGATGTTCTGTAATGCTATGTATTGCAGGACATTGTACTGGGAATTTGAGATTCCAGCTTCAAGTCCCCTTGTGGGACATGTATAAAGTTTAAAAAAAACAACAACACACAAATACAGAGTAAAAACACACAAAAATAAACAAACATGTACCCCATGTGTGTATGAGTCTCCACTATCCAAAAATAGCATTATTTATCCTGTACGGTGAACTCTGTACAAAAAAAAAAAATGTACCGCAATGTGTATTTTGATCACTTTGTTTCCCCCCCAAAAAAAATAAGAATAAAAAGTGGTCTGAAAGTCATAAATACCAAACATTGTTACCAATAAAAATTACAACTTGCCCTGCAAATAAAGAGGCCTGACATATCCCCATCAATAGTACTGTAAAAAAAAGAAAAATAAAGATAGGTGTCAGAATACGGTGACCCCCAAAAATTTGTTTGTTTTCAAAAAGTAGATTTTTATTTATAAAATTTGTAAAGCGTAATAAACACTAATATAAATATGGTATGGCCATAATCGTTATGATGAACCAGACAAAGCTGCCATGTCATTTTCATTAAGGGGTTAGCCTGTACCCAGTAGATGATCAGTGATATGACTGCATTTCCCAGAATGCTCACACCTCAGATGAACTGAACTGACTGCATCATAGTGATCATCTATGATCCTTTACATTTCAGCTGGACTAGGGTTTGGCTCTCCCATACGCGGCGTATACGCGGCGCTATTTTGCGGCCGTGATTTTGTGGCGGCCGCAAAATAGCGCCGCGTATACGGTACCGGCTCCCATTGAAAACAATGGGAGCATATACGGCCTGCAAAACCTCCTGCGGCGTCTACGTACCAAGTCACGATCCAAAATACTCCGTGTGAACCCGGCCTTAGGGCTAGAAAGAATTATTAGTGTATACTTCTAAGAAATTTCCTAATTTTTAATTATTCTTACGCAATCCTGTAGACTCCATCCGTGAAGCTGTGTTAACAGTATCACCAAAAAGGCAGTATCTTGGCATCTTAATTCCAACAACACCAGCAGCACAGGGCCCTAGGCAAAGCAATGAATCACAATGAGTAATTCAGTCTCAATTACTGATGAGAAGCAATAATGGAATTATTAGCTTTTAAAAATGAATAATTTGATTCAAAGTACACAACAAAAGGTGGTTGCACATGTGCAAATGCCCAGTTTTGAAATCTCCCTTAGTTTTTAACAAAGTGTGGTTGGGAGTCTTACGCCAAAAAAATAGGATAGAACGGCACTCCAAATATGGTTATGCTTCAAAAAAATCCTTTATTTATACAATGCAACATTGGGATATAAATAGACCTGTTCATCGGCAACCTAGCCACATAGAAAATATGCATAGTGTACCAAGTACAGAATAAATGAACCATACAGTTATATAAATGTCACAATAAAATAATTTATACCACATGAAACGAATTACAGATTTTGTAATGAAGTCCAAATGAATCATGCCTCGGGCCTAGATCGGGCTGAAATGCATTTTAAAAAGCCCAGGTTGCGTATGCATTCCTGCTTGGAACCGCCAATTCCACACTTATTGACATGGACATGCCCCAATTGCGTGCTGACGTCGGTAGCATAATAAAAGGCGCCAACAGGTCTATTTATACCCTCTGTTTACCATAAAAAACACATAGAACAAATATTTCACCCATTGACTGTGATTATGTCTTATCTCATAAAACTGTATGTTAGTTATCTATGTATATATATATATGCCTCAGTAATGGACGAACATGGTCACCTCTTCACCTAGAGAGTTTGATGTTGCCTACTCTGAAGTATTATATTGCATCTTGTTAATTCCATCTGCCGCTTATTGAGATTTACCGTATTTTTCGGACTATAAGACGCACTTTTTTTCCCCAAAATTTGGGGGGAAAAGAAGGGTGCATCTTATAGTCTGAATGTAGCACCTGGCACCCGCCGTAATAGAGAGGCGAATGCCGGCAAGGGATAGACGCCGGCACAGGTGCCGGGGCCTGAGACATCGCTGCGTTCCTCTGCCCTGCATGAAGCCAGCAGCGGCAGGGGCGATGCTATTCCGCTCCTCCATCCCCCCGCCGCTGGCTTCATGCAGGGCAGAGGAACGCAGCGATGTCTCAGGCCCCGGCGTCTATCCCGTGCCGGCATCCGCTTCTAGTACAGCGGATGCCGGGTCAGTATCGGTGGCCCCACCGGCCCCGTACCTGTAAAGTTGCAGGCCGGCTCCTGCGCGGCGATATCGCAGGAGCCGACCTGTTCGGGTGACAGCCGGGAGCCTAATGAGGCTCCCAGGCCTGTCACTGCTATATTAGTATTGCGGCTGGTCTCTATGACCAGCCGTAATACTAATAGACAGAATGTCCCATAGACGGCAATACAGTTGTATTGCCGTCTATGGGACTTGCAATCAAGTGACCGCAGGTTCAAGCCCCCGGGGGGGAATAAAATAGTAAAAAAAAAAAAAAAAGCTTTCAAAATATATAATAAAAATATAAAATAAATAAAAGTTCTAAATCACCTCCTGTCCCTAGAATATATATATAAAAGTAGAAAATCATATATCATAAACCACCGGGTTTTTTTTCAATACAAGGTGATCTAAGCAATAGATATTCCCCAAAATGGTATAACTAAAAAGTACTTCTGGCCCCGCAAAAAAAACCACTCTATGCATCCCCGTACAGCTGCAGGGTCGCCTGTCAATGTGGCCTTGCAGCTGTTGCAAAACTACAACTCCCATATATTAAATATTTTACCATTTTTTGCTTCAAAATTTTTTTTCCCTATTTTCCTCCTCTAAAACCTAGGTGCGTGTTATAGTCCGAAAAATACGGTATATGTATAATTGTTTTTTGTATTTTTGTATATTTGATAGTGACATATGTGTTTATATGTCTTTTAATTGTTTTTAAGCCTGATGAAGGGATGTTCCTGAAACGTTGCATTGTATAAATAAAGGATTTTTTTTAACCATAACCATATCTGGAGTGCCGTCCTATTTAGAGATGAGCAAACACTGTTCGGATCAGCCGATCCGAACAGCACGCACCCATAGAAATGAATGGAAGCACCTGTGACGCCGGCTGGCCACCGGCAAAGTCAGCGTCACAGGTGCTTCCATTCATTTCTATGGGTGCTTGCTGTTCGGATCGGCTGATCCGAACAGTGTTTGCTCATCTCTACTCCTATTCTATTTTTTTGGGCGTATTTTCCTACTGTGGGGAGGTGGTCAACCCCGCTTAGAACTGGCACCCATATGACCTATCGTATACCTGTGTGTTGTCTTCACACACTGAGTGGTTGGGAGTCTTAGTTTCATATGGCATAATAAAACTATAGTTAAAAAATCAGCAATTTGAAAACATTTTAAAACTCCTTACAGTTGTGAATTCATTATTCTGCTAAATTAAAGATGTGGATCCATAACCATAATGTGAACCCTTAAAGAAATTTTCCATTTTTTTTCTATATTATGTTATTATATAATACTATAGCTCTATTACTACATATATTACAAAAAAATTCCATCCAAAATATATTTTGAACAGAATAAATATACTATACATATATATATACACCTGAGTGAATGCCAATCCTGATCCATACAGGTAAACCAGGCAAATGGTTCAATTCAAAAGATCCCATAAAACTAAGAATGTCCAAGGCCATCCTACATATATCTACTGCATGTCGATTTCCATTTCGATTAGGGAGACCACTGACCACCATATAAGCATCTCCAATTGTTTCAACCTGAGGAGAACATAATATTTTAGCATTACACTAAAGCCTAAAAAAATATCATCACTTTAGTAAGAACATTTAAAGGGGCTCTATCACTGAGAAAAGTCATTTTAATCTAATCACATGCTTGCATAGGCTTTAGAAAGGCTACTTCACACCTACCTTTAGTATGTAGATTGCCTCAGTGGTGTCTGAATAAGTCCGTTTTTATTAATATGCTAATGAGCTTCCAGCCAGCACAGGAAGTTCCCAGCAGCCTCCTCTCTTCTATTATCTTCTATGTGTGTAGAGGCAAACAGGAAGCTGAGTCATCAGCAGCAGCAGCAGCAGTCTCCCATAGAAAACAACAGGAGAGGAGTGCACGATCTATCGTGCAACAATCTAATTAGCATATGAATAAAAACAGACTTATTCAGAAACCACTGAGGCAATCTACATACTATAGGTAAGTGTGGAATTGACTTTCTAAAGGCTATGCAAAGATGTGATTAGTTAAAAATGACTTTTCCTAGTGATAGAGCCCCTTTAACAAAAAGATATAAAAGAGCATAAACAAGCATATAAAAATGAAAACCATAAGGGTAAAAATAAAAAATATTATTAAAACACCAATGTGGCAAAAACAATGGGGACGATTTATCATTCCACTAATTCATCTACTGTAGTGTAGAAAAAAAAAATTACAAACTAGTGTTAAAACCACAATGACACAAACATTTTGTACCAGTGGTGCTTGTATGTCATCCTTAACACTTCTTAAAGAGGGGTAAGATGAGGGCATGCTGAGAATGGAGCCAACCGACCCACTATATTTATCATCATCTACACCAGCAGGTAGATACAGTACAGTCTTTAGCTGATGTGATGCTTTGCTGATGAATCATATGATTGATAGCAGAACATAAAGAAACATAAATTCAAGATGGTGCCTGCTTAGGTGCTTAGAACAAACCACATTGCAGGGATAGGAGGCAGTATAGAAATAAACCTGGAGAGGGAAAAACAGATTAGAGGTGCAGAGACAGAAAAAAAATTTTTTTTGCTGAAGTTCTTCTTTAACCCCTTATAATAATAATAATAATAATAAATTTTATTTATATAGCGCCAACATATTCCGCAGCACTGTACAATTTGTAGGGTTCAAATACAGACAGAAAGATAACAAAGAACGTCATTTCACACAATGGGACTGAGGGCCCTGCTCGCAAGAGCTTACAATCTATGAATCTTTTTTGAGCGCTCAAACTCTGACATGCCGTATACGTGCCAGATCACGCTCCATTTTACATCGTGTGAACGCACCCTAAAACTCACTTACTCAAGCAGTAGAACACAGTAATACATATAAGACAAGGACTAACTCTTCATTCTAGGATAGTACAGCAGGTGGAGATAAACTGTCAAATGCAACTTGTTCCTTTATGGCTGTGTTGACTTTCTATGTATTCAGTACCACAGATAAAGCCTTAGAAATACAGAGCCATATATTCCAAAGTAGCCATTTAGGGTTTATTACCCTTCATTGTGTCATGCATGTTCGCTTCCTGACTGGATACCACTGAGTTGTTAAGAACTTTTTGGCCATTGTATACTTTTATAATGTTGTCAATGTCTTTTTTTTTTTATAGTTTTTCTGTTCATGTGGTTAATACAAGTTGATATTCCACTTTTGCTAATTGAGGAGAGACAGAATATGCCTTGTGATACTTATAAATATACATTTTGTATTTTTCGAACTTACTAAATCTATAAATATGTAAAATTTCATCCAACTTAGTACCTTATAGACATCATGATGATCTAAAATGCGGTCAAAATCCTTGTACACGTCATTCAGCATATCCACAACCTCCATAGGTGTGCTATATTTGCAGATTGTAGTAAATCCAACAATATCACTGAAGTAAATGCTGACTTCTTCAAAAAATTCTGGTTCTACTAGTCCTGTTTCTTTAAGGGATTTCACCACAGGCCTGCAGTAAACACATAGAAATGTGAAGCTTTCTATAGTACATAAACAATATGAGATAAAAATACAATCTGTGGTCCGCACGCAGCCTACATACAGTACATATGATACACATTATGAGACAGAGGAGTTGCCATTTAGGGCAGAGGCCAGTCTTCAAAGCTGTAAGTGCAGGATATTCATACAAAGTGCGAGGCCTCTAGGAAATTGAATGTAATTGAATAGGCTTATGTTTTTGGCACTGAAACAGTCTGTCTTATTTTACTGCCATACAGAAATTTACAACTGGCGAATATTATCGGTAATAATCTATCACTTTAACCAATATCACACAGGATAGACCAGATGTTTCCTTTTCTACAAAGAGAAAATATAAAGATTCCTCTTTTTGAACCGTTCTCAGGGATTATCTATAGCTATAACTATAGCTCTTTTCATGGTCAGACTGTGGTGACTAGGGCCTACTAGTAAAATTCATTTCACAAATTCCCAAAATGTCACTATGATAATTTTTATTCAGTAGTAGCTTACTGCCTAGCCTATGCTTTAATTGTTTCTATCCTGGGGCCCTGTCAGTATCCTGGGGTCATGTCAGTACCCTGGGGCCATGTCAGTAGCCTGGGGCCACGTCAGTATCCTGGGGCCACGTCAGTAGCCTGGGGCCCTGTCAGAATCCTGGTACCTGTCTCTTGCCTTTTACTAGGGCCCTCTTAGTTCTGTGACCTGATTATATGTATAGATATCCTACTAATATGTGAAAGTTTTTGTGTTTGGATGTTTGTGAGTTTGGATGTTTGTTCCTCAATCACGCAAAAATGGCTGAACGGATTTGCATGAAATTTGCCACATACTGTACATAGATAGGAACCACGATTAAAACATAGGCTACTTTTTATTCCAGTAAATGATGTCACTACACGACCGCAGTGAAGGAATTTAGGTTCACATAACACTAAAGGACCTGTGATGACATCATCACAGGTCCTTGAGCCATTCTAGGATAGGATCATGCTAGGCAGTGGGCAGAGCTACATCCTATTTTGTGGGCAGATCTATATAGGATGAAGGTGGACAGTGTGAAAGCTGATGAAAATGGAGTCTCATGGAAGATCAGATCAGGAGATTACAGAACATGCAGGATGTGTGTGGGCAAGAGGAGTATATCAGGCGTAGAGTTTCAGTGAGTATGATGGAGAATGTGTTGTTCTGCCTCTGATGGGGGAGGGTGGAGAACTTTGGCACATTTCAGCAACATCCGTTCAGCCTTTTGTAATACAGAAGCTGCTCAGACAGTCACATAGCAAAACCCCTGTAATCACAATTGCCCGATGTAGCAGAGCTTACGCAGCGCTTTAGCATACCTCTGTACGCTCTCTATATGCAAACATGTACATACAGCTGGGTATCCTACGCATATGCAGCGATGTAGCAGAGCCAAGACGCTGGAGCAGGCTGATCGAACTTTGGCACAATTCAGCAACATCCATTCAGCCCTTTGTAAAACAGAAGCTGCTCACACACTGACATAAAAACACCCCTATAATCCAAATGGCCAGATGTAGCAGAGCTTACGCAGCGCTGTAGCACAGCTGAGTAAGCTCTCCATATGTAGAGATGTACATACAACTGAGTATGCTACGCATATGCTGTGATGTAGCAGAGCCGAGACGTGGGAGCAGGCGGATCATCCACAACAGCAATTGGCTAAATATAAGCAGCTCAGCGCCAACACCAACCCGCAGACAAAGTCGCAGGTATATGCTAATATATATATATATATATATATATATATATATATATATATATATATATACTGTATATATATATATATATATATATATATATTTTCTAGATGGAGGTCGTTTGGAGATTGCAGCCAAACTGAATTTTTTTAATAGGATGACAAAATGTTACAGCTCTGCATAATCTGGTTCTGTAACTAGAAAACAAAGTATCCTACTACTAAACTATACTAAGGCCGGGTTCACACCTGCGCCCAGTCTCCATATTGTGGGTTTCCGTCTTCTGCCCGAGACACTGGACGGGAGATGGAAACCTGGCATTCAGCGTCCACCCGTGAGTGTCTTCTGATCTCCGTGGCAAAACCATTATTTTTAACCGGACACAAAGTCCTGCATGTTCGACTTTGTGTCCGGTTAAAAAAGACTGTTTCGCCGCAGAAGATGCTCACGGGTGTTCACTTTGCAAACCAATTCAAATAAATGGGTTTGAAAACTGACTGCCAGTTTCTATCTCCTGTCCAGTTTCTCGGGCAGAAGACGGAAATCTGCAAAACGGAGACCGGGCGCAGGTGTGAAGCGGTCCTAAATGGCAAAAGATAGGTAAGGACCCCATTGCAGATTTTGCATAGTGGCCCAGGATTTCCAAGTTATGCCTCTGGGTAAAACCTTTTCTGACATCATTAATCTCTCCATGGTTGGAGTTCAGTTCACAGTTCTACGTCATTCTTATGTATGGTTTCCACAATTGAATATCTTGACAATGTAAGCATTATTTTATGGAAGGATTAGCTGGCCATCATTGATATACAGTGTATTGTAGAAATGTAGGCAGATGAACACTTACCCTGGAAGAAGCATAAAGTTCAAGCGATCAGCTCGATCTCTTTCTGCCTTGTACAACTTGGTACGTTCCTCCACTAAATGTTCAAGATTTTTAGAGTACAGCTGCAATCGCCTCAGTAAGGTGTCCATATAACTCTCATTTGTCTGGTCATGAAAATTACTGTGCACAGAAATACGAAGTTTACTAAGAAATGAGGAACCTTTAATAAAAATATCTGTGGTACAGAGAATAAATGACATCAGAGACCAGTTAACAGGTGTATCTCATAAAAGCAGGGGATATTTGATGGCAGCAAGTATTAAGGTGGGTGTCACCAGCACAGAGATGATGCTAAAAAATAAACTTGTATATAGTATTCCAAGCTGGAAGTATGTACAGAAATAATGGAAGATGGCCCTGCACTAAATTCAAAGGAACCCTAATATAGAGACCACCAAAAGGTACAGTGAGCAGTCAAAGTGGAAAGATGATGACCAAAACAGAATTCCCATTGGTCAAAGGGATGGAAATAGAAATGAATAGAAATGCAATCAATCTTCTGACAGTGTGTACTATATACAAGTCCCACTATATACAAGTCCCACTATATACAAGTCCCACTGATACAATAAGGCTGGGTTCAAACAGGGATTTTTGTACCGGATTTTGATGCCACTGTTTGCAACATGATATAAAATGAATGTGGTACCTAAAGATCTTTGCCAAGGTCATTTCAATTTTCTTAAAGTCTGGCCTCTTCTCAGGATCCTCTTCCCAGCAATTTTTTACAAGAACAAAAACCTGAAAATATACCACAAAAATGCATACTAATCCTTCTGGATTTTATAAAATACATATATAGTAAAATAGAAAAATATAAACGAAACCAAAATGTTTAAAAATATGTATAACAGAAAAATTGTATTTCAATATCAGATAATTTTCCAGTAACAGATTGCTTTTAAGAATGTTCCGTAAATTGACAAATACTATTGAAATGTGCCTATCTGTAATGTCCATTATTCCACAGCTAATAAGCATCAATACAGACTTCATTGGCTTTCAAACGGACATTTTAAATATATTACTTGTTAGCTCTAAGATATGCATCTGTGACAACCTAAGGTGTTAAAGGGATTGCACAGGCTACAATTTTAAAGTTTATATATATTGAGAGCACTGAAAAAAATTTAAAAAACATATTCAGTTGTCCCAGTTGCTCCATTGTCGTCCTGCGGGTCCTAGTACATTTTCTCTCCTGGGTCTCTTCCAGCATTGTGCTGAAGTCGCTGATTGGCCTCAATGCCAGAACAATGAAACCCCCCCAAACCCCTAGTTTTGAAATTTACACCCCTCAAGAAGCTTATTGAGGTTATAGCGAGCATTTTGAACCTACAGGTGTTTCAGAGAATTTATTAACATTGGGCTATGGAAATGAGAATTTTGGACTTCATGTTAGCCTAATTTTTTTTTCCACAGGCGGTTAATGGAGAAAATGCATTCCATAAATTTTTAATGCAATTTTTCCTCAATATAAAATTATATATCCCATAAGTTCTGGAAAATGTTTTATGAGCTCATAGTTGAACTCATGAGGGAAAGAGCGCTATTTAACATTTGGAAGGAAGATTTTACTTGAATAGTTTTTGAGTATCATGTCGCCTCTGCAGAGCCCCTATATAGAACACCCCCCAAAGGTGTTCCTAATTTGGAAGCTACCCCTCAAGGAACTTATCAAGGGGTGTAGCGAGCATTTTATCCCTCGTTTGTTGCATTAATTTAGTTTTTAGCAATAAAATGTTCAGCTAATAATGGAAAGTGCAAATTGCAATTTTTCCAGAAAATTTTTGCAGTTTGTCTCTGTTGGGAACAACATAACAGGCATATTTGTAGAAACATCTCAGCTGTTACTTTTCACTTTTCAGCAGTTTATATATATGTGGCATAAAATGCTGCTTGGGCACATAGCAAGACACACAAGGGAAGGAGCATTATCAGACTTTTAGAGCAAAGATTTAGATGTTTTGGTTTATGGATGCGGTTTCACATTCATAGAGTTTCTTAGATGCGGGTAATGTTAAAACCCCAGGAAATTACCATTTTGAAAACTACACCCCTCAAGAAATCTAAGCAGTGTACTGAGAAATAGTTTACCAGATGTGAAAGCATAGTGAAATGTGAAAAAAAGGCATACTTTTCTTTTCCAATTTATGTAGATCTATGAAGACTTAGTTTGCAAGAAGTCAGTTTTTCAATGACACTATTTTAGGGCACGTATAACTTATTAAACTACTATTTTATTAGACTACTTTTTATTAAAGAGGACCTTTCATCAGATCGGGCACATGCAGTTTTATATACTGCTGGAAAGCTGACAGTGCACTGAATTCAGCGCACTGTCGGCTTTCCCGATCTGTGCCCGGTGTAAAGCGCTATCGGTCCCGGTACCGTAGCGCTTTAGTGTCAGAAGGGCATTTCTGACAGTTAGCCAGGGACGCCCTTCTGCCCAGCAGCGCCTATCGCGCTGTACTGTGGAGTGGGGAGGAACGCCCCCCTCCCCTCCTGATAATACTTGTATGTGGATGAGCACTGTGAGCAGAGGGAGGGGGAGTTCCTCCCCGCTCACACTCTACAGCATGATAGGCGCTGCTGGGCAGAAGGGCGTCCCTGGCTAACTGTCAGAAACGCCCTTCTGACACTAAAGCGCTACGGTCCCGGACCGATAGCGCTTTACACCAGGCACAGATCAGGAAAGCCGACAGTGCGCTGAATTCAGCGCACTGTCAGCTTTCCAGCAGTATATAAAACTGCATGTGCCCGATCTGATGAAAGGTCCTCTTTAAGGATATTTAAATGACTATCAATTCTAGCATTGTTTTTTTGTTTTTTAACATTTTTAATTTTTTTTGCGGATCACTGTGCAGCATAAGTAACATTTATATAGGGTCAGTACTATTACAGTGGTACCTAATGATTATTGTTTTACTAATTGCAGAATAAAAAAAAAACATTTTTTTTTTTTTTTTAAATCACCATCATTTTCATTTTTGATCTTTTTAGATGGGACCATTTTGAGGAGCATATGACTTTTTGATCACTAATAAAAAGTGAGGATCAAATTTGACCAAAAACAATTGTATCCTGATGTTTTCATTTTTTTTTTAGAACACCATGCAGGCCTAAATAATATGCCAACGGCAACTATGTATTATATTTGGGGGGGGGGGGGTTTACATAAGAATTTTTGTGTATTTTTTTTGTTTTATTTATTTATTTATTTTTATATGGGGGGTTTACCTCTTTTCTACTTTTTATTTTAGTCATATTATGGGTCTTGAACTGGAGATTATTTCATTGCTTGTTTCATGTACTGCAGTGTTTAATGGCTGTCAGCTTATACATATGCCTCTGGTAGGACCTAAACTGTATTGACTTAATTGTATTGTATTCACTGCTACTAAAATCACTTAGATGCCACAATCAGGATTGATTGTGGCATCTAAAGAGTTTACACTATTTTAGAGTTTAGCTCTATAGCTCTTGAGTGGGTACCATGCCCATGCAGTAATACTGTAGTAAGGAATGGTGCATTAATGCATAACTTCCCATGCTGTATTATTACAGGGGGTTAAACATCATCACTTTCTCGCATGTAATAGGACTCTCCTGCAGCAATGATTCCCAAAGTTGCTTTAAATCATTGCTTCTGTCTACAGTGTGATGCATCTTAACTAAAAAATATTCTAATAAAGATAGCGATAAATTGTGGAAGTCACAGTAAGGCTACGTTCACATCTATGGCGGAGTTTCCATTGAAGATTTCATTGCAGTGTCCTCCAAAAATCTGCAGAGGAAAAAGTCCTGCACAGGGACTTTATCATTCGCTGGTTTCAGTTTTATAATGATGCCCAACGGACCCTATTAAAGTCATTGAACTCTGTCAGGCTCTGTGTTTTACCACTGTTTTAAGTCTGTCAGGGGACAGAAGAACCCATGACATGATGCAAGTGTGAACCTAGCATAAATTTATTATTCTTTAATTTATCTCCAGATAATGCCTATGTTTGCATTATATTTTCTATTTCATATACATAAATGACATGAAAAAAATCAAGAATTGGTTAATAAAAATAAACAAAACATTTCCCACCTCTATCTCCCTCTCCTCAGCAGTGTCCAGGTGAAGGTCTGGTCGGAATGGACAGTCTCCTTTAATGTTTTTCACTTTTGCCATTTTTTCTTTAGTTGACCATTGGTGAAAAAAATGCAGCATACAATGAATCAATGCTCACTTGAGATTTGTTTGCAATATATATTGGAAATTTTTTTTTTTCATTTTTTGACACAAAATAAAAGTAATTATTAGAGAGGAGCGAGTAGTGAAATATTCGAGATTCAATATTCGTTTCGAGTAGAGCCTAAATATTCGACTACTCGAATATCGATTCCCATTATAGTCTTTCAGGGGAAACCTCTATTCGGCTAAAGGAGAGTCACCAAGTCCACAAGTAGCAGGAGGAGAATGTTTAGGAGGAGTGAACTGCTGTTGAGGACTGTTGAGGAGGAGCACTCTGCAGTTAAAGCGCACGGACCCCATAGACTATGGGCCGGTTCAGATTTGCACTTGCCTCCCGTCCGGAAGGAGTCCGCAGGAGGACCCCCCGAACGGAATATCAGCGCAACTGCAAGCGCTGGACAGTTAAGCACACGGACTCCATAGCATATAATGAGCTCCGTGTGCTTGCCGCACACTGCCCGCATGAATCATTCCCAATCATTATATGTTATGGGGTCCGTGTGCTTAGCTGTCCAGCGCTTGAAGTTGCACTGATATTCCGTTTGGGGGGTGGGGGGGGGTCGTTCTGCAGACTCCTTTCTGGAAGGGAGGCAAGGGCTAATATGAACTGGCCCTCACTCGTCCTGCAGAACCAGCATTGATTAACCGAATGTTATACACTGTATAGCATTCGGCCAATCAACGCTGGTTCTGCAGTAGACTTGTCTTTGCTAGTCGGGAGAGCTGGTAGCTTGCGGTTATGCGGGAGCTGACTTTTTCTCATAGGAATGCATTGCTGTGGTCCAATCTTAGACTCTGCCTCGTCACAGACGAGCCTCCAGCAGAACCAGCGTTGATTGGCCGAATGCTGTACAGGCTAATAAAAATTACATGTTATACCATGATTTCAGTATAAACTTAACATGCATACGCACCAATAATAAATAAATGTAACCTTGACAAAGCCAATTTGTGGGCGAAACGTACGTCGGGCGGTCGCAGGTCCCTATGTCTCTGGTAATATAGGCAACAGTTTGTGTCTTTTACTATGGTTTCAGATTTGCACTTATAGCTTGACATGTTGATGAGATTTCATGCATATGTACTCCATACTGACATCATTGCATAGTTTACACTGATTTATTATTGGTGCATATGCATGTTACGTTTATACTGAAATTATGGTATAATATGTAATTTTTATTAGCCTGCATCTCCATTGCATGGGGTTTGGGTGTTAGTCATTCTTCCCCCTTATTTATTATGAATGTCTTTATATGTTTATTTTTTGTCTTATTTTTAATGACACTAATATAATGATGGTTTTATTACCTTAGCTGGGTGTTTTTTTCTTTGGTTGGTATATTTTTCTTTCAAGAAAGGCATCCAGGCCCTTCTTGAACTTGTGAACAGTGATTCCACCATCACCACTTCCTGGGGCAGTTCCCATAGCCTCACTGCTCTTACAGTAAAGATTCCCCTTTTATGATGCTGATTAAATGTTCTCTCCTCTAGACTTAGAGGATGTCCCCTTGTCAATGTCTAAGAGTAACAATATGATTGGAAAGCTCTTTGTACTTTCTCTTCATGTATTCGTACATTGTGGAATGTATTAATCTTCCTCTGTACTCCAATCCATCCATTCCCCCAATAGTCTTGGCCGCCCTTCCTGCACTCTCTCTAGTTCCGCTATGTCCTTCTTGTACACAGGGGACCATTACTGTGCACAATAGTCTATGAGAGGCCGCAGTAGTGATTTGGACTAACTGTACTCCTCTTGCAGAGATATTTTTGAAGTTTTGTTGACACTTATCTCTTTGGGGAAACAAAGTCACTTATAGCTCCAAAGAGCATGGATTCACAATGTAAAACACCATCTGATTCAGGTAAGCCTTACCTATATATGTGAGGGCTGGGGTGATACACTGGTTTCTGGTAACAAAATCCCTTTAAGAGTATTTACCTTTGTGGTCGTGGCATTGTTCTGTGTAAAATGTTTCATTCCTCAGGATAATTTCTTGTGCGATAATTCCATAGCTATAGACATCACCTTTCTGAGAAACTCCATTGTAGCGTATGTGTTCAGGAGACATCCACAAATCTTTAATACATTAGTAATAATAGTTGAAGTAAAAGTCTACATCCAAATATTTCTTTTTTTGTGACATATCTTTATAGTGTTCTGATACAGAACCCTACATTCCCACATTTACTTTGTACTGCCATATGTCATATTCAGGCAACATCTCTCTTTGACGGTGTTACAATATTTCAGCTTTATTTTATTTACATAGATATACAAGGAAGACATCCATTACCAGTTGCGTTGCATTACTTTCTAGGATTCCATGATGCTTCGATGACTTTTGCCTGTGCAAGACCTACCTTGGCGCAAAGCTTAATATTGATATAATAGTTTGGCACTTATAATATAAGAATCATTTTCTGGCCATTGTTAAATTTTGTTAAAAGATGTCATTTTACAATATATAATACAATTGCTTTCATTAAGGGGAACTTGTTAAATGTGAATTATTACAGTTCCATTCAATCTGAATAATAAGTTCATCTTCAATAGGCTCCACTTAGTGGTGTCTACAAGCAGCCAGAATATTATTTCATTCCATGTTTAATAATGTTTAAAATATAGACACTGTCATAAGATTTATTCAATCGGATAAAGTGCCTGGTTCAAACATGTTGTCTAAATCTTGTTTGTGAATATTATTTGAGAATGGACCGTATCATCCTAGCTTTCCACTGCTGAAATTGTAATTCTGAAATAAATTAGCCCAGAATCTTAGACTTAAAAAGATCTTGAAGATTAACCGAAACAGATTTCTGTGTTAATATATTATTTTATGACATATTAATATTTACACTTACCCTTCTTAGGAATCATAACAGAATTGCAAATAAAATCAGTGATTTTTACTACCATGCGACTATCAACTACACAGTTTGTGGATTTAAGTCTGCCATGGACCTCTGCTTTACTTGAGTGTAGATAAGACATACCCTGTAATCGAGAAATAATAACTTATTGTATAGAAGCAGAATATATATTGACAGGTTAATCATTAAATTGAAACATGGGAAATACTATGAGTAGCCTACATATGAAATTCTCCTCCTGGGATGGTGGATGGATAGCATCATCTTCTCAAAGGTGATGTTATACCCCGGGCCGGAGCCTGTGCTTTCTGAATCGATTCTGGCACTTCCGGTCCCTGGAGGGGGAGGAACAATAGTCTGCGGGAGATTCTGATCTCCTCCTGGGACCAGGGGTCAGGGGGTCAGTGGTGGGCCAGAGGCTATTTAAGCCTCATTCTGGCTTCAGTCCGCCACTTGATCCAAAACTTGCACTACCGTCTAACTAGTAAGAACATTTTTAGCACTGTAGCTTAATATGTTTTGGTTTTAGACACTTTTCTTTTTAAAGAAAAGTTAAAGGGGTTGCCTCAGGTTAGGTGTTCAAAAAAAGATCAGAGTGCTGGTTGATTGAAAGTGCTGCGCATATGTGAGGGTGCTGTGACCCCTTCACCATTTACATCACATGCGCTTTGTTAATAATACCCATGTGGCATAACTGCAGTCTTGTCCCATAGAGGTGACTGGGCTGAGTCTCTAATTACATTACATACCTGCTATGAAACAAACAGCATGTGACATAAACAGTGAAAGGTATATAGCTCATTCAAACAGCTTATCAGTGGGGGCCCTGAATGTCACAACCCATACTGATCATTTATGGATGACCTTCATATTCTTAAGACTGATGACAGTGGCGTAAATAGGAATAGCGGGGCCCCGTGGTGAACTTTTGACATGGGGCCCCCACCCCAACCGACACCGACGCCGAAGACCTCGAACGACCCCCTCCTCCGCACTCTATTATGTCCCTTAGTAAGCCCTGCACACAGTATTATGTCCATTAGTGGCTCCTGCACACAGTATTATCCCCCATAGTGGCCCCTGCACACAGTATTATACCCCATAGTGGCCCCTGCATACAGTATTATACCCAATAGTGGCCCCTGCACACAGTATTATACCCCATAGTGGCCCCTGCATACAGTATTATGTCCCCATAGTGGCCCATGCACACAGTATTATGCCCCATAGTGGCCCCTGCACACAGTATTATACCCCATAGTGGCACCTGCATACAGTATTATGTCCCTTAGTGGCCCCCGAACACAGTATTATACCCACTAGTGGGCCCTGCACAGAGTATTATGTCCAGGATCGGCAAGTAAATAGGGCCCGTAACGGCCAATTTTTTTTTAAAAAAAACGCAGTGGTAGCGGCTGTCACCGGGCCCCCTAATGGCCTGGGCCCTGTGGCAGCCGCTTCCACTGTCTCTATGGTAGTTACACCCCTGACTGATGATCAATAAAAAAGAATTGGATAAACCCTTTAAGTGCTGGGAACATCTGCGCTGCTTAGCATGCGTCATAAAACTGGTATATATGTAGCGCTGATGCAATTAGGAATAGTAGTACTATATACAGTAAACCACACCAATGCACAATCTAAGGTAATAGCTGACATGAAGTTATTTGAACCACCTTCTACTATATTATACAATCTTTACACTGTATCACATTGGTGAAGGCCTCTGAACTTGGACTGATTGCTAGGATAAATGGATCCTTTGGGCAATTCTGGAAGTCAAAAGATCTCAATAAGATATGAATCTCTCCTGTCCCTTTAATTCCCTAGACTTAAAATAATAAACAGGGTATACTCACCTGTCCGTTCCACCAAAAAGGATCCAGCAGAGAGTCTACTTTCCTATCCTCAGTCTTTGGTTACTTCTCGCCTATGCACAAGTACGTCAACCAATATGTGACTAAGCATTGATGCTGAATTTTGACATATCCTCACTGCTCAACTATGGATTGGCTGACACGCTTGTGTTCACGCCAAAGGTCAAAAGAGTAAGAACAGGTGAGCATGCACTGTTCCTTCAAGAAAGGTGTTATATGGAAGATGGGGCCTTTGAGCTAGTTACTTCTATTATTACAAGACGTTATCTACAATATGTAAAGCTATTTATCCCACATATGCTAACCATATATTAATCTACATATTACATAGTCTTACCTTAGCTATATCATACATCACAGAGAGTTTAAATTCCCAATCCATGAATGTGCCATCTGGGTAAGATATTTTATCATTAAGGACATCCTGGGTTGAAAAGAAATGGAAAAGAAAAATGTCAAATATTCAAAGTAGAATATTCAAACTATGGCTGTATCTGAAAATGTATGTTACATCATCTTATTAGCCATTTATACATTTTCCAATGTTATATTTTCATTAAAAGATCAAACGTTTGGCAAATGAAGATTGTGCTAATGTAGGACTTGAAATATATTGGAGGGGATTTATGTAATGCCCTGACTTAATGACTTAATGCCCTGACTGGTGCGAGATGTGCCTGAATTAAGATGCTTTGGCTTCTTAGTAACCCACTACAACCATGTCTGCCGTATATGGATGAAGATCTTTACTAGAATGCTAGCTTTACTAGATTCACAACTCAGTCAGTTTTTTTGCTTTTTGTATCGATGAATAGTTTTTAATAACACCATTTTGGGTTACATATAAGATTTACTTAATTCTTAGGGTTTTTAGGAGAGAAACAAGGAAAGAACAATATTTGGGCAGTTTTTTTTTTAATAATGTTCATCAATCAGTACAAATAACATTATAACGTCATTATGCTTACAACTTTTTTTTACGTTTTAAAAAAATACATTTATTTTTTATAGAAAATCAACTATTTATTTCTTAATCAACAAAGTTTTGTCCTTTTTCTTCCCAAAACAAAGGCAATCAAAGGATAAATGGCTGGAAATGAAATTGTAATTTGGATAATGGCTAGCAAGATTGAACATTTATTTCACTGCACAGTATGTTATATACCGTATATACTTGAGTATAAGCTGACTTTCTCAGCACAGTTTTTATGCTGAAAAAGCCCCCCTTGGCCTATACTCAAGTCAGGGTCCAACTCAGCACAGGACTGCAAGGACCTGCATAAATTAAGTGAAGGGGTTGCTACAGTAATGGTATATGACACTACCCCCTTCACTAGCAAGAGAGATGAAAGCCCGGGAGGTGGCAGGTCCCTGCTACTGTGTCTGCACTGAGGAGAGCTCATACAGTAACGTGAAAGTAAAACACACAGGTACATACTAGAGTTACAATTCCTATTAATGTCAGTTAATATTATTAGTTAATGTTAATGTTTTAGTAACTCCACGTGCCTCACATTAATAGCAGTTAACCCCATCATGTCCCTCATATTAACCCCTGTGTGCCTTATATAAGGGATACTAATATGTGTGACATATGGAGGTAATAATAAAGTGCCTTAATAATGTTTAATGTAATAATTATTACTAGAGATGAGCGAACACTAAAATGTCCGAGGTTCGAAATCCGATTCGAACAGCCGCACACTGTTCGACTGTTCGAACGGATTTCGAACGCCATTATAGTCTATGGGGGGAAATGCTCGTGTCAGGGGTACGCAAAATTCGATAAAATTATACTTACCAAGTCCACGAGTGACGGTTGGGCTGGATCCTCCTTGAAGTCTTCTCCCGCTGCTGCACCCCCGCCGCGTCTTCCAGCTGGAATTCACTCTGCCTAGGCATCGGGGCCTAGGCAGAGCCAACTGCGCATGCGCGGTCGGCTCTGCCCGGCCCGACGCCTGAGCAGAGCCAACTGCGCATGCGAGGGCATGCCCGCACATGCGCAGTTGGCTCTGCCTAGGCCGGATGCCTAGGAAGAGTGAATTCCAGCCAGAAGACGCTGCGGGGACACTGCACAGACAAGACTTCTAAAGGTAAGAGAAGAACCAGCGTTGATTGGCAGAATGTATAGCATTCTGCCAATCAATGCTGGTTCTGCATCGAACCTTAAACTTCGAACAGCTAGTAGTGTTCGATCGGGTACGAGTATTTTGAATACCGTAGTATTCGATCGAACACCTACTCGATCAAACGCTACTCGCTCATCTCTAATTATTACCTCCAAGTCTCTCACATATCAGTAAGCCTAATGTGAGGCACATAGGGGGTTAATGTGAGGGACATCATGGGGTTAACTGCTATTAACCTGAGGCACATGGAGTTACTAAACTGTAATGGACATGACCAGACTATTTATCTGCAATGGTGGATAAAATTATGGACTATTACGTTTCAATGGGCCCGTACACATAGATGCCGTCCCTTTTGCAGCTATGTGTACGGGCCAAATTGAAGAGCTACAACTTATGGAGCAGTCCTATGTGTGCCCTATATCTGTCCTATATGTGTCTGCATTTGCAGCCTTATCAATTCATTTTTAATGTAAAGATCGGTGATCAGTTAATGTAATTTTATTGGTATCTATTTTAATTTTTGAAATTTTCCAGTAGCTGCTGCATTTACCCCCCTAGGCTCATACTCAAGTCAACAAGTTTTCCCAGTTTTTTGCGGTAAAATTAGGGGCCTCAGCTTATACTCGAGTATATACGGTCTATGCACTACAGGAGCAAGATTTCAAAGGTGAATACTGCTATGGGAGGTGTGAGCATGTTGCCCATCTGGAAGCTAAACAGGAAAGGCAGTGGGAACTTAAGCAAGGTTCACATGGGGTTTTTTGGGCCAGATTTTAACGCACAATACGTCTCAGAATCCAGCTAAAAAAAACCGCCTCCCATTGACTTCAATGGGTTCCTTTTTCCGCAAGAGGTTTGCTGGAAAAAAAAGCGACATGCCCTTTCTTGAGGCAGATTCCACGGCGGCGTGTACACTCCTGACTAGGCCCATTCATTTGGGCCTAATCTGGAGTGGAATACCACGACTGGATGCTGGTGCACTGTATGCACTGCACCGGAATCCAGTCACGGCTAGCCATTTTTTGGACCAGATTCTGAGACAGCCTCCGCCTCAAAATCCGGGTCCAAAAAAACCTTGTGTGAACCCGGCTTTAGGGAGTTAAATTCCTGCCTTAAGTCTTGCTGCAGGAAAGAAGGGTTTGGGTTTGGGAAAAACACTGATATAGTTGCTGTGGCTGAGACATGGTTAGATTTATCAAATGTAACAAAAATTAACTAAAATACATAATGAACAGAAGGTGGCTTTAAATATAGAAATGCAAATAAAAAGCAAGGACAGAACAAGTAGGTCCCCTAAAAAATTGTAATGGAGAGCTGGTCATCAGGGATCAAGAAAAAACAAAGCTACTAAATGGGTTCTTTAGCTCTGAATATACAGAAGAACAGGGAGTAATTGATGTAAGTGTCAACAGTGCTGATAATACATCAACCAATATACTAAACTGGATAAACATAGAAATGGCCAAGGTAAACAAAAATAATATGAACAAGACACTGGATTCAGATGGATTACACCCACGAGTATTTAAAGAACTAAGTCCAGTCATTACTTTTTCCTTATCCTTAATTTTTAGGGATTCTCTAATGAATGATACAGTGTCAAGGGACTGGTCCAAGGCTAATGTGGTGTCTATTTTCAAAAAAGGTTCTAGGTCTCCCCCACGTTATTACAGACCATTGAGCTTAAAGGGTTTATCCTTAGGATAGGCCATCAATAGGACCCACACATGTAACCACTATTGTGAATCTGTGGAATAGCCTACCCCAGTAGTTGATACAGTAGTCACAGCTGACAATGTCAAAAAAGCATTAGATGCCTTTATTAGAGCAAAATAGCATTGATGGTTATGGAAATGTCTATAAAGGTCAAGATGTTTCCCATCCTCTGGTTGAACTAAATGGACCTATGTCTTTTTTCATCTACATTAACTATGTAACTATGAAGGACCTGTGAAATTGGACAAAAATAGGACATGACCTATTTTTTGACAGTTCCTCAAAATGAGACTGTAAAAAAACCCAGCATATTGATTTTAATGCAACCATGTGACAGGTGTTAAAAAAACAGCTGTCACATGGCTATTAACATCGGTCATGTGAGTAGGGTGTAACACTATGGCTGGTGATCTAATCCTTAATAAGCAGAGGGTAGAAATATTTTTATCATGTGTGAGGGTTGAAAGCGTTTTTGCATTATGATCAATCACTCGGCCTTTTGACTGGTCAGATCTCTGTGACCATAAGAAACGGAGTGAATTGTCCCTATTACAATGTAGGAATTCCTCTTCTTTCAGAGTTGTAACAAAATGTTATAATAAGTAACTTGTATACTGAATAGGCATGTTTCCATTTAAAATTTATCAGATACCAACTAAAACATTTATTATAGAATAATCTTACTCGAAGCGAGCCTCTTTCACAGTATTCAATAACAGCATATATCGTAGCATCCATCTTCATTGTTCCATAGAATTTTGTCAGGTTGTAGTAATCGATCTGTAGAAGCTGAAGGTTTACAATTGGTTTAAATTGGATATAAATATAACACGATAACAAATATAACAAGATATTTCAGGTTTATAGAACTTGTAAGAAATGATTCCAAATGACATATAATATATGGTATATATAGATATATAGTAACCCCCTGATTTATTGCCTCATTTTTGTTCATATATTTGAATAAATATCCAAATAGGCAAAACTAAATTATAGAAGACAAGTGTATATGACTGATTTCGCATAACCATTTCATATACCTTGCTGCTCTGTACAGTATACAATAAGACCCTCGTATCCATAGAGGATATTTTGCTAGCCTACACATGGAAACCGTGGATAGTAGTAAATGCTATTTGCACAGTGCATGGAGCAGGAAGAAGATGGTTCTGTGCACTATGCTCTGTATACTTCTTGGAGAGCAGCTAATCGGTGTGTAGACCTACTATCAGACCCCCACCCATCATAAGGATAAGTCATTAATTGAAGGTCTTGGATAATCCCATGTTACTAACTACAGTTAAGTGAAACTGTGATTAATGAAATCAAGGACAACAGAGTTTTACTGTATGTACAATGGTTGGGAAAACTGGTGCACTTTACTATATTAATATACATATTAAAAAAATCTTACTTTGTTAAGATCCATTTTCTGTTTTTCAGTGAAATTTTCATCATGTTTCAAGTCTTTTAGTATGATAACCTTTAAAAAATCCATAAATGTCACAGTTAAAATCTAAGTAAATAAATTTGGAATTCACACAAAAATCTCAAAACAGCAGTGTGGAATAAAAAAGGTACCCAAACTGGTATTCAGTTTCTGGGCCACCAATTCGCCCTCTCTTCAATTGTGTCCCCAACCCCTAAGACTTCCGCCCTTACAAGGGCGTTCCACAGCTCATCCTTGCGCCAATACTGCCTTAGCCTATGTGTTTCGTCATTAGTTCACAATGATACCTCAGGGGATTCTCAGAATGAATATCTGGTGCATAGTCTACCTTCAGATAACTCCCATAGCCTCTCCTAAACAAGCAATCTGGACTAAAGTTCTCTAAAAACACAGTCCACATATCTGGTTTGCACTCAATCAGCGTCCCACGTGGAGTTTCAATAGGTAAATTGGATATAGCATCCAGTGTCAAGGGATTAACTCCTTTCCGACATCCGCCAGGTGTTTAAAGATGGAGCCAGATGGCCGCCATAGCCGCTGGGTGTCTGCTGTTTTATACAGCAGACACCTGGCATGAATACCCATGATCGGTTGCCGAACTGATCTTGGACATTAACCCCTCTGGCGCCTCGGTCAAAGCTGACCAAGGTGCTACTTTACCCGTGCCAAGGCTCTCTGACCTGTCATTCTATACTTTCTATTACAGGCTACTCAATGTAGCCTGCAATAGAAATGCCAGATTTTTGCAATGCATTGCAATATAATAGCAGTGTAATGAATTGCATTAGTGATCAGACCCCCTGGGGTTTAAGATCCCCTAGGGTGTCTAATAAATGCAAAAAAAAAAAAAAAAAAAAAGTAAAAACAAATACAAAAAAATAAAAAGTATTAAAAATTCAAATCACCCCCCTTTCCCTAAAACACATATAACAGTACTTAAATACACACATAAACATTAGGTATCCCTATCTCTGAAAATGTCCAGTCTACAAATCTATAAAAATATTTTTCCGTACGGTAAACACCATTGTGGGGAAAAAAAGTCAAAAGTGCCAAGCTGCCATTTTTTCACTGTTTTGCCTCTGATAAAAATTTGTTAATGGGTTAAAATGTAAATAAAACCATATAAATTTGGAAACCTTGGAATTGCACCAAAACCTAGAATATGATGACATGTCATTTGGCTGCACAGTGAATGCCGTAAAAACGAAGCCCATAAGAAAATCCCACAAATGCACTTTTTTTTCAAATCCACCCCATTCTGAATTTTTTTTACAGCTTCCCAGTACATTGTACAGAATAAATAATGGTAGCATCATGAAGAAAAATTTGTCCTACAAACATTAAGACTAGAGATGAGCGAACAGTGTTCTATCGAACTCATGTTCGATCGGATATTAGGCTGTTCGGCATGTTCGAATCGAATCGAACACCGCGTGGTAAAGTGCGCCATTACTCGATTCCCCTCCCACCTTCCCTGGCGCCTTTTTTGCTCCAATAAGATAAGATAAGATAAGATAATCCTTTAATAGTCCCACCTTGGGGAAATTTCAGCGTGTTACAGCAGCATAGTAATACAGATACAGGATAATACAGAGTAATATGTTACAGACGTAGACACAGATAAGCTGAGAAGAGAAGATATACTAGGAGTCCATGGCAGCTAAGGAAAAACAGAAGAGAAAGAGGAAGACCTCATGGTCATCCTCATAATCATTAGTTCTCTGTGCGGAGAGCTCTTCGTTTGGTCTGATGTAGATTATACAGCCTGGTCGCGGTTGGAAGGAAGGACCTGCGATAGCGCTCCTTCTCACACTTGGGGTGAAGCAGACGGTCGCTTACAGTGCTGCCAAGTCCCATCAGGGTCCCATACATGGGGTGGGATTTGTTCCCCCGCATGGAGGTCACCACAGACAGTATCCTTCTGTCACCCACCACCTGTACTGGGTCCAAGGGGCTCCCCAGGACAGAGCTGGCCCTCCTGATCAGCCTGTCAAGTCTATTTCTGTCCCTGGTTGATATACTGCTTCCCCAGCAGGCCACACCGAAAAAGATGGCTGAGGCAACCACAGAGTTGAAGAAGGCCCTAAGAAGTGTCCCCTGGACTCCGAAGGCCCTCAGCCTCCTGAGCAGGTAGAGTCTGCTGTGGCCCTTTCTGTGCAGCGCCTCCAGGTGATCAGCCCAGTCTAGTTTATTATTGAGGAGCATGCCCAGGTACTTATAGGTCCTGACTATCTCAATACATGTTCCTTGGATCTCCACCGGGGTCGGAGCACCTCTCCGTTTACTAAAGTCCACCACCATCTCCTTGGTCTTCCCAGCATTAATCCTGAGCTGGTTCTGCTGGCACCATTCAACAAAATCCCGGTTTAAGTCTCTGTATTCCCTATCATCGCCATCAGTGATAAGGCCGACTATAGCAGAGTCATCGGAGTACTTCTGTAAGTAACAGCTGGATGAGTTGTGCCTGAAGTCAGCAGTGTACAGTGTGAAGAGGAATGGGGCAAGAACTGTACCTTGAGGTGCACCCGTACTACAGATCACAGTGTCAGACACACAGTCCTGGGCTCTCACATACTGAGGGCGGTTTGTCAGGTAGTCTAGGATCCAGTTGGACAGGTGATGGTCCACACCACCAAGGTTCAGCTTCTCCCTCAGTAGCCCTGGCTGAATGGTGTTGAACGCACTGGAGAAATCAAAGAACATTATTCTCACAGTGTTCCCGGGTTTCTCCAGGTGAGAGAGAGCTCTGTGAAGAAGGTGGATGATGGCGTCATCTACCCCAATGCCTGGCCGGTAGGCAAACTGGAGGGGGTTCAGAGCGGAGCTCACTAGGGGGCGTAGGTGTGTCAGGACCAGTCTCTCTAGGACCTTCATTAGGTGTGATGTCAGTGCTACAGGTCGGTAGTCATTGTAGCCCATCGGGTTGGGTTTCTTTGGGACTGGTACCACGCAAGATGTTTTCCACAGTTGAGGTACCACCCCCAGCTTCAGGCTCATATTGTACATGTGCGTTATAATACCACACAGCTGGTCACTGCACATTTTAAGAACTCTTGCGCTTATACCATCAGGTCCCCCCGCTTTGTTCGCTCTAATATTCTTCATTTCCTTACACACCTGAGACTCCTGCAGGATCAGATAGTCAGATTGCAGTTGACCGCAGGTCGGTGGGGGTTGGGTCTTGGTGTGTGAGGGGAGGGCGGTTAGCTGACATGCTGGTGGAGGGAGCATTTGCTTGGAGTCGAATCTGTTGAAGAATAGATTAAGCTCGTTAAGCCACTTCCTGTCCCCTACTGTTCGGTGCCTTGTCTTTTCCTTGTGTCCTGAAATTGCCTTAAGGCTGTCCCACACCTCAGAGATTCTACCCTCCCCCATCTGTAGCTCCATCTTCCGTCTGTAGTTGGCTTTCCCTTCCCTGATCAATTGTCTCAGCTGTTTCTGAACCGCCCCCAGGCCATCTTTGTCCCCAGACCTAAAAATTCTCTTTTTTTGCTTGAGGAGAGTTTTAGTCTCAGAGTTAATCCATGGTTTGTTATTGGAGAAACACCTCACCTTCCTAGTTGGTACCGTGCTGTCCACACAGAAATTAATGTAGTCCGTTATGCAATGTGTGAGTCCCTCAATGTCCTCTGGAAATGAGTCTTGAAACACTTCCCATAAAGTTATATCAAAGCAGTCCCTTAGAGACTCGACACTTCCCTCTGACCAAATCTTCACGGTACGGGTAACCGCCGGTTCTCTGCGCACCAGTGGAATGTATGTGGGTCGCAGATGTACCAGGTTGTGATCTGATCTGCCTAGGGGTGGTAGGGCAGATGAGTTATATGCATCCCTTACATTGGCAAAGAGCAAGTCCAGCGTCTTGTTGTCTCTTGTATGGCAGGTTACATACTGTGTGAAGCCTGGTAGAGTGGATGCTGAGACATGGTTGAAGTCTCCAGACACTAGGAGCAGGGCATGGGGGTGAGATGATTGCAGCTCACTCACAACAGCATGGAGGACTTCACAGGCAGCGTCAGCTTTAGCAGAGGGGGGGACATAGGCAGCTAGTACAATAACATGTGATAGTTCCCTTGGCAGGTAAAAAGGTCTCATGCCCACGGCTAGCAGTTCAATATCCTTTCCACACAATTGTTTCTTAACCACAATATGTCCTGGATTACACCATCTCTCATTGACAAATATTGCAATTCCTCCGCCTATTCGCTTACCGCTCTCCAGTGTTCTGTCCGCCCGAAGAAGTTTGAAGCCCTCCACGGAGGCAAGTATGTCCGGAGTGATTTCAGTAAGCCAAGTCTCTGTAAACAGCATCATACTGCACTCACGAAACTCCTGTTGATGTCTGGTCAGTGCTGTCAGTTCATCCATCTTATTCACAATTGATCTCACATTCCCCATAATGATGGACGGGATCACATGCTTTTTGCGTTTTCTTCCTTCGCGTCTCAGTATGCCGGCTCGTTTTCCGCGTTTTCTGCGTTTTCTAAGTCTCCTTATTAGTTCGTGGGGGATGGTAAGAGCATGCTTGTCCAGCTTGTCCTGCAGCATGCTTCTAAGGTGTAATAGTGTCTCCTTAGTGTAAACCAGTCTTCCTTGTCTGTGTGGAGGCATGCTTCAGACAAAAAAGGCTCAAAAAGGATTTCTTTATAAGAGTTTCTGCATCAAATTCCAGCCCATGGTAAGTTCTTATACTAATACTCCAATAACAGCGCAGGGTAGGTGGGACAGGAACTACGACACCGGTGACGTTGAAAAAAGTAGGCAAAACCCATTGGCTGCCGAAAACATGTGACCTCTAATTTAAAAGAACAGCGCCGCCCAGGTTCGCGTCATTCTGAGCTTGCAATTCACCGAGGACGGAGGTTTCCGTCCAGCTAGCTAGGGCTTAGATTCTGGGTAGGCAGGGACAGGCTAGGATAGGAAGGAGAAGACAACCACAACAGCTCTTGTAAGAGCTAAATTCCAGGGAGAAGCTTGTCAGTGTAACGTGGCACTGACGGGCTCAATCGCCGCAACCCAGCTTTCCCAGGATCCTGAATGGAATACACTGTCAGTGTATTCCCGTATACCCGATATATACCCCCGATACCCGTTCCAATGGTGTGCCCCCCCACCTTCACCCCAGAAATACCCTGCAAGTCCCCTAGCAATAGAATTGGGGCTATATACACCCACTATTTTTGCTACTGCCATATAGTGCCATTGTCTCACTGGGAATTCAAAGAATATATTGGGCTTACATATAACTTCAATTCCAGGGAGAAGCTTGTCAGTGTAACGTGGCACTGACGGGCTCAATCGCCGCAACCCAGCTTTCCCAGGATCCTGAATGGAATACACTGACAGTGTATTCCCGTATACCCCATATATACACCCCAAATCACCGTTCCAACGGTGTGCCCCCCCACCTTCACCTCAGAAATACCCTGCAAGTCCCCTAGCAATAGAATTGGGGCTATATACACCCACAATTTTTACTACTGGTATACAGTGCCAGTTTCTGACTGGGAATTCAAAGAATATATTGGGGTTACGTGCACCCACAATTTTTACTACTGGTATATAGTGCCATTGTCTGACTGGGAATTCAAAGAATATATTGGGGTTACGTGCACCCACAATTTTTACTACTGGTATACAGTGCCAGTTTCTGACTGGGAATTCAAAGAATATATTGGGGTTACAAATACCCTCATTTCTTGCTACTGCCATATAGTGCCAGTTTCTGACTGGTAATTCAAAGAATATATTGGGGTTACGTGCACCCACAATTTTTACTACTGGTATACAGTGCCAGTTTCTGACTGGGAATTCAAAGAATATATTGGGGTTACAAATACCCTCATTTCTTGCTACTGCCATATAGTGCCAGTTTCTGACTGGTAATTCAAAGAATATATTGGGGTTACGTGCACCCACAATTTTTACTACTGGTATACAGTGCCAGTTTCTGACTGGGAATTCAAAGAATATATTGGGGTTACAAATACCCTCATTTCTTGCTACTGCCATATAGTGCCAGTTTCTGACTGGTAATTCAAAGAATATATTGGGGTTACGTGCACCCACAATTTTTACTACTGATATACAGTGCCATTGTCTGACTGGGAATTCAAAGAATATATTGGGGTTATAAATACCCTCATTTCTTGCTACTGGTATATAGTGCCATTGTCTGACTGGGAATTCAAAGAATATATTGGGGTTACGTGCACCCACAATTTTTACTACTGGTATACAGTGCCAGTTTCTGACTGGGAATTCAAAGAATATATTGGGGTTACAAATACCCTCATTTCTTGCTACTGCCATATAGTGCCAGTTTCTGACTGGTAATTCAAAGAATATATTGGGGTTACGTGCACCCACAATTTTTACTACTGGTATACAGTGCCAGTTTCTGACTGGGAATTCAAAGAATATATTGGGGTTACAAATACCCTCATTTCTTGCTACTGCCATATAGTGCCAGTTTCTGACTGGTAATTCAAAGAATATATTGGGGTTACGTGCACCCACAATTTTTACTACTGGTATACAGTGCCATTGTCTGACTGGGAATTCAAAGAATATATTGGGGTTATAAATACCCTCATTTCTTGCTACTGGTATATAGTGCCATTGTCTGACTGGGAATTCAAAGAATATATTGGGGTTACGTGCACCCACAATTTTTACTACTGGTATACAGTGCCAGTTTCTGACTGGGAATTCAAAGAATATATTGGGGTTACAAATACCCTCATTTCTTGCTACTGCCATATAGTGCCAGTTTCTGACTGGTAATTCAAAGAATATATTGGGGTTACGTGCACCCACAATTTTTACTACTGGTATACAGTGCCAGTTTCTGACTGGGAATTCAAAGAATATATTGGGGTTACAAATACCCTCATTTCTTGCTACTGCCATATAGTGCCAGTTTCTGACTGGTAATTCAAAGAATATATTGGGGTTACGTGCACCCACAATTTTTACTACTGGTATATAGTGCCATTGTCTGACTGGGAATTCAAAGAATATATTGGGGTTACGTGCACCCACAATTTTTGCTACTGGTATATAGTGCCAATTTCTAACTGGGAATTCAAAATGCGCAAGGCTCCCGGAAAGGGACGTGGACGAGGCCGTGGGCGAGGTCGGGGGAATGGTTCTGGGGAGCAAGGTAGCAGTGAAGCCACAGGGCGTCCCGTGCCTACTCCTGTGGGGCAGCAAGCATTGCGCCACTCCACAGTGCCAGGGTTGCTTGCCACATTAACTAAACTGCAGGGTACAAACCTTAGTAGGCCCGAGAACCAGGAACAGGTCTTGCAATGGCTGTCAGAGAACGCTTACAGCACATTGTCCAGCAGCCAGTCAGACTCTGCCTCCTCTCCTCCTATTACCCAACAGTCTTGTCCTCCTTCCTCCCAAAATTCCCAAGCTTCACAGAACAATAACCCCAACTGTCCCTGCTCCCCAGAGCTGTTCTCCGCTCCTTTCATTGTCCCTCAACCTGCCTCTCCACGTCACGATTCCACGAACCTAACAGAGGAGCATCTGTGTCCAGATGCTCAAACACTAGAGTCTCCTCCATCTCCGTTCGATTTGGTGGTGGATGACCAGCAACCCACCCTCATCGACGATGATGTGACGCAGTTGCCGTCAGGGCATCCAGTTGACCGGCGCATTGTGCGGGAGGAGGAGATGAGACAGAAGTTGGAAGAGGAAGTGGTGGATGATGAGGACACTGACCCGACCTGGACAGGGGGGATGTCAAGCGGGGAAAGTAGTGTGGATGTTGAGGCAAGTGCAGCACCAAAAAGGGTAGCTAGAGGCAGATGCAGAGGTCAGCAGCTTAGGCGAAGCCAGGCCACACCCGGAATCTCCCAAGATGTTCCAGTTCGTACCCAGCCCCGAAAAACTCCCACCTCGAGGGCACGTTTCTCGAAGGTGTGGAGTTTTTTCAAGGAATGCGCCGAGGACAGATATAGTGTTGTCTGCACAATTTGCCTCTCGAAATTGATTAGGGGCTCTGAGAAGAGCAACCTGTCCACCACTTCAATGCGCCGTCATTTGGAATCCAAGCACTGGAATCAGTGGCAGGCAGCAACGGCAAGACAAAGGCCGCCTGCCGTTCACGCCACTGCCACTGCCTCTGCCACTGCCTCTGCCTCTGCCACTGCTGACTGTGCTGGCGATGCACTCCAGAGGACGAGCCAGGACACCACTTCATCTGCCTCCGCCACTTTGTTGACTTCTCCCTCATCCTCCCCTGTTCCTGTCTTATCTCCTTCTCCTGCACCATCAAAGGCACCATCAGGCGCATCTTTACAACAACCCACCATCTCTCAGACATTGGAGCGGCGGCAGAAATACACTGCTAACCACCCACACGCGCAAGCCTTGAACGCCAACATCGCTAAACTGCTGGCCCAGGAGATGTTAGCGTTCCGGCTTGTTGAAACTCCCGCCTTCCTGGACCTGATGGCAACTGCGGCACCTCGCTATGCCGTCCCTAGCCGTCACTACTTCTCCCGGTGTGCCGTCCCCGCCTTGCACCAGCACGTGTCACTCAACATCAGGCGGGCCCTTAGTTCCGCGCTTTGCACAAAGGTCCACTTGACCACCGACGCGTGGACAAGTGCATGCGGACAGGGACGCTACATTTCACTGACGGCACACTGGGTGAATGTAGTTGAGGCTGGGACTGCTTCCCAAACTGGCCCGGTGTACCTCGTCTCCCCGCCTAACATTCCTGGCAGGGACACGAGAAGAACACCCCCCTCCTCCTCCTCCTCTACCGCCTCCTCCTCCGCCACCGCCTCCTCCTCCGCCACCGCCTCCTCCTCCGCTGTTAGATTGACCCCAGCTACGAGTTGGAAACGTTGCAGCACTGGCGTTGGTAGACGTCAGCAGGCTGTGCTGAAGCTGATCAGCTTGGGGGACAGACAGCACACTGCCTCCGAGGTGAGGGATGCCCTCCTCGATGAGACGGCAATATGGTTTGAGCCGCTGCACCTGGGCCCAGGCATGGTCGTTTGTGATAACGGCCGGAACCTGGTAGCAGCTCTGGAGCTTGCCGGACTCCAACATGTTCCATGCCTGGCCCACGTCTTCAACCTAGTGGTGCAACGTTTCCTAAAGAGCTACCCCAATGTTCCAGAGCTACTGGTGAAAGTGCGGCGCATGTGCGCCCACTTTCGCAAGTCGACAGTAGCCGCTGCTAGCTTAAAATCTCTCCAGCAACGCCTGCATGTGCCACAACACCGGCTTTTGTGCGACGTCCCCACACGCTGGAACTCAACGTTTCAGATGTTGAATAGAGTGGTTGAGCAGCAGAGACCTTTGATGGAATACCAGCTACAAAACCCTAGGGTGCCACTAAGTCAGCTGCCTCAGTTTCACATCCATGAGTGGCCATGGATGAGAGACCTTTGTGACATCCTACGGGTCTTTGAGGAGTCCACAAGGAGGGTGAGCTCTGAGGATGCGATGGTGAGCCTTACAATCCCGCTCTTGTGTGTTCTGAGAGAATCCCTGATTGACATCAGGGATAACTCAGATCACACAGAGGAGTTAGGGATAGCATCCGATCCGTCACAGCTGGAGAGTAGGTCCACACATCTGTCCGCTTCACTGCGTTTAATGGAGGAGGAGGAGGAGGAGGAAGAAGAGTTGTCCGATGATGTGATGGTGATACAGGAGGCTTCCGGGCAACTTCGAATCGTCCCATTGTTGCAGCGCGGATGGGTAGACATGGAGGATGAGGAGGAAATGGAGATTGAACTTTCCGGTGGGGCCAGAGGAGTCATGCCAACTAACACTGTGGCAGACATGGCTGAGTTCATGTTGGGGTGCTTTACAACCGACAAGCGTATTGTCAAAATCATGGAGGACAACCAGTACTGGATCTTTGCTATCCTTGACCCCTGGTATAAAAACAACATCTCGTCTTTTATTCCGGTAGAGGGGAGGGCCAATCGCATCAATGCTTGCCACAGGCAATTGGTGCAGAATATGATGGAGATGTTTCCAGCATGTGACGTTGGCGGCAGGGAGGGCAGTTCCTCCAGTAGGCAACCAAGTTCTCACCGGTCCACACAAACGAGGGGCACACTGTCTAAGGTCTGGGACACCTTGATGGCACCCCCTCGCCAAAGTGCCGCCAAGGAGGGTCCTAGTGTCACCAGGTGTGAGAAGTATAGGCGCATGTTGCGGGAATACCTTTCCGACCACAGCCCTGTCCTCTCCGACCCCTCTGCGCCCTACACGTATTGGGTGTCGAAGTTGGACCTGTGGCTTGAACTTGCCCTATATGCCTTGGAGGTGCTGTCCTGTCCTGCCGCCAGCGTCCTATCTGAGAGGGTGTTCAGTGCAGCCGGTGGCATCATCACTGACAAGCGCACCCGTCTGTCAGCTGAGAGTGCCGACCGGCTCACTTTGATAAAAATGAACCACCACTGGATAGAGCCTTCATTTTTGGGCCCACCTGTGTAAAGCACCCCAACATGAAACTACATGTCTGTACTCAACCTCTCCAATTCCTCCGCATCCTCATACTCATCCACCATAAGCGTTGCACAATTCTGCTAATACTAGGCTCCCTCCACCCTGATTTCCCCCAACTCTGCAGGTTAGAGGCTCCCTCCACCCTGCTTTCCCACAACTCTGCTGGTTAGAGGCTCCCTCCACCCTGATTTCCACCAACTCTGCTGGTTAGAGGCTCCCTCCACCATGAATTGGTCCAAACTGGGCTGTTTAGCGGCTCCCTCCACCATGAATTGGTCCAAACTGGGGTTTTTAGAGGCTCCCTCCACCATGAATTGGTACAAACTGGGCTGTTTAGAGGCTCCCTCCACCATGAATTGGTCCAAACTGGGGTTTTTAGAGGCTCTCTCCACCATGAATTGGTCCAAACTGGGCTGTTTAGAGGCTCCCTCCATCATGAATTGGTCCAAACTGGGGTTTTTAGAGGCTCCCTCCACCATGAATTGGTCCAAACTGGGGTTTTTAGAGGCTCCCTCCACCATGAATTGGTCCAAACTGGGCTGTTTAGAGGCTCCCTCCACCATGAATTGGTCCAAACTGGGGTTTTTAGAGGCTCCCTCCACCATGAATTTGCCCAAACTGGCCTGTTTAGAGGCTCCCTCCACCATGAATTGGTCCAAACTGGGGTTTTTAGAGGCTCTCTCCACCATGAATTGGTCCAAACTGGGCTGTTTAGAGGCTCCCTCCATCATGAATTGGTCCAAACTGGGGTTTTTAGAGGCTCCCTCCACCATGAATTGGTCCAAACTGGGGTTTTTAGAGGCTCCCTCCACCATGAATTGGTCCAAACTGGGGTTTTTAGAGGCTCCCTCCACCATGAATTGGTCCAAACTGGGCTGTTTAGAGGCTCCCTCCACCATGAATTGGTCCAAACTGGGGTTTTTAGAGGCTCCCTCCACCATGAATTGGTCCAAACTGGGCTGTTTAGAGGCTCCCTCCACCATGAATTGGTCCAAACTGGGGTTTTTAGAGGCTCCCTCCACCATGAATTGGTCCAAACTGGGCTGTTTAGAGGCTCTCTCCACCATGAATTTGCCCAAACTGGGCTGTTTAGAGGCTCCCTCCATCATGAATTGGTCCAAACTGGGGTTTTTAGAGGCTCCCTCCACCATGAATTGGTCCAAACTGGGGTTTTTAGAGGCTCCCTCCACCATGAATTGGTCCAAACTGGGGTTTTTAGAGGCTCCCTCCACCATGAATTGGTCCAAACTGGGCTGTTTAGAGGCTCCCTCCACCATGAATTGGTCCAAACTGGGGTTTTTAGAGGCTCCCTCCACCATGAATTGGTCCAAACTGGGCTGTTTAGAGGCTCCCTCCACCATGAATTTGCCCAAACTGGGCTGTTTAGAGGCTCCCTACATCATGAATTGGTCCAAACTGGGGTTTTTAGAGGCTCCCTCCACCATGAATTGGTCCAAACTGGGGTTTTTAGAGGCTCCCTCCACCATGAATTTGCCCAAACTGGGCTGTTTAGAGGCTCCCTCCATCATGAATTGGTCCAAACTGGGGTTTTTAGAGGCTCCCTCCACCATGAATTGGTCCAAACTGGGCTGTTTAGAGGCTCCCTCCACCATGAATTGGTCCAAACTGGGGTTTTTAGAGGCTCCCTCCACCATGAATTGGTCCAAACTGGGCTGTTTAGAGGCTCCCTCCACCATGAATTGGTCCAAACTGGGGTTTTTAGAGGCTCCCTCCACCATGAATTGGTCCAAACTGGGCTGTTTAGAGGCTCCCTCCACCATGAATTGGTCCAAACTGGGGTTTTTAGAGGCTCCCTCCACCATGAATTGGTCCAAACTGGGCTGTTTAGAGGCTCCCTCCACCATGAATTTGCCCAAACTGGGCTGTTTAGAGGCTCCCTCCATCATGAATTGGTCCAAACTGGGCTGTTTAGAGGCTCCCTCCACCATGAATTGGTCCAAACTGGGGTTTTTAGAGGCTCCCTCCACCATGAATTGGTCCAAACTGGGGTTTTTAGAGGCTCCCTCCACCATGAATTGGTCCAAACTGGGCTGTTTAGAGGCTCCCTCCACCATGAATTGGTCCAAACTGGGGTTTTTAGAGGCTCCCTCCATCATGAATTGGTCCAAACTGGGGTTTTTAGAGGCTCCCTCCACCATGAATTGGTCCAAACTGGGGTTTTTAGAGGCTCCCTCCACCATGAATTGGTCCAAACTGGGGTTTTTAGAGGCTCCCTCCACCATGAATTTGCCCAAACTGGGCTGTTTAGAGGCTCCCTCCACCATGAATTTGCCCAAACTGGGCTGTTTAGAGGCTCCCTCCACCATGAATTGGTCCAAACTGGGGTTTTTAGAGGCTCCCTCCACCATGAATTGGTCCAAACTGGGGTTTTTAGAGGCTCCCTCCACCATGAATTTGCCCAAACTGGGCTGGTTAGAGGCTCCCTCCACCATGAATTTGCCCAAACTTGGCTGTTTAGAGGCTCCCTCCACCATGAATTGGTCCAAACGGGGGTTTTTAGAGGCTCCCTCCACCATGAATTTGCCCAAACTGGGCTGGTTAGAGGCTCCCTCCACCATGAATTTGCCCAAACTGGGCTGTTTAGAGGCTCCCTCCACCATGAATTGGTCCAAACTGGGCTGTTTAGAGGCTCCCTCCACCATGAATTGGTCCAAACTGGGTTTTTTAGAGGCTCCCTCCACCATGAATTGGTCCAAACTGGGGTTTTTAGAGGCTCCCTCCACCATGAATTGGTCCAAACTGGGGTTTTTAGAGGCTCCCTCCACCATGAATTGGTCCAAACTGGGGGTTTTAGAGGCTCCCTCCACCATGAATTTGCCCAAACTGAGCTGTTTAGAGGCTCCCTCCACCATGAATTGGTCCAAACTGGGGTTTTTAGAGGCTCCCTCCACCATGAATTGGTCCAAACTGGGGGTTTTTAGAGGCTCCCTCCACCATGAATTTGCCCAAACTGGGCTGGTTAGAGGCTCCCTCCACCATGAATTTGCCCAAACTGGGCTGTTTAGAGGCTCCCTCCACCATGAATTGGTCCAAACGGGGGTTTTTAGAGGCTCCCTCCACCATGAATTTGCCCAAACTGGGCTGTTTAGAGGCTCCCTCCACCATGAATTGGTCCAAACTGGGCTGTTTAGAGGCTCCCTCCACCATGAATTGGTCCAAACTGGGGTTTTTAGAGGCTCCCTCCACCATGAATTGGTCCAAACTGGGGTTTTTAGAGGCTCCCTCCACCATGAATTGGTCCAAACTGGGGTTTTTAGAGGCTCCCTCCACCATGAATTTGCCCAAACTGAGCTGTTTAGAGGCTCCCTCCACCATGAATTGGTCCAAACTGGGGTTTTTAGAGGCTCCCTCCACCATGAATTGGTCCAAACTGGGGGTTTTTAGAGGCTCCCTCCACCATGAATTTGCCCAAACTGGGCTGGTTAGAGGCTCCCTCCACCATGAATTTGCCCAAACTGGGCTGTTTAGAGGCTCCCTCCACCATGAATTGGTCCAAACGGGGGGTTTTAGAGGCTCCCTCCACCATGAATTTGCCCAAACTGGGCTGGTTAGAGGCTCCCTCCACCATGAATTTGCCCAAACTGGGGTTTTTAGAGGCTCCCTCCACCATGAATTGGTCCAAACTGGGGTTTTTAGAGGCTCCCTCCACCATGAATTGGTCCAAACTGGGCTGTTTAGAGGCTCCCTCCACCATGAATTTGCCCAAACTGGGCTGTTTAGAGGCTCCCTCCATCATGAATTGGTCCAAACTGGGGTTTTTAGAGGCTCCCTCCACCATGAATTGGTCCAAACTGGGGTTTTTAGAGGCTCCCTCCACCATGAATTGGTCCAAACTGGGGTTTTTAGAGGCTCCCTCCACCATGAATTTGCCCAAACTGGGCTGTTTAGAGGCTCCCTCCACCATGAATTTGCCCAAACTGGGCTGTTTAGAGGCTCCCTCCACCATGAATTGGTCCAAACTGGGGTTTTTAGAGGCTCCCTCCACCATGAATTGGTCCAAACTGGGGGTTTTTAGAGGCTCCCTCCACCATGAATTTGCCCAAACTGGGCTGTTTAGAGGCTCCCTCCACCATGAATTTGCCCAAACTGGGCTGTTTAGAGGCTCCCTCCACCATGAATTGGTCCAAACTGGGGGTTTTTAGAGGCTCCCTCCACCATGAATTGGTCCAAACTGGGGTTTTTAGAGGCTCCCTCCACCATGAATTGGTCCAAACTGGGGGTTTTAGAGGCTCCCTCCACCATGAATTGGTCCAAACTGGGGTTTTTAGAGGCTCCCTCCACCATGAATTTGCCCAAACTGAGCTGTTTAGAGGCTCCCTCCACCATGAATTGGTCCAAACTGGGGTTTTTAGAGGCTCCCTCCACCATGAATTGGTCCAAACTGGGGTTTTTAGAGGCTCCCTCCACCATGAATTTGCCCAAACTGGGCTGGTTAGAGGCTCCCTCCACCATGAATTTGCCCAAACTTGGCTGTTTAGAGGCTCCCTCCACCATGAATTGGTCCAAACGGGGGTTTTTAGAGGCTCCCTCCACCATGAATTTGCCCAAACTGGGCTGTTTAGAGGCTCCCTCCACCATGAATTTGCCCAAACTGGGCTGTTTAGAGGCTCCCTCCACCATGAATTGGTCCAAACTGGGCTGTTTAGAGGCTCCCTCCACCATGAATTGGTCCAAACTGGGTTTTTTAGAGGCTCCCTCCACCATGAATTTGTCCAAACTGGGGTTTTTAGAGGCTCCCTCCACCATGAATTGGTCCAAACTGGGGTTTTTAGAGGCTCCCTCCACCATGAATTGGTCCAAACTGGGGTTTTTAGAGGCTCCCTCCACCATGAATTTGCCCAAACTGAGCTGTTTAGAGGCTCCCTCCACCATGAATTGGTCCAAACTGGGGTTTTTAGAGGCTCCCTCCACCATGAATTGGTCCAAACTGGGGGTTTTTAGAGGCTCCCTCCACCATGAATTTGCCCAAACTGGGCTGGTTAGAGGCTCCCTCCACCATGAATTTGCCCAAACTGGGCTGTTTAGAGGCTCCCTCCACCATGAATTGGTCCAAACGGGGGTTTTTAGAGGCTCCCTCCACCATGAATTTGCCCAAACTGGGCTGGTTAGAGGCTCCCTCCACCATGAATTTGCCCAAACTGGGCTGTTTAGAGGCTCCCTCCACCATGAATTGGTCCAAACTGGGCTGTTTAGAGGCTCCCTCCACCATGAATTGGTCCAAACTGGGGTTTTTAGAGGCTCCCTCCACCATGAATTGGTCCAAACTGGGGTTTTTAGAGGCTCCCTCCACCATGAATTGGTCCAAACTGGGGTTTTTAGAGGCTCCCTCCACCATGAATTGGTCCAAACTGGGGTTTTTAGAGGCTCCCTCCACCATGAATTTGCCCAAACTCTGCTGGTTAGAGGCTCAATCCACCCTGATTTTAAAAACAAATGTTGGTGCCAACCTCAACTTACTACAAGGGCCAAATTCACTGCTGGTGACAAGCTCTCCTCACTGCAAGTGCCAAATACACATGTTTCAAGGTGTTTTCCTACTGTCAGAGAGGTGGTATTGAGTGTGTAAAGTGTGTAGTTGTTAGGCTGTGATGTTGGGGTAATAGAGGGTCTTTGGTGTGTTAGATGCCCCCAGACATGCTTCCCCTGCTGTCCCAGTGTCATTCCAGAGGTGTTGGCATCATTTCCTGGGGTGTCATAGTGGACTTGGTGACCCTCCAGACACGGATTTGGGTTTCCCCCTTAACGAGTATCTGTTCCCCATAGACTATAATGGGGTTCGAAACCCGTTCGAACACACGAACATTGAGCGGCTGTTCGAATCGAATTTCGAACCTCGAACATTTTAGTGTTCGCTCATCTCTAATTAAGACCTCATATGGCTCTGAGAGCGGAAAAATAAAAAAGTTATGGGATTTGGAAGGGGCGGGGGAGACAAAAACAAAAAACGAAAATCGAAAAATGCCCGCAGCTGGAAGGGGTTAATTCCCTAGCAACTGGTACAGATATAAACAAAGTTACATGGCTAGTGATACCGGTGTCCAGACTTAGCTTCTCTTGCCGGTCATTACTCAGGTGCCTCATCTCACAATACTGACAGTACAGTGCATGACTTCAGCGACTGGGGGGGTGTGACAAAAAGCCACACCCTCTGTGTCATGTGATGGGAGGAGCTCTAATATCCAGCCGCACCATCCATCTCTCCGCAGCTACTGATGTCAAACCAGCCAAGAAATCAGCGGGAGGCATTGCTGCGTGCAGAATCAATGCCCCCTCACAGAGAGACCACCCTCACCAGGTCCGATAGTTAGAGAGAATAACTCCTAGCAATCAAATTCACCACTTACAATTATTGAGTCCCACAGTAGTCCCTGGTTGAAACACATCTACATGATTATCAATTCAAATTGTGTACCTTCTTGTCATATTTCCCTCGTCTCAATCTTGGTATTGATTCTCGTCGTTTATCTTCATCAATCTAAAAAACAAGATAAAACTAAAATATTTGTGTGTTGGTGTAAGGTGCATCAGAATGATTAGGAGGCTCCAGCCTGTTAATAATTCAGGCACAACACAGGAGGTCCCATGCACCGGAACAAATACCTATGCCAATCTGAAACTGGTGTAGGTTTTAGCTATAACTTGCATAAGTGTAACTTATAATAAATTTGTCAGCTTTGCCACCTCAGTCCACTTTCATCCATGCTCCACTCAGTCTACTTTTTTGTTCCCAACTTTTTTCTTTTTTGAAACAAGTTTTGCTAACTCCTGCTGTATATAAAATACATAAAAATTAGGTCATTGATTAAAATTTGGATAAAATAGTTTTTTGTGTTTGCCTATACCTATATGCCTATTAGGGCATATGGGCATCGTAGAGGGTTGGACCCACTCGCAAACTTGCTCTATAAATCAGAATCCAACTCTATGAAATACTTCCTTCATATTAACCATGCAGTTTTTTTTTTTCATGTTTATGTATATATATGTATACAGCTGTATCGTTACGTACATATATTTTATGTCTATTTCCTTATAAGCATCTCCCTTCATCCTTCCTATTTTGCTGCTTACCATTCTGTGGATGTTTTTTTTTTTAATCATAATTGTACTCTGTATGGCTCTTCTGTATTATTGATATCTAAATATAATGGATTTTCTGATTATTTCTTCAGTGAGTTTTTCATAGAGTTGGGATTAGGTTTTTCCTTTTTTATATATCTTTATTATTTTGCCTATGTAAATGCAATTTTTGGCTATAACTCTCTATGTGGGACCTTGGCCTAAATGAGATTTAGAATTAGCTCTAATCATATATTTTCACAAAAAAATTACCTAGCCATGAAATTACTTTTGCATTCTATTTAGTCACACATGGGCCAAAGAATTTACATGGCTCTTTCATTGAAAATGATTGACATCTCCCAGCAAATAGACTGCCTTGTATAATGCTGTATTTCATGCAATTTCTTGCATATTTCTATTGGAAATGAATCTTCTTGCTTAATAGAGGGTCATTATTAGAATAATATGGTTAACATGTTTGATTATTATCACCTTCAAGCTGACAGGAGACGTCTCATTTGTCTCTAGTGGCAAAATGTTCTCCGCTGCAATATGAGACCACCTTTTCTGTCGCAATTCTTGTTTTCGATACTTTCTACAAAAAGATATAGGTGTCAATTGTAACATAATATAGTAATTAGATTAAATAATAGTCTGTGTGTTGTGAGAAAGTGAAGGGTGTGGTCTGGGAGAACATATATGTTCCAGCCAGGCAGTGAAAGGGTGTATGGTAAAAACCCACAGCAGGGAGGTCAGGGAGGTCAATTATTTTTAAATTTATAGCTGATTAAATTAAAAGTTAAATATTTTTGCAAATACATGTAATTAAACATTTTGCAGAGTTTTAAAGTTTTTCTCTAACTGTTGTGGTCACGGTCTTGGAGTCTTGATCGGTTGCCAGTGGATACGACCATAAATTCAGGACCTTTCTAAGGTCATAAAATCAGCAATGATTTCCTTATTGTGGCCGGGATGTCTTCTATACATGTAGTGTTCCTGTTTGATGACCCTGCTGCAATAAGAAAATGATAACTGGGTTCTTGAAAAATCCCAGACCATAGAAAGTTTCTGCATTTGTGGTCGTATCCATTGGCAACCGGTCAAGATAACACGTCACCACTCAGAAAAAATCTTTAAAGCTCTGCAGCGTTTTAACTACTTATATTTGCAAAAATTCTTAACTTTAAATTATCTACAAATATAGATATGATTGTGTTCATGGGAAAATCCCTTTAAGGTCTGATATAGGTTGTGTGTCAGAACTAGGACGTGTGGCACTACACTGAGGAAACTGACCTGTGTGATCTGGACCTGCATCATGGTAACTGTGTGCCACCCCTGTGTGAAGAACCCAGAGCAGTAGTCTGGCAGCCAGGCTCTTGTATTGGAATGCTCTTTTGTAGTAGGTAGTTCTCAGCCGAGAAGGTTTTGTTTATGGCTTATTCCTTTGTAACAGGCAAACTGTTTATGCACCTGCGAATGAATAAATACCTAACTTGTGTGTGACCCAGTCTCTGTGTCCCTGTTTCCTGCACTTCTACCAAGTATCTACCTGAGTGGTTCCCCACAGTGTCTACAGAATGAATAATGGTACTATTCATTTATCTAAAATCTTAAAATCTGAACCAGTGCATAGTGCAAACTGTAGAAACCATAAAAACCGCTGACCACAGCATCTAAGTGGTTTACAGTAGTTTATGCTTTGATGCAAATGAGTTAAATACCATGGTAAAGAAGGGAGCTACCCACTCCCTGCTTCACCATTCAGCCCCTGGCTCTGCTCCCAGTGTTTTGGGAACAGAAAAGACTGAGAGGACTATAGAAGAATGCATAGCTCCCAACCATCCCCAATCCAGTGGGACAGTCCCGATTTGACACTGCTGTCCCATCGTCCCAGATGGCTTATGGCTTTGCTCCGATCCACATCTCTTATCCCAGGGTAAAGGCTAAATACTACACTCGATAAGGACCTTTCAGATGGTTACATGGTGTTCTCTAGTCACATGACTCTAGGCGTGTCTTTGCTTCTTTTTTTTCTTCTTCTTTTTTTGTAGATTGTGAGCCCCAAATATTTCCCTATCAGCATGTCTTTGGAATATGGGATGGAAATCCATGCAAACATGGCGAGAACATGCAAACTCCTTGCAGATGTTTTTTTGCCCTTGGTGGGACTTGAACACCAGGACTCCAGCGCTGCAAGGTTGCAGTGCTAACCACTGAGCCACCGTGCGGCCCCCTACATGTCTTTGCTTTTAAGAAGATCCTTCCACATGAAGAAAAGTTGTATCCCGTGCAGTGGAGGAACAAGAATATATTTGGGGTGCAGGGTGTACTATGGTGGGGGGGAAATGTGGGGTGCAGAGTATACTGTGGTGGGGGGAGAGATGTGGGGTGCAAGGGTGTACTGTGGGGGGCGGGGAGCTGTGGGGTGTATTGTGGGGGGCAGAGATGTGGAGTGTAAGGTGAGGTGCATGGATGTACTGGGGGGGGAGATGTAGGGTGCAGAACGTACATAATTCAGTCAATTTAGAGGCGGGAGGAGCTAAATTTGCCATGGTGTGCATAGCACATCCACATTTTGGCCCTCCTTCGGTCCTTTAAAAGTTGGGAGGTATGAGCATGGGTAAAGGTGAGTATACAGACTGCTGATGAAGTAATATCTACCTTTACAAATCTCTTTCTTAGTTATGACACAGCTAGCTAGTTTTGCCTTTCAAGAATCTGGGAAAACTGTGTATCTGCATTGTCTCCATTATGCTCCACAATAAGCTCTGTCCCTCCCGAACTTCCTTTGATGTCATGCTAGTTTTATTTAGAAGGTCTCCAGCCAGTAATGACAGAGCACAGAGGCAGTAAACACTGTCTACCCAATCTATGTCTGCTAGATTTTTACTAAACTGCTCAGAGCCACAGGGTATTGTTTTTCAGGGCTGAATGTCCAGGCTTACAAGTTTATGCATTACGTGTTATTGAAATGATAATGTATTATGTTACTAGAGCACATTTTATCAAATACAGTATGTTGTTAGCTGCTGGGGAGCAAAGGTTGTGTAAATTGTACGGCTATACAGCATATTTATCTATAACCTACCTGAAGACAAGGAGTGCAATAATAAGAACAAGTATAATAGCAATAGTCAGGGTGAAGACAGCGATTGTCATGATATTAGGCCCTGTAATAAAATAAAATTATGGATATTTATGTTTTCGCTGTTTTCAATCTAATTAAGAAGAATTACTAATAATTCTGGTAAACTTACCACTTCCAGGAACATCACTAGGAAGTTTATTATTGTTCCATACAAATGTTGGTGCATGGTCCTGCATAGTTGTTGCATTATTCCAAGTGGCAAAGTGGACAAATTGTTTATACTAGAGAGAAATAAATAGAACATCATTTAGATTTATTAGAAGTTATATTCTTGTGGTTAAAGGGGTCCTCTGGAACTTTGACATTGATGATCAACCCTTGTGCAAATCCTTTGTAGGAGAAGGAGATATCAAAACTAGATATCTTTAAGACTAAGGCCGGGTTCACACAGGGTATTTTGGATCAGAACCTGAGGCGGAGGCCGCATTAGGTTCCGGTCCAAAATACAGGTAGCCGCACACTCCTCTCCGGATTAGGCCCAAATGAATGGGCCTAGTCGGGAGGAGGGAGTGTCTTCAGGTGGATTCTCGAGGCGACTCCTCCTGAAGAATGAGCGTGTCCGTTCTCGTTTGTTCCAGCTCCCGGAAAAAAGAACTGACCGACTGTGAAACGGTTCTAAGCCTCTATTGGTGGTTGTGAACCCTTCACAACTCCACCAAGTGAGGGTTGATTTAGCACATTGTAATTGTCCCTCAACTAACAGAAATACTACACTATATACAGCCCGATGCTGCTGTTGTTTTTTGTCTTTGCTCAGCAGGGACATGTCATTCATGAAGAAGTCAGTGAAGCCTGTGATTGGTTACAGTAGTCACCTGACATAGACAGAACGTTCACTGAGAATTGCAAACAGAAGTCGCTGCTGGAAACGGAGGACTCGCGAGAGTAAATATATTTTTTATTTTAATACCCTTATATATGCCCTCTATATGTGGCTAAATTAGAAAAAAAAGTACTTTTTACATCTGGATGATAGCCAAGGTGTTTGCCATCTGGTCTGATAAGACTGTAATCAAGTTCATTAAAATTAATTTTCTTATTTCATGAAAAATGTAGCCACAGGCAGATTATGTCCTCAAGGAACTTCAGCAGTATTTAGCTTCTGAAATCATTGCGTCTCTGTTGCTCCCTAACAGTGTTTCTTGATGGAGCTGAGATGTCGCATCAACTGATCATGTGATCACTGCAACCAATTGGCCTCCATGGCTCAGAAATTTATTTATTTTATTATTTTATTTTGCTTACTTATATAGCGCCATCATATTCCACAGCACTTTACAGACATTGTCAGTCACAGCATCATATAGAGCTCACAATCTAAATTCCCTAATAGTATGTCTTTGGAGTGTGGGAGAAACCGGAGTACCCGAAGTAAACCTACACAAACACGGTGAGAACATATAAACTCATTGCAGATGTTGTCCTTGGCAGGATTTCAACCCAGGCCATGGTAAATTGTTTTATGATGCTACTAGCTATAACACTGGGTATATTGTCCAAAATAACCTCAATTATACCATTGTGTCTCTTCAGCATTGCGCTTCCTCATCCCAACCCTTATGTTTTTGCTATTTTACTTACTTTATTTTTTGTAACACAGCTGTACAACAGAACCAGCTCTAGATCTCTGTCACCCATGCTATCCAGTATTATTGGACGTGAAGCACCTATGCATGAAAAATTGTTAGAGTAAATTTTCATTAAATATTCGATACTCAATATTCGACTATTCGAACGAATATCAAACCCCATTATAGTCTATGGGGAAAAATGCTTCGTTTCAGGGGAACCCACAATTCAACTCAGGAGGGTCACCAAGTCCACTATGACACCCCAGGAAATAATGCCAACACCTCTGCAATTCAACTGGGGTAGCAGGGGAAGCATGCCTGCGGGCATCTAACAAGCCCAAGTCACAGTTTTACCCCACCATCACAGCCTATCAATTACACACATTCCACACTCAAAAAAAACACTATGAAAGTGGGAAAATACCTGAAAACCTTCTCCCCCCCCCCCCCCAATTGGATGGACAGAAACCCAAATTTTAAGCTAAAGAAACATTACCAAGCACCCCTTTAAATCAAGTTACCCATGACAACCACAGATGGAATAGGCAATGGGAAATCCAACAGTACCCACCCTTAACTGTCATTGTGGATGTGTGTGTGTGTGTGTGTGTGTGTGTGTGTGTGTGTGTGTGTGTGTGTGTGTGTGATTTGGTAAGACGTTCCAAAATTCACTTTTCTGGCCCTTAATGTGAGCCCTTCCAAATTAAGTTAGAGGCCCTTAAGCTGAGCTACCAGCAGAGATCGAGGCCCTTTAGGTGACTTCAGCCTCTTACCAGCAGAGTTTTAGGCCCTTTAACTTATTTCTAGAGATGAGCGAACAGTGTTCTATCGAACTCATGTTCGATCGGATATTAGGCTGTTCGGCATGTTCGAATCGAATCGAACACCGCGTGGTAAAGTGCGCCATTACTCGATTCCCCTCCCACCTTCCCTGGCGCCTTTTTTGCTCCAATAACAGCGCAGGGTAGGTGGGACAGGAACTACGACACCGGTGACGTTGAGAAAAGTAGGCAAAACCCATTGGCTGCCGAAAACATGTGACCTCTAATTTAAAAGAACAGCGACGCCCAGCTTCGCGTCATTCTGAGCTTGCAATTCACCGGGGACGGAGGTTTCCGTCCAGTTAGCTAGGGCTTAGATTCTGGGTAGGCAGGGACAGGCTAGGATAGGAAGGAGAAGACAACCACAACAGCTCTTGTAAGAGCTAAATTCCAGGGAGAAGCTTGTCAGTGTAACGTGGCACTGACGGGCTCAATCGCCGCAACCCAGCTTTCCCAGGATCCTGAATGGAATACACTGTCAGTGTATTCCCGTATACCCGATATATACCCCCGATACCCGTTCCAACGGTGTGCCCCCCCACCTTCACCCCAGAAATACCCTGCAAGTCCCCTAGCAATAGAATTGGGGCTATATACACCCACTATTTTTGCTACTGCCATATGGTGCCATTGTCTCACTGGGAATTCAAAGAATATATTGGGCTTACATATAACTTCAATTCCAGGGAGAAGCTTGTCAGTGTAACGTGGCACTGACGGGCTCAATCGCCGCAACCCAGCTTTCCCAGGATCCTGAATGGAACACACTGACAGTGTATTCCCGTATACCCCATATATACACCCCAAATCACCGTTCCAACGGTGTGCCCCCCCACCTTCACCTCAGAAATACCCTGCAAGTCCCCTAGCAATAGAATTGGGGCTATATACACCCACAATTTTTGCTACTGGTATATAGTGCCATTGTCTGACTGGGAATTCAAAGAATATATTGGGGTTACGTGCACCCACAATTTTTACTACTGGTATACAGTGCCATTGTCTGACTGGGAATTCAAAGAATATATTGGGGTTACGTGCACCCACAATTTTTACTACTGGTATACAGTGCCATTGTCTGACTGGGAATTCAAAGAATATATTGGGGTTATAAATACCCTCATTTCTTGCTACTGCTATACAGTGCCATTGTCTGACTGGGAATTCAAAGAATATATTGGGGTTACGTGCACCCACAATTTTTACTACTGGTATACAGTGCCAGTTTTTGACTGGGAATTCAAAGAATATATTGGGGTTACGTGCACCCACAATTTTTACTACTGGTATATAGTGCCATTGTCTGACTGGGAATTCAAAGAATATATTGGGGTTACGTGCACCCACAATTTTTACTACTGGTATACAGTGCCATTGTCTGACTGGGAATTCAAAGAATATATTGGGGTTACAAATACCCTCATTTCTTGCTACTGCCATATAGTGCCAGTTTCTGACTGGGAATTCAAAGAATATATTGGGGTTACGTGCACCCACAATTTTTACTACTGGTATACAGTGCCAGTTTCTGACTGGGAATTCAAAGAATATATTGGGGTTACAAATACCCTCATTTCTTGCTACTGCCATATAGTGCCAGTTTCTGACTGGTAATTCAAAGAATATATTGGGGTTACGTGCACCCACAATTTTTACTACTGGTATACAGTGCCATTGTCTGACTGGGAATTCAAAGAATATATTGGGGTTATAAATACCCTCATTTCTTGCTACTGGTATATAGTGCCATTGTCTGACTGGGAATTCAAAGAATATATTGGGGTTACGTGCACCCACAATTTTTACTACTGGTATACAGTGCCAGTTTCTGACTGGGAATTCAAAGAATATATTGGGGTTACAAATACCCTCATTTCTTGCTACTGCCATATAGTGCCAGTTTCTGACTGGTAATTCAAAGAATATATTGGGGTTACGTGCACCCACAATTTTTACTACTGGTATACAGTGCCATTGTCTGACTGGGAATTCAAAGAATATATTGGGGTTATAAATACCCTCATTTCTTGCTACTGGTATATAGTGCCATTGTCTGACTGGGAATTCAAAGAATATATTGGGGTTACGTGCACCCACAATTTTTACTACTGGTATACAGTGCCAGTTTCTGACTGGGAATTCAAAGAATATATTGGGGTTACAAATACCCTCATTTCTTGCTACTGCCATATAGTGCCAGTTTCTGACTGGTAATTCAAAGAATATATTGGGGTTACGTGCACCCACAATTTTTACTACTGGTATACAGTGCCAGTTTCTGACTGGGAATTCAAAGAATATATTGGGGTTACAAATACCCTCATTTCTTGCTACTGCCATATAGTGCCAGTTTCTGACTGGTAATTCAAAGAATATATTGGGGTTACACGCACCCACAATTTTTACTACTGGTATACAGCGCCATTGTCTGACTGGGAATTCAAAGAATATATTGGGGTTATAAATACCCTAATTTCTTGCTACTGCCATATAGTGCCAGTTTCTGACTGGTAATTCAAAGAATATATTGGGGTTACGTGCACCCACAATTTTTACTACTGGTATACAGTGCCAGTTTCTGACTGGGAATTCAAAGAATATATTGGGGTTACAAATACCCTCATTTCTTGCTACTGCCATATAGTGCCAGTTTCTGACTGGTAATTCAAAGAATATATTGGGGTTACGTGCACCCACAATTTTTACTACTGGTATACAGTGCCATTGTCTGACTGTGAATTCAAAGAATATATTGGGGTTATAAATACCCTCATTTCTTGCTACTGCCATATAGTGCCAGTTTCTGACTGGGAATTCAAAGAATATATTGGGGTTACGTGCACCCACAATTTTTACTACTGGTATACAGTGCCATTGTCTGACTGGGAATTCAAAGAATATATTGGGGTTATAAATACCCTCATTTCTTGCTACTGCTATATAGTGCCATTGTCTGACTGGGAATTCAAAGAATATATTAAGGTTACGTGCACCCACAATTTTTACTACTGGTATACAGTGCCATTGTCTGACTGGGAATTCAAAGAATATATTGGGGTTATAAATACCCTCATTTCTTGCTACTGGTATATAGTGCCATTGTCTGACTGGGAATTCAAAGAATATATTGGGGTTACGTGCACCCACAATTTTTACTACTGGTATACAGTGCCAGTTTCTGACTGGGAATTCAAAGAATATATTGGGGTTACGTGCACCCACAATTTTTACTACTGGTATATAGTGCCATTGTCTGACTGGGAATTCAAAGAATATATTGGGGTTACGTGCACCCACAATTTTTACTACTGGTATACAGTGCCAGTTTCTGACTGGGAATTCAAAGAATATATTGGGGTTACAAATACCCTCATTTCTTGCTACTGCCATATAGTGCCAGTTTCTGACTGGTAATTCAAAGAATATATTGGGGTTACGTGCACCCACAATTTTTACTACTGGTATACAGTGCCAGTTTCTGACTGGGAATTCAAAGAATATATTGGGAATACAAATACCCTCATTTCTTGCTACTGCCATATAGTGCCAGTTTCTGACTGGTAATTCAAAGAATATATTTGGGTTACGTGCACCCACAATTTTTACTACTGGTATACAGTGCCATTGTCTGACTGGGAATTCAAAGAATATATTGGGGTTATAAATACCCTCATTTCTTGCTACTGGTATATAGTGCCATTGTCTGACTGGGAATTCAAAGAATATATTGGGGTTACGTGCACCCACAATTTTTACTACTGGTATACAGTGCCAGTTTCTGACTGGGAATTCAAAGAATATATTGGGGTTACAAATACCCTCATTTCTTGCTACTGCCATATAGTGCCAGTTTCTGACTGGTAATTCAAAGAATATATTGGGGTTACGTGCACCCACAATTTTTACTACTGGTATACAGTGCCATTGTCTGACTGGGAATTCAAAGAATATATTGGGGTTATAAATACCCTCATTTCTTGCTACTGGTATATAGTGCCATTGTCTGACTGGGAATTCAAAGAATATATTGGGTTTACGTGCACCCACAATTTTTACTACTGGTATACAGTGCCAGTTTCTGACTGGGAATTCAAAGAATATATTGGGGTTACAAATACCCTCATTTCTTGCTACTGCCATATAGTGCCAGTTTCTGACTGGTAATTCAAAGAATATATTGGGGTTACGTGCACCCACAATTTTTACTACTGGTATACAGTGCCAGTTTCTGACTGGGAATTCAAAGAATATATTGGGGTTACAAATACCCTCATTTCTTGCTACTGCCATATAGTGCCAGTTTCTGACTGGTAATTCAAAGAATATATTGGGGTTACGTGCACCCACAATTTTTACTACTGGTATACAGTGCCATTGTCTGACTGGGAATTCATAGAATATATTGGGGTTATAAATACCCTCATTTCTTGCTACTGCCATATAGTGCCAGTTTCTGACTGGTAATTCAAAGAATATATTGGGGTTACGTGCACCCACAATTTTTACTACTGGTATACAGTGCCAGTTTCTGACTGGGAATTCAAAGAATATATTGGGGTTACAAATACCCTCATTTCTTGCTACTGCCATATAGTGCCAGTTTCTGACTGGTAATTCAAAGAATATATTGGGGTTACGTGCACCCACAATTTTTACTACTGGTATACAGTGCCATTGTCTGACTGGGAATTCAAAGAATATATTGGGGTTATAAATACCCTCATTTCTTGCTACTGGTATATAGTGCCATTGTCTGACTGGGAATTCAAAGAATATATTGGGGTTACGTGCACCCACAATTTTTACTACTGGTATACAGTGCCAGTTTCTGACTGGGAATTCAAAGAATATATTGGGGTTACGTGCACCCACAATTTTTACTACTGGTATATAGTGCCATTGTCTGACTGGGAATTCAAAGAATATATTGGGGTTACGTGCACCCACAATTTTTACTACTGGTATACAGTGCCAGTTTCTGACTGGGAATTCAAAGAATATATTGGGGTTACAAATACCCTCATTTCTTGCTACTGCCATATAGTGCCAGTTTCTGACTGGTAATTCAAAGAATATATTGGGGTTACGTGCACCCACAATTTTTACTACTGGTATACAGTGCCAGTTTCTGACTGGGAATTCAAATAATATATTGGGGTTACAAATACCCTCATTTCTTGCTACTGCCATATAGTGCCAGTTTCTGACTGGTAATTCAAAGAATATATTGGGGTTACGTGCACCCACAATTTTTACTACTGGTATACAGTGCCATTGTCTGACTGGGAATTCAAAGAATATATTGGGGTTATAAATACCCTCATTTCTTGCTACTGCCATATAGTGCCAGTTTCTGACTGGTAATTCAAAGAATATATTGGGGTTACGTGCACCCACAATTTTTACTACTGGTATACAGTGCCATTGTCTGACTGGGAATTCAAAGAATATATTGGGGTTATAAATACCCTCATTTCTTGCTACTGGTATATAGTGCCATTGTCTGACTGGGAATTCAAAGAATATATTGGGGTTACGTGCACCCACAATTTTTACTACTGGTATACAGTGCCAGTTTCTGACTGGGAATTCAAAGAATATATTGGGGTTACAAATACCCTCATTTCTTGCTACTGCCATATAGTGCCAGTTTCTGACTGGTAATTCAAAGAATATATTGGGGTTACGTGCACCCACAATTTTTACTACTGGTATACAGTGCCATTGTCTGACTGGGAATTCAAAGAATATATTGGGGTTATAAATACCCTCATTTCTTGCTACTGGTATATAGTGCCATTGTCTGACTGGGAATTCAAAGAATATATTGGGGTTACGTGCACCCACAATTTTTACTACTGGTATACAGTGCCAGTTTCTGACTGGGAATTCAAAGAATATATTGGGGTTACAAATACCCTCATTTCTTGCTACTGCCATATAGTGCCAGTTTCTGACTGGTAATTCAAAGAATATATTGGGGTTACGTGCACCCACAATTTTTACTACTGGTATACAGTGCCAGTTTCTGACTGGGAATTCAAAGAATATATTGGGGTTACAAATACCCTCATTTCTTGCTACTGCCATATAGTGCCAGTTTCTGACTGGTAATTCAAAGAATATATTGGGGTTACGTGCACCCACAATTTTTACTACTGGTATACAGTGCCATTGTCTGACTGGGAATTCAAAGAATATATTGGGGTTATAAATACCCTCATTTCTTGCTACTGGTATATAGTGCCATTGTCTGACTGGGAATTCAAAGAATATATTGGGGTTACGTGCACCCACAATTTTTACTACTGGTATACAGTGCCAGTTTCTGACTGGGAATTCAAAGAATATATTGGGGTTACGTGCACCCACAATTTTTACTACTGGTATATAGTGCCATTGTCTGACTGGGAATTCAAAGAATATATTGGGGTTACGTGCACCCACAATTTTTACTACTGGTATACAGTGCCAGTTTCTGACTGGGAATTCAAAGAATATATTGGGGTTACAAATACCCTCATTTCTTGCTACTGCCATATAGTGCCAGTTTCTGACTGGTAATTCAAAGAATATATTGGGGTTACGTGCACCCACAATTTTTACTACTGGTATACAGTGCCAGTTTCTGACTGGGAATTCAAAGAATATATTGGGGTTACAAATACCCTCATTTCTTGCTACTGCCATATAGTGCCAGTTTCTGACTGGTAATTCAAAGAATATATTGGGGTTACGTGCACCCACAATTTTTACTACTGGTATACAGTGCCATTGTCTGACTGGGAATTCAAAGAATATATTGGGGTTATAAATACCCTCATTTCTTGCTACTGGTATATAGTGCCATTGTCTGACTGGGAATTCAAAGAATATATTGGGGTTACGTGCACCCACAATTTTTACTACTGGTATACAGTGCCAGTTTCTGACTGGGAATTCAAAGAATATATTGGGGTTACGTGCACCCACAATTTTTACTACTGGTATATAGTGCCATTGTCTGACTGGGAATTCAAAGAATATATTGGGGTTACGTGCACCCACAATTTTTACTACTGGTATACAGTGCCAGTTTCTGACTGGGAATTCAAAGAATATATTGGGGTTACAAATACCCTCATTTCTTGCTACTGCCATATAGTGCCAGTTTCTGACTGGTAATTCAAAGATTATATTGGGGTTACGTGCACCCACAATTTTTACTACTGGTATACAGTGCCATTGTCTGACTGGGAATTCAAAGAATATATTGGGGTTATAAATACCCTCATTTCTTGCTACTGGTATATAGTGCCATTGTCTGACTGGGAATTCAAAGAATATATTGGGGTTACGTGCACCCACAATTTTTACTACTGGTATACAGTGCCAGTTTCTGACTGGGAATTCAAAGAATATATTGGGGTTACAAATACCCTCATTTCTTGCTACTGCCATATAGTGCCAGTTTCTGACTGGTAATTCAAAGAATATATTGGGGTTACGTGCACCCACAATTTTTACTACTGGTATACAGTGCCATTGTCTGACTGGGAATTCAAAGAATATATTGGGGTTATAAATACCCTCATTTCTTGCTACTGGTATATAGTGCCATTGTCTGACTGGGAATTCAAAGAATATATTGGGGTTACGTGCACCCACAATTTTTACTACTGGTATACAGTGCCAGTTTCTGACTGGGAATTCAAAGAATATATTGGGGTTACAAATACCCTCATTTCTTGCTACTGCCATATAGTGCCAGTTTCTGACTGGTAATTCAAAGAATATATTGGGGTTACGTGCACCCACAATTTTTACTACTGGTATACAGTGCCATTGTCTGACTGGGAATTCAAAGAATATATTGGTGTTATAAATACCCTCATTTCTTGCTACTGGTATATAGTGCCATTGTCTGACTGGGAATTCAAAGAATATATTGGGGTTACGTGCACCCACAATTTTTACTACTGGTATACAGTGCCAGTTTCTGACTGGGAATTCAAAGAATATATTGGGGTTACAAATACCCTCATTTCTTGCTACTGCCATATAGTGCCAGTTTCTGACTGGTAATTCAAAGAATATATTGGGGTTACGTGCACCCACAATTTTTACTACTGGTATACAGTGCCATTGTCTGACTGGGAATTCAAAGAATATATTGGGGTTATAAATACTCTCATTTCTTGCTACTGGTATATAGTGCCATTGTCTGACTGGGAATTCAAAGAATATATTGGGGTTACGTGCACCCACAATTTTTACTACTGGTATACAGTGCCAGTTTCTGACTGGGAATTCAAAGAATATATTGGGGTTACAAATACCCTCATTTCTTGCTACTGCCATATAGTGCCAGTTTCTGACTGGTAATTCAAAGAATATATTGGGGTTACGTGCACCCACAATTTTTACTACTGGTATACAGTGCCAGTTTCTGACTGGGAATTCAAAGAATATATTGGGGTTACAAATACCCTCATTTCTTGCTACTGCCATATAGTGCCAGTTTCTGACTGGTAATTCAAAGAATATATTGGGGTTACGTGCACCCACAATTTTTACTACTGGTATACAGTGCCATTGTCTGACTGGGAATTCAAAGAATATATTGGGGTTATAAATACCCTCATTTCTTGCTACTGGTATATAGTGCCATTGTCTGACTGGGAATTCAAAGAATATATTGGGGTTACGTGCACCCACAATTTTTACTACTGGTATACAGTGCCAGTTTCTGACTGGGAATTCAAAGAATATATTGGGGTTACAAATACCCTCATTTCTTGCTACTGCCATATAGTGCCAGTTTCTGACTGGTAATTCAAAGAATATATTGGGGTTACGTGCACCCACAATTTTTACTACTGGTATATAGTGCCATTGTCTGACTGGGAATTCAAAGAATATATTGGGGTTACGTGCACCCACAATTTTTGCTACTGGTATATAGTGCCAATTTCTAACTGGGAATTCAAAATGCGCAAGGCTCCCGGAAAGGGACGTGGACGAGGCCGTGGGCGAGGTCGGGGGAATGGTTCTGGGGAGCAAGGTAGCAGTGAAGCCACAGGGCGTCCCGTGCCTACTCCTGTGGGGCAGCAAGCATTGCGCCACTCCACAGTGCCAGGGTTGCTTGCCACATTAACTAAACTGCAGGGTACAAACCTTAGTAGGCCCGAGAACCAGGAACAGGTCTTGCAATGGCTGTCAGAGAACGCTTACAGCACATTGTCCAGCAGCCAGTCAGACTCTGCCTCCTCTCCTCCTATTACCCAACAGTCTTGTCCTCCTTCCTCCCAAAATTCCCAAGCTTCACAGAACAATAACCCCAACTGTCCCTGCTCCCCAGAGCTGTTCTCCGCTCCTTTCATTGTCCCTCAACCTGCCTCTCCACGTCACGATTCCACGAACCTAACAGAGGAGCATCTGTGTCCAGATGCTCAAACACTAGAGTCTCCTCCATCTCCGTTCGATTTGGTGGTGGATGACCAGCAACCCACCCTCATCGACGATGATGTGACGCAGTTGCCGTCAGGGCATCCAGTTGACCGGTGCATTGTGCGGGAGGAGGAGATGAGACAGGAGTTGGAAGAGGAAGTGGTGGATGATGAGGACACTGACCCGACCTGGACAGGGGGGATGTCAAGCGGGGAAAGTAGTGTGGATGTTGAGGCAAGTGCAGCACCAAAAAGGGTAGCTAGAGGCAGAGGCAGAGGTCAGCAGCTTAGGCGAAGCCAGGCCACACCCGGAATCTCCCAAGATGTTCCAGTTCGTACCCAGCCCCGAAAAACTCCCACCTCGAGGGCACGTTTCTCGAAGGTGTGGAATTTTTTCAAGGAATGCGCCGAGGACAGATATAGTGTTGTCTGCACAATTTGCCTCTCGAAATTGATTAGGGGCTCTGAGAAGAGCAACCTGTCCACCACTTCAATGCGCCGTCATTTGGAATCCAAGCACTGGAATCAGTGGCAGGCAGCAACGGCAGGACAAAGGCCGCCTGCCGTTCACGCCACTGCCACTGCCTCTGCCACTGCCTCTGCCTCTGCCACTGCTGACTGTGCTGGCGATGCACTCCAGAGGACGAGCCAGGACACCACTTCATCTGCCTCCGCCACTTTGTTGACTTCTCCCTCATCCTCCCCTGTTCCTGTCTTATCTCCTTCTCCTGCACCATCAAAGGCACCATCAGGCGCTTCTTTACAACAACCCACCATCTCTCAGACATTGGAGCGGCGGCAGAAATACACTGCTAACCACCCACACGCGCAAGCCTTGAACGCCAACATCGCTAAACTGCTGGCCCAGGAGATGTTGGCGTTCCGGCTTGTTGAAACTCCCGCCTTCCTGGACCTGATGGCAACTGCGGCACCTCGCTATGCCGTCCCTAGCCGTCACTACTTCTCCCGGTGTGCCGTCCCCGCCTTGCACCAGCACGTGTCACTCAACATCAGGCGGGCCCTTAGTTCCGCGCTTTGCACAAAGGTCCACTTGACCACCAACGCGTGGACAAGTGCATGCGGACAGGGACGCTACATTTCACTGACGGCACACTGGGTGAATGTAGTTGAGGCTGGGACTGCTTCCCAAACTGGCCCGGTGTACCTCGTCTCCCCGCCTAACATTCCTGGCAGGGACACGAGAAGAACACCCCCCTCCTCCTCCTCCTCTACCGCCTCCTCCTCCGCCACCGCCTCCTCCTCCGCCACCGCCTCCTCCTCCGCTGTTAGATTGACCCCAGCTACGAGTTGGAAACGTTGCAGCACTGGCGTTGGTAGACGTCAGCAGGCTGTGCTGAAGCTGATCAGCTTGGGGGACAGACAGCACACTGCCTCCGAGGTGAGGGATGCCCTCCTCGATGAGACGGCAATATGGTTTGAGCCGCTGCACCTGGGCCCAGGCATGGTCGTTTGTGATAACGGCCGGAACCTGGTAGCAGCTCTGGAGCTTGCCGGACTCCAACATGTTCCATGCCTGGCCCACGTCTTCAACCTAGTGGTGCAACGTTTCCTAAAGAGCTACCCCAATGTTCCAGAGCTACTGGTGAAAGTGCGGCGCATGTGCGCCCACTTTCGCAAGTCGACAGTAGCCGCTGCTAGCTTAAAATCTCTCCAGCAACGCCTGCATGTGCCACAACACCGGCTTTTGTGCGACGTCCCCACACGCTGGAACTCAACGTTTCAGATGTTGAATAGAGTGGTTGAGCAGCAGAGACCTTTGATGGAATACCAGCTACAAAACCCTAGGGTGCCACTAAGTCAGCTGCCTCAGTTTCACATCCATGAGTGGCCATGGATGAGAGACCTTTGTGACATCCTACGGGTCTTTGAGGAGTCCACAAGGAGGGTGAGCTCTGAGGATGCGATGGTGAGCCTTACAATCCCGCTCTTGTGTGTTCTGAGAGAATCCCTGATTGACATCAGGGATAACTCAGATCACACAGAGGAGTTAGGGATAGCATCCGATCCGTCACAGCTGGAGAGTAGGTCCACACATCTGTCCGCTTCACTGCGTTTAATGGAGGAGGAGGAGGAGGAGGAGGAAGAAGAGTTGTCCGATGATGTGATGGTGATACAGGAGGCTTCCGGGCAACTTCGAATCGTCCCATTGTTGCAGCGCGGATGGGTAGACATGGAGGATGAGGAGGAAATGGAGATTGAACTTTCCGGTGGGGCCAGAGGAGTCATGCCAACTAACACTGTGGCAGACATGGCTGAGTTCATGTTGGGGTGCTTTACAACCGACAAGCGTATTGTCAAAATCATGGAGGACAACCAGTACTGGATCTTTGCTATCCTTGACCCCCGGTATAAAAACAACATCTCGTCTTTTACTCCGGTAGAGGGGAGGGCCAATCGCATCAATGCTTGCCACAGGCAATTGGTGCAGAATATGATGGAGATGTTTCCAGCATGTGACGTTGGCGGAAGGGAGGGCAGTTCCTCCAGTAGGCAACCAAGTTCTCACCGGTCCACACAAACGAGGGGCACACTGTCTAAGGTCTGGGACACCTTGATGGCACCCCCTCGCCAAAGTGCCGCCACGGAGGGTCCTAGTGTCACCAGGCGTGAGAAGTATAGGCGCATGTTGCGGGAATACCTTTCCAACCACAGCCCTGTCCTCTTCGACCCCTCTGCGCCCTACACATATTGGGTGTCGAAGTTGGACCTGTGGCTTGAACTTGCCCTATATGCCTTGGAGGTGCTGTCCTGTCCTGCCGCCAGCGTCCTATCTGAGAGGGTGTTCAGTGCAGCCGGTGGCATCATCACTGACAAGCGCACCCGTCTGTCAGCTGAGAGTGCCGACCGGCTCACTTTGATAAAAATGAACCACCACTGGATAGAGCCTTCATTTTTGGGCCCACCTGTGTAAAGCACCCCAACATGAAACTCCATGTCTGTACTCAACCTCTCCAATTCCTCCGCATCCTCATACTCATCCACCATAAGCGTTGCACAATTCTGCTAATACTAGGCTCCCTCCACCCTGATTTCCCCCAACTCTGCTGGTTAGAGGCTCCCTCCACCCTGCTTTCCCACAACTCTGCTGGTTAGAGGCTCCCTCCACCCTGATTTCCACCAACTCTGCTGGTTAGAGGCTCCCTCCACCATGAATTGGTCCAAACTGGGCTGTTTAGCGGCTCCCTCCACCATGAATTGGTCCAAACTGGGGTTTTTAGAGGCTCCCTCCACCATGAATTGGTCCAAACTGGGCTGTTTAGAGGCTCCCTCCACCATGAATTGGTCCAAACTGGGGTTTTTAGAGGCTCTCTCCACCATGAATTGGTCCAAACTGGGCTGTTTAGAGGCTCCCTCCATCATGAATTGGTCCAAACTGGGGTTTTTAGAGGCTCCCTCCACCATGAATTGGTCCAAACTGGGGTTTTTAGAGGCTCCCTCCACCATGAATTGGTCCAAACTGGGCTGTTTAGAGGCTCCCTCCACCATGAATTGGTCCAAACTGGGGTTTTTAGAGGCTCCCTCCACCATGAATTTGCCCAAACTGGCCTGTTTAGAGGCTCCCTCCACCATGAATTGGTCCAAACTGGGGTTTTTAGAGGCTCTCTCCACCATGAATTGGTCCAAACTGGGCTGTTTAGAGGCTCCCTCCATCATGAATTGGTCCAAACTGGGGTTTTTAGAGGCTCCCTCCACCATGAATTGGTCCAAACTGGGCTGTTTAGAGGCTCCCTCCACCATGAATTGGTCCAAACTGGGGTTTTTAGAGGCTCCCTCCACCATGAATTGGTCCAAACTGGGCTGTTTAGAGGCTCCCTCCACCATGAATTGGTCCAAACTGGGGTTTTTAGAGGCTCCCTCCACCATGAATTGGTCCAAACTGGGCTGTTTAGAGGCTCCCTCCACCATGAATTGGTCCAAACTGGGGTTTTTAGAGGCTCCCTCCACCATGAATTGGTCCAAACTGGGCTGTTTAGAGGCTCCCTCCACCATGAATTTGCCTAAACTGGGCTGTTTAGAGGCTCCCTCCATCATGAATTGGTCCAAACTGGGGTTTTTAGAGGCTCCCTCCATCATGAATTGGTCCAAACTGGGGTTTTTAGAGGCTCCCTCCACCATGAATTGGTCCAAACTGGGGTTTTTAGAGGCTCCCTCCACCATGAATTGGTCCAAACTGGGCTGTTTAGAGGCTCCCTCCACCATGAATTGGTCCAAACGGGGGTTTTTAGAGGCTCCCTCCACTATGAATTTGCCCAAACTGGGCTGGTTAGAGGCTCCCTCCACCATGAATTGGCCCAAACTGGGCTGTTTAGAGGCTCCCTCCACCATGAATTGGTCCAAACTGGGCTGTTTAGAGGCTCCCTCCACCATGAATTTGCCCACACTGGGCTGGTTAGAGGCTCCCTCCACCATGAATTGGTCCAAACTGGGGTTTTTAGAGGCTCCCTCCACCATGAATTGGTCCAAACTGGGCTGTTTAGAGGCTCCCTCCACCATGAATTGGTCCAAACTGGGGTTTTTAGAGGCTCCCTCCACCATGAATTGGTCCAAACTGGGCTGTTTAGAGGCTCCCTCCACCATGAATTGGTCCAAACTGGGGTTTTTAGAGGCTCCCTCCACCATGAATTGGTCCAAACTGGGCTGTTTAGAGGCTCCCTCCACCATGAATTGGTCCAAACTGGGGTTTTTAGAGGCTCCCTCCACCATGAATTGGTCCAAACTGGGCTGTTTAGAGGCTCCCTCCACCATGAATTTGCCCAAACTGGGCTGTTTAGAGGCTCCCTCCATCATGAATTGGTCCAAACTGGGGTTTTTAGAGGCTCCCTCCACCATGAATTGGTCCAAACTGGGCTGTTTAGAGGCTCCCTCCACCATGAATTGGTCCAAACTGGGGTTTTTAGAGGCTCCCTCCACCATGAATTGGTCCAAACTGGGCTGTTTAGAGGCTCCCTCCACCATGAATTGGTCCAAACTGGGGTTTTTAGAGGCTCCCTCCACCATGAATTGGTCCAAACTGGGCTGTTTAGAGGCTCCCTCCACCATGAATTTGCCCAAACTGGGCTGTTTAGAGGCTCCCTCCATCATGAATTGGTCCAAACTGGGGTTTTTAGAGGCTCCCTCCACCATGAATTGGTCCAAACTGGGGTTTTTAGAGGCTCCCTCCACTATGAATTGGTCCAAACTGGGGTTTTTAGAGGCTCCCTCCACCATGAATTTGCCCAAACTGGGCTGTTTAGAGGCTCCCTCCACCATGAATTTGCCCAAACTGGGCTGTTTAGAGGCTCCCTCCACCATGAATTTGCCCAAACTGGGCTGTTTAGAGGCTCCCTCCACCATGAATTGGTCCAAACTGGGGTTTTTAGAGGCTCCCTCCACCATGAATTGGTCCAAACTGGGGGTTTTTAGAGGCTCCCTCCACCATGAATTTGCCCAAACTGGGCTGTTTAGAGGCTCCCTCCACCATGAATTGGTCCAAACTGGGGTTTTTAGAGGCTCCCTCCACCATGAATTGGTCCAAACTGGGGTTTTTAGAGGCTCCCTCCACCATGAATTGGTCCAAACTGGGGTTTTTAGAGGCTCCCTCCACCATGAATTTGCCCAAACTGAGCTGTTTAGAGGCTCCCTCCACCATGAATTGGTCCAAACTGGGCTGTTTAGAGGCTCCCTCCACCATGAATTGGTCCAAACTGGGGTTTTTTAGAGGCTCCCTCCACCATGAATTTGCCCAAACTGGGCTGTTTAGAGGCTCCCTCCACCATGAATTGGTCCAAACTGGGGTTTTTAGAGGCTCCCTCCACCATGAATTTGCCCAAACTGGGCTGGTTAGAGGCTCCCTCCACCATGAATTTGCCCAAACTGGGCTGTTTAGAGGCTCCCTCCACCATGAATTGGTCCAAACTGGGCTGTTTAGAGGCTCCCTCCACCATGAATTGGTCCAAACTGGGTTTTTTAGAGGCTCCCTCCACCATGAATTGGTCCAAACTGGGGTTTTTAGAGGCTCCCTCCACCATGAATTGGTCCAAACTGGGGTTTTTAGAGGCTCCCTCCACCATGAATTGGTCCAAACTGGGGTTTTTAGAGGCTCCCTCCACCATGAATTGGTCCAAACTGGGCTGTTTAGAGGCTCCCTCCACCATGAATTGGTCCAAACTGGGGTTTTTAGAGGCTCCCTCCACCATGAATTGGTCCAAACTGGGCTGTTTAGAGGCTCCCTCCACCATGAATTGGTCCAAACTGGGGTTTTTAGAGGCTCCCTCCACCATGAATTGGTCCAAACTGGGCTGTTTAGAGGCTCCCTCCACCATGAATTGGTCCAAACTGGGGTTTTTAGAGGCTCCCTCCACCATGAATTGGTCCAAACTGGGCTGTTTAGAGGCTCCCTCCACCATGAATTTGCCCAAACTGGGCTGTTTAGAGGCTCCCTCCATCATGAATTGGTCCAAACTGGGGTTTTTAGAGGCTCCCTCCACCATGAATTGGTCCAAACTGGGCTGTTTAGAGGCTCCCTCCACCATGAATTGGTCCAAACTGGGGTTTTTAGAGGCTCCCTCCACCATGAATTGGTCCAAACTGGGCTGTTTAGAGGCTCCCTCCACCATGAATTGGTCCAAACTGGGGTTTTTAGAGGCTCCCTCCACCATGAATTGGTCCAAACTGGGCTGTTTAGAGGCTCCCTCCACCATGAATTTGCCCAAACTGGGCTGTTTAGAGGCTCCCTCCATCATGAATTGGTCCAAACTGGGGTTTTTAGAGGCTCCCTCCACCATGAATTGGTCCAAACTGGGGTTTTTAGAGGCTCCCTCCACTATGAATTGGTCCAAACTGGGGTTTTTAGAGGCTCCCTCCACCATGAATTTGCCCAAACTGGGCTGTTTAGAGGCTCCCTCCACCATGAATTTGCCCAAACTGGGCTGTTTAGAGGCTCCCTCCACCATGAATTTGCCCAAACTGGGCTGTTTAGAGGCTCCCTCCACCATGAATTGGTCCAAACTGGGGTTTTTAGAGGCTCCCTCCACCATGAATTGGTCCAAACTGGGGGGTTTTAGAGGCTCCCTCCACCATGAATTTGCCCAAACTGGGCTGTTTAGAGGCTCCCTCCACCATGAATTGGTCCAAACTGGGGTTTTTAGAGGCTCCCTCCACCATGAATTGGTCCAAACTGGGGTTTTTAGAGGCTCCCTCCACCATGAATTGGTCCAAACTGGGGTTTTTAGAGGCTCCCTCCACCATGAATTTGCCCAAACTGAGCTGTTTAGAGGCTCCCTCCACCATGAATTGGTCCAAACTGGGCTGTTTAGAGGCTCCCTCCACCATGAATTGGTCCAAACTGGGGTTTTTTAGAGGCTCCCTCCACCATGAATTTGCCCAAACTGGGCTGTTTAGAGGCTCCCTCCACCATGAATTGGTCCAAACTGGGGTTTTTAGAGGCTCCCTCCACCATGAATTGGTCCAAACTGGGTTTTTTAGAGGCTCCCTCCACCATGAATTGGTCCAAACTGGGGTTTTTAGAGGCTCCCTCCACCATGAATTGGTCCAAACTGGGGTTTTTAGAGGCTCCCTCCACCATGAATTTGCCCAAACTCTGCTGGTTAGAGGCTCAATCCACCCTGATTTTCAAAACAAATGTTGGTGCCAACCTCAACTTACTACAAGGGCCAAATTCACTGCTGGTGACAAGCTCTCCTCACTGCAAGTGCCAAATACACATGTTTCAAGGTGTTTTCCTACTGTCAGAGAGGTGGTATTGAGTGTGTAAAGTGTGTAGTTGTTAGGCTGTGATGTTGGGGTAATAGAGGGTCTTTGGTGTGTTAGATGCCCCCAGACATGCTTCCCATGCTGTCCCAGTGTCATTCCAGAGGTGTTGGCATCATTTCCTGGGTTGTCTTAGTGGACTTGGTGACCCTCCAGACACGGATTTGGGTTTCCCCCTTAACGAGTATCTGTTCCCCATAGACTATAATGGGGTTCGAAACCCGTTCGAACACACGAACATTGAGCGGCTGTTCGAATCGAATTTCGAACCTCGAACATTTTAGTGTTCGCTCATCTCTACTTATTTCAGCCTTGCACCAGCAGAGTTTTTTGCCCTTTGGGTGAGTTGAGCCTTGCACCAGCAGAGTGTTAGCCCCTTTAAAATTGTTAGCCCCTAAAACGGTGGTTCCAGAACCATCACTCTCATTGTGTGGGACTGATGAAGTGGATTGGACTGAGGACCCAGACATTGACCTTGATTTTGATTGGGAAATTGATAACATTTTGGCATCAAGTCCTGGGGGTAACTTTTATTTAGAGGCCAGCAAAGGTGGAGAATTGGCTGCAACCACTACTACCGGTAATGGTCCTCTAATATCGGACTCTACATTACCTCTACAGGCTTCTGATCAGGTGTTAATAGTCCAAACAACATGCTCCAGTACTTTAGATGTAGAACAGAAACCACTTTCCCTTCAAAGTTCCACTTGACCACCGACGCGTGGACAAGTGCATGCGGCCAGGGACGCAACATCTCAATCACGACACACTGGCTGACTGTAGTTGAGGCTGGGACCGGGTCGCAAACTGTGGCGACCTGCCTTGTCTCCCCGCCAAATATTCCTGGTAGGAGTGCTGAAACACCACCCTCCTCCTCCGCCGCTAAATCAACCCCAGCTACGAGCTAGAAATGCTGCAACACTGGCATGGGGAGACGTCAGCAGGCCGTGCTGAAGCTCATCAGCTTGGGGGAAAGACAGCACACTGCCTCCGAGGTGAGGGATGCCATCCTGGATGATATGGCAACTTGGTTTTCGCCGCTGCTCCTGGGCCCAGGCATTTTTTCATGTGCGATAATGGCCGGAACCTGGTAGCGGCTCTGGAGCTTGCCAGCCTCCAACACAGTCTATGCCTGGCCCACGTTTTCAACTTATTTGTGCAACTGTTTTTAAAAACGTACCCCAATTTACACGAGCTACTGGCTAAAGTGCAGCACTTGTGCGCCGACTTTGGCAAGTCTACAGTAGCTGCTGCTAGCCTCAATACACTCAATACAGCAATGCCTACATCTGCCTGAAGCACCAGCTGTTGTGCGAGGTCACCACACGCTGAAACCCTAGATACCATATGTTGAGCAAGGTGTGTGAGTAGCAGAGAGCTTTGATGGAGTTCCATCTCCAAAACCCAAGGGTTCATCAAAGTCAGCTCCCTCAGGATCTATTTTTGGGTCCTTTTACTGTCTCTCCCTCTGTTGAACCACTTCCCAAATCCCAGGAGCTACCAGACGACTGTGTCCTGATGCCCAAATACTGGAGCATCCGCCATTTCCTGCCAATTTTGTGGTTGTGGACCCACAACCGGCGTTTCTCAGCCTCAGTGATGATGATGATGAGACACTGTTGCCATCAGAACAAGCTGTTGTTATGTGCAGTTTGCAGTAGGAGGAGAGTGAGCAATTGCAAGAGGAGTTGGTGGACGACGAGGCCACCGACCCAACATGGACAGGGGTGATGTATAGCGGGGAAAGCAGTGTAGATGTGGAGGCAAGTGCAGCAGCAGAAAAGGTGGCTAGAGGCATGTCCAGAGGCAGCAAGGCCAAAGATTTTCTGTGTACTAGCCACTCGCGTAAAACTCGCCCATGTTGGCAGACTTATTCCTCCAACAGGCTAACAACTGCCATCCGGTCCACACCCACCAGGGGCACACTCTCCAAGGTCTGTGACACATTAATGGCACCCTCTGGCCAAACTACCGCCACTGAGGGGCCTAGCGTCACCAGGAGGGACAAGTATAGGCGCATGTTGTGGTAGTACCTGGAGTACAGCCCTGTCCTCTCCGATCTCTCTGAACCCTACACTTAGTGGGTCTACAAGTTGGATTTGTGGCTGGAACTTGTGCTATATGCCTTGGAGGTCCTTTCCTGCCCTGCCGCCAGCGTGCTATCGGAAAGGGTCTTCAGCGCAGCTGGTGGCATCATCATGGATAAGCAGAGCCGGATGTCAGCTGACAGTGCTCACCGGCTGACTTTCATCAAAATGAACAGCCAATGGATAGACCCATCATTTACATGTCAGTTACATTACAAATTTAGTGAGGATTGCACACTTTGCAAGTCTAAACTGAGTAGGGGCTCTGAAAAGAGCAACCTTACCACCTCTTGCGTGCGCTGTCATTTGGAAGGCAAGCCCTTGGCTCAGTGGCAGAGAGCAAAAGCAGGACAATCGTCACCCAGCATTGCTGACACTGCCTCTTCCACTGTTTACAGTGCTCGTGCTGCAGTCCAGACCACCAGCCTGGACACCGCCACATCTGTCTCTGACACTTTGGGGAAAGCCTCTCTGAAAGCCTACTCCTGCGCTGCAACCTCGACCACACTTGCGACCTGTAAGTGCTTCAGCACTGGGGTGTGGAGACGTCAGCAGTTCGTGCTGAAGCTCATCAGCTTGGCCGACAGAAAAAACACTTCCCCCGAAGTTAGGGATGCCATCCTCGATGTGACGGCAAAAGGTTTTTCCCTGCTGCACCTGGGCCCAGGCATGTTGGCCTATGTGATAATGGCCGGAACTTGGTATCAGATCTGGAGCTTGCCAGACTCAAACATGGTCCACACATGGCCCATGTTTTCAACTTGTTGGTGCAAAGGTTCTTTGAAACCTACACCATTGTGCCTGATATACTGATGAAAGTGCAGCCATTTTCGTAAGTGAAAAGTAGCCTATGCTAGGCTGAAAACATTCAGAGCACACTCCTGTCATCTTCGTACCATTGGCTGGCGGAGGAAGACGAGGGGGATGAAGTGGCATTTCATGTCACTGTCCCACACGAGGCTTGAGGGGAAGTTCAGTGCATCCCATTGCTTCAGCACGGATGGTGTGAAGGGGAGTGGAAAATAGAGGAAATGGAGAGTGACTCTTGAGGGCAGCGAAGTCATGCCAAGTAACACACTGCCATACATGGCTGACTTCATGTTGTGTTGCTTTTCAAGAGACAAAGGCATAGTTCACATCATGGATGGCAAACAATACTGGATTGAACAAAAATTGGATTAAGCTTATATAGCCTGACTGAATTGCTGTGTATCCCACTTAGCTTTTGGGGGGTACAGCATTATAAAAAGGATTGAGCTTATATAGCGTGACAGAATTGCTGTGTATCACAATTAGCTTTTGGGGGGGGGAGACCCTTAAAAACTTGATTGGCCTTATTTAGCCTGTCTATATTGCTGTGTATCACACTTAGCTTTTGGGGGGTAGACCCTTAACAACTTGATTGACCTTATTTAGCCTGTCTGAATTGCTGTGTATCACACTTAGCTTTTGGTAGGTACAGCAATTAAAAACTGGATTCAGCGTATATAGCCTGACTGAATTGCTGTGTATCCCACTTAGCTCTGGAGGGTACAACATTAAAAACTGGTTTGAGCATACATGAACTGACTGAATTGCTGTGTATCATACTTAGCTTTGGGGGGTACAGCATTAAAAAACTGGATTGAGTGTATATAGCCTGACTGAATTGTTGTGTATCCCACTTAGCTTTGGGGGTACAGCATTAAAAATTGGTTTGAGCAGATATAACAGCACCCAGCTTACTGCATAGATACAGGAACAGAAGCAGGCTTACTACACAAATATGGTACCAGAACCAAGCTTACTGTGTAGATATGGTACAAGAACCAAGCTTAATACACATATATGGTACCAGAACCAAGCTTACTATACAGATATGGTACCATAACCAAGCTTACTACACATAAATGGCACCAGAACCAAGCCTACTGTGTAGATATGGTACCAGAAACAAGCTTACTACACAGATATGGTACCAGAAGCAAGCTTACTACACAAATATGGCACCAGAACCAAGCTTACTGTGTAGATATGGTACCAGAAGCAAGCTTACTACACAGATATGGTACCAGAACCAAGCTTACTACATATATATGACACAAGAACCAAGCCTACTGTGTAGATATGGTACCAGAAGCAAGCTTACTACACAGATATGGTACCAGAACCAAGCTTACTACACATATATGACACCAGAACCAAGCCTACTGTGTAGATATGGTACCAGAAGCAAGCTTACTACACAGATATGGTACCAGAACCAAGCTTACTACACATATATGACACCAGAACCAAGTTTACTGTGTAGATATGGTACCAGAACCAAGCTTACTACACAGATATGGTACCAGAAACAAGCTTACAGAATATAAAGGATAAGTAAAGTCGTACTGTGTAGTACCCATATATACAGGTTTTACCAGGTGATACAGATACAAAGTTATCTAAGCAAACCTTTGATACTGATGTTACGAAATTGGTTGATGAAATAAAATGTTTTTGTGATATCTCCTTGACTGAGAAGGTTCTTCAGTGCATGTCCAAATAGTATAACTGCATCCAAGTATCCAGCAGCATATTCATCTTTTAGCTGAAATATATTGATAACCACAGCATTTACTAATACTATATACTTTAACCTCACACATACACTGTATGTATAATTAATACATGGCATCTGAAGCTCATATTGTTGAACTGGGATAAGCATATCAGTCATTTCAGAAAACATAGCATTTTATGTAACATATGGATTTTTACTTTATTATTAGTATTAGCACAGCATCCGTTTCTGTGATTTCTAACAAGCCCACTTTCAGCTGTTAGTTCTGGGGGCACAGTGGTTGGCACAATCATTTTTGGGGGTAATATGTGGACATTTATATGCACTATGGAGAAATTCTGATTGGTATATTTATAATAAACACAATATGAACACATTTATTGTGAGAAAATCTGCTTAGCGTGATTATACTCTGTGGGCTCCATTACTGATTGAGGCAATATTTACTGACCATTATTTACTGTCACATTTACAAAATCTGCTTGGTAGAGTTATTGTTGACAATAATATTGTCAGGATACTATCAAATTTCACCATTATTGGTTGGGACAGTGTGGGGGAATTTAGCAACACATTTTAAAATGATACGTTTAAACATCTATGTATCAGTCATGTAAATAGTCTGTGACTTACTAGTTCAATTGTGTCAGAATCATTAGTTACTGCACTAAAATCTGACCGGGGCAAGGTTAGTACCAGTACATTCTTCATATGTGGCGGAGAGGTGTCGTCCTCAAAGTAGTCAGTGCTGTGCAAAAGAAAGTGTCAGTGAATACATTTCTTAATATAACAGCTACTTTAGTTATAGCTTATGCTGTATCAGAGGATGCAATATTCCAGAATACAAAGCCTAAAAGCCAGTTATTCTGAAAATAATTGAAAACATAAATAAATGTAAATTAAGTATGGTCCTAGTTGGATGCAAACTAACAGGCACATACTTACCACCTTGCACAGAACCAGGCCTTGGTAGCCTAGTGTTTTAGGACAGTCCAGCAAAAATCAGAACTGTTGGCAAGAGTGCAGTTTTACAATAAAATAAGCCCTTTCTTCTGCTTTGCTGTGTTTAGGGATTGACTGGCTATATACTTTACAGAAATTATTCCTGCTAGACTGCTCCATTTGATAAAACATGGGGTCATCTGGCCTGCTTTCTCACCTTCATGTATATATATTGCTAATGATATATTCTTTTTCCACTGTATCGTCTGTGAAAAGTTCAGCCAAGATTTTGGGCTCTTATCAGAGGTCAGTGAGCCAGTAAGGAGTCAGATCATTGAGGTGCATAGAAGATAAGCAGTTCAACCATAAATCATAAGCACTTTGTGTTCTATGTCCAGGGGCCCCCACTGACCTCCTGCAGAAATAGTAGCCCTCCCTGATCTGGGAATGGGACACAGCACCTCCATACCTTATACAACTGCTTTTAGGCACCTCGGGGTGTTCCACTTCAAGATCTGGTCTTTGGACACTTTGGTGAGATGTAGGACACAAGGAACTTGATGGTGTGAATTACATTATATTGGATATGTATATCATATCTTAAAGAATAAGTGGGGGTTTTTTTAGTTTACTGTGATGTTTCTAACATCCCTTTCGCTGTGATGTCTACTGAACACAGCATCCCCGTGTGTGATGAACCCTTAAGTAGACTTGCATAGACTAATGGGGAATGGCGCCATATACAGATTTGAGTGTCACTTCAATATTTACATACATTGACAGGAGGATGGTGATATTTCACACAATGTGATTATGTAAAGTATGGGAAATATTATTCATTGCTTTTTCATGGATTTTTATCATGCGTTAGTGAACACTAGAGATACATCTGTAACTTTCTGTAAATTTCAGAAGGCTCAAAGTTTAATGGTTAAAGCACAAAACTCCAGACTCTTTATACAGGAACATAGGATTATGGTTAAAGTCTATCTTGTCTTAGCCCAATATAGTTCATGGTTGAAGGCAATTTATCCAAAGTACCCCCTTACCTATAAACTCTTCCCCCGTGTCCTCTGCCAGTTTACCCTACCTGCACATGAGGCCACTTTTAGAATTTTTCCAGGGTCTCTTTAAGATTCTAATCTGCCCTTTACTGTAACTCTTGCCATCTTGCTTTATACCATATTTTACTACATACACATTATATGAGATCAGTTTTTATCATTGTTCAGGGAGAACTAGAAAAATAAGTGACCTAAAAATGTAAATACAATTGAGAATATTTACTAAGCTTCTTTACATTCCATATCAGTGAAGACTTACTTGTAAATATCCATAAGAATGATGACCATTTCGTCAGGAATTTTTACGAGGTTTATTAATTCCTCAACATCAGCAGGTGAGCCACACATTATTAGAACTATAGTGGGAAAAATAGATAAAAATTGCATTTATTTAAGAAATCTTTTTGGTACTCTTAGGAGGCCCCAGCCTGATCCATTATATGTAGCTTTCCTGTACTTTTCATATGAAGCCCCATAGCAACAGTATAAGTGCAGCCCAGCAGTTAAAAAGGACTTTTCATGTCCTCCTGCAGATGTGGTTTTATATACCGCACTAAATTCAGCGCATTGTCAGCTTTCCTGTTCTGTGCCCTGGGGCTGGAGATATCGGTGCCGTTAGTTTTAGCACCGATCGCTGCCCACCGTCACAAGGGCGTCCCTGACAGTCTAGCTGGGCTGTGGGGAATGACATCCCTGACAGTACTCATCCATAGCCTTATAGTGCCAGAGGTGGCGTTCCTTACTGCCCAGCCATGATGCTGAGCTCTCCCGGTACAGGGCTATCGATGAGTACTGTCAGGGGGGCATTGCTCACAACCCAGTTAGACTGTCAGGAACATCCTTCTGATGGTGGGCAGAGATCAATGCCAAAACTAACAGCACTGATATCTCCAGCCCCAGGGCACAGAATGGGAAAGCCATCAGTGCGCTGAATTGACATTACAATTACAGTTATGTTTGCTATGTTGTAGTATGCTATGTATATGTTTGATGTTATTTTTTACTGTGAGATGATGCACAAGCAATATATAATACCAGATAGGTATGCTTTAGCATGCATATTGCCATAAAGTTACTGCACACTAACAAGTATAGGTTGCTGGTAGTGAATGTTTTAGCTAGATATTGTTAATTTAATTGTATATACTATGTTGCATGGTACTATAGGACTCTAGGACTAGTGTAATTGTTATAAGATAGAATTGGTAACATCATTACCATCACCACATACCATATGCGGTGCACATAGCGGCCTGTCTGCTACTTCTATACCGAATTTCCTCCGGAATTAATGAAGCATTCTATTCACATTAGCGTTCCGCATGAGGACCCACACTAACGGAATACCAACGCAAATGCAAGCGCTGTGCAGTTAAGCACACGGACCCCATAGACTATAATGGGGTCCGTGTGCTTGCCGCGCACTGCCTGCACGAAAAACGCTGCTGTTTTCTGTATAGGTACAATAAAGGCAGAAAGTGCACAGAGGAAAACTCTGAAGACTCAGTGAAAAATGCTGCAGAGAAAAAGCGCAATGCTGCAGTGTTTTTGGCCGCAGCTCGCTGCTGATGTGGCTAACTGACACAGAACTGTCAGCAAGGTATGCTCAGACCTATATACACTATACTATATACACTAGTAACTGCAAGATTAGGTTCAAGTTGATCTACCCTGCAGCACAATGAGTGTTCCATCCAACCTCGGATATTCACAAATGCAGTCCATAAACCCAACCATTCCCATGCCAGCTTAAAATCTTATTGGCAGTACACAGGATTGACACTGAGAGGTATAAAGAAAAAGGGACTACGAGCTTTTTTTGCAAAAGGAAAACCTTTACCACAACACATCTTAGTAGATAGTTAATACCATAAAACGTTTTCATTGTACAGGTTGGTACCACATGGAAAACTTGATGGGAACACTAGCGTGGCTGAAAGTATGTCAGGACACCCAATGCACTGGAAGATAAGTCTTGCTTGACTAAAACTACAGGGAAGGCGTCAGCAGTATGTAATTGGGAGAAGTAAGCAAAACAAAACTAACAAAATTGGACGCAGTCATATCCTCTTTACCAACGTTTCAAAATCTAATAAAATGTTTTTCTAATATTTTCTAATTAAAAACAAAAAAACTAAAAGCAGTATGGGAGCAAAAGGTTTCTTATTCTTTTAAGTTGGACTTTGGAAAGCGGTAGTGACAAAAGTACAATTTAGGGGATATCTAAAATGTGAAAACTATGTTCAGTTTTATAATTTAATTACGTTTTGTAAAATGTAACTAAATACCATTGCTTTTCCGGTTTGGGCTTGTTAGAATTTTTTCCACGTTATCTTTCTTCAAGACTTCTCTAATGCTAAGTGCTTTGGAGAAATGGGACACCGTTAGCTCCAAAGCATTAACGTACCTGCAATGAAGTTATAGGACACACAGTAAAATATTAATTTTTTACAAAAATAACAATAGCACATATAAGTTTGCATAATCATTATCATGGTAGCGCACTAAACTAGAATTTCTTTTTTTTAATTAGAAAAACTCTTCCTCTTCAATAAAGATACAACAACATTTAGGCCGAGGCCCCACTTGTTGTAAATGTGAGGGTCAGTTCACACGTAGTTTGAACTCAATGAAATCAATGGGAGCCGCTCAGGAGTTTTTTCTGGGAGCTGTTTCTTCCGGCTCCCAGAAAAAAGAAGTGAGGTGCTCATTCTTCAGGCCAAGTCGCCTCGTGATTCGGCCTGAAGACACTCCCTCCTCCAGACTAGGCCCATTCATTGGGCCTAATCTGAAGTGGAGTGTGCGGCTGGATGCCGGTGCAGTGCACCTGCTTTTGGTCTGGAACCTGTTCCGGTCCAAAAATCCTGGTGTGAACTTAGGGTTATGGTTTGGCCTTGTAGGTTTTCTAGTAAATCCCATCCACTCATTGCAGAGAAATACATGCAGCTTTCAAAACCTTGATTGGTTTGGAAATCACAGGATGTCAATATACTTTTAATGAAAATGACAGTAGGGACATCTCGGCAGAATTATCACAGAAAACTGGTGTGAGTTATACCTGAATTCTACAGGTACAGAAGTTTCCTTTGTAGACTTTCTGCTTCCATTATACCTATAGGGAAACCACCATGTAGGTTTTTTCTGTCCGCTTGAAAAGTCGTACATCTTTGGGGACGGACAGTTAACGACACCCACAGACAGTAAAAGAACGCACCCGATGTCCATTTAAATCAATGCAAAATGTCATGGACACAGCTAGTGTCCGCTGCTAATGTCCGCACAAGATTTTGAACGGACCTTAGCAGCGGACACTAGCTGTCGGACACCGACGGTAGTGTGAACGCTCCCTAACCCAGAAAAAAGATGGTTGCATTAATATGAAACAGCTTGCTACATTCACCAGTAGGGGTCAGTGTAAGACTAGACTATTAACCTTACATCTTTAAACTAAAACTAGATATATTGTTTGGCTCATTGCTGCTCAAAATTCAGCCCTTCAAAACTTGGTTTTTGTTCTGACCTGCTAGTTGGTTTTAGTGGCTTCCTTACGGGGAATTTTATTTAGGGATCACTCTTCAGTAATCTAAACGTATGTTGGAGGCTGAAAAAATCTGCTTCAGGAATTAGGAAACTTTTTTATGTGTTTTTTTTTCACGTTTGTTTTGTCACTGTATTTTTCATGGATTTTTTATGCCTTTTTTTATTTTTTTATCCAGCACATTGTATAGACCTGAAAACTTCACTTTAAAAAAATGCTAGGATTTTCTGATGTGTTCTTTTTCAAAGAATACATCAAAAACCACATTTAAAAAATTGCATTCCTTTATTCATTGATTTCAATGGGTTTTTCAAAGCGGAATTTACCTGAAGATATGTCTTGTTGCTTTTTTCCCTCTAGGTGAAAAAATACGCTAGAGGAAAAAATCTGCTACTGACTCCCATTGAAATTAATAGGAGGCGTTTTTTGAGGCAGATGTTAAGGCAGTTTCCGCTTCAAAATCAGCCTGCAAAAGATCCTGTATGAATATACCCTTATTAATACAGATAAGATTGCCTAGGGCGGCAATCCCAAGTGGGAGATCATTGGGAATCCGGGGCACTGGACATCCCCAAAGAAGCACCATGCAAATAGCATAGAAGAGAGCCTCTTATCTGTGCAGAGGACATGACAATGACCCTGTGCAATGATGCCAGCATGCCACCTGTGCCACGTTGATTTCCCAGACGCAAGAGGTTTTTTTCTACCCTAATCATCGGTGTGGGAACAGGATCAGAATACTGTGCTTTTTTTTTTAAATTTACTCTGTGGACTTTCTGTGAAAAGCACTTTGGGAAAAACCGCAATGCGTTTCCGCAGCGGTTTTTCTTGCAGTGCTTTTTTGGCTGCGGACAACTACGTGGGGCATTAGCCTGAAAGTGATTCTTTTTTTATGAGTCGAGTTGTAGTCTTTATTAGTAACATTTATTCCTTTTTTTTTTTTTTTTTTGTATTTTTTTTAAATGATATGGATAAATAGTGCATTATTTTATAGTTCAGACATTTACAGACATAGCAATGCAATTATTCTCTTTTTTATATGATAAATTGGAAAAGATAGCTTAGGTTATTCCTATAATATAATATATAATATAATGTATAATATAATATTCATATAATATAATATAATTATTCATTTTCTTGGGTAACTATAACATAGTTTCTGTTATTCTCACTGATATATACAAGCGGTTACAACATTTTTGTGCTTACCAGTAGCAGGATTCTGTGTTATTATCCTTTTTATATATGTAAACAGAATTCCACTGCGGCTTTACTGCATTCGTAAATTTCCAAAACTCGTAAAAAAAATATGTTATTTTTCTGGCCGGCATTAAAATGCGTGTGAGAAATTCCTTATAGTCACAAGACAGGCCAAAGCTTCCAGCGGAAATCACCGGGACAGTAGCTATAAGTTTTAACCTGTTAAGTGAACAAATTAAAGAAATCAGATTAGATCTACAAATATTAAGTCTTTTACCCGCGACTTCGTCTGCGGTGTTTGGAGAACTGGGTGGAGACAGACGTGTGAAACTGTCAGAGCATTTGAGAAATCTTGCTATAGAAATCTTTGTATTTTTGGATTTTTTTTTTTTTTTTTAGGTCAGGTGGTAGATGGTAAACTTGAAATGTACATACTGTATTCGTGAGCGTGGATTTTCAAGTTAATATACTTCTATATACCACATTGTAGGATTTGTTATTTTCTGCCAAGACATGTAAGTTTTCAGGGCTGGATACGCGGGAGCAAGCGACATAAAGCTGACCATGAGAGAAGCACGGTGTGGCTAAATGTATTCCTGCCACTTTTAGTGTTTGTCCTTGGGACTTATTAATAGTCATTGTAAATGCCAACTTGAGTGGAAATTGGAGTCTTTTAAATTGAAATGGCAAATTAGTTGGTATAATTGGTATTCGGGGGATCAAGACGCTTTCACCTTTAGCTGCTCCTGTAAGTAAAGTGGCTTCAATGACATTTTTCCCCAGCTGTGTGACACGTAGCCTTGTGCCATTGCATAATCTGGGTGCATCAAGATTGCGCATGAGCAGAATTGGGACGCCAAGCTTTAGCTCGAGTGTATGGGAAGGCACGCCTGGTAATTCCAAGGTGTTAAGGAATTCGACAGGGTAATTTGTGCTTTCGTCAGTGGTCATGACTGTGTCTATTGATTTGTATACTTTTGAGTCACCGAGTAACTGTTGTAATATCTTGTGGTTAATTTTATTGACAGAGTCATGTTTCGGTGATAGCACTGCTCTTTCGCATACTGGGGAAAACGCAGTGGAACCGCTACCGTAACGTCGCGCTCCGCGTAAAAGTAAGCCTAAATGGAGTGCCGCATTACTGCGTGTGAATGGACCGGAATCTTGGTTGTATTACATTCTTCAATAAAAAAAAGGACCTATGGATTAAAAAGAATTAGCTTAAAAAACAGAGCTACGGTTTTCGGGAACATGTCCATTGGCGATGTCATGAGGAAGGGACATGTGGTGGAAAGGCGTAGCCGTGCTTTTTCAGTTGATTCTTTGAAGTGGATATGTGACTGGAAGCATTATACCGTGATGTATGAGAGTGAGTTCACACAGAGTAAACGCGCCACGCAATTCGGCGCGTGTACACCACGCTTTTTTACGGTGCGCATATGCGCCGCTTTAACGCCACGTAGACGGCGTATACGCGCACCGTTAAAAAAACGCGGCAGACACGCTCCGTAAGCACAGCAAATTGCGTGGCGCGTTGACTACTTGTGAACTCACCGTGAGAGTGTTTTTTACTTGTTTATGTGGTGTAGTGGCGTATTTTATTTATAAGAAGTGTTTTGTATGACTTTTTGTTTTAGTGCACTTTTGGGGTTTGAATTTACTTGTGTATGTATTGTAGTGGCTTATTTTATTTATAAGAAGTGTTTTGTGTGACTTTTAGTTTTACTGTACTGTTTGGGTTTGAACCTGCAATCATGTGATTGCAAGTCCCATAGACGGCAATCCAAGTGTATTGCCGTGTATGGGATATAGAGTGTGTTTGCACTGCGGGAGCCTTCAGCAGGCTCCCGGCTGGGCGCGGAACAGGTTGGCTCCTGCGAGTTCGCAGACAGGAGCCGGTCTGCAACGTAGAAGGTATGGGGGGGGGGGGGTCCGGGAGGGGGGGGGGGTTAACTGTTCATGCCTGCAGTCAAACAGCATTTTGATTGCAGGCATGTTACTATTGAAGGTATGGGGGGGGGGGTTAAAGAGGACCTTTCACCATTTTGCCCACAGGCAGTTCTATATACTGCCGGAAAGCTGACAGTGCGCTGAGTTCAGCACACTGTCGGCTTTCCCGATGTGGACCCGGTGTGAAGAGCTTACGGTCCGGTACCGTAGCTCTTCTATGGTCAGAAGGGCGTTTCTGACAGTTAGTCAGAGACGTCCTTCTTCACAGCACAGCCAATCGCGCTGTGCTGTGAGAGCCGGGAGGAACTCCCCCCTCCATCTGCTCGCAGTACTCGTCCATAGACGAGCATTATCAGGGAGGGAGGGGGCGTTCCTCCCTGCTCTCACAGCACAGCGCGATTGGCTGTGCTGTGAAGAAGGACGTCTCTGGCTAACTGTCAGAAACGCCCTTCTGACCATAGAAGAGCTACGGTACCGGGACCGTAAGCTCTTCACACCGGGCCCACATCGGGAAAGCCGATAGTGCGCTGAACTCAGCGCACTGTCAGCTTTCCGGCAGTATATAGAACTGCCTGTGGGCAAAATGGTGAAAGGTCCTCTTTAAGTGTGCATGCCTGCAATCAAAGTACATTTTGATTGCAGGCATGAGGTATACCCGGCAAGCAAAGGAGATTATATGTGTCTTACTATCGCGGCTGGTGTTAGGGCAGCCGCGATGGTAAGATGTGAATGAGCGTGCTCGGAGGCGGGAATATGCTGGCGGCTGGAAGCGAAACAGGTCGGCAGGCAGGAGCCAGCCTGCAAATGAAAGGGTGGGTGGGTTAATGGCGGCCATGAGCAGCGGGGCTCTGTGTGTGGTGGAGACCCGGTTGCTATGGTCACCACAGGTTAGGAATGCAGGAAAGTGGCCGCCGTGAGGTGGAGTGTGGCGGGGGATGTGGTGGTGGGCCGTGATGGTTGAGATGGTTGCCCCGTACGCCGTGGGGCATTGTGGAAGAGCTTGTGAGGTCTTTTTTTTTTATTTTTGAGGGGGGGAAGTGGTGTTGTAGGCCGGAGGTGATGTGATGTGCCAGATGGCCGGGCGACTGTGGTGAAGGACAGAGGAGGAAGAGCAGGGCAGCTTATGTGTGTGCTGCGAACTTACCGGTGAGTTTGCAGACAGTGAAGGAAAGTTGCCGGGTCGGGGCTGAGTGGCGGTGCGGGCCAGACTGTGTGTGCGCTCTGCGGTCTGATGTGTGCCGTGTGGGCCAGACTGTGTGAGGGCTCTGCGCGGGAACTGTGCGTGTGGCGTCATCAGTGAATCAGTGAAGTGCAGTTGGTGTGAGTGGCCAAGCGGTGGCGCGCAGCTGATAAGAGAAGATGGCGGTGGCACGCGGCTGATGAGAGAAGATGGCGGTGGCAGAGCGGGACCTTTGTTTTTGGGGTTATGTGAGTGTGTAAGGTGTGGAAATACATACAAGTAAATGTGATGGAGTGGGGTTAGGGCTACCGTAGAGGCAACAATATGGAGTGTGGAGGTATTATGGGGCCGGAAATGCAAGGAAGTGTGTGTGTGGGGCTAGGAGTCCTACTTTTGGGACTGTCCTGCTAAGGAGCCATGTTGTTTAGCGGCACGAAAAGTAGCCTAGGTTTCAATCGCAAGGAATAACTATGTTTCTGGAAAATTTTAGGGAAATCCGTCCAGCCGTTTTAGCGTGATTGAGGAACAAACATCCAAACACACAAACTTATATTAGTAGGATTTTTCCAGGCACTATGGTATAACATCATTTGATGTATAGAATGCTGATTGCAAATCAGACAAAGGATTTACTTCCCAATTGTCAGGTAAATCACACCCACCATCCTACTCGGCTCAAATACACTAGAAAGACAAAAGATTTTGGTCCTTAATTCTTTCACTGCCAAGGATCTCTGCAAATTTTGCACCTCCAGCAGCCAGAGCAATTTCCACAGTTTTGAGATGGAAAAATCAAACCTAAATTGCAACATTAAAAAAAGCATCCAGCCCCCCCCCCCCCATACCTATATATTTTCTTAAGGTAGACACCTACAGCATTGTCTCAATGCCACTTGGTACTGTATATGAACAGGCACCTTCATACAATTTTGATTTAAAATGAATATTTTATGAAATAATGCAAATAAATGTACATTAATTGTTAAAGCGGAAACCAAACAATACATTATATTCACCAAACCTCCTAAAAATAAGAGTTCAACATGTGCAGAGTTCATACATATCACTATGGCCTACATCCACATGCACGTGTCTTCAGAAAACCACCAGAAATGGAAGGAACAAAAATCTGCTTTGAAGCTGGAAATGTTAAATCATCTTATAAAATGTAGGGATTAAACACAGTGAAAAGTAAGTGAACCCTTAAGCCCTATATATTTTTTGAAAGTAGACAACCTGAAGATTACAGGTTATTATAAAAATATTTTTCCCGTACGGTAAACGCTGTAGCGGGAAAAAAAGTCAAAAGTGTCAAACTGCTGTTTTTTTTCACTGTTTTGCCTCTGATAAAAATTTGAATAAAAAGTGATCAAAGTAATAACAATTCCCCAAAATGGAATAACTAGAAAGTACATCACGTCCCACAAAAAAAGACACCTATGCATCCCCATAAATGGAAGTATTAAAAAGTTACAGGTGTCAGAATATGGCGACTTTTAGAAAAAAAAATTTTGGCACAGTTTTGGATTTTTGTTAAGGGATTAAAATGTAAATAAATCAATGTAAAATAGGTATCCCCAGAATTGTGCCAAAACATAGAATACAGGTGACATGTCATTTTGGCTGCACAGTGAATGCCGTAAAAATGAAGCCCATAAGAAAATCGCACAAGTGCACTTTTTCTTCAAATCCACCCAATTCAGAATTTTTTTCCAGCTTCCCAGTAGATTGTACAGAATAATTAATGGTGGCATTGTGAAGAACAATTTGTCCCACAAACATTAAGACCTCATATGGCTCTGAGAGTAGAGAAATAAAGAAGTTATGAGGTTTGGAAGGGAGGGGGGGAGTCAAAAACAAAAAACGAAAATCAAAAAATGCTATCAGTGGGAAGGGGTTAAAGGTGTTTTCCCCATCCAGTGTGTCAGCACTTTTCCTGGAGCAGATCAGATAATATGCAAATGGATGTATACAATGGACTGAGGGTTAGCTGTGTGTTTACATAGAGAGATAACAGACCAGGCTTTATCAGCCTGCTGCCAAGAGCAGTGTAATATAGTATGTGAACATAAATTCATAACGTCATGAGGCCATGTCATTTACCAGGTTAAAAAGTAGCCTACGTGTTAATCAAGGTTACAAACTATCTATGTGCCAGATTTTATTCAAATCTGTTCAGCCGTTTTTGCCTGATTGAGTAACAAACATACAAACACATAAACATACAAACACACAAACTTTCACATTTACAATATTAGTAGGATTGTCACAAATTGTAGGCTCTTGAGGCTAGGGCCCTCAATTCTGCTGTGCCTGTTGGTCACTATTAGTAGTGTACTTGTTTTGTGTACTGTATGTAAACCCGATAATGTACAGAATTCTGGAAATAATAAAATATTATGCACCACAGAATTAATATAATAATGTCCAGTACCATGGAATTAATGATGCTGTAGAAATAATAATAATATTATAACCTGGTTGTAAAACTACAACTCCCAGCATGCATACTTGCTCTCATGTTCTTGGAACTTCAACAGAAGTGAATGGAGTATGTTGGGAGTTAATAGGTTAATAATACATTGCTGAGAGGGCAACACTGACAGATAAAGGAATGACATGGAAAGAAAATTCACTAACATTCCATGCGTTTTGTAGTAATGCTAAAAGTAAAGCTCAATAAAAAAAAACAACATATTGTGGCTTTTATTTCTATTTTACTAGCATAGGGAATTTCAGGGAGACTCTCTGGTTTACATGTCTCCTGTCTCCTGACATAGCGACCTATATACACATTTCCTTCCTTGTTCCTGACATTTGTTCAATATCATCACCTTAACCACATTCATTATAACTCAGTTTTCCACTCCTGACATTTATTTCTAGTTCACATTCGCTCTCTTCACTTAGTTAGAAGCACAACTGTATTTTCAAGAATGTGACATGTCAGAATAATACTAGAGACAGTGATTTATTTCAGCTTTTATTTCTTTCCAACATTCCCAGTGGCTCAAAATTTTATATATATACGTGGTTAGTATTACTGATGGCCTTTTATTATCTCCCTATTGACCAAGCCATTTTTTGCATTTTTCTGTCATAGTAGGAAATTTTAGTTTTTTTTACATTTTTATTTATTTACAGTCCTATGAAAAAGTTTGGGCACCCCTATTAATCTTAATCATTTTTAGTTCTAAATATTTTGGTGTTTGCAGCAGCCATTTCAGTTTGATATATCTAATAACTGATGGACACAGTAATATTTCAGGATTGAAATGAGGTTTATTGTACTAACAGAAGATGCGCAATATGCATTAAACCAAAATTTGACCGGTGCAAAAGTATGGGCACCTCAACAGAAAAGTGACATTAATATTTAGTACATCCTCCTTTTGCAAAGATAACAGCCTCTAGTTGCTTCCTGTAGCTTTTAATCAGTTCCTGGATCCTGGATGAAGGTATTTTGGACCATTTCTTTCTACAAAACAATTCAAGTTCAGTTAAGTTAGATGGTCGCCGAACATGGACAGCCCGCTCTCAAATGATCTGAAAACAAAGATTGTTCAACATAGTTGTTCAGGGGAAGGATACAAAACGTTGTCTCAGAGATTTAACCTGTCAGTTTCCACTGTGAGGAACATAGTAAGGAAATGGAAGACCACAGGGACAGTTCTTGTTAAGCCCAGAAGTGGCAGGCCAAGAAAAATATCAGAAAGGCAGAGAAGAAGAATGGTGAGAACAGTCAAGGACAATCCACAGACCACCTCCAAAGAGCTGCAGCATCATCTTGCTGCAGATGGTGTCACTGTGCATCAGTCAGCAATACAGCGCACTTTGCACAAGGAGAAGCTGTATGGGAGAGTGATGAGAAAGAAGCCGTTTCTGCACGTACGCCACAAATAGAGTTGCCTAAGGTATGCAAAAGCACATTTGGAGAAACCAACTTCATTTTGGAAACAAAGATTGAGTTGTTTGGTTATAAAAAAAAAGGCGTTATGCATGGCGTCCAAAAAGAAACAGCATTCCAAGAAAAACACTTGCTACCCACTGTAAAATTTGGTGGAGGTTCCATCATGCTTTGGGGCTGTATGGCCAATGCCGGCATCGGGAATCTTGTTAAAGTTGAGGGTCGCATGGATTCCACTCAGTATCAGCAGATTCTTGAGAATAATGTTCAAGAATCAGTGACGAAGTTGAAGTTACGCCGGGGATGGATATTTCAGCAAGACAATGATCCAAAACACTGCTCCAAATCAACTCAGGCATTCATGCAGAGGAACAATTACAATGTTCTGGAATGGCCATCCCAATCCCCAGACCTGAATATCATTGAACATCTGTGGGATGATTTGAAGCGGGCTGTCCATGCTCGGCAACCATCTAACTTAACTGAACTTGAATTGTTTGTCCAAAATACCTTTATCCAGGATCTAGGAACTGATTAAAAGCTACAGGAAGCAACTAGAGGCTGTTATCTTTGCAAAAGGAGGATCTACTAAATATTAATGTCACTTTTCTGTTGAGGTGCCCATACTTTTGCACCGGTCAAATTTTGGTTAAATGCATATTGCACATTTTCTGTTAGTACAATAAACCTCATTTCAATCCTGAAATGTTACTGTGTCCATCAGTTATTAGATATATCAAACTGAAATGGCTGCTGCAAACACCAAAATATTTAGAACTAAAAATGATTAAGATTAATAGGGGTGCCCAAACTTTTTCATAGGACTGTATTTATTTAGATTAGATTTTTCAGTCCCGGGCACTAAGAGCATTTGTGAGCTGTAGTAAAAACTATCCGATTACTAAGATGATAAAGGTTTTATAAAGTTATGTCTTCAACTGCATATCAATTATAATCTTTTGAGAAGTTGACAACCCTACGGTATAACTGCCTCGTAGAAGATACATATACTCTGACACATCCTGCTGGTAAATGTAAAATGCATTCAACATTGTTATGTAATTTAAGGTATTTACTTACGAGAGCATCTGGTAAGTGGCATATGAACATGTTGGACCAAGAATGGCACATCCCAGATCTTTTCTCTGCTGCAGAATGAAACAAGGAATATTAATGGGTACCCCACAATTTGTATAGGAGAAATTGTATATTTAGGAGAAAAAACTTACTAAGAGATACTTTAGTTTCTCTACCCCTTCACACCCGCTGGATACACATCCTTGTGTTAGATAGGGAGCTGTGGTATACACGTGGTATTCAACACTCACATTTCGTCCTGCACAGAACATACAACAGTGAACTATTATTTATTTTATCACTTCTAGATACCTATACAACGTATCACTGTTATTTGGATTCACACTGCGTTATTTTTGTAAAAATCCAATGAATATCTTGCTTGTGGAAACCAAGGCTGAAAGCCTGATGCTCTTCTGCCATAGTTTATGCCAGGTTGGCACACACTGATCATCCCCTCACCAAATGCATTTTTTGGAAAAACAGGTAAAGAAATAATCTCTTATTTCATATTATTAGTTTGCTGTTGGTTTGGAAATACTAATACAAAATTCTGAAAATTGCCTCGTGAAGGTGGCTCGTCTAGATGGCTAGTCCCATCTGTATACCTATAGGTATAAATCTGCCCAATATTTCAGCTTCATAGTGTGTTTGCAATTAGAGTATGGGTTAATAATGTGCCCAAATTTTGCTAATTTCTGGTGCTATTATATTGCACCTTCTTTTATATATATATGATGTGGCTTAGATCAAAAGGGTATAGTTTATAGGTACCACAATTTTTGCACCATTGGATAGGAGTATTTCTGAGGCAATGTGGATGTACTTATTTAAAAGAGTTGTGTATTAAAGAATATATAAGATTAAAGTGAATTGCATCCTGTTTTATCTAGGTTAGTTCAAATTCTGTGCTTACTAGCAATATATAGTATCATTGTAGAGATGGAGTTCTGTTATCTGATATGAGCTCAGAATTGCCTTATCTAACCATATGATGATACAATTTGGCATATGGATGTATTATTGAGTTAACAGTTAATATGGAATGAGCTTCTAAGCTCCCCCAGTTATGTAGAACCACTAACCCCAAAGCACTTTTCATGTCTATTGCCCACCAGTGGAATTGTATCTAAGGCTCTACCACCAGGACCCCTGCTGTACCGAGAAAAAGTGACTACAGGTAATAACAATGCCATATTGCTCACCCGTCATATGAATAGCACTACCTAAACCCATCTCTACACCCTATAGAGGATTTCCAGAAATGAGGCGCCACCATGAGACCGAACAGACACAGGCAGAGACAGGTGAGTATGCTTTAGACAATCTCTTTAAAGGGGCTGTCAGGGCCTAATTTATTTATGGCCATTTCACTGGTCCCTCATACTGTATGGGGAACAGTGCTGGGTTCATTATATTGTGTTGGAGCAGTGGTGAGGGCTAACATCCTGTAGGTGGTGGTGGTGGGGCATTAAATTGTTTGGGCATATTAAAGGGGTTGTCCAGGCTCAATTATTTTTATGACCTATCCTCTGGATAGGCCATAAATACCTGATCGCTAGGAGGCTGATATGCGGCCCCATCTACTGTACAGAGCCATTTCCAGAGCCCAGGGCCGGAAACAGAAAGCTCCATCCGCTGTATAGTAGCCTGGCACTTTCATTGTAATTAGTTCCTACTGACTTCAATATGTGCTGAGCGGCAGTGAAGGTACCCGGCTAATACACAGTGGACAGAGCTTTTTGCTTCTGGCTCCATTTTGTGTACAGAATGGGCACAGTAAGTGGCTCCGTACAGCTGATTGGTCTGACGGCTGGGTATTGGCCACCTACAGATCAGGTATTTATGGCCTATCCTGAGGATCAACCATAAAAAATTATGCCTGGATAACCCCTGTAATATACCCTCTAATGCCCCACACTTTAAAGAGGTGTATATATATATATATATATATATATATATATATATATATCTACACACACATATTTGCTTATAATTAGTTCAGGGAAGTGAAAAACAAAACAAAAATAAATAAAAACCTCACCTGTCCCCAGTGTTCTTCCAGCATGTTCTGGTCCTGCAATTCTGCTGGTAGTCACATGCAAGACTGGAACACGCTAGAAGACACTGGAGACAGGAGAGTATGCTTGTGTGCTAAAAAAAAAAATAATTAAAAACTGGCATACAAGCCATAAAAAAGTAATTATTTTGCACAAGTGAAAATTTTTGCTAAAAAATTAGCGACTTTTTGAGTTTTGCATTTTTATAATCAGTTAGTCATTTTTATCTTCATTTACTCCAGCTTTCTAGTATTAATCATGCCAGAAGTTTAGCCAGCAAGGATCTGATGTGGAGCTCTGTTTAGGCACATGGACCCCAGAGGATGCGACTAATTTATAACGATGCGTGTACATCATTATAAATTAGGCGCAAAAATCTGTCAGTGGAAACCATTGTACTTGATAAATCAGCCATGACTCCTGTCATGTGGATCACCATGTCGCCCTGTGACTCTTTCACTCATGTTAGTGAATGGAGTCGGAATGCAACCTGAGGGTCCCAATGCGACTCCATTCACTAAAGTGTGAATGAGTCCCAAGGTGACACAGCGATCTTTGGTTGCATAACGGAAGTTATAGTGTAGCCATAGCCTTATGCTATACTCCACACCTGTGGCAAGCGCTCCATCATACAGGTCCGCCACGGGACCCAAATGACGGAGAGGCGGACTGTGAAAATGGCAATTGCACATGGACACCAACATACCCCATTAACTATAATAAGGTCTACTGGGTGTCTGTCATTTTCAAACTGAAAGAGGCGGACAGAAAAGTACTCGTTGATTTCTGTGACTTAGGTATTGTTATGCTAGAGCCCTAGAGCAGGCACCAGCATAACAATACAGTGGGAAACTGTACAGTAGGGAATACAACTCTCAACATATCCAGAGCATCTGGAGCTGCTGGGGGTTGTAATTCTCAGAGGGGGTTAATGCAGTTGAAAGATTTGAGTGCAAAAGAGGGGGAAAAGCTGTTTTGTGTGTGTAACTGTGTAAATAGTAGTTACTTTCCCACTGCTGATCTGAGCTCCTCTGCTAAATCCTGCCACCACACATAGCATCAGGATATCAGTGATGCTAGCAGCAACAACCTGCAATTGGATTGGCTCCAGAGGCTGCCCTTCAGGATCCAAGCTACAGAGGGCGGGCCCACAAGAACGTAAGGACTGTCTCCTGCTGCTGCGCTACGCCAGCTGTTTCATGCAGCCTGATCCGGCCCCCGACCACTATTAGTCCTCATTTTGCCAATGCAAATGCATTAGTCAGGGGCCTGTTCAGGATGGTCAGGAGCCAGAATGGGATGGTCAGGGGCCAATTGGGCCCCTGAACATCCCAATTGGGCTCCTGGCCAATGTATTTGTATTGGAAAAATGTGGATTAAGAGTCAGGCTCGGGGCCCACTGGGAGAGTCACCAGATCCCTGGTGGGCCAGTCTGAGCCTGTTACTGTATTATATGTTTACTGAAAATATATGGCCCATTTTAGCACTTTCTTATTTTTTTGACCCCCTCACTCAATACTATGCTTTTGGCGCATTGTATTTTGATTTTTTAATATAATAAAGTTGCGCTGATTACTTTATTTTTGAGTTTTGTGTGAATGTTTGATGTTCCTGTTGTGTGCATGTGACAACACTTATTAACAACACATATTAAAGTTGTCACCTGTGGCATCTAAACTGTTTGTTAATTTATAACTATTGCGATTTGTGACTAATTTGGTTTATGACTGTTGTAAACCCACCACAACTTCTCCTTTCTCACTTCTCATATTTCCTGTCACATACCTGTGACATCAGATGGGTGATATTAAGACAAGTCATAAAAAAAGACAACAGAAAACAGTAAAATCCAGCACTGACTCCACTTGCTTATAGATTAAAATCCGTACTTTATTAGTAGAGTGTCATTCTCCAAATTAAAATTGTATTTGTGTGTATATATATATATATATATATATATATATATATAGTCCCAAGTGCAGATTCGGGTAGGGCTTAATCCTACGCGTTTCGAGGAGAGATCCTCTTAATCATGGCTTAATCTGCTGAGCGTTACATCGATCTATATATACAAGTTAAAACTGATGTTAACCCCTTAAGGACCAGGCCATTTTTTGGTTTCGCATTTTCGTTTTTCCCTCCTCACATTTCAAGAGCCATAACTTTTTCATTTTTCAGTTCACAGAGTCACATGGTGGCTTATTGTTTGCGGGACAAATTGTACTTTGTAATGGCACCATTCAATATGCTGTGCAATGTACTGGGAAGCTGGAAAAAAATTCAGAATGAGGCGCAATTGGAGAAAAAATGCATTTGCGCCATTTTCTTATGGGTTTAATTTTTACAGCATTCACTGTTTGGTACAAATGACATGTTACCTGTGTTCTACGTGTCAGTACAAACGCGGTGATACCAAATTTATATAGTATTTGAAATTTTGTGATACTTTTAAAAAAATGATAAACTTTGCAAAATAGAAAAAAAAATTTGTGTCATCATGTTCTAACACCTGTAACTTTTTCATATTTCCATGTATGGAGCTGGTTGTGGTGTCTTTTTATGCGGGACAAGATGACGTTTCTATTGATACCATTTGGGGAAAGATCCGATGGTTTGATCACTTTTTATTCAATTTTTTATAGGAGGCAAAGTGTTGAAAAAAACGCTTTTTGGCTGTTTTTATTTTTTTTGCCGCTACGCCGTTCGCAGTACGGGATAAATGTTTTAATATTCTAATAGTTCAGGCATTTTGGAGCGCAGGGATACCTAATATGTTTATGTTTAATGTTCTTTAATTACTTTTATAGCTGATCTAGGGAAAGGGGGGTGATTTGAACTTTTATATTTTTTTTATTTTTTTAATACTTTTAAAAACTTTTTTTTTTTTCTTCTGTTACATTTATGATCAGACCCCTTAGGTACCTTGAAACCTAGGGAGTCTGATCGCTCATACTATTCACTGCAATACTAGAGTATTGCAGTGAATAGGAAAATCGCAGCACTTCTATTAGACAATGCCTCTGGCATCGTCTAATAGATCTAGTGCAGAGACAAGCCTGGAAGCCTTCAATAGGCTTCCGGCTGTCATAGCAACCGATCACCGCCCTCTTGTGACGTTCAGGAGGGCGGCGATCGGCAAAACATGGCGGCGCCCATGCCGCCGGCACCGTTTACATACTGCGGTCACGTTTGACCGCAGTGTGTAAAGGGTTAACAGCAGCGATCGGCTCGGGCACCGACCGCTGCTGTTAGTGGCAGGTCCTGGCTGTATTATACAGCCAGCATCTGCCGTGTATGGAGCGAGCTCAGCGTGTGAGCTCGCTCCATACATCCCCATGCGACCCATGACGTACAGTTACGTCAAGGGTCGCTAAGGGGTTAAAAGATTGGCCCCTCCCGTCTGTACTTGGACGGAAATTCAATTACATGCTCCTTATACATCAGATGTTAGATTAATGACATCATATGAACACGTGACAAATGAACCAAAGAACACAAACAAAATTGAATAAGCAAATGAATGTATAAAATCTCCAGAGTACATTGGTTATGATAATACCATTAACACGAATAAATAGATATTACGAAGACTTGAGTCCGAAGTTTATTGGGTATCTCCTGCATGCGTGCTAGAATGAATTCATTTCAAAAATAGTCCTTTTATAATCAGAAATATAAACCATGATGGATTTCACAATCAGGTTATGCATTACAACACCATACAGTATTCATATGCATATTTCTCCTCTTTATTATTGGGTTTACTGTATATACTAGCTGCTCCCGATTGAATCAATTCCTCACGCTTGCGCCTTTTATCAGATTTCAAAATGCTTTTACTAAATATGGTTAGTACGGCTTCTTGCGCATGCGTAATGTTAACTGTCCCATTTTAAAGATGGACCCTATGGACCAAGTGCGCAAGCGTATTACTTCTGAAGCCAAATAGATGTTAGTAATAGACCCTGACTAAATATGGTGTTTATAGCTTCTTGCGCATGCATAATAAAGATTGTCCCTTCTAAAAGATGGACCTTATATGTCAAGTGCGCATGTGTATTATTTCTAGAGCCGTGTGGATGCTGATAGTGGGATCATTATATTAGGTAAGTACAGTGGCGTAACTAGGAATGGCAGGGCCCCGTGGCGAACTTTTGACATGTGGCCCCCCCCGACACCGAAGATCTTGACCGAGTCCCTCCTACGCATTCCTGCGCGCTCTATTATGACCAATAGTGGACTCTGCACACAGTATTATGCCCCATAGTGGCCCCTGCACACAGTATTATGCCCCATAGTGGCCACTGCACACAGTATTATCCCCCATAGTGGCCCCTGCACACAGTATTATGCCACATAGTGGCCCCTGCACACAGTATTATGTCCCATAGTGGCCCCTGCACACAGTATGTCCCATAGTGGCCCCTGCACACAGTATTATGCCCCATAGTGGCCACTGCACACAGTATTATGCCCCATAGTGGCCACTGCACACAGTATTATCCCCCATAGTGGCCCCTGCACACATTATTATGCCCCATAGTGGCCCCTGCACACAGTATTATGCCCCATAGTGGCCACTGCACACAGTATTATGTCCCATAGTGGCCCCTACAGGACTAAATACTGTCACATCACCCGCTGACCGCTATACCAGGACAATTGTGGATAAAAAATCTGGTCATGTGCATTACAATTTAGTAACTCCATGTGCCTCATATTAATAGCAGTTAACCCCATCATGTCCCTCACATTAACTCTTGTGTACCTCACATAAGAGTTACTAATATGTGAGAGACATGGAGATAATAATAAAGTATCTTCATTATTATTATTACCCCCATATGTCTCACATATTAGTAACTCTTATGGTGAGGCACACAGGGGTTAATGTGAGGGACATGATAGGGTTAACTTCTATTAATATGAGGCACATGGAGTTACTAAAACAAAAGTAATCACCCCAAATGCCTGATATTAATAAGTATAGTAACCCCAGTACGTACCTGTGGACCTGTTTTCTTTCTTTAGTTTCATTTTCCTGGAGCAGCTTCTTCTTCTCCTCTTGAGTACAGGACGGCAGGGATAAGCCCCGCCTCCTGGGCTCTCCTCAGCCCCCTCATTGGTGGGCAGAGGACAGGCAGAGAAAGGGAGGGGGGGAGAGAGGGGGAGGGGGAGCGTCCTGAAGCGGTGAGAGGAGCCAGACCTGCAGCTCCTGTGTGTCAGCCGTTGCTGCAGCTTCGGGGCCCCCTGTTGGTGGAAATTATTCCACCAACAGGGGGCCCCGATCATTATACTCGGGGGTCTGAAAAGACCTCCGAGAATAATGATAGCAGTGGTAGCAGCTGTCACCGGGCCCCTAATGTCCCGGGCCCTGTGGCAGCTGCCTCTAATTTGGTACTTGGAAAAAACCCAGTCTATTTTACAATCAATTGCAACAACTTATGTGAAACTAATGAGAAAAAAATGTATATCAGTAGAAAAAAGCTAAGTCTGAACTATAATTCATCCCTAATGGGTGTCTTATTTTTAATGTAAAGATCCAAAATGCCTCTCTCTTCAATAATTGTCATTGCCAGTTATCCCACCTTGGGGGTCGACTGACTGCTTCAATGGCATTGAAATGAAAAGAGGTTAGTTTGCTATTGTGTATATTGCAAAAATGTTTTGATACTCCCGATTTTCTCACAGTATCCCTATTAGTACTACAGAGATGTTCAGAAATTCTAGTTCTTAGATTTCTTGTTGTACAGCTCACGTAATGTAATCTGCAGGCCTCACATGTGATTAAATAAACAACATGATCTGTATTACAAGTAATGTAAGTATTTTTCGGACTATAAGACGCACCTAGGTTTTAGAGGAGGAAAATAGGGGAAAAAAAATTTGAAGCAAAAACTGGTAAAATCCTATTAATATTATAAATGTGAAAGTTTGTGAGTTTGTGGGTTTGTGGGTTTGGATGTTTGCATGTTCGGATGTTTGTTCCTCAATCACGGAAAAAACGCTCCACCGATTTGGCTGAAATTTTCCACAAACATAGTCATTACACTCGATTAAACAATAGGCTACTTTTCGTCACAATAGCGCACATACGTTTGTGCCAGGACCCCCACAAAACCCAAACTCACACCACCATCTCTGCAATCTCACACACTTTGGACCATAGCAAGCCCCAAAATTCATATTGCCCTCTACAGCCTCGCCCCTAACCCCACACAATCTCATATACATAGACTTTACCACTTTGCCCCTCCCCTTAACGATACTCCAGGAGGCTCTCTTTAACGCTCTGGAGCAGCCATGCTTGCCGACCCCCACCGCTCTGACAAGCCGCGACACCGCCCACCCATGTCAATACCCCTAGGCGGTCTAATAAATGCAAAAAAAAAAAAGTTTAAAAAAAGTAAAAAAAATATAAAAAAATAAATAAAAAGGATTAAAAATTCCAATCACCCCCCTTTCCCTAGAACACATATAAAAGTAGTTAAAAACTGTGAAACATATACATGTTAGATATCCCCACGTCCGAAATCGCCCGCTCTACAAAGCTACACAAATATTTTTCCTGTTCGGTAAACGCTGTAGCGGGAAAAATGGTCAAAAGTGCCAAACCGCCATTTTTTCACTGTTTTGATTCTGATAAAAATTTGAATAAAAAGTGATCAAAGCAATAACATTTCCCAAAAATGGTAGAACTACAAAGTACACCCGGTCCCACAAAAAAAGACACCCTATACATCCCTGTACACGCACGTATAAAAAAGTTACGGCTGTCGGAATATGGCGACTTTTCAAAAAATAATTTTTTAACACAGTTTTGGATTTTTTTTAAGGGGTCAAAATGTAAATAAAACGATATAAATTTGGTATCCCCGGAATCGTAACGAAACACAGAATATAGGGGACATGTCATTTTGGTTGCACAGTGAATGCCATAAAACCAAAGCCCGTAAGAAAGTCGCAGAAATGCATTTTTTCTTCAAATCCCCCCCATTCTGAATTTTTTCCCTGCTTCCCAGTACATTATATAGAATAAATAATGGCGGCATCATGAAGAAAAATTTGTCCCGCAAAAATTAAGACCTCATATGGCTCTGGGAGCGGAGAAATAAAAAAGTTATGGGGTTTAGAAGGAGGGGAGTCAAAAACGAAAATCAAAAAATGCCATCGGTGGGAAATGGTTAACTTCAAATACTTCTGTCCCAAAGTCACTATGTAAAGTTTCTCACAACACCGTATATATAGCAGCTCAAATACAAAGTAACTTCAACACAAAAGTCTCACGTATTCTCTGAATTACAGAAAAAACAAGATACAATGTTACATTTCATATCCCATACCTTACACACAGTACGAAAACCTTACCTGCACCTGTATATACCCACTGCTACAATCACCGCAGACGAAGTCGCGGGTACCAGCTAGTATTTAATATATGGGAGTTGTAGTTTTGCAACAGCTGCAAGGCCACATTGACAGGTGACCCTGCAGCTGTACGGGGATGCATAGAGCGTTTTTTTTTGCGGGGCCAGCTGTACTTTTTAGTTATACCATTTTGGGGATATCTATTGCTTAGATCACCTTGTATTGAAAAAAAAACAGGAGGTGATTTAGAACTTTTATTTATTTCATATTTTTAAAGCTTTTTTTTTTTTTTTTACTATTTTATTCCCCCCCCGGGGGCTTGAACCTGCGGTCACTTGATCGCAAGTCCCATAGACGGCAATACAACTGTATTGCCGTCTATGGGACATTCTGTATATTAGTATTACGGCGGCTGGTCATAGAGACCAGCTGTAATACTAATACAGCAGTGACAGGCCGGGGAGCCTCATTAGGCTCCCGGCTGTCACCCGGACAGGTCGGCTCCTGCGATATCGCCGCGCAGGAGCCGGCCTGCAACTCTACAGGTACGGGGCCGGTGGGGACCGGCCCCGGGGGAGAAGGGGCCACCGATACTGACCCGGCATCCGTTGTACTAGAGAGGCAGATGCCGGGGAGGGATAGACGCCGGGGCCTGAGACATCGCTACGATCCTCTGCCCTTCATGAAGCCAGCGGCGGGGGGATGGAGGAGCCCCTGCCGCTGCTGGCTTCATGCAGGGCAGAGGAGCGCAGCGATGTCTCAGGCCCCGGCACCTGTAATGGCGTCTATCACTTGCCGGCTTCCGCCTCTCTATTACAGCGGATGCCAGGCGCCACCTTCAGACTATAAGACGCACCCTTCTTTTCTCCAAAAATTTTAGTCTTATAGTCCGAAAAATACGGTATATGTTTTAGTGCTGTAAAATACAGTAAAAGTCAACATTTTTTTGACATAGCGACATACACTGCATCTGGTGCTACTACATTTATGCGAACCTTTAACTCTTTCTCTTCCATTATGTAATATTTGATTTGATGAAAAGTAACTAGGGAATAATTAATTCCTCAAGGTTCTACCCCTCCTTGCTACAAAATTGCAACCTTCCTTTAAGATGTTATTTAAAACTTCATCTTGTCTCAGAATTGTTAAATTATTTTTAATGATGTTAATGATGTCCTTATAATTGGTGCTATAGGAGGTAGAGAAATACATTTCTCTTGATTTATCCACTTGTTTATGTGCTTCCATATCTTGTAAGTGCACCGGCATCCAGTTGCGCACTCCACTCCGGATTAGGCCCAATGAATGGGAGTGTCTTCAGGCCGAATCGCGAGGAGAATCGGCCTGAAGAATGAGCATGTCCATTCTTTTTTCCAGGAGCCGTTTTTGGTCATGATTTTTTCCAGCTCGTCTTTTTGGTCAGGATTTTGAGGTGAATTCGGCCTCAAAATCCTGACCAAAAAACTCTGTGTGAACTTACCCTTAAACTGCATGCTGAGGCACAATAAACAGGCACTTGTCTGCTCATCTGGGCCATAGTTTCAGCATTAATAGGATGGAAGATGGTGACAGCCATGTAAATATGACAGCTTTCTTGTCTGCACAAACTTTGCACTGTATGTGCACTGAAAGAAAATAAGGCCACGGACAGCTGAAAAAGTGGTCATTTGAGTAAATGTCATTAATACCACCATTCTGCTTCCTATGTATGCTGGGACCACAGCTCTACATTGTTTACAAAGTATACAAGTTAAGAATGGGAGTATTGCTTATTATGCCACAATAAAGAAAGTTGTAGAATGAACTATTAATGTAAAAAAACAAGACGTCAGCAGTTATGTGCTCACGTAATAGGCGTCAGAACGCTATTTATGTCTAAGGAAAACTCCCTAGAAGTCAAAGTAACTTCAGTGAATGTTAAAGGGATTTTCCTACAAATAAAACCAATTTTAAATTTATAGACAATAAAAGTTTTTTAAATATAAGTGAAAAAATATCCAGAGTTGTAAAGAGTTTCTCTGACCAGCTTGGTCACGACAGTCTGTTATCTAAATCAGTTGCCAAAGAGTACAACCATGACAGTACGAACTTTCTACCATCTGGCACTTTCAGAATCCATGCAGGAACACTACACTACAAAAAGGAAATCATGGCTGGGTTTCTGACAAGTGCCAACTAGGGTTGAGCAATCGGGAAAGATCAGATCGCGATCGGCAATCGAGCAAATTTCACGATTGCAATCGGCTGGAAAATGATCAAAAATCGGATTTTAAAAACGACCCTGAAATCTCAAGATCGGCTCAACCCTATTCACGTACATATCACAAATGGGGTTGAGCGATTGGGATCGGGAAAGATCGTATCCCGATCGGCGATCGAGCAAATTTCACGATTGGGATCGGCTGGAAAATGATCGAAAATCGGATTTAAAAACGATCCTGAAATCTCAAGATTGGCTTAACCCTAGAGCCAACAAATAGAAGGTTCCTTCATTCATGATAGGATACATTGGCAACTAAGTTAACAAATTGTCATAACGAAGGAGAATAGAGAAAATCACTGCTAAATTTTTAATTCCTTATATTTGTTTAACTTTCATTTGTCTTGAAATTCCTTTTAAAGCTGAGGCCCCTCTTTGCAAAAACGTAGTGTTTTTTACAGTCCCTGCAAAATTGGATGGGAATCTGGCTAATCCCATCCAGAGATTGGGGGGGGGGGGGGGGGGAGTCAGCTGCAGAAAAGCTTGTCAATTCTACCTACAAAAATGCTGGAAGTGTTTCCACAGTTTTTTTTGGATGTGGCTCACTACGTGGGGCCTTAGACCCTTACAGTTGAGTTGTATGATTCCAACCCAGAAAAATAATCATTGCACGATGATGGAATCTGTATGTGTTGTTTTTGCACATAATGGGGGAAATATATTATTATTCTATACCAGTTTTCTGGCATAATAAAGCCACAGGTTTCTGACTTTTTGAATGATAGTTTTGACAACTTTTGCAACTGGCATTTTGTGTTGCCTACACCACTTTCCCAAAAAGTGGGCATGCTTGAGACGGGGCCATCAAATCTCCCCACTGTGTGATGAACAGGTGAATCCTTGGTGGGCCCACAGAATATTATACTTACTGTACAGATAGACAGCATACAACATCTTAACCAATCTATGCAACCATATAATAAACCTGGTAAACTACTCAAATCTCCCTAACTTATTATTATAGTAAAGCCTTGGGTGGCTGAGATGACATTTAGCATTTTGCAGGGGCAAGTATCCTGATTCCTCAGACACCATCTTCTCAGTCTCACTTCAGATGCTACTTGAGGACTACTGCTTTCTAAGCATATATCCTTGGCTCACACAGCTATAAGGGCCCTAGTCTAAGCACATGAGCAAGCGTGCTTCTGCTGTGGGGCAAAGTTTGCAGCAAATACTAGGCAGTGAACTACTACTGAACAAATGTGTGTGCGTGAAATCTTAGGAATTTGCAAGTAATATCTGGTCAGTCACTGGAGCCTATACAGCATAGGTCTGTACAATTCTATATACTACTGTAAAAACTCAATGCATGTAAACATAACCTTTTACTTAGTGTATCATGAAGATACTTTTGAAGGTAATTTGCTTATCTGTATTAAACAATTATAATCAATATAAGGAGAGGTATGTAGCAGAGATAACCTACTATAAATGATCAATCCCGTGTAGTTTTATGGTTCTGTATAGAAGCCATGCTCTATACAGAGTTCTAAATCCTTTCTCAGTTTGATTTTCTTTGTCTGCTATAGGATGATTTCAAATATTACATTTTTTGGGGATATAAATCTAAAGAATATTAGAGCCTATTATACATGTCAGTGGTTTGAAACTTTCTATCGAGTTTCTGGAACTATTTTAGCTATTACGTTAAGAAATATTCCACATTTTTACACAATGGTCACATTAGTGCCTATATATATATATATATATATATATATATATATATATATATACATATATCCTACTAATATTATAAGTGTGAAAGTTTGTGTGTTTGGATGTTTGTGAGTTTGGATGTTTGTTCCTCAATCACGCTAAAACGCCTGGACGGATTTGCGTGCAATTTTCCACAAACATAGTTTTCCCTTAGGATTGAGTCACAGGCTACTTTTGGTGCCACTAAACAACATGGCTTCCTAGCAGGAGACTCACAAAAGCAGGACTCCTAGCCCCAGCTATAGACTCACACACACTGCCTGGCATTTCCTGCCTCAACCTGCCTGCACACTCCTTACTGTCACCTCAGGAGTAGCCCTCACTCTACTCACTCACATTTACATATAGCTTTCCACTATAAAACACATCACATTGTCTGTATCATTACATAAACAATACACTACACTCACTACATACACAATACAACACATCACATTGTCTGTATCATACATACACAATACAACACATCACATTGTCTGTATCACTACATACACAATACAACACATCACATTGTCTGTATCATACATACACAATACAACACATCACATTGTCTGTATCACTACATACACAATACAACACATCACATTGTCTGTATCACTACATACACAATACAATACATCACATTGTCTGTATCACTACATACACAATACAACACATCACATTGTCTGTATCATACATACACAATACAACACATCACATTGTCTGTAGCACTACATACACAATACAACACATCACATTGTCTGTAGCACTACATACACAATACAACACATCACATTGTCTGTATCACTACATACACAATACAACACATCACATTGTCTGTAGCACTACATACACAATACAACACATCACATTGTCTGTATCACTACATACACAATACAACACATCACATTGTCTGTAGCACTACATACACAATACAACACATCACATTGTCTGTATCACTACATACACAATACAACACATCACATTGTCTGTATCACTACATACACAATACAACACATCACATTGTCTGTATCACTACATACACAATAAAACACATCACATTGTCTGTATCACTACATACACAATATAACACATCACATCACATTTGCTAGCCCACCAAACTTTTTCAAGCACTTTTACAGTTTCACACGTCTGTGTCCGCCCAATTCTCAAATCACCGCAGACGAAGTCGCGGGTAAAAGCTAGTACATATATATATTAAAGTTTTTACAAACAGATCTCAGTATAGCTGTGTTAAGCTGATCATTGTCTTTTTGTAGGTGTTATACAAAAATAAACATATATTGTTCAATTAACCTACAGATAAATACAGATTATTTTAGTGACATTATAGTTTTCAGTGGAATTGTGAGCTGTTCTGCTGTATCCGGCTAAACATACAAGAACACATCATGTATATGTGAGATTTTGATACAAAATATACTTTTTGATCAAGGTGTCATATTGAAATTAGACTTGGTTCTTAATCCTTGAGAAAAGTTTTGGTCTTAGGCTAAGGCATCACGTAGTGAAGTGCAGCAAAAAAAAAGAAAAAAGAAAAAAAAAGAAATGCATTGTGGTTTTTTTCTGTAGTTTTCCTCTGTGGACTTTCTGCCCCTATTATACCTACATGGAAAATGCTATCGTTTCCAGGCGTAAAATTGACATGATGTTATTTTCAAAAATATTGAAATTTATAAAAAAGAAGAAAAATAGGGATGGGCACTCACCAATCAATAGACGAACGATCTTCTGTAAAATAAATCCTTTATTGGGTACATGGATAAAATTCAGAGAGTGAGTGACAGCATATTGGCAGAAAAAATGGCAACAGCCGTTTCGCGTCTACACTGACGCTTTTTCAAGCCTAGAATGCCAATATGCTGTCACTCCCTCTCTGAATTTTATCCATGTACCCAATAAAGGATTTATTTTACAGAAGATCGTTCGTCTATTGATTGGTGAGTGCCCATCCCTATTTTTCTTATTTTTTATAAATTTCAATACACTTGTTTTCTTGGGATTTTTTCGGTGCACACAACTAATTATAATCAGCATTTTTGCCGTACACAGAGTTAAACACAAAAAGGGAACCGCATTACCACGTTTTATATAGGATTCTCGTCACAGAGCTGTGCCGCCTTCTTTTTCCTTTTCTTCTTTTTTTTATATTATTTTCAAAAATGTTAATTTAAAGTGCCAATGGGACTAGCCAGAATTCCAACCACTTTGCAGGTACTATAAAATACTGCGTTTTTTTTTTTTGCTGCGGCATTTCCAGCGCTTCCTTTTCGCAATGCAGGACTTCAACCTTCATGTGTTTTTTTTCTATTCATAAAACAAAAGTTAAGCTAAGACCTACGTAACAAGCCACAGCAGAAAAAAACGCTGCATAAAAAGACCACGGTGGAAAGTTTTGACATGACAGGTTTATAGAATGTATTGGTTAGATTACACAGAAGGGCTATAGTATGTAAAATGATTATTTTAATTATACATGGCATCACAATATTCTTGAAATAAAGCATATTTTAAATACATAATAAAAAGAGAATAAATGATAAATGGAATAGTTCATACCTGTCTTCTCTAGGTCCTTTCGAAGCACTGACAGGCCAAGTTCTACAGCTTCTTTAATATAGTCTACATTCCATTCTGTTGATGTGTCATTTAGTATAATCATGTTTAGAGTGTAGTTGCCTTTCCTGCACATTGAAATTACCAGTGATGGCAGCCATAGAATATGTATGAACAGATATATCACTGACTTCACCATCTTTCTTCAACCATGTCCTATCAAAAATTCGCTAGGATGTCACGGATGCTCTCAGAAAAACAGAGCTACTAGGACAGCAGTGATTACAGATCACTTCTTTACACTCCCATCTACACATTGTCTGGTCACACATTAACAACAGTAGATAACAAAAAGGTTGCTTCTGTATTTCATGTTATATTTGTACAGAGAGAGGTAAGAGCCATTACACTTTGGCAGAAAAGTGGCCATGCCAATAAACACTACTTTTAATTACTGTGCCAAGGAAAACTGGAAGACTATAGTCATAAAGAACTCATAAAAATGGCGACTACCAAATGCAGCAATGACAAAACAGATGTTAGATTAGATACTGTAGGACTAAGGATGAATCAAATTAATGAACCAAGGCACAGTTTATAAAAGGCGTTTACTACTACTAAATTTGCTTTTAAACCATGTTTATGCTGTCGCTGAGGCTGTTAGTGGTCATCAACTTTTAGGCTAAGGCTGCAGATTTTCTCTTCTTATTATAACTATATGAAAAACACCAGAGCTTCCGAAGGTATAATTGGCGTGCTGTGATTTTCCAAAATGCAGATGATTTTGAAAATGCAACTTTTCCGCTGCGGATTGTTTGTTATGTAGGAACATCAGCTTTTGACTCTGTTTGCTCCACACCATGATCTGTAACTCTTCATTTTAGGTGGAAGAGTTGGGTGGCGAACACAGACAAAAAAACAGTTGCTGTAGCACCAGGGTCAGCAACCCCCAGCACGCGAGTTTTATTTCCCTGGTGCAGAAGCTCGAGTCCAAAGCGAAACAGCCTATACCAATCCCAAATAATAATAATTGGAGCCCCAGGGAGGTGATGAAAAATAAAGAACAATGATACTCACCTTCTCTGTGCTCTGCAGACGCTTCTGCCTGAAGTAAGAGACCTCTGCTAGGGCTTCAGGGGTCACATTCAGTGTAATGACATGACCCAATCAGCGGTCACCCACGTCAGGGAGAAGAGAACAGAGCCACCTCGGATCGCAGCAAAGCATTGTTTTTAACATGGATTAAAGGGGTTGTCCCATCTCAAGGATCCTATCTATCCCATGTATGGGACTTGGCAGCACTGTAAGTGACCGTCTGCTTCACCCCAAGTGTGAGAAGGAGCGCTATCGCAGGTCCTTCCTTCCAACCGCGACCAGGCTGTATAATCTACATCAGACCAAGCGAAGATCACTCCGCACAGAAAACTAATGATTATGACGATGACCATGAAGTCTTCCTCTTTCTCTTCCGTTTTTTTCCTTAGCTGCTATGGACTCCTAGTATATCTTCTCTTCTCAGCTTATGTGTGTCTACGTCTGTAATATATTACTGTGTATTATCCTGTATCTGTATTACTATGCTGCTGTAACATACTGAAATTTCCCCAATGTGGGACTATTAAAGGATTATCTTATACTGCTAGCTTATGAGGATTTAAAGGGGTATTCCCATGCACATAATCATATCTATATTTGTAGATAATTAAAAGTTAAACATTTTTGCAAATATAAGTAATTAAAAATTCTGCAGAGTTTTAAAGATTTTCTCTAACTTTCTTAGTGGTGACAGTCTGTTATCTTGATCGGTTGACAATGGTTACGACCACTAACGCAGAAACTTTCTATGGTCTGGGACTTGTCAGGAACCCAGCAATGATTTTCTTATTGTACCCGGGTTATCATGCAGGGACACTACATGTATCAGAAGATATCCCGGCCACAATAAGGACATCATGGCTGATTTTCTGACCTTAGAAAGTTTCTGCATTGGTGGTAGTATCCATGGCAACCGATCAAGATAACAGACTCTCACCACTAAGAAAGTTAGAGAAAATCTTTAAAACTCTGCAGAATTTTTCATTAGTTACATTTGCAAAAATGTTTAACTTTTAATTATCTACAAATTTAAAAATAATTATGTAGATGGGAATATCCCTTTAAGACTTTTTCTAAATACATTGCATTATCAAAACTGCTTTGTTTGGCCGCTATCTTATTTTATCTACTTCATTGTTTACAGTGTGTTTCCATAACCACAGACCTGGGGATGGTCTTATCTCCCCGCCCAGGAATCTGGTGGAACCGGGCATTTCTGCAAAATTATGCGAGGCGCAATTTGGTCCCTAGGGGCTTGTGAATACAAGTCTTTCCATCATTTCCCATTACTGATACAGATTTTATACAGAAATGGGAGCAAGCATGTACTACATACAGTGTGACATTTATGCAGTTGTTGGTTGAATACAATACTGCATCTATTGATAATCTTGACAAGGAAATTGATGAGCTGCAAGCACAGCTGCGCTCTTTATCCACTGTCGATTCTTTGACTTCTTTTGATCGGTTTTTAAATGACCAATTTGGTATCTGGGAAAAAGTTATTTGTAAAATAAAATCAAAGAAATTTAATCGTGACAATGCAGATTTTCAATCCAAAAATGTATACCGATGGCATCGGAAACGAGAGAGAACTAATGATAGGAATATTTCTCAATCATCCCTTTCATTGACTGAGGACCTTAACATATCTGCGAATTCAGACACTCACACAAGATTAAACGGTAGCAGTAAACGGAAGAAAGCGCAGGCTAGATTTCCGGTTAAAAAACGCCCAGACACCAGGAGCTCACATCATTCTAACAAACAACTGCAGGTAATAAATTTGTCAAAACATGTTTTATCTGATTCACAAATATCAGTATTATCTAGGGGCCTTAGTTTTTCACCAAGTGCGAACTTTGATAAATTTGTGGCCATCAAGGACCTGCACCTCTTTGGGAGGTCTCTTATATTCAAAAAAATGTTCTATAAAGATGAGGGAACGATAGTCAACAATTCCTCTGATCCCCTGGTATCCAATAGGGAACAGGAAGCTTTAAATATATTGGAGGACCTCTATCAGGAAGGAAATATACCCTCCCAGGTGTTTGATACAACTAGCACAGTTCCAGCTTGTGTAGAGGTACCCTCTTTAACATCTATTATACCTGACAAAATACGTAAAACATCTAAAAGGTCCCCCCCCCCTTATCCCTACACCCGTCGGTTTATTTATTTGTGAGCTTAGTATCCAACGAATTTGAGAAGATAAGTGGTGGTGTAAAGAATGATAACCTTACACAGGAGGAAAGGGTCAGTTTGAAGTCTCTGAATGAAATGTCAGATGTGGTTATAAAAGCAGCGGACAAGGGGGGGGAATGTCGTTATATGACCGGTTGAGATGTATGAGATCGAGGCTTTTAGACAGTTACGTGCATCTAACAATTATAAAAAACTTACGTTCAATCCCATGTCATCTTTTTGCAGTGAATTGGAGATAATTTTAACCACAGCCCTTGACAGGTATTATCTCGAGAGAGTTGTTTGAATGTCTTAAGGTAGATGAACCTTCTGTACCAACCTTCTATTTATTGCCAAAGGTGCATAAAAATTCTCAAGTTCCACCAGGCCGTCCGATTGTTTCGGGTTTGAATGGGCCATTTGAGAAGATCTGTCAATACATCGACTATTACCTCAAACAACTGGTAAGTGATTTACCATCATATTTGAGAGATACAGGAGATTTGTTGTGAAAGATCGATGGTATACTCTTGGATCAAGATACGTTACTTGTTACGTGATGTCGAATCGCTGTACACCAGCATTCGACATGTAGATGGCCTAAGGGCCACAAAGTTTTTTCTGGATGCCAGTAACCTGGCTCCAGAGCTATGCAAATTTTTGATGATTCTTCTTAAATTTGTGGTAACGCACAATTTCTTTACTTTTAAGGGGTCTCTCTTCCTACAGCTCCAGGGAACAGCTATGGGGGCAGCTTGTGCCGCCTCTTATGCCAACCTGTTCCTTGGGCTGTGGGAGAGGGACCTCCTCCCAGACGATCGGGACTTGTCAATGTGCCGCGTCCTATCCTGGATGCGGTACATCGACGACATCCTGATCGTCTGGGGGCGTACAGAAGAACAGTTGGGGACCTTCATAGAGGGTCTTAATCGCAACAATCTAAATATACATCTTACTTACCGGTGCCATAGTTTGAGGATAGATTTTCTGGACGTGAGTCTCTTTCGAGACTTTCAACACAATTTGCAATCCGAAACATATAGAAAAGAAACATCAGTGAATTCTCTTTTATTGTCATCCTCATCCCACCCACCACATGTGATTAGGGCAATTCCTACAGGACAATTCCTGCGAATGCGCCGCAATTGCTCTACAGAAGAGGGTTTGAGAAATTCTCCCATGACCTAAAAGAGCGATTCTTGGCCAGGGGATATAGTCACAGGACGCTTAAGAAAGCCCACAACCGTGCTAAATCCACCCCTAGATCGGACCTTCTTAACTCCCCCCGTCCGAAAAATGCTGATAAATCAAAGGAGACCCGCTTCATCACCCAATACCATTCGAGATGGGATGAAATGCGTGGAGTCTTAAAGAAATTCTGACCCATCCCCACAGCTGACCCAGTTTTGGCAAAATGTGTCACCCCGTATCCCAGTATTGTCCCTAGAAGGGCGAGAAATTTGAGGGACATACTGGTACACAGCCATTATGAGACCAAATCAACTGGTATCTTTAGCTCTGGTTTACCGTTACCTGATTGTGTACCATGTGGTAGATGCATTGCATGTCCAAACAATATTAAGACCAATTGCTTCGCAAACTTGAAAGGGGATAGGATTTTCCAAATTAGGAAACGCATTACTTGTCAGACAAAATGTGTTATATATTATGCCACCTGTCCATGCAAGAAAATTTATGTTGGTCTCACTTCAAGAGAGCTTAAAACTAGAGTGAGAGAGCATGTGCGGAACATTATGGCTAACACGGAGGGGAATGGGGATCGACTTAAGCCTATAGCAAGGCATTTTGCGGCTTGTCACAACAGCGATCCTAGTCTGTTGCAGGTCCGAGGAATTGATTGTATTGTACCCAGTATCAGAGGAGGGGATATTAAAAAACGCCTAGCTCAGATGGAGTTACGGTGGATATGGACATTGAAAACTATGACCCCACATGGTCTAAACGAGACAATGAATTTTGGTGCTTTTCTTTGATCTTGTTCTGCCTGTGTGCGTTCTCACTACTGTAATAACCTTTTTATATTTTTATACTCATGTTTTGAATGTTTTATATTTTTGTGTTATGTCTGTCATCTTGTCATTGTTTCTTGTGGTGTTGTATATTTCTATGGTCTTGGACTCCATTAGTTGGTATGGTGTAGTAATTATTGTTTGTTATATCTTTTGCCTAGTTATTCATGAGTTTATGGTGAACTCAATCGTGGAAATTTTCTAAAAATGGGAATACATCTTGGTAAAAAAAAAAAGTTTTTTCGTCTTTCAACTGACATTCACTTACCTTGACTTTCTGGTGTTGCTGGTCTTGCGTCCTCATGACCCCGTTTGAGCTGAATTGCTGTGAGAGCGAATATGACATGGGAAACTGTACATTTATACCATCTCCCATACTCACCCATCAAAGCAGTGGGGGATTGGTGAATACTCCTTCACGACTCTTAATCACTGTGGTGCTGGGCTGCTGTTAATCTGGAGAGATCCTGTCAGAGTGCCCATCGGAGCATTTTATTTATTTATATATACACCATACATCATATCACAATATGGATCTTGTTTAGATATTTATATGTTTTTACATTTCAATGTGGACTAACACCATGGACGATCCCAGGAGCAATGTTTAAGGAGAGAGAGGGAGAAAGAGAAGGAAAGGAAGGGGGAGAAAGGGAAAAAAAAAGAGAAAAAAGGGAAAGAGAGAAAAAAATATAAATTTTTTGGTCATCATGGTATACTTTATCTTACTATTTGGAATTATATTATTATTTGAGTGATTATTCAAGTTCATTGATTTTGTGACTACAATGGATATTGCACTGTACATGTTGTGATTTTAATAACTACTATGGTAATTTTCATTGTGGTTTTACTTATTGTACTCAAGGATATCTGGTATCATCACTCATGTTCACAGATATATTAACCGTGGAGGCTGATCACATATGGCTTCACACATTTATACTTACACTTTTTTTTTTTCACTTTTTTTTTTCCTGCACCTATCAATTCCACTTTCACTCCTGTCACATATCTCTTTCACTTTTTTCTATGGTTGTTGATTTGTTTAGGATAGTCAGGGCTCAGTGTGGTATATGCTATGCTTCCGGCCGTTCCCCTATCAAGATTGGCGCCTGCGGCGTTACCCTGGTGACGTGGTCACGTGACTAGTTGTCACGTGATGCCATGGCCCGCGTCATCGGGAGGAAGACGGCGCTGTTTCACATACGCCGGGGACCTACAGCCTTTCTTTTGTTTAAGGGGGAACGATCGCCAGCATTCGCGCAGTGAGGAAACAAGCTAGGTATATTCCAGCCTCCAGCGCCGGCCTGAGATGTAGGCCGAGTATTTTTATTAAGCTGTGCACTGGCTCTTGGCATCCATGTGTTAACAATTGGAGGCGTACCACCAACACCTGGGCATGTGACTTGATACCAGTTGTCTATTGGTCGATTTTTCCCTTATTATGACCTGTTAGTTGTATCCACACCACCCCCGGAAGAAGGCTGAAACGCCAAAACATACATTGGGTGGGCTACACCTGCATGGCGGGATCCTGTGTTTTCACTTAGAATCACCAATATTATGGGTAAGAAACGCTTTTTGTTAGACCTAGAGACATAGTGTGGACAGACATGAAGTGATGAATGTTCCTTGTATTTAATACTTGAATGACTGTGCAGTATTTTTCCTTTACCTGATTTCTGACATGTCCTTGTGTGTATGAGTTTTACTCTTTTCTTGTTACATTAGAGACACTGTTTTTCCTCTACCTATTGTTTCCTTTACCCTGCTACATAGGGACTTGGAAATTTACACACATATGTGATTAAGATACCTTTATGGCATCGATGCTGCTTTTCTCTTTGTCTGATTCATTTGTATGGTGATTTGTGACACAGGTCTCTGCCCTGTGGGTGGCCTTGTTTCTACAGTATTGTTAGTCTTAGTGTGTTATACTTATATATAATGTGCATTGTTTTACATGTTTTTGTATCAATAAAACTATATTTTTAGAAATATTATAACGGTGAATGTCTTAATTACTTGGACTTTCCAGTCCTCTCTGTTTGTATTGTGTGGTATTTGATTAAGACATATCCTTGATTGGGCTGATTTTTTTTAGGTCATTTATGTATATTGGATGTTTTTTGACCTTTATGTGCTATGCTTTTGTTATCATTATCGTCATCAACCTAAATTTATTTTTCCCATGATTCAGCATCAATGGAATTTGAAACGAGAAGAAAACATATCATCTTTGGGCCAACGTCCTGTATGCTTGGCGGGGGATGGGCAATTGGACAGTCCTGGATTCTCCTCCAAGTACTGCATTTATACCTTGATGGAGACAGAAAGCAGCAAAATACTCAATTTTACAGTAGAACAAATTATACCACCTGCAACTTCTGTTAGCCTTGAGAAAAAGGCATTTAAAAAAAAAGACATTGATAGAATTCTGGACTCCAATGTTAAAGTACGTATAATAACCACTGATCGACATGTGGGTATACGGAAAACTGTAAAGGACGAATACCCACGCATTAAGCATCAATTTGATGTGTGGCACCTTGCAAAATCAGTTGGCCAAAATATACTGACTTCCTCAAAAGCCAAAAACTGTGAGTCACTATCCCCTTGGATAGAACCTGTCAAAAATCATCTTTGGTGGTCAGTAAGGAACTGCAACAAAGACCCAGGTTACTTGGTTGAAAAGTGGAAATCACTAATTTACCACGTGATGAATGTGCACGAGTGGGTGACAGATGGGGAATATTCTCGGTGTCATCATCCACCTGATTTATCAGATACAAAATGGTTGCAAGAGGAGTCAGCAGCCTATGATAAATTAAAAGCAATTGTACTAAATCAGGCCCTAATCCGGGACATACAACACTTATCTTTATTTTGCCACACCAAAGAACTTAAGGTTTTTCATTCAAGTGCTCTGAGGTACAGGCCAAAGCGATTACATTTCTATTATGATGCAATGGTGGCAAGAACAACATTGGCTGTCCTCGACCATAACAAAAATGACGGAAGAGTGCAATCAGTATTGAAAAACCCTTGACATGGCAACTGATGAAGAGCCAAAAAAGAGGTACTGATTTGAGTGCACCAAAGCTCGGAAAGCTTGGGTGATAAAAATGCTGCATGAACCACAGTCCCAAAAATTCTTGAAAATAATTCTTTTGGACATTTCTCTATTTGCCAGTGGTGAATCTCAGAGTATCTGGGAATCAGCTTTACCATCATTGCCCTCAAATATAGCACCCATTGAGAGGCCTCCGCAAGAAGTTCTTGTCCGCAAATTTCTATCTAGATTTTAATTTACTTTTATGATCAGAATTGTGAAAGACAGCACAATACTTCTCTTTCATAAATATAATTGTTTTGAATAAGTTTTAATTTTTTTGTTGGTTGTTCATTGCTCTGGTTCATTACAGTTTGTTATTCTTGATCGTTCAGAATGCCAATGTTTTAAAATATTTTTTTAACCTATTACTCTTATTTTTTGTTATTTATTGCTATTTCAATAAAGATTATATTTTTTCTATCTAACATAGTTAATTTTTTTTATTAAAGAAATAACTGTAAAATTAATCAGAGCAACCTTTGAGGTTTCCACATGTAAGACTTATGAAACAATGAAACACAAGCAATTACAGCCGGTAGGGCAGCTATAGACTAGCGTATATATTCCATAAAATAAAACAATTGTCAGAGACCCTGCATTTCCATGGGTCTAATTACATATACTAAAAATAAAATCATAGTAGTCGTGCGAAGATACAGGTACTCTGAGTGAAGATCCACCTAAAATCCAAAGGTGAAAATGTTCTCCTAATTTTTTGCAAAGTGATTTAATTTAAAAACAACGGCATCTGACAGACCCCATTATAGTGGTGGTTATTCAAACATAATGAATAATATCTTTTAAACAAGTCTTAAATGAGTAATAAACTCATGCTAACTCACTAACAAGTTTTGTCTAAAAATTATCAAAAAATACAAGAGACAAATTACTCAGTCAGAAAAAATCTAAAAATTCAAATCAAAATCAGCATTGGAAAGTGGAAGGTCACAGTAGTATTGAAAACCTGTGTATTTTCGATTTGGATCAGGAAATGTCTGTCGAATTTGAAGCACCACACATGCGGGAATTGGCCTTCAATTGTGTTTTCCTAGGATGCCATAGACCCATGTAGTAAATGAACGGTAGGCTGCAAGTCTTAGACAACTGCAAAAAAACATTAAACAATTGTGAAGAATATCACTTTCCACACCTGCCAATCACCCTTCTTACCTTCCACTCGATATATGAAACGAGCTTCATAAATTTTACATATTTATTAAGTCGATAATTTTGGTCTACTGAAATTTTAGAGTTCTATGCAGTGCAGTACTACTAAATGAGAACATACCTGTGGTCAGTGGAATCCATAAAATGTCTGAGCTGCATGGCAGTGATGGTTGCTATGCGCTGCATATCATCACAATCTAGGCAAACAGACTCAAAAGTTGAATGCTGAGTTATGCAATCTAGGCTGTTCATTAGATATTCTAACTAGAGATGAGCGAACAGTGTTCTATCGAACACATGTTCGATCGGATATCAGGGTGTTCGCCATGTTCGAATCGAATCGAACACCACGTGGTAAAGTGCGCCAAAATTCGATTCCCCTCCCACCTTCCCTGGCGCCTTTTTTGCACCAATAACAGCGCAGGGGAGGTGGGACAGGAACTACGACACTGGGGGCATTGAAAAAAATTGGAAAAAGTCATTGGCTGCCGAAATCAGGTGACCTCCATTTTAGACGAATAGTGGATTTCAAATCCGGGTCATATGAGAATGTGAACTTTGTGACTATGAGACAGGGATAGCTGTACAGGCAGGGATAGCTAGGGATAACCTTTATTTAGGGGGGAATGTTATTAAAAATAACTTTTTGGGGCTCTATCGGGTGTGTAATTGTGATTTTTGTGAGATAAACTTTTTCCCATAGGGATGCATTGGCCAGCGCTGATTGGCCGAATTCCGTACTCTGGCCAATCAGTGCTGGCCAATGCATTCTATTAGCTTGATGAAGCAGAGTGTGCACAAGGGTTCAAGCGCACCCTCGGCTCTGATGTAGCAGAGCCGAGGCTGCACAAGGGTTCAAGCGCACCCTCGGCTCTGATGTAGGAGAGCCGAGGGTGCACTTGAACCCTTGTGCACCCTCAGCTCTGCTACATCAGAGCCGAGGGTGCGCTTGAACCCTTGTGCACACTCTGCTTCATCAAGCTAATAGAATGCATTGGCCAGCGCTGATTGGCCAATGTATTCTATTAGCCTGATGAAGTAGAGCTGAATGTGTGTGCTAAGCACACACATTCAGCTCTACTTCATCGGGCTAATAGAATGCATTGGCCAGCGCTGATTGGCCAGAGTACGGAACTCGACCAATCAGCGCTGGCTCTGCTGGAGGAGGCGGAGTCTAAGATCGCTCCACACCAGTCTCCATTCAGGTCCGACCTTAGACTCCGCCTCCTCCGGCAGAGCCAGCGCTGATTGGCCGAAGGCTGGCCAATGCATTCCTATGCGAATGCAGAGACTTAGCAGTGCTGAGTCAGTTTTGCTCAACTACACATCTGATGCACACTCGGCACTGCTACATCAGATGTAGCAATCTGATGTAGCAGAGCCGAGGGTGCACTAGAACCCCTGTGCAAACTCAGTTCACGCTAATAGAATGCATTGGCCAGCGCTGATTGGCCAATGCATTCTATTAGCCCGATGAAGTAGAGCTGAATGTGTGTGCTAAGCACACACATTCAGCACTGCTTCATCACGCCAATACAATGCATTAGCCAGTGCTGATTGGCCAGAGTACGGAATTCGGCCAATCAGCGCTGGCTCTGCTGGAGGAGGCGGAGTCTAAGGTCGGACCTGAATGGAGACTGGTGTGGAGCGATCTTAGACTCCGCCTCCTCCAGCAGAGCCAGCGCTGATTGGTCGAGTTCCGTACTCTGGCCAATCAGCGCTGGCCAATGCATTCTATTAGCCCGATGAAGTAGAGCTGAATGTGTGTGCTTAGCACACACATTCAGCTCTACTTCATCAGGCTAATAGAATACATTGGCCAATCAGCGCTGGCCAATGCATTCTATTAGCTTGATGAAGCAGAGTGTGCACAAGGGTTCAAGCGCACCCTCGGCTCTGATGTAGCAGAGCCGAGGCTGCACAAGGGTTCAAGTGCACCCTCGGCTCTCCTACATCAGAGCCGAGGGTGCGCTTGAACCCTTGTGCAGCCTCGGCTCTGCTACATCAGAGCCGAGGGTGCGCTTGAACCCTTGTGCACACTCTGCTTCATCAAGCTAATAGAATGCATTGGCCAGCACTGATTGGCCAGAGTACGGAATTCGGCCAATCAGCGCTGGCCAATGCATTCTATTAGCCCGATGAAGTAGAGCTGAATGTGTGTGCTTAGCACACACATTCAGCTCTACTTCATCAGGCTAATAGAATACATTGGCCAATCAGCGCTGGCCAATGCATTCTATTAGCTTGATGAAGCAGAGTGTGCACAAGGGTTCAAGCGCACCCTCGGCTCTGATGTAGCAGAGCCGAGGCTGCACAAGGGTTCAAGTGCACCCTCGGCTCTCCTACATCAGAGCCGAGGGTGCGCTTGAACCCTTGTGCAGCCTCGGCTCTGCTACATCAGAGCCGAGGGTGCGCTTGAACCCTTGTGCACACTCTGCTTCATCAAGCTAATAGAATGCATTGGCCAGCACTGATTGGCCAGAGTACGGAATTCGGCCAATCAGCGCTGGCCAATGCATTCTATTAGCCCGATGAAGTAGAGCTGAATGTGTGTGCTAAGCACACACATTCAGCACTGCTTCATCACGCCAATACAATGCATTAGCCAGTGCTGATTGGCCAGAGTACGGAATTCGGCCAATCAGCGCTGGCTCTGCTGGAGGAGGCGGAGTCTAAGATCGCTCCACACCAGTCTCCATTCAGGTCCGACCTTAGACTCCGCCTCCTCCAGCAGAGCCAGCGCTGATTGGCCGAATTCCGTACTCTGGCCAATCAGCACTGGCTAATGCATTGTATTGGCTTGATGAAGCAGTGCTGAATGTGTGTGCTTAGCACACACATTCAGCTCTACTTCATCGGGCTAATAGAATGCATTGGCCAATCAGCGCTGGCCAATGCATTCTATTAGCGTGAACTGAGTTTGCACAGGGGTTCTAGTGCACCCTCGGCTCTGCTACATCAGATTGCTACATCTGATGTAGCAGTGCCGAGTGTGCATCAGATGTGTAGTTGAGCAAAACTGACTCAGCACTGCTAAGTCTGCATTCGCATAGGAATGCATTGGCCAGCCTTCGGCCAATCAGCGCTGGCTCTGCCGGAGGAGGCGGAGTCTAAGGTCGGACCTGAATGGAGACTGGTGTGGAGCGATCTTAGACTCCGCCTCCTCCAGCAGAGCCAGCGCTGATTGGCCGAATTCCGTACTCTGGCCAATCAGCACTGGCTAATGCATTGTATTGGCTTGATGAAGCAGTGCTGAATGTGTGTGCTTAGCACACACATTCAGCTCTACTTCATCGGGCTAATAGAATGCATTGGCCAATCAGCGCTGGCCAATGCATTCTATTAGCGTGAACTGAGTTTGCACAGGGGTTCTAGTGCACCCTCGGCTCTGCTACATCAGATTGCTACATCTGATGTAGCAGTGCCGAGTGTGCATCAGATGTGTAGTTGAGCAAAACTGACTCAGCACTGCTAAGTCTGCATTCGCATAGGAATGCATTGGCCAGCCTTCGGCCAATCAGCGCTGGCTCTGCCGGAGGAGGCGGAGTCTAAGGTCGGACCTGAATGGAGACTGGTGTGGAGCTATCTTAGACTCCGCCTCCTCCAGCAGAGCCAGCGCTGATTGGTCGAGTTCCGTACTCTGGCCAATCAGCACTGGCCAATGCATTTCTATGGGGAAAAGTTAGCTTGCGAAAATCGCAAACTGACAGGGATTTCCATGAAATAAAGTGACTTTTATGCCCCCAGACATGCTTCCCCTGCTGTCCCAGTGTCATTCCAGGGTGTTGGTATCATTTCCTGGGGTGTCATAGTGGACTTGGTGACCCTCCAGACACGAATTTGGGTTTCCCCCTTAACGAGTTTATGTTCCCCATAGACTATAATGGGGTTCGAAACCCATTCGAACACTCGAACAGTGAGCGGCTGTTCGAATCGAATTTCGAACCTCGAACATTTTAGTGTTCGCTCATCTCTAATTCTAACTACTCAATTTCAGTGCAGCATAAACATTCTGTTACTGTTTTCATCAAATTGCAATGATTGCAATGACACCAGTGTAGCTCAGTCAATCGATTTTCCGGATCTGGTTCTGTACCTGGGCGTTCTTCTCTTGGTGCCCATTTTGGGTTGTTCTGGAAGCAATAATCCTGTCCAGGATGTGCTTCTCTAAGGCTGCGTTCACATGGAGTTTTTTGGTGAGGAATTTGGTCAGGAAACTGACTCAAATTCCTACTCCTAAAAACGCATCACCATAGGACATATGAATATAACGTGTGCAGAGGTCGCTATGAGATATAATACCGTGTACAGAGGCTGCCAAGAGACAAAATACCATATGCAGGAGCCACTATGGGACATAATATCGTGTACAGGGGCCGCTATGAGGAATACTACCATGTGCAAGGGCCGGTATAGGACAATATTTTGCATAACAATATGTTTTTGCACAGAAAACACAGGCATTTTTTTTTGTGCAAAAACGCACCATGTGAACGCAGATTTACATCAAAGTAAAGGTTACAGTGGCCTAAGAACATAGCTGTATCCAGATATATAGTGTGTTTCCACCATAAGGATGCTGCCATGCGGTGCTCCTGGACACATACATTTACCACTAATTGTGGGATGCACATGGGCTTTCATTTCTTCTAATCGGATAGTACCATTTCCTTATGCAGCATCCATCTAAACCGAAGTGCAGATTAACCAAAGTGCACTTACGCATGACATGATTATGACCTTCACGCTTCTTCTCATCATACAGGTATATAATCTTCTATTTCACCCAACTCTGCTTGCTGTTGTGCATCTCCCTTCAACTGTTGCTGTAAAATTGAATGGTATATGAACTATTCTACCCAACTCTCGCTGGTCACTGAACCCTATCCTAGCATTTTATCCAGGCTGTATTTTGGCATTTCCATGTGTTCTTAACTGTACTTGTACTAGTGTCAGTCTTTTGATGTTCAGTGATTTTATGGTTGTTTCTGATCAGTGTTTAGGCCTGGTTCACATCTGCATTCGGTATTCAGTTTGGGGAGTCTGCTTGGGGACCCCCCGAACAGAATACTGAACACATTGACAAGTGGTGAGCTTATGAAAGTGTTATGTCAGTCCAGGTAGCTGCAATGGGGCTAAGGGATAGCCGTAGGGAATCTCGCCCTGCACTACTCCCACTAGCTATCCCGGTCCCTGCCTCACGGGTGTGGGTCGGCTGTACTCAGGCTAAGCCTGACCCCGACAGCTCCTCTCTCACTGATACCGTAGGCCTAGAGGGAAGTGGGAGAAGGAATGCCCTATAAGACCTCTAGGGACTGGAGACTAAAGGGGGTCACCCCTAACGAACAAGTGAAGCTGCTACTGACAGGGACTGACAAGGGTGTGCGCTGACTAACAACACAAGCAGCACACAGGAAAAATGTGGGAAAGGATTCCCCCAAACCAATATGGGAAGGAACCATACACTAGGAAACAAACACAGGGAAACTGAGTAGAAATCAAAGGATAAGGCAATTCACTCACACAGTCAATTATACACAGAGGGAGGATTGGTGAACACAGAAGGGAAAACACACAAACCAACTCGTTCACCCAAACCTCCCAAAAAATCAACCACGGAACTTCCTCTATCCCAGAACACCACCTACTCCTCCTGCTAAGGCCTAGCTCTGTAAAAGCGACACTCAGCACAGAACCATGGGAGGCATGGGTTTAAATACAGAGTAGAGACCACTCCTCCCAGGTGCAAATGGGAGGACAGACTAATCAACCAGGAGATAAAGCTGCCTACCAGCAGTGCGCGCGTGCAAGTCAGAAGGTGTGCACCAATACTCACGACAGGACAACCCCGCAGCGCCAGGATGCCACCCCAGACACTGCGCAGCCAAAAACTCCCCAGGTAAGAAAAATAGAAATTAAAGAACCTAAATACTCCTAACAGAAAGCACATAGACCCTATAGACTGTAATGGGGTCTGTGTGTTTTCCACTGAGTAACGCTGCTGACAGCTGTGGAAGTGGCGCCACTTCCACAGCTGTCAGCAGCGTTACTCAGTGCCAGCGCGAGTTCATAGCCATTTTTGCCATCCCAAATCCACATGTCATATTTCTCTTGCGGGCCTGGTCGGGACTGACTGGAGATCCATTAGTGGCAAAGCCACATCCAGAGTTTTTCCACAAAGTTTCTCATTCCATTATTTAAGAGTCTGAGGAAGGTCTTAGTGACCGAAAACGTTCACTCATTCTTTACTGAATAAAATGGTGATTGGTTAACGCATACCCAAGTGTGAAGCTCTTCTTATCCTTACTAATCGGCCTTCCCCTTACTAAACTCTTCCCTCTACAATCTATTCTTAATGCAGCGGCCAGGCTCATGTACCAGTCTAGACACTACAGCGATACCTCCGGTCTGTGCCAGTCACTACATTAGCTGCCTATTCATTATAGAATAAAATATAAAGTTATCACCCTCATCCACAAAGCTCTCCACAATACTGCACCTCCTTACATTTCCTCCCTCATCTCTGTCTATCGCCCAACCCGTGCTCTCTGCTTACTCAATGACTTAAGACAAGACTTACATCTACTATTATCAGAACCTCCAACGCTCATATACAAGACTTTTCCCTAGTTGCAACGCTTCTCTGGAATGCTCTATCCCGGACAATCAGATTAGCTCCCAATTTCTACAGCTTCAAGTGCAAACTAAAGACGCATCTTTTCAGACAGGCCTATCACAATTCCTAATGTAAACCTTTCTGTACCGTAAATAGAATCCCTAAGACAAACCATCCTCTGTTCCCACTCCCACATTACTCCACACGATATGATGCCATTTCAGACTAACTTTATATGTTCAGGCACCATCTAATTACCTAATTACAGGCCTATAAAGCCTCTCAAGACTTCAGTCCTGGGCAGTTCCTGGGGGAGAGTGGTGGAGCCAGGTGTTATGTCAGTCCAGGTAGCTGCAACGGGGCTAAGGGATAGCAGTAGGGAATCTCGCCCTGCACTACTCCCACTAGCTATCCCGGTCCCTGCCTCACGGGTGTGGGTCGGCTGTACTCAGGCTAAGCCTGACCCCGACAGCTCCTCTCTCACTGATTCCGTAGGCCTAGAGGGAAGTGGGAGAAGGAATGCCCTATAAGACCTCTAGGGACTGGAGACTAAAGGGGGTCACCCCTAACGAACAAGTGAAGCTGCTACTGACAGGGACTGACAAGGGTGTGCACTGACTAACAACACAAGCAGCACACAGGAAACATGTGAGAAAGGATTCCCCCAAACCAATATGGGAAGGAACCTTACACTAGGAAACAAACACAGGGAAACTGAGTAGAAATCAAAGGATAAGGCAATTCACTCACACAGTCAATTATACACAGAGGGAGGATTGGTGAACACAGAAGGGAAAACACACAAACCAACTCGTTCACCCAAACCTCCCAAAAACCAACCACGGAACTTCCTCTGTCCCAGAACACCACCTACTCCTCCTGCTAAGGCCTAGCTCTGTAAAAGCGACACTCAGCACAGAACCATGGGAGGCATGGGTTTAAATACAGCGTAGAGACCACTCCTCCCAGGTGCAAATGGGAGGACAGACTAATCAACCAGGAGATAAAGCTGCCTACCATCAGTGCACACGTGCAAGTCAGAAGGTGTGCACCAATACTCACGACAGGACAACCCCGCAGCGCCAGGATGCCACCCCAGACACTGCGCAGCCAAAAACTCCCCAGGTAAGAAAAATAGAAATTAAAGAACCTAAATACTCCTAACACCAGGTCCTGTCCATCCAAACTGATATCTGGTGAGACCAGTGGGTGCTCCACAGCTTCTGTTTCGTTGGTTCTTGTCCGTGGGACTGAAGCAAGCCACACGTATAGGTAGAGTTCCTTTGTGTAGTTAGTCGCCCAGCCGGGCAGGTATTTGTGTTTCCTATTTTGCCTGAAGGAAAAGCCTGTTTATTTTGTTTGCCAACACCTTTAAATTATTTTGTTGCAAAATAAACACACAGGGCTAAACCCTGTTGAACCTGATTTTTGGTTTCTGTCTCTGACTGTCTGGGTCCGCTGCTGCTACCGCTAAGCCTACCTCCCCCACAATGGCTATCTTAAAGGGGTTTTCTGGGCACATTTTTTTTTAAAGGTTTGTTAGTGCTATTAATACGTTAATAAATGCACCCGTATATCTTTAGTAGTGTTTTGAGTGATTTCTGGGTGTCTCTGGGAGCTCATGTCATCTGCTGCATTTGTTTATTTGGTTCAGCTTCCTGCTATGTAACTTCCACACTACCTCCCTCTCACCTAACTCCCCCCTTCCTATCTCCCTCCCTCCCATACATTCCCTCCCTGTCTATCTAGCTATCCCATCTACTACTAGACCTTCTCTACCAACTCAGCCCAACCCCGACCCCATTAAATCATTACCTCTCTTCCCTTCAGTCTTCCTCCTGCAAGATGGCCCCTCCTTCTTTTTTGAGTCTTCCATTGCAGGCTATTTTCACAGCGCTGCTCTGTGCTCTGCAGCCGACGATCCACCTCTGCGGACCAGTGCAAGAGAGGTGGATTATCAGACACAGAGCAGCACTGGGTCTATAACAAGTGTCGGCAGTAAAAAAAAACAGGAGGAGCCATCCCACAGGAAGAAGCCTGGAAGGAAGAGAGGTAAGTACAATGGGGTGGATGAGGAAGGGGGATAGTAGTGACGTTCTGTTTGCAGAAATGGGGAAACGGATCATTACCGGATAACCAGTAAATGTCATGTGATTGCCTCAGGGATATGGTTAAGTATAAATTTTTTGATAAAGTATGTTATTTAGAAAGTAGGAGGGGGGAGGGTGTTTAGATTCGTGTAGGAATTAGCTTTTATCCCAGACAGCCCATTTTACCATTTTCTATGGCTCATTGCTGAATACATTTTTGAGTTTTTTAGTTTGTGCGCTTTTGAAAGTGGTGACAATTTTTTAGTTCAGGGTATTCATATAATCTTTGTGTCATTTAAATTTTTGCTTTTCTTTTTTATATCCAGGTAAATGTTAAAAGGATGGTGGGGTATGTCTGTTTTTAATACACTGCTAGAAGTAGTAATTATTATTTATCTATATTTGGTAAAATGTGATGATAATCTGATAGCTGTGGTGGTCATACACATCAGATTTAACAGTGGATGCTATTAAGATGTATCTTCACGTTTCTTCATTTATTTATTTATTTTCAGTGGACATATTCTGGTACACATTATAGCTAGCGTTATCAGTTAAACTGTATACACTTCTATTTAACTTTTTAATATACTGGTGTTTTATTCTTGTGCTAGGCAATTAGAGAGATTTCCTGTAACATATGTTCACCTTGCTATAACACGAGTCAGTTACATGTTTCCAAAAGTAATATACATCAGACCTGTGCAAGCAAATCAAACAAAACATAGTAGTTAAAGCAAATGACACAGTAAAACAGGATAAGATAAAATATATTGAGCTCTGCCAATTTGATAAGATACAAACATAATGTCAAAGTGCCAACATATTATAAATCTCAAACATATTAGGATTATCACCTTTATGAAATATTTAACTGCAACTTCTTTTTTAAGGCATACGTTAAAGTGAATGGCTAACCATAAAACACATGAACTGGTCAGGTCAACCAAAGTGAGAGATGCTCATAGTAAACAGTAGACATGAGTGAACCTCTGAAAATTCATTTAGTTTCAGAGTTCAGGTGGATCAATCCAAAGATTAGTTTCAGGTCTAATAACACCACCGAGCAACTGTGACACCAAAATGGTGTTGGTATTGAAGGAAATAATGGCATGTATTCTTGTGTTATATATTTATTATGCCAACATAAGTGGTATTACAGTAAGGAATAATGTGATGGACAAGACCGCAGGACATGTCTGGCTGAGTGGTGATAGCTGTGACAACATGAGTGGCAGTACAGTATGGAGTAATGTGATGGATCAGGCCGCAAGACATGTCTAGATGAGTGGTGGCAATGGTGGTATCTGTGGAAACATGAGTGGCAACACAGTATGGAATAAACATTTTCTTAGGTCCAGATACTGTACTGGCTTCTAACGCTGCTTCCTTCCTCCTGCTACCTGTAGCTGTGGCACTAGTTGAGGTGGTGGAGTACTGAGTGAGTGAGGACTCCTGGGAAGATATGTGACTGGCACTGGCAATGACCTACTAAAAGCTGCAATATGCTAGGTTTAGAAATTACCCTAATATAGCAATTTTGCCTCCCTTTGGGAGTCAGGGAAGAATTTCCCCATTTTGGTTATATAGTGATTTTCTGAAAGCATGGTGATCCAGTACTCACCCCTCTGCTTCATACTAATAATGCGGCATTGATTCTTGCACCTTGACCTGTCACGAAGTCCACAATGACACCCCAGGAAATGATGCCAACACCTCTGTAATGCAACTGGGAAAGCAGGGGAAGCATGCCTGGGGGCATCTAACACGCCCAAGTCCCAGGATTACCCCACTATCACAGCCTATCAACTAGACACTTTCCAAACTCAATAGAACATCTATGAAAGTGGAAAAATACTTGGAAACCTTCTTTCCTCTACATTTATATGGACAGAAACACAAATTGAAACCTAAAGAAACATTAGCATGCGCTCATCACAATCCCTGACTTGATAGCTGCGTTAAGCAGGGTGCAGGATACAACGCAGACCAGGCCCGAGCACCAGGAACAGGTGTTACAAGGGCTAGTGGATATTGCTTCCAGCTGCTTTTCCACCAGCCAGTCAGCCACTAACCGCAGTCGTGTTCATAGCCAAGAGTCTGCCCCTCCTTCCTCCCAACATGCCCAATCTTCCCAGCAGAGTCATCCCACCCTTAATAATAATAAATAATTGTTATTTATATAGCGCCAACATATTCCATAGTGCTGTACAATTTGTAGGGTTCAAATACAGACAGAAAGATACATTACAAATAAAATCATTTCACACAATGGGACTGAGGGCCCTGCTCGCAAGAGCTTACAATCTATGAGGTAGAGGGGGTGACACAAGAGGTAGCAGGGGCGGCATTGCTTATACAGAGGTCAGACCCTTTTGTAATTGAGGTGACTATAATTACACAAACATAAGACTTTATGAGCCGTCGACAGTCGTGTCCTTTAACATGTGGATGGAGCTTGGACCTATGGAGTTAGCATGAGATGACATCATATCATGTGGGGAAATGTGGGAGCGGGGACAGAGGAGGATTAAGGGTTTACGTTAAAGAAAAAATATATCCTTGTACCGTGTTAGCCAGTGGATATGAAATGAAAGAAATTTTTTGAGAGAAGTCCTCAGTAGTTGATACCTTTTTTAATGGCTAACTTAAAAAGTTTTTTGATGACATATCCAGCTTTCGAGACTCTATAGAGGTCTCTTCATCAGGATGGTATAACACAATTTCTGAAGGTAGGCATATATATATACACAGAGAAATGGAGTGTTTGATGCAAAATAGATGGAGAACAGAACACAATGTAAAAAAAACAGTAAAAAAACATACATATCAGTTCACAGGAAAGTTCTCTGGGTTTATAGCTTCTTTGATCAGTGATGTGTTGTCTAGTGGTTGTAAAACGTCATAAAACCCTGGGCCGTCATATACCCTGGTCATAAAACCACTTTCCAGATCCCCCTCTCCTGTGCTACAGACAGCCACCAAACCTCAGGAATATGATTATTATCAGCTCACTGTCACCTCCAACTAACAAAGAAACATTTCCATGTGGAAATAAGAGGTGCAAGACCTGCCCGCACATACTGACTACGGACAAAATAAAGATACAGGCCTATCTTAACATATGTTTGGTAGCTCTCTCTTACTAACTTTGGACCTTCAATTATTCTGTACTCTGGCTATACTGATAGCTCTACCTGTGTTACATATCTTGTATATGTCAATAACTTTATCCCATACAGTGTTTCTATTTCGGTCAGCTTTGTTTATGACCTGGTATATGTATTGGCACTTGCCATCTATCCATTCATCTTCCTGTATGGTTCACATATATATACTGCATTGCCTATGCACATAGGTGGTTCACCTCTCCACACCTTCAAATTTGTTTGACTTGTTGCTAGAATAATGATATTATAGCTTCTAGTAGGGAAGAGAGAGAGAGATATACATTTATATTCTTGCTATGTGTGTCTCTTTAGTACCTCTTTAGACTGTATATGCCAATATTTATAACATTCTTATTATGTTTGGTGTATGTCCTTATACGTGAGGAAGATGACTTATATTAGGCCAATTTTTGATGTTTACCTATCCATTGTACTCTATTTACCCTGGCTTAGCCGACTCCCCCTTTGTCTGATGGTATGGTGACTATTCACTGTTATTTTATATTGTCCTATTGTCCTATGTGTATGTATTTATTAATACATTAATTTATATTTTGTGGCAATCCTGTATTAGAGTATTCTTTTTCCGTTCATTTTGTTTATTTGTTCTAATATGGATTTAAGAATACAAGTATTGACTTGACCTTACAGAGGGAACTATACGACACTACTATGTTTTCGTTCCTTTGATACCATGTTTGTTGTTTATGTATTCATTCTTACTGTGATCTTCACAGAATCACATGGATCTGGTCCCATGGATCTGAAAGCAAGAGAGCGTTCGTGGTTAACGTGTTTGGATACCTTGTTTGGTGATAGCTCTTCTGCCATCAGTAATGTTGGATCAGGTAGTACACAGGAGCTACAAACTAAGATTAAAAATAGTCTCCATAAACACACCAAAATTTGGTGGAATAAGGCATTTTTGGAAAAGTATCTTAAGAAAAATCTAATCCCTAGAGGACTTAGGGTCCAGGTGTTCCCTTCATTCCCCATCGAGAGTACTGATTTTACCACCAAATGGGAATTGGCATACAATGAATGTTCCTTTAAATTCATGCAGCTTCTGTGCTAGTCTCATGTCGCTGGGCCAGTTATCAGACGTGGTGATTAAGCCCGCTGATAAAGGTGGAAATGTGGTGATCTGGCCCAGCGACATGTACGAGGCGGAAGCTTTTAGACAATTGAAGTTACCAGGACATTATAGACGTTTAACTTTCAATCCTTTGATTTCATATAGTATGGAACTCCCAAAATAAATTATCACGAGAGAACTTTATAAGTCCCTATTGGTAGAAGAACCAACTATTCCAACTCTGTACCTGCTTCCAAAATTTCACAAGAACACGGAGATGCCACCTGGTCGCCCTATAAATGCAGGTACTAATGGCCTGTTTGATAACGTTTGTAAATTTATTGATTTCCACCTCAAAACACTTCTAGAGACATTGCCGTCATATCTTAGGGACACGGGGGATCTGTTGAGGCATATCGATGATCTGCCGCTGAATGATGACTCCACGTTAGTCACTTGCGACGTGGAGTCATTATATACCAGCATTAGACATGAAGATGAACTTAGGGCCGTCAAATTTTTCCTCGACACTAGTAGCTTACCATCCTCTATGGGACAGCTACTGTTCACGCTCTTGGAATTTATTTTAACTAAATTATTAATAATTTTTTCGTTTTCAAAGGGTCCTTCTACCTATAGCTTGCGCCCCCTCGTATGCTAATCTGTTCCTGGGGCTGTGGGAGAGGGACCCCGCCCTGGACGATCGGGGGTCGGAGATGGGCCGCATCCTCTTTTGGATGTGGTACATTGACGACATCCTGATCATCTGGCGTGGTACTGAGCAGCAGCTGTCCCTATTCATAGAGGATCTTAATCACAATGATAGGAACATTCATCTGATATTTAAGCATAGCCATTCACACATCAACTTTCTCGATGTTGGTATATATTGTAACTCTAATCATGTCTTACAGAGCGAGGTATATCGTAAGGACATGTCTGTTAACTCCCTCCTCCATGCGACATCCTCACATCTGACACAGACCATTAATTCCATCTCCGTGGGTCAACTCTTACGAATTAGGCGTATCTGCTCGTCTGATGAAATATTTGATCATCATGCACGGGATCTAAAAGATCGGTTTCATTCCAGGAATTATAGTCGCCGTACTATTAACAAGGCATACACCAGGGCCAAATCAACACCTAGACAATTCCTGATTCATCTGACGGATTGCCCAACTCGAAAAATGAGCCAACAAGATACGGTACGTTTTATAACCACTTATTATTCACATTGGCAACTAATGTGTAGTGCCTTAAATAAGTTCTGGCCCATTTTACTTGGTGATCCAGGAATTGAGCGATGTATTACTCCTTCTGCGAGTATTGGTGCTCGCAGGGGTAGAAATTTGTGTGATTGCCTAGTTAGAAGTTTGTAAGACCCTAAAAGACCTGGGTTATTCGGGTCATATGAACCTAAATGGGGATGTTTCACCTGTAATAGGTGTGTGGCATGTCCTAATATCCTTAGAACAACACATTTCGTCTCGGCTGATGGTAAAAGGACGTTTCAAATTCGCCAACATATAACATGCACATCAAGATATGTGGTATACTACGCCACATGTCCCTGTTCCCTCATTTACCTTGGCCTTACGTCAAGGGAATTGAAAGTCAGGGTGAGGGAGCATAGTAGGGACATTAGAGCGACAGTAGACACTCACCCTGAATTTCTTGACTCCTCAAAGCCGATTGCTAAGCATTTCGCCCTTTACCACAATAGTGACCCTACGGGGTCCCTAGTGAGAGGTATTGATCTGATTCCATCTAATATACGGGGAGGGAATATGAAACGCCGTTTGGCACATTGTAAGGCCCGTTGGATCTGGACCCTGGGTACTCTTTCCCCCCAGGGCCTCAATGAGTCCCTTAATTATGGGGTATTTCTTTAGCTCCTGTGTTACTTCCTGATCTTAGTAACTCCTGTGTGGTGTTGGGTTTTGTGTCTGACGGAGTTATTTTAATGGGTCGTTGTGATTGTGTTTATTTTGCTGTTCTGTCATTTCTAATTTGTTTTGTATTTTTCTAGCCTCCCTGTTGAGTAACCACCTATATTTTTAAGAGATCATGGGCTGCCCTCCCGGATTTTGTACTGTTGCAGCTCTATTCTATTGTTTAGGTGACATCCTGAAAGAAAGAAGTTGATGCCATGAAGCATAAAAGACGACAACTATGTCATTATCAATATTATCTTTATTCATTATGGCAATGAATTTCACTAAATGATCAGTGAATGTACTTATTACCAGCACCATTCCTATTGAACCAGTGAGCATTGATGTTGGTTTTGTATGTATTTATTGATACTATAAATCTTGATTCTTTAATAGGTACTTTTCACACACTCTTTTTTTTATTTTTTTTAAATTTATTTCAATACATATAGTGGTGCACTATGTACAATTATATATGCAATATATTCCTCTTTTTCTGTCTCCCCTTTTATTTCTTTCTCTTCTTCTTTCTATCAATTATTTATTAATGATCATTAATTATTATGTATTATCCTCACGATTTAGTTCTAATTATTCATTCCCTTTTTCCATGCACTTTTATGTATGTTTCTCATACTTATATATCTACACCTTTATGGTTTTCATTCATGTAACTTTATGATCTTAGGGAATTTTTCTATTCAGTCACATAATTAAAACTTTTCATTTGATTGCATCTGTTACTATAGTTCCTTATGTACATCCTAATTGGGTTTGGTTTCTATGCTCATGGTCCTGGCATACGTAGTTTCTGTTCGTGGTCATCATTCTATGTTGCGGCCGGTATACTCACTTTCTCTTGCACGTTCGTTGTTATTTGGTTACCTGGTGACTTAATGTCACCGTGATGCCGCGGACCGCGACACTAAGGCTGGAGCATCCTGTTGTATCGAGTTGCTTCAGTGCGTCTATTCATAGGGACGCTTCCTAATATATGACGTTGTACATTGTGGGCGGGCGGCCGGCCGGCAGGCACATCACATGTTGTTCCACATGTGATTTCGTGCTGGTTTTCCATTGGCGGGGAGTCCTGTTATTATGTCTCGTCATTGTTACTGACATCATCCCCGGAAGACGGTTTAAACGCGCTTCGGGAACAGGGGGATGCCAGTGACCGTAAGGGTATCACGCTGCAACTCTATTATGGGTAGGTTATACATGGATTAATCTCCTTATACTCTATTTATACAGGTCTATCTTTACATATGTTTGGTAGCTCTCTAACTTCAGACCTGCAGTTATTTTGTACTCTGGCTATATCTGATAGCTCTACCTGTGTGTTACGGTTCTGTGTATATATATAAAATAATATTTTTAACTACAGAACCGCTAGGCTGCAAAACACTGCAGTGAGGTCCACAGGCCTAGATGGGCGGCTGTATGTCTGAATGCAGACTACCAGTTAACTTCACTGGCAGAAATGTTAGTGCGGTTCAGGCTACCAAGGGTTAACCGTCACCATTGGTCAGCAACACAAAAAGACTCCCTTTAACACCCAGGAGCTACAACACAAATAGACAGATTACATAGGCTATTCTGATTCCCACTGGCTGAGCCAAGGAATCCTAACTAGATCCCTAAGCTGCTCCTGCCTTTCACTGGAACCTAGCCATAACCTCCTATCTCAAGTATCTTTGTCAAAGTGTGAGCATCGGGCGGGCGTCGGCTCACACTATATAAAGGCTAGTCCCTGCCCAACAGGGGCGGTGGCCATGACGTCACCGATCATGCTCAGTATGGGCAAAATGGGACTTAGCCTCTGAGCGGCTCCAAAATGTCTGAGCATGCTCAGTGGGCCGAAAGCTGGACTTAGACTCCAGACTCCCTGCTGCATGATGCCGAGGGTTGGATTGGCCTGCAGGTGGCGCTGTGCGCCGGAACGGAAACCTGCGGGACCCGATCCTAACAATGTGTTACATATCTTGTATATGTTAATAACTTTATCCCATACAGTGTTTCTATTTCGGTCAGCTTTGTTTATGACCTGGTATATGTATTGGCACTTGCCATCTATCCATTCATCTTCCTGTATGGTTCACATATATATACTGCATTACCTACGCACATAGGTGGTTCACCTCTCCACACCTTCAAATTTGTTTTTGTTGCTGGAATAATGATAATATTGCTCCTAGTAGGGATGAGAGAGATATATACATTTATATTCTTGCTATGTGTGTCTCTTTAGTACCTCTTTAGACTGTATATAACAATATTTACAACATTCTTATTATGCTTGGTGTATGTCCTTATACATGAAAAAGATGACTTACAGTGTTGGCCAAAAGTATTGGCACCCCTGCAGTTCTGTCAGATAATACTTTTTTTCTTCCAGAAAATGATTGCAAGCACAAACTCTTTGGTATTAATATCTTCATTTATTTTGCTTGCAATGAAAAAACACAAAAGAGAATGAAAAAAAGGTCAAATCATTGATCATTTTACACAAAATTCCAAAAATGGGCCGGACAAAAGTATTGGCACCCTCAGCCTAATACTTGGTAGCACAACCTTTAGACAAAATAACTGCGAACAACCGCTTCCGGTAATCAATGAGTTTCTTATAAGGCTCTGCTGGAATTTTAGACCATTCTTCTTTGGCAAACTGCTCCAGGTCCCTGAGATTTGAAGGGTGCCTTCTCCAAACTGCCATCAAGAGATCTTTCCACAGGTGTTCTATGGGATTCAGGTCTGGACTCATTGCTGCCACTTTAGAAGTCTCCAGTGCTTTCTCTCAGACCATTTTCTAGTGTTTTTTGAAGTGTGTTTTGGGTCATTGTCCTGCTGGAAGACCCATGACCTCTGAGGGAGTCCCAGCTTTCTCACACTGGGCCCTATATTATGCTGCAAAATTTGTTGGTAGTCTTCAGACTTCATAATGCCATGCACACAGTCAAGCAGTCCAGTGCCAGAGGCAGCAAAGTAACCCCAAAACATCAGGGAACCTCAGCCATGTTTGACTGTAGGAACTGTGTTCTTTTCTTTAAAGGCCTCTTTTTTTTTTTTTTTTCCCTGTAAACTCTAAGTTGATGCCTTTTCCCAAAAAGCTCTACTTTTGTCTCATCTGACCAGAGAACATTCCTCCAAAACGTTTTTGGCTTTCTCAGGTAAGTTTTGGCAAACTCCAGCCTGGCTTTTTCATGTCTCTGGGTAAGAAGTGGGGTCTTCCTGGGTATCCTACCATACAGTCCCTTTTCATTCAGACGCCGACGGATAGTACGGGTTGACACCGTTATACCCTCGGACTGCAGGGCAGCTTGAACTTGTTTGGATGTTAGTCGAGGTTCTTTACCCACCATCCGCACAATCTTACGATGAAATCTCTCGTAAATTTTTCTTTTCCGTCCACATCTAGGGAGGTTAGACACAGTGCCATGGGCTTTAAACTTCTTGATGACACTGCACACGGTAGACACAGGAACATTCAGGTCTTTGGAGATGGACTTGTAGCCTTGAGATTGCTCATGCATCCTCACAATTTTGCTTCTCAATTCCTCAGACAGTTCTTTGGTCTTCTTTCTTTTCTCCATGATCAATGTGGTACACACAAGGACACAGGACAGAGGTTGAATCAACTTTAATCCAGTTCAACTGGCTGCAAGTGTGATTTAGTTATTGCCACCACCTGTTAGGTGCCTCCGATAAGTAACAGGTGCTGTTAATTACACAAATTAGAGAAGCATCACATGATTTTTCAAACAGTGCCAATACTTTTGTCCACCCCCTTTTTTATGTTTCCTGTGGTATTATATCAAATTTGGCTTTTTGACAATTCTTTTTGTGGTTTTCCATTGAAGACAAATTAAATGAAGATAATAATACCAAAGAATTTGTGCTTGCAATTATTTTCTGGAAGAAAATGAGTATTATCTAACAGAATTGCAGGGGTGCCAATACTTTTGGCCAACACTGTATATTAGGCCAATTTTTGATGTTTACCTATCCATTGAACTCTATTTAACCCTGGATTAGCCGACTCCCGCTTTGTCTAATACATTAATTTATATTTTGTGGTAATCCTGTATTTGAGTATTCTTTTGCCATTCATTTTGTTTATTTGTTCTAATATGGATTTAAGAATACAAGTATTGACTTGACCTTACAGAAGGAACTATACGACACTACTATGTTTTTGTTCCTTTGATACCATGTTTGTTGTTTATGTATCTCATCTCCCTGCCCAAGATTCCTGGCAGGGGTTCTCACAAAGCCTCCTCCTCCGCCATAACATTGACCCCAGCTGTGAGCTGGAAACGCTGCAGTACTGGTGTGTGGAGTACTGGTGTGTGGAGACGTCAGCAAGTCGTGCTGAAGCTCATCAGCTTGGCCGACACAAAACACACTGCCCCCGATGTGAGGGATGCCATCCTAGAGGAGACTGCAATGTGTTGTTCGCTGATGCACCTGGGCTCAGGCTTGTTTGATTGTGATAATGGCCAAAACCTGGAAGCGGCTCTGGAGCTTGCCAGACTCAAACACGGTCCATGCCTGGCCCACGTTTTCAACTTGGTGGTGCCAACGTTTTTAAAAGCTTACACCAATGTTCACGAGCTACTGATGAAAGAGTGGCCACTTCTGTAAGTCTACAGTAGCTGCTGCTAGCCGGAAAACCCTCCAGCTACACCTACATCTGCCTGAAGCACCGGCTGTTGTGCGAGGTCACTACACGCTGAAACCCTAGATACCATATGTTGAGCAGGGTGTGTGAGCAGCAGAGACCATTAATGGAGTTACATCTCCAAAACCCAAGGATTCATCAAAGTCAGCTCCCTCAGTTTCTCAACCGTGAATGTCCATGGATGGCAGACTTATGTGAAATCCTCTATGAAAGTCTAAATACTTTGAAACCTTGTTTCCTCAACATTAGTATGGACAGAAACAAAAATTTAAAGTAAAAGAAACATTAGTATGAACCCCTTTAAATCACGTTGCCCATGACAACCACACATGGCATAGGAAATAAGAAATCCAAAAGCCCCCACCCTTAACTGTCATTGTGTGTGTGTGTGTGTGTGAGTGAGATGTGGTAAGACCTTAAAAAATTCACTTTTGTGGCCCTTAACGTGAGCCCGTCAAAATTAAGTTAGAGTCCTTTAAGCTGAGCTACCATCAGAGATTGAGGCACTTGAGGTGACTTCAGCCCTTTACCAGCACAAAATTGGTATACAATCCATCAGTTTGTGAAGTCACTCATTCCTGTATACTGTCATACGGAATATAGGACCTAATATACGCTCAATATATCTAGCCTCTGTGTATGCCAAAAAAACCCAAAACATTTGTATACATCACATAATGCGTAAGACTAGCTCTAAGGGACGTGGACGAGGACATGCCCAGGGGAAAGGAAATGCAGCTGGAGAGCAAGGTTGCGGTCAAGCTACAGCTAGAGGCATGTCCAGAGGCACGGGACAGTTGCTTCACAGAAGCCAGGTCAGAGCCAGCAAGGCCCAAGATTTTCCCTGTACTAGCCACTCATCCAAAACTTGCCCAATGTTGGCACCTCCCTCGATGTTGTGTAAATTTTGCAACGTATGCGTGGAGGACAAACTGAGTGCGTTTTGCACACTGAGCAACTCAAAACTAAATAGGGGCTCTGAGAAAAGCAACCTGACCACCTCAGCCATGCGCTGTCATTTGTAAGGCAAGCACTGGGCTCAGTGGGAGAGAGAAAACGCAGGACATCTTCGCCTGGCGTTGCCGACACTGTCTCTTCCACTGTATTCAGTGCTGGTGCTGCAGTCCAGAGCACCAGCCTGGACACCTCCATATCTGCCTCTGACACTTTGGGGAGTTCACCCTCATCCACCCCTTTTCCTGCCTCTGCTCCTTTTGCCTGCACCATCATGCGCCTCTTCCCAATAAATCTCCATCTCCCAGGTGTTTGATCACAGGCAGAAGTACAGCACAACCCACCCACATGCCCAAGCCTTCAACGGCCTCATCTCAAAACTGCTGGCCCTGGAGATGTTGGCGTTTATGCTAGTGGAGACTCAGGACATCCGTGACCTGATGGCAGCTGCGGCACCTCGCTATGCTGCCCCTAGCCGTCACTACTTCTCTTGGTGTTCCGTCCCCGCCTTGTGCCAGCACGTGTCCCATAACATCAGTCGGGCCCTGAGTTCCGTGCTTTGCTCTAAGGTCCACTTGACCACCAACGCATAGACAAGCGCATGCAGTCAGGGACACTGCTTCTCTATAATGACAGGCTCCTCTCCCAGCCCAAAATTCATGATACGGGTTCTCAGAAAGACTGCTGCTCCGCTGCAACATCGACCTCACTTGCGAGCTGTAAACGCTGCAGCACTGGCGTGTGGAGACGTTAGCAGGTCGTGCTGAATCTCAGCTTGGCTGACAGAAAAAACACTGCCCCTGAGGTGCGGAATGCCATCCTAGATGAAACGGCAATGTCTTTCTTGCCGATGCACCTGGGCCCAGGCATGGTCGTGTGTGATAATGGCCGGAACCTGGTAGCGGCTCTGGACCTTGCCAGACTCAAACACGGTCCACGTTTTCAACTTGTTGGTGCAAAAGTTTTTAAAAACCTACCCCATTGTGCCTGATATATTAGTGAAAGTGCAGCCATTTTCGTAAGTCTAAAGTAGCCGCTGCTAGCCAGAAAACATTCAGAGCACACTCCTGTCATCTTCTCACTGTTGGATGATGGAGGAAGAGGAGAAGGATGAAGTGGCATTTGATGTCACTTTCCCACATGAGGCTAGAGGGGAAAGTTCAGTGCATCCCATTGCTTCAGCGCGGATGGTGTGAAGGGGAGTTGAAAGTGGAGGAAATGAAGAGTGACCCTTCCAGTGGGGGCAGCAAAGTCATGCCAAGTAACACCCTGGCACACATGGCTGACTTCATGTTGGGCTGCTTTTCCAGAGACAAAGGCATTGTTCACATCAAGGAGAGTAACCAATACTGGATTTTTGCAATCCTCGACCACGGTATTAAAATAACACCTCGTCTTTTGTTCTGGTAGGGGAGAGGAACAATCGCATAAATGATGGTGCAGAATATGATGGAAATGTTTCAGTCAACCCTCGCTGGCGGCAGAGAGGCGATTTCCTCAAAGAGGCTAACAACTGCCATCCAGTCCACAACCACCTGGGCAACACTCTCCAAGGTGCGGGACACATTAATGTCCCCCCCCCCCCCCCCGGCCAAACTACTGCCAATGAGGGGCCTAGTGTCACCAGGAGGGAAAAGTATATGCGCATGTTGCGTGAGTACCTGGCCAATCACAGCCCTGTTCTCTCCGATTCCTCTGCGCCTTACACGTATTGGGTGTAGAAGTTGGACCTGTGGCCCTTGGGGTGAGTGGAGACTTCCCCCAGCTGAGGCGAGTACTCCCCCCAGTTAGCTTTTTTTTTTTTTTGGGGGGGGGGTGATCCAGTTAGCATTTTTGGTGGCATAGAGTGTACACAATGAACCCCAACTGTCACTTGCTGAGCCACTCTTCTACTTATAACTTCATGATAGAACCTGCGTGTCTATGCTTTCTATAATGTTCTTATTTTCTTTTCCCCGCATGTTATATTCTACTGTTGTTTTATTCCATTTAAAAATTCAATAAAACCTGATTACACTTATTTCATACGTATAATTTTCATCTTCTTTACGTTGCAATCAAACTTTAATTACCCTTTAATTTTTTTTTTCAGGTTTAAGGTTACAAGTCAAGCAGTCATTTTCCAAATTTTACAATTCCGAAGAGGTCTTGAAATGCCTCTCTAATAGAAACTCCATAAACCAAGCCCATTCTCAAAACTTCACTCCTGAAAGAATTCAAAGCAGCATTAAGAAAGTTTCTTAACCCTTTCAACATTTCACAGCAATTAATAAAATTGGAGGTAAAATTTGCACTTTTCAATTTCTGTTACTAATATATTCTTTTAACCCTAGAATTTGCACATTCATAAGGGGTTAATAGAGAAAATATATTCCAGAATCTGTTATGTAATTTCTCCCTAGCATGAAATGATCCCACATGTGGATGTAAATTGATGAATAGGGCACACTGTAGCGTCCAGAATGGAAGGAGCACTATTGGGATTCTGGGGGGGGGGGGGGGGTCAGATTTTGCTGGTTGCATTTGTAGAGCACTGCCCAGCCTAGGCTATATTTGACATCGTTCATGTGTGTATGAGTGTATATGGTGTGGTCTTAATTGACTGTTTGTTCTGGTTGGTGATTAGGGATAGTTATGGGGGATACAACTATCTTCCCTCAAGTTTAGTGGCTGTCTGGGATTATCTGCTCCTCATCCTGAGCAGCTTTGTGTGTGTGCATGCTTGCTGGTATGTGGGAATTGTCTAGTATTAAAACTCCGGGAGGTGGATTATGCAGTAGTTACTGTTTACCCTGGTGCTACATTCATTACCGTTTCCCAAATGGTCAATAACTTTGGATACATTGTTCAACTAGCTTACCAATCACCTTCCTAGTTTTTTGCCCTGTTTTAAAGGCTGGCCAGTATCAGTCTAGTCTTTTACTTTTTAAAGTATATCCATAAAAGGTATTTTTTAAGTGTACTATTTATTTTGGGAATTTTTTAGCTCCTTAGACTTCTATGGAGCTGCAAAATTCACAGCTTGGTGCACAAAGAAGTCTATGCAACCGCCAAATCCATGGCCCAGAGGCCCGTGAAAAATACTTTAGTGTGCAAGCAACCTTACTGAGCAGCATTTTTGGTCAGGTGAAAACTGCCTGATTGTCATTATTGCTGACTATATAGGGAGCTTTCATCACTGAAGCTGCTGAGGTAAAGTGAAAGTTGAGCTCTGATTGGTTACTGTGGGCAACTACACAAGTCTGCCTGTGAGGCGGTTTTCATTACTGAGGAGTCAGCTCCTTCAGGTCATAGTATAGTAGTCCATTCACACGGAGGAAAATGGTGAGGAATTTGGTGTGGAATTTCAGCACTGAAAAAAAAGCCTCCCATTGACTTCAATGGTTTCTTTTTCTGCTAGAACTGAGTTTTTGGTGAGGATTTTGGCAAGGAAAAAATCCGCTTCAGGAATTAAGAAATGTTTTTTTGAAGCGGTTTTTGGAGCATTTTTTGTTTTTTTGTTTTTTTTCCTTCAGCACAACGCATGGACCTTGAAAAAAAAACACTAGCGTTTTTTTCCGTGCGGTTTTTGCCAATTCTGCACCCAAATCTGCAACGTTTACGCCACCCATTGACTGCATTGGTTTTTGCACGTGGAATATGCCTGAAGGAAGCTTTTTTTTTCCGCAAGTGGAGAAATAAAGCAAGTGGTACCCATAGAACTCTATGGGGAGGCGTTTTTTTCATGTGGATTTTGACGCGGATTCAGTGTCAAAATCAGTGCCAAAAAAGGAATGGCACTGTATTTACCACTGAATTTTCAGCTAGTGGAAAATTACGCGAGTGGAAAAAAAACTAACCAAATCCATTGAAATCAACGGGAGGCTTTTTTTTCAGCTCTGAAAATTTAGCACCAAATACAGCGTCATTTTCCTCCGTGTGAATGGACCCTAATACTGTGTGAGGGCTGCTCTATATTTACTATTCATCCTATTATATCTCTTATCAGTGTCAGGTGTTGCTTTGAAGCAACATGCCCTTCAATTTTAAGTGTCTGCAATTCCCAATGCGTCTTGCATTTGCTATGACTTTAAAGGATGGGCCGAAAACGCAGCACTAAAGCGATGTGGGAACAACTGCGACGTGAACACATCACGGTTCTTCCCGCAGCACTTAGAACAGAAAGTTCACTGAGTTTTCCTCCACTGACTTTCTGTTACAATTATATCTACGTGAACGCCACTGGCGTTTCCATAGATATAACTGACATGCTGCAATTTTCAAAACTGCAACGGTTTTGGAAATCGCAGCTTTTTCTGTAAAGTGGGGATGGGATTCACATGGGGCCCCGGCCTAAGGGTAAGTTCACACTGGGTTTTTTGGTCAGGATTTTGAGGCCGTATCCGTCTCAAAATCCAGACCATAAAGACAGCACCCATTGAAATCAATGGGAGCCGGTCAGTTCCTTTTTTGGGAGCCGTTTTGTTCCGGCTCCCGGTGAAAGAAGTGAGATAGTCATTCTTCAGTCCGTTTCGCCTCGCAGCATCCGCCTGAAGACACTCCCTCCCAACTAGGTTCATTCATTTGGGCCTAATCTGGAGCGGAGTGCGCAACTGGATGCTGCTGCACTGCACCAGCATCCAGTCGCAGCTACCCGTATTTTGGACCGCCTCAGTTTCCGGTCCAAAAAACCCAGTATGAACTTATCCTAAACAAAGCACAAGGTCAATCACTTAAAGTAGCTGGCATTAATTTGGAGAGCCCATGTTTTTCACATGGACAGTTGTATGTTGCTTGCTCTTGACTGGATAACCCCAAAAATCTTTTCATATACAGGTATGCACCTGAAGGTAAAACCAGAAACATTGTTTACCAAAAAGCCCTACAATAGATACTTGTGTAACTGTAATTTAATGTTACTCTTTGTTACGGTTCTGTGTGTATATATAAAAATAATGTTTTTTCAGCTACAGAACCACCAGACTGCAGGACACTGCAGTAAGGTCCAGATCGGCGGCCACGTGCCAGTACCAGGCAGCAGTGTGTCTGAACAGGGAGTAACACACATGCACCAGTTAACTTTACTAAGTGAATGTGTTAGGGCAGCTACAATGTGAACAGGCTGCGACAAGGTTTGTACCAGTTGACTTCACTGGGACAATAGCTGTGTTTGTGCAGCTGCTGTGTGAACAGGCTGCAATGGAAATTACTCCAGTTAACCTCACTGCGTAAAAGGTTTGTGCAGCTACCATGTGAATAAACGGCAATGGAGATTTACACCAGTTGACCTCACTGGGTAAATGGGTTTGTGCAGCTACCATGTGAATAAACGGCAATGGAGATTTACACCAGTTGACCTCACTGGGTAAATGGGTTTGTGCAGCTACTGTGTGAATAGGCTGCAACAAAGGCTGTCAGGGGTTAAACGTCACCCCTGTCAGCAACACAAATGGCTCCGCACAGCTTGGAGCTACAACACAAGCAGACAGTGACAGATAGGCTAGCTAAGAGACCAAACCTGCTGGAAGCCCCACCGGCTGGTACAGAGTCCACTGCACCGAACCGTAGTGTACAGGTGCCAGTTCAGGACTTAAAGGTATAGACCTTTAAGTCCTGAACTGGCAGCTGTACACTACGGTTCGGTGCAGTGGACTCTGTACCAGCCGGTGGGGCTTCCAGCAGGTTTACTAACAGTGCCAGATGGCAGCTAAGGTAACCTCACACAGAGGCCTAACAACCTGCCTAGCTACTGTAAACAGCCTGGAACTTCTGTCATAACCTCCTGTCTCAAGTGTGTGTTTAAGAAAAAGTGTGAGCACTGGGCGGGCGTCGGCTCACACTATATAAAGGCTAGTCCCCGCCCAACAGGGCGGCGGTGGTCATGACCTCACCGATCATGCTCAGTGTAGGCAAAATGGGACTTAGCCTCTGAGCGGCTCCAAAAGGTCTGAGTGGGCCGAAAGCTGGACTTAGACTCCAGTCGCCTCACTGCATAAGGGCGAGAGTCAGACTGACCCGCAGGTGGCGCTGTGGGCCGGGACGGAAACCTGCGAGACCCGATCCTAACACTCTTTTATCTGTGAACTACTTATAGATTACACTGGAGGGAGGGGGGAAGGGTTGCACTATGTTGTTAATTGAGTGTAAATGTTTGTGTGAGGGGCATAAAATATAATTTTTGATAAAAAAACATTGTTCAAAAAATAGTTGTAATAGTTTATACTACATAATATGTATTGAATATGTAAAATCAATAAAAAGGTTGAAATTAAAGAAAAAGTTGTTCACATCAATGTTACGACAAATTAGTAAAATCCAAAAATAATAAAAATTTAAAGTGTAAGAAAAAGATTTACTGTAGCTCTGAAAATGTCAATTTCAGTGTGACACTGAAAGTTTTACTTTAGATAGCATAACCAAGTTAACATATTTTACGCAAGCGAAGCCGCGGGTATTCGACTAGTATTTCATATACAGTACAGACCAAAAGTTTGGACACACCTTCTCATTCAAAGAGTTTTCTGTATTTTCATGACTATGAAAATTGTAGATTCACACTGAAGGCATCAAAACTATGAATTAACACATGTGGAATTATATACTTAACAAAAAAGTGTGAAACAACTGAAAATATGTCTTATATTCTAGGTTCTTCAAAGTAGCCACCTTTTGCTTTGATTACTGCTTTGCACACTCTTGATGAGCTTCAAGAGGTAGCCACCTGAAATGGTCTTCCAACAGTCTTGAAGGAGTTCCCAGAGATTCTTAGCACTTGTTGGCCTTTTTGCCTTCACTCTGCGGTCCAGCTCACCCCAAACCATCTTGATTGGGTTCAGGTCTGGTGACTGTGGAGGCCAGAAAAATAAATGATGGTCCAACTAAATGAAAACCAGATGGAATAGCATGCCGCTGCAAGATGCTATGGTAGCCATGCTGGTTCAGTATGCCTTCAATTTTGAATAAATCCCCAACGGTGTCACCAGCAAAGCATCCCCACACCATCACACCTCCTCCTCCATGCTTCACGGTGGGAACCAGGCATGTAGAGTCCATCCGTTCACCTTTTCTGCATTGCACAAAGACACAGTGGTTGGAACCAAAGATCTCAAATTTGGACTCATCAGACCAAAGCACAGATTTCCACTGGTCTAATGTCCATTCCTTGTGTTCTTTAGCCCAAACAAGTCTCTTCTGCTTGTTGCCTGTCCTTAGCAGTGGTTTTCTAGCAGCTATTTTACCATGAAGGCCTGCTGCGCAAAGTCTCCTCTTAAAGGGGTATTCCCATCTACATAATTATTTTTTAATTTGTAGATGATTAAAAGTTAAACATTTTTGCAAATGTAACTAATGAAAAATTCTGCAGAGTTTTAAAGATTTTCTCTAACTTTCTTAGTGGTGAGAGTCTGTTATCTTGTTCGGTTGCCATGGATACGACCACCAATGCAGAAACTTTCTAAGGTCAGAAAATCAGCCATGATTTCTTTATTGTGGCCGGGATATCTTCTGATACATGTAGTGTCCCTGCCTGATAACCCGGGTACAATAAGAAAATCATAGCTGTGTTCCTGACAAGTCCCAGACCATAGAAAGTTTCTGCATTAGTGGTCGTAACCAATGGCAACCGATCGAGACAACTGACTGTCACCACTAAGAAAGTTAGAGAAAATCTTTACAACTCTGCAGAATTTTTACTTATATTTGCAAAAATGTTTAACTTTTAATTATCTACAAATATAGATATGATTATGTACATGGGAATACCCCTTTAACAGTTGTTGTAGAGATGTGTCTGCTGCTAGATCTCATTGTGTGGCATTGACCTGGTCTCTAATCTGAGCTGCTGTTAACCTGCGATTTCTGAGGCTGGTGACTCGGATGAACTTGTCCTCCGCAGCAGAGGTGTCTCTTGGTCTTCCTTTCCTGGGGCGGTCCTCATGTGAGCCAGTTTCTTTGTAGCGCTTGATGGTTTTTGCAACTGCACTTGGGGACACTTTCATAGTTTTCCCAATTTTTCGAACTGACTGACCTTCATTTCTTAAAGTAATGATGCCCTATCGTTTTTCTTTACTTAGCTGCTTTTTTCTTGCCATAATACAAATTCTAACAGTCTATTCAGTAGGACTATCAGCTGTGTATCCACCTGACTTCTGTACAACACAACTGATGGACCCAACCCCAATTATAAGGCAAGGAATCCCACTTATTAAACCTGACAGGGCACACCTGTGAAGTGAAAACCATTTCCGGTGACTACCTCTTGAAGCTCTAGCTTTGAAGAACCTAGAATATAAGACATATTTTCAGTTGTTTCACACTTTTTTTGTTAAGTATATAATTCCACATGTGTTAATCTACAATTTTCATAGTCATGAAAATACAGAAAACTCTTTGAATGAGAAGGTGTGTCCAAACTTTTGGTCTGTAATGTACTAAAACCAAATTAATTACTCATATATGAGTGCACTTTATGACGCAAATGTCCTGTGTACAACTAGGTAACAGTCTATCGTCATAACCCAATAAATTGTTTCCCACGGCCTGCATTCACTTCCTTAATTATCTGATAAAGAAGTTCCTCTCTTTTCTTATCACCACTGAGCAAATATAGAGCACTGGTGGCAGATATGTGAGACATAATAAAAGTAGGACATATCTGCTAAATTAACTCAAGTGATTTACTGATATATCTTGTTATGCCAGAGTCCTAACATTAAAAATAAATAGTCATAAACACCATTCATAGAACATATGCCACTCTTTCTTATCTACCCTGTACTAGATTAAAGAGTTTTCTCATGAGAATAACCACATTTAAATTTGCAGACAATAAAAAAAATATTGCAAATAGAATTAATTACAATTTTCACAGAGTTTTAAAGATTTTTATCTAACCATCTTAGTGATTGGTTGTTAATGGATATGACTATGAATACAGAAATCATCTTAGTAGTAACAGTCTTTTTTCTTGCTTGGTTTCCAGTGGATACAACTATGAATGCAGAATCTTTTTATTATCTGGTATTTCTCAGAAACCCAGACAGTACAAGCATGAAAAGATAACCTGGCCGCAATGGGAAAATTATGAGTTTCTGACTAACGCCAGACCATAGAAAGTTCCTACATTCATGATTGTATCCACTGGCAACCAAACAAGAAAAAAGACTACTAAGGGCTCGTTCACATCTCCGCCCGGGACTCCATTCTGCAGATTTCAGTTTCCTGCACAAAACAGGGCAGGAGACGGAAACCTGCAGGCATCTTTCAAACCCATTCATTTGAATGGGTTTGAAAAGTGTCTGGCTGTGAGCGCCGGTGAGCGTTTTATGCTCTCCGCAGCGAAACCGTTTTTTTAAACTGGATACAGAGTCGGACATGCAGTATTCTGTGTCCGGTAAAAAAAAAAAAAAAAACGGTTTTGCAGCGGAGCGCATAATACGCTCACCGGCGCTCACGGCCGGGCCCGGCATGACAGGTTTCTGTCTTCTGTCTGCAGAAGATGGAAACCTCAGAACGGAGACCAGACGCTGGTGTGAACCCAGCGTCAGATGGTTAGAGAAAATTTGATAACAAATTTCAAACAAATGTAACCCCTTATGATAATGTTTTGCATTTTACTTTTGCGTTCACTGTGCATTAAAAACTGTATGGCAGCTTCATTCAGCAGGTCATTACGATTATGGTGATACCATATTTATAATGGTGTTTATCATGTTGTACCGCTTTATAAAACATCACTTTTTGAAAATCATCCATTTTTCTGGAGTCAATGTATTCTGATGCCTATTACTTTTTTTTTACTGTACTGTTGACAAAGATATGTCAGGGTTTTTTATTTGCATGGCAAGTTGTACTTTTTATTGGTACCAATGTATGGTGTGTATGACTTTCTGATCACTTTTTATTATTATTGTTATTATTTGGGGAAAGCAAAATGACCAAAATATGTTAATTTAATTTGGTTTTATACATACAGGATAATTAATGCTATTTTTGGATAGTGCGGACTGTGAGAGAGTGAAGGGTGTAGTCTGGGAAGACAGGTATGTCCCAGCCAGGCAGCTAAAGGGGGTTTGGTAAAGACCCCCACCAGGGAGGTCAGCTGGGTAATCAAGGCCTGATACAGTCTGTGTGTGAAGACTGGGAAGTGTGGCACCACAGTGACAGAGCTGACCTGTTCAGACTGAACATACAAAGCAGGTACTGTGCCACCCGCTGTTGTTGCCAAGGTGGGAGTCTGGTAGCCAGGCTTCTGTATAGACAGGGAAAAGTTTGCTTGTGTTTAGTTCTCAGCTGAGAAGGTTTTTGTTTTGTTTATTTCTGCCTGCAAGTGAATAAAGCCTGAACCTGTGTGCAACTCAGTGTCTGTGTCCCTGTTTCCTGCACTGCTACCGAGCATCTACCTGAGCGGTTCCCCACAGGACTTACCGTATTTTACGGACTATAAGACGCACCCAGGTTTTAGAGGAGAAAAATAGGGAAAAAAAATTTTCAGGCAAAAAATGGTAAAATATTTAATATATGGGAGTTGTAGTTTTGGAACAGCTGCAAGGCCACATTGACAGGTGACCCTGCAGCTGTACAGGGATGTATAGGGCGTTTTTTTTGTGGGGCCAGGTGTAGACCGGGCATTTTCAGACACAGGGATACCTAATGTATATGTTTCACAGTAATGTTATACTTTTATATGTATTCTAGGGAAAGGAGGTGAACTTTTATTTATTTTATTTTTTATTATATTTTTTTTTAAGTGTTTTTTTTTTTTTTTTACTATTTTAATATCCCCCGCCTAGGGGGCTTGAACCTGCAATCATTTGATTGCAAGTCCCATAGACGGCAATACAAGTGTATTGCCGTCTATGGGAGATTCTATACATTACTATCGCGGAGGGTCATAGACCAGCCGCGATAGTAATATATATCTATGACAGGCCTGGGAGCCTTCATTAGGCTCCCGGCTGTCATCGGAACAGGTCGGCTCCTGCGGCCTCGCCGTGCAGGAGCCGGCCTGCATCACTAAAGGTATGAGGCCGGGGGGGGGGGGGGGGGGGGCTAACTAACTGTCGGGACCTGCGGAGGAGCAGTGGGTTTGCAGCATGGCCGTGCTACTGCCACCGCTGTTTTTCTTCAGCGGCAGTAGCGCGGCAATCCGCAGGCCCCGGCAGCTAAGACAGTCCCCGGCATCTGCTGTAATAGGCCGGCGGATGCCGGGGAGTGTCTTAGCTGCCGGGGCCTGCAGTATTGTCACACTCCTGCCGCTGAAGAAAACCAGCGGTGGCAGTAGCGCGGCAATCTGCAGGCCCCGGCAGCTAAGACACTCCCCGGCATCCGCCGGTCTATTACAGCAGATGCCGGGGACTGTCTTAGCTGCCGGGGCCTGCGGATTGCCGCGTTACTGCCGCTGAAGAAAACCAGCGGTGGCAGTAGCGCGGCCATGCTGCAAACCCACATTCAGACTATAAGACGCACCCTCATTTTCCTCCGAAATTTGGGGGGAAAAAAGTGCGTCTTATAGTCCGAAAAATACGGTATATGTTTGACAAATAGATAACATGAACAAAATAAATAAATGTAAAGGTGGACTTTTTATTATTTGTTTATTTTTTTGTGCTTTTACCATGTACTTGTGTGTTTTTTCACTTTTTACATGTCCCAGAAGGAGACTTGAAGCTAGGATCTCAGATCCCCAGTGCAATGTCCTTCAATACATAGTATTGCAGAACATTGCACAGGAGTTCCTTTTGGAGCTACGCTTAGGCAGTCAGGAGGCAATAGCCCAGCCTACTGGCTGCCATTGTAATCCCTTGTTGTTTCTGCAGGGCGTCCAATGCTGACACCCTGAAATTTCTGCCATAAATCCATAATATTTGAGCAGACATACGTTAGTGAGACCTTAAGGGATTTTCATGGCTGGGCCGTATTAATATCCTAAAAAATAAACATCCTGCATTGGCTCTCATATCCATTTCAGACCATTCCCATTGACCTCTCCACTTCCTTCTTCAAGATGCTGCAGAATATGTTCACTAGATTTGTATGGGCTTTCAAGCTGCCCAGGATTGCCAGGACTACTCAATTCTGATTTAAAGCCCAGGGAAGATAAGCGGTCCCAAGTAGCCATATTCTCTGTCCACATTTTGGCCTGGCATCACTTCAAACTTTTCAAACTATGGGTAATACTAGAATCCCATTTGTCCCAAAGCCCTCTTGACACCCTCCCATGGTTACTTAACCAACCTCTTCCTCTCTACATTAACTTACATCACCCAAGAGACATTAGGGACTTGCAAAACTTAATTTAAAAAAGTCAAACTTTTCACTCCAGACGGCCCATTAACACTGCTCTTCCCCAACCTGGATTTCTCCCCAGCCCCATTATCCCAATCCCAATTTACGAACCAGACACCCCACAACTTTTAACAACTGCTCTCCCAATTTACACTCAAATTATATAAAGATTTGATCTTACCATCATGCCACTCAGCGTCCACTAATTGGCAAAATCTCCAACTGACTCACCTCTACTGTACAATAAGATCAGGGACAAACATCACCTACATAGATCGCTATCTCCCTTTGAAATGCTGTACACCACTACCAGCCCTTCAACCAAAATGATATCCACAATCCCTTTTACTGCCGTCTTCACTAGGAGATGAGAGGAAGAACTGGGAACATCCTCCTCCACAGCCCAATGGTATGCAGCTTTTAAATTATGCCATAAGCTCTCCATCTCATATCAAGCACAAGAAACAAACTACAAAATACTCTCCAGAAGGTACAGAGTCCCAAAAAATCTCTACACTTCATGTTCCCGAACTCTACTGACCCAGGAGGGAGATGTAGCCAACTGAAGGGAACAATGTCCCATATTTGGTGGGGATACTCAGTTCTCCACCCTTTCTGATCTAATGTTATTGAGATCACGCATCAAATCACTGGTGTTCAACTAGACGACAACGCTGCCACCCTACTCCTCTTCCCTCGCAAAATAAACAAACACCTCTGCTGCCTCATTGCCTTCCTGCTGATTGCTGCCCGCCATAGGCGTAGCAGAGGGGAGGGGGCACTGACACTGGGTCTGCATGAAACTGATGCAGTTAAAATGCATAGTAGAGGAGGAAGCCTCTCACTTCCTTCTCTGCTAGTAAGTAGCTCATAAGCCACAATAGGCTTGTGGCCCATGAGCTGCCCTAAGATGTCTGCATCCTGCTGCAGACGTTGGCGCAATGACATCATTGTCCTGTGCCAGAACGTCCTGGTGCTCTCTAGTGAGCAGCAGCAGAAGTTCCTCCCCCGGGGATTGGAGGTAGGTGAATATCATGTCTGTTTATTTATTTTTACACACTTGGGGCATTATATAGAGGGTGGGATAATACATATAAGGGGGCATTCACACTGAGTAACGCCAGCGTGTATCACAGCCGTACACGCCGGCGTTACAGCAGGACTGCCGAACACTTCCCATTCATTTCTATGGGAGCCGGCAAGCGAGCGCTCCCCATAGAAATGAATGGGCTGCTTCTTTCACTGCGAGCAGTCCCATTGAAGTGAATGGGAAGTGCCGGCGTATACGGCAAGCTCTGCTCATGCCGAGCCGTACACGCCGGCACTTCCCATTCACTTCAATGGGACTGCTCGCAGTGAAAGAAGCAGCCCATTCATTTCTATGGGGAGCGCTCGTATGCCGGCTCCCATAGAAATGAGTGGAGCTGCTTTATACGCCGCTTATTCTGAATGTGTTTTACGTTCAGAATAAGCTTCAGGAAACGTAGTGTGAATGCACCCTAAGAGTGAAACTGGGGGCTTTATATAGAAAAAAGGGCCTTTTGGTATTAGGGGGCCTTAATAAAAGGGGGGTATATTTTTTTTAAAAAAGGGCAGTGGGGTCAGTATGAATTAAGGGGCATTGGGGCAGCATTAAAGGGGTTTCCCAGGATATAATAAATTTTATTGGTAAGCACTGCTAAGCTTTAAAGGGGTTCAGGCAAAAATGGAAAAACCCTTTTAAAGTTTAGATCTGCTGGGGGCAGTGAAAAAAAATGCATATTTATCTTTCTCCATGGCTCCAGCAGAGTATTCCAGCGTTGATTGGCCTCAGTGGTCACATGAAATAATAATAGTGCCCCTCAATGAATAATGACAATAATTAATAATGTCCTGTGTACCCCCTTAAATTATTAATGCCTGAGTGCCACCTAAAATTAAATGGGTTGTCCGGGATAACCACATTTTTAATATGAGAAGGTGAAAAGAAAAAAACATATTCATCTGTTCCAGGTGCTCCAGTGTTTTAGTCTAGTGCAGAGGTTCTCAAACTTATTTTGTCTACCGCCCACTTCGAGAATTAATTATTTTCTAGCGCCCCCCCCAAATTTTTTTACTTTACTACATCTTAAGAATCATAATCGCAGTCATTATGTTAATAATTAAATTATGTGTGTCATGTGAAAATAAGACTTTCTGATGAGGGTAATGTAAAACACCATTTTGTAATATTAGGAAAACTTTTATTCATGTTATTAAAACAAACATTTCAATTTTAATTTTAAAACTAAGATGGCGCTAGATGGCGTTACACGAGGAAACGTGCGTTAAGCGTAAAGGAGCGGTAAAGTTTGTGTTAAAAGCAAAAAAAACTATTTTAAATGGGTAGCCTCATGAAGCTTGATCTGCCTTCTAAGCTGCCTAAAAATCTTCTTTCTTCCTGTTTGCTTGCGTCAATTAGCCCCACCCCCAAATTAGCGTGTAGCTCCGCCCACCACATAGCGTGATCCTATGGGATGACTGAAGGGCCTGTGATGTCATCAAAAGGTCCTGTAGACTTGGATTTACCTTGTACGGAGTTTCCTAAAGGACCTGGCTCCTCTGCCCACTAGCAGCCTGCTCTATATAATAAAGCTTTATCCTAGTGAACAGAGAGACCAGGTCCTTTAGCCCAGTAGGATTTAGACTGCTTTATATAAGAAAGCAGCACTTATTCCACACACACCCCTCTATCTCACAGCAGGGAGCTAGGTGATGTGTATGTGATGTGTATGTGTGGTGCAGACACAGGCTGGCTCCGTACACTCAGCCCCCCCCCCTCTCTCCCCCCACACAGCAGGGAGCTACGTCATGTGGCTCCCTCAGCAATGAGCAGGGGGCCAGGTGCTAGTGTCCATAATGAAGTGAATAAAGTAAGATAGTGGACAAACAAAGCAGTTTTGCTGAAGCAGTGTATTTAGGAAAAGTCTTAAATCCACATTAACAAGCAGTATAGATATGATCCTTGTGATGGGACAACCCCTTTAAATTAGCCATCGCCCCCCTAAACCGCTTCAACGCCCCCCAATCTTCTCTGTGCCCTTTACTGCCCCCCTATAGGCCTCCAGCGCCCACAAGGGGGCGTTATCGCCCACTTTGAGAAAGACTGGTCTAGTGAAAGTCCCCACTGTACTGTGATGTCCTGCGTCTCTTTCCTTAAGCCGTTCAATGACCATAGCGGTCACGTGCAGCAGGGACATCCACGGGAAGAAAACCTGGAGTAGCAGGACCAGACCATGCTGGGAAACACCAAAGCATGGGGAACAGGTGAGTATGTTTTTTTTTTTTCACCTTCCCCAGCCTCATAATAAAAAGTGGTTATCCCACACAACCCTTTTAATTTTAGGTGGCACTAATGATTTCAGGGGGGTACACAGGATATTATGAATTCGGGTCATTATTCATAGAGGGGCACTATTATTTAAAGGTGGCATGCAGGGGTATTATTCATTTCATGGGGATTTTTAGATGACAAATTTTATAACTGGGGTAGCAGCATGATGGGGACTTTGTGTAGGTGAGAACAATATGGAAACTTTACAGAGAGAAGTCACAGCTGGAAGAAGTGGTCATGGCGGTGCAGATGGGAGATGAGGATTATGAATGATCACAGTGAATGACGTCACCTGTAAGTCACTACATGTTCTTGTACTGTATTTACTTAAATGGTCATTACAGATCAGTGTAGAGAGGGTATATATCACTATACAGTCATTGTATAATGATGATATCGGTATACCTGGGTTGGGGGCCCACTTAGACATGTTCATCCCCCACCGCTCCCTGTGTTGACCCCTTAGCTACACCTCTGCTGCCTGCAAAGTCATTCCTAGACTGTGGAAAAGTTCTTCCAATCCCACAATACGCAACTGGATCCAGGAGATCCTTATCATTCGTCATATGAATGTCCACACACATCAGACCTGGCAATTATGAAATGTGTTCCGAAACGCCTCAGTTTTTTATGCATTTCTCTAAAAACTCTCTTACACCACTGACAACCTCCCGATCCTACCCATCCCCTATATCTTGTACATACAGTACTTATGTGTTCATGTATTTCCTAGATTTGAGTGCTCCTGCTGCGTCACGACTGTTACTATTTGGCTTGTAAGATTTCATCATTACACCACTTTTTTTTCTTTTACTTAATGTATGAAAAAAACTTTCAATGAAGGCATAATGTAAAGAATGCTTTCAAAAATAGAAGTGTTATAGTTTATTTAAAATTTCCGTGGCCATTTTCTTGTGGCCGCTTACCCCATTTTACTGTTCAAGGAGCCATAAGAAAATGGCAGCTTACACCAGTTTACTATGTAAGTGGCCACAGGAAAATTACCGCAAGAATGCGCAGTTGGCTCTGCTCAAGGCCCAACGGCAAAGCCGACTGCGCACGCCTAGAAGTTTGAAGCCAGCGCCGGAAGAAGACACAGGGAGAGGCCGTTCCAGGTGAAGATAGAGGCGGCGCTGGAGAGTTCTCTCGCAGCATTGGGGACGCCTCCAGTGCTGCGAGATAACTTATTTGCATACAGAAGAAAAATGGGATTTCTATCGAACGGTGGCGCGAGGAAGACATCTAAACTTAGGACAAGAATAGCCTTTCTTAAGACTATTCCTACGTGTTAGGGAAAAGAAATAGCATTTTAATGATAGAATCCCTTTAACCCCTTAACGACCGGCCCATAGTAAAATTACGTCGGCACTTGCAGGTCCTTCCTGACTGCCCTATAGTAAAATTACGTCGGGCAGTCAGGGAAGGATTACCTGTCAGTGTCAACGTAATTGGATGGGATTTTAGCTGTATCTAACAGCTAATGCCCCATTCCATAACCCCCCATCAGAGGGGTCTCCGATCGGGGGGGTTTTAACCCCTTCAGTTCCGTGATCAAACATGATCACGGAACTGAAGCGGTTCCGTGACGGTGCCGGCCGAATCGGCACCCCCTGCGGCGAGATCGGGGGGTGCCGATGTCTCTAACATGGAGCCTGGGGTCTGGCCAGTGACCCCAAGCTCCAAGAGACTCCCAATACCTGGTTGATCCTGCCCGGATTAAGAGGAAGTCAGACGCAGGCAGCCCCTGCGTCTGACTTCCTCCAGACGCTGCAAGATACTGACAGCTGTGTCCTGCAGCGTCTAATAGAGAATTAGTGATGCTTTTATCAAAGCTAATTACTAATCCAAGTGTCCTAAAGTAAAAAGTGTAAAAGTAAAAAAAAAAAAAAAGTGAAAAATAAATAAAGTGTCTGATAAAAATGAATAAACTTATAAAGCCTCAAAATTCCCTTTTTTCTATAGAAAATCAATTATATTAAAAAAAACCTAAAAGTTAATAAAAACAATACATATTTGGTATCGTCGCGTCCGTAACAATCTGAACAATAAAACTGCAACAATATTTAATGTATACGGTGAATGTCAGAAAAAAAACCCGGAAAAAACCCGCCGGAAGTAGTGATTTTTCGCCATCTCACCTTACAAAATATGCTATAAAAAGTGATCAAAAAGTCATAATCACCGCACAACAGTACCAATAAAAAGCGCACATTGTCCCGCAAAAAATAAGCCCTCAACCAACACTGTCAACCAAAAAATAAAAATGTTACGCCTCTCAGAAGATGGCGATACAAAAAACACTGATTTATGTCCCTAAATGTGTTTTTATTCTACAGAATTAGTATCGCATAAAAAAATAATATAAATGAGGTATCACCGTAATCGCACCGACCCGCAGAATAAAGGTCACATGTTGCTTATAATGTACGCTACATGGCAAAAAATTTAAAAGGTAGAATGCAATGCCAGAATTGATTTTTCTTTAAAAAATCCAGCAAAAAAGAGTTAATAAAATGTATTCAATAAGTTGTAGGCACCCAAAAATGGTGTCATTACAAAATGCATCTCATCCCGCAAACAACAAGCCCTTATATGGCCACGTCACCAGAAAAATAAAGAAAATATACCATCTAGCAATGTGAAGACAAAACCCCCAAAAATCGCCAAATCATTAGAACACAACTGACTGCGGCAGGAAGAGAATATATAAGCTGTGCGAGCGGATATCAGGGGACACCCCAGATTTAGAGCTTACGAGGGAAAAGACACCAGAAGTGACCCCCAGAGTAACTCCCCCAATCATGGGACATAGTAGGGAATTTGGTGTTTGCAATGTCCTCCGCACAGCTTATATATTCCCCTTCGCCATCCGTTGTGCAGTCACGTCTGGGATACTAATACTCACTACACCCCCTGATACATTCTTTGAGGGGTGCAGTTTTCAAAATGGGGTCACTCCTTTGGGGAATCCAGTTTTCTGGTACGTTATAGGATCTACAAACATGACATGGCGTTCAGATACCAAACATCTGAATCTGTACTCTAAAAGTCGCATAGCGCTCCTTCCCTTCTGCTCCCTGCTGTATACCCCAACTGCAGATTATGCCCCATGTATGACACTGGTGTACCCGGGATAATGTATGTAATGTCATATGTGGGTATAAACTGATATTAGGGCACAGCCGGACACAGAAGGGAAGAAGGGTTATTGGGTTTTTGGAGCACAGACAGTTTGGTTTTTGGATGCCATGACACTTTTGCAGAGCTGAAGCGCCAGTAAAGTGGGATCCCCTGATATGAGACCTTATTTTGGAAACTACACCCCTGAAGGATTTCTCCAGGGGTACAGACAGCATTTTGACCCCCAAGTGTTGCTATAACTTATTATCCATAAATGAATACGAAGCTGATTGTGAAAGGTGAAAATGACAATTTTTCCAAGAATCCGTCATTTCAGTGCCTAATATGTTGTGCCCGACTTGTATCAGAGATGAATGCTCTGAAAGCTGTTGTGCCCAGGATACCCGCTTAACAGTTTTTGGAGTGTGTATCTCTGCTGACATAAGTTAGGCACAACATATCAGATACTGAAATGGCGAATCTCTGGAAAACTTCATTTTTAACTTCTCATTATCAGCTGCAATTTCATTTCTGGAAACCAAATAAATGCAACACTCAAGGGTTAAAAATGCTCGCTATGCCACTTGATAAATCCCATCAGTGGGCTAGTGTCCAAAATGGGGTGACATGTCTGCAGATTCCACTTTATTGGCAATTCAGGGGCTTTGCAAAAGTGGCATGACGTCCAAAAACCAAACTGTGCTCCAAAAACCAAAACAGCGCTCCTTCCCTTCTGTGCCTGGCTGTGCCCAAACAGCCTTTCTACCCACATATACTAGTGAAAATAGATTTTGCTGCACACACTGTTTTGTGATCAAAGGAATATAGAGATTTATTTTACAATATAGTTAACGCCTTTTGACACAATGCAAAATATTGGCATAGAAAGACAGGCTAGATCAATTGGATATGACGTTTCAGTCCTTAGACCTTCATCAGACGCGATCTAGTGTGGTAGCAGGATCAGTATAAGTGTCAAGGCATGCCTTGACACTTATACTGATCCTGCTACCACACTAGATCGCGTCTGATGAAGGTCTAAGGACTGAAACGTCATATCCAATTGATCTAGCCTGTCTTTCTATGCCAATATTTTGCATTGTGTCAAAAGGCGTTAACTATATTGTAAAATAAATCTCTATATTCCTTTGATCACAAAACAGTGTGTGCAGCAAAATCTATTTTCACTAGTATATTTGGGTCGAAGGACCTTTTTTCGCTAGCACCACATATAATTTTAGAGTGTGCGGTACCATTGACTTTTTTACTTTCTACCCACATATGGCATTAAGTCCGTTATCCGGGGTACACCAGTGTCATACATGTGGGCATACACCGCCATTTGGGTACACAGCAGGGCGCAGATGTGAAGGAGAGATATGTGCTTTTGGAGTGCAGATTTAGATCGTTGGTTTTTGGACACCATGTCATATTTGCTGAGACCCTAAAATTTCCCCTACAAAATGGGGTCACTTCTTGGCGAATTCCAGTTTACTGTCAACTCCAGGGCTCTGCAAAAACAACAAGGCGCCCCGAAAGTCCCTCTAACTCTGTACCCCAATAGCTAAAAAGCGCAGTGCTCCTTCCCTTCTGTGCCCTGCTGTGTGCCCAAGCAGCAGTTTACACCCACATATATAATTTTTTGCCCCTCGTGATGGCCCCTTAATAGTTTTAGGAGTGCAGGTCTCTGACAACACAAAGTGGGGGCAACGTATTGGGCACCGAAATGGCAGATTTCTTTAACCCCTTCCCGACATGCGCCGTAATAGTACGGCGCATGTCGGGTCTGTAACTATGGCGACCGCCCGGGAGCCGGGTGGCCGCCATAGCCGCCGGGTGTCTACTGCTTTAAGCAGTAGACAACCAGCTCTAATGCCTCCGATCGGTCCCCGGACCGATCGGAGGCATTAACCCCTCCGGCGCCGCGGGCAAAGGCGCTGGAGGCGCCATTTTCCCGGCGGCACATGGGCGCCGCCATTTTGGCCGGGATCGCCGGCTCCTGGAGCATGCTCCAGGGCTGACGTCCCGTTGCCATGACAGCCGGGAGCCTTGTACAGGCTCCCAGGCTTGTCTGCAAAGCCTCTCTTTTGCAGGCTGGTCTATGCAGCCTGCAAAAGAAAGGATGCTTTTTTGCAATTCATTGCAATGCATTAGCATTGTAATGCATTGCATTAGTGATCAGACCCCCTGGGGTTCAACACCCCTAGGGGGTCTAATAAATGCAAAAAAATAATTAACAAAAAAGGTAAAAAAAATATAAAAAAATATAAAAAGAATTAAAAGTTCAAATCACCCCCCTTTCCCTAGAACACATATAAAAGTAGTTAAAAACTGTGAAACATATACATGTTAGGTATCCCCGCATCCGAAATTGCCCGCTCTACAAATCTATAAAAATATTTTTCCTGTTCGGTAAACATCGTAGCGGGAAAAATAGTCGAAAGTGCCAAACCGCCGTTTTTTCACTGTTTTGATTCTGATAAAAATTTGAATAAAAAGTGATCAAAGCAATAACATTTCCCGAAAATGGTAGAACTAAAAAGTACACCCGACCCCGCAAAAAAAGACGCCCTATGCATCCCCGTAAACTTACGTATAAAAAAGTTACGGCTGTCGGAATATGGCGACTTTTAGAAAAAAAAAATTTTAACACCATTTTGGAATTTTTTTTAGGGGTCAAAATGTAAATAAAAGCAGACAAATTTGGTATCCCTGGAACCGTACCGAAACACAGAATATAGGGGACATGTCATTTTGGCTGCACAGTGAACGCCGTAAAACCAAAGCCTGTAACAAAGTCGCAGAAATGCATTTTTCCTTCAAATCCACCCCATTCTGAATTTTTTTCCTGCTTCCCAGTACATTATATAGAATAATTAATGGTAGCATCATGAAGAAAAATTTGTCCCGCAAAAATTAAGACCTCATATGGCTCTGGGAGCGGAGAAATAAAAAAGTTATGGGGTTTAGAAGGAGGGGAGTCAAAAACGAAAAACGAAAATCAAAAAATGCCATCGGCGGGAAGGGGTTAAAAATTTAAATTTTCATTTTGTACATTAATTTTTGGGAAGCATTTTTAGGCTCAAAATGATAATACCCCTTGATAAATTCCTTGATGGGTGTAGTTTTTAAAATGGGGTCACATTTGAGGGGTTTCCATTGTATTGGTACTTTAGGGGCTCTGCAAATACGACATGGCACCTGAAAACTATTCCAGTCACATCTGCCCTCCAAAAGCCAAATAGCGCTCTTCCCATTCTGAGCCCCACCATGTCCCCATACAGCAGATTATGGCCACATATGGGGTATTGCCGTGTTTAGGAGAAATTGTGTAACAAACTGTGGGGGGCTTTCTCTCCTTTAAACCTTATGAAAATGAAAACTTTGGGGATAAAGGGACATTTTAGTAATTTTTAACCTACACATCCCTAAAGTTAGTAAAATCTGTGAAACGGCTATAGGGTCAAAATGTTCACTATACCCCTCAATGAATACCTTAAGGGGTCTAGTTTATAAAATGGAGTCATTTATGGGGGTTTTCAATTGTTTTGGTATCTCAAATCTTGTTTGAATGTGCAATGGGCCTAAAATATCTGCAAGCAAAATTTGTGTCTTGAAATCCAGTTGGTGCTCCCTTCTTTTTGGGCCCTGCTGTGCGTCCGTACATAGGATTAAGGCCACAAAGTGTACATTTTTGAACACGGGAGAAATGGGGCCATCTATTTTGGGGTGTTTTTCTTCATTTTCATGTGTTATGTGCAAAAAAACCTGCCTTTAAAATTACTCTTTTGTGTAAAAAATATGAGAATTTTTTGTTTGACACAAATTCTTTTAAAACCTATGGGGTCAAAATACTCACTATACCCCTCAATGAATACCTCAAGGGGTCTAGTTTATAAAATGGTGTCATTTTTTGGGGTTTTCAATTATTTTGGTAAGTGAAATCTTGTTTGAATGTGCAATGGGCCTAAAATATCTGCAAGCAAAATTTGTGTTTTGAAATCCAATTGGCCCTCCCGACCTCTTGGGCCCTACTATATGTGCATACATAGGACTAAGGCCACAAAATGGACATTTTTTAACACGGGAGAAGTGGGGTGATATATTTTGGGGTGCGTTTCTTCTTTTTGATGTGTTGTGTGCAAAAAAACTGGCTTTAAAATGACACGTGAAGAAAATGAAAATAATTTTTTTCATCATTTGTAATAATTCTTGCAAAACAATATTTGTTTGATCAAAATACTCACTATACCCCTCAAAGAATACCTGAAGGGGTCTAGTTTTCCAAATTGGGTCATTTAATGGGAGGTTCTGTCATTATGCCACCTATTCCTGTCTGCAAACAGAGCTTGGTACAGGAAAAAATGACAAACTCAAAATTTCCAAAATTTGCTTATAAACTTGATAAACTTGTAAGTTGTCTAAGTTACTCAAATATGCTAAAATTATTTCAAATATGCTTGAAACACAAAAGGAACATTTTGAAATATATAACTACTAACTTTTTGCCCTGTGTTATTGTGCATATGTGAGATATCGCAGCTAAAAATGGAAAACATTGAAACCTTTTCAAAATTTTCAGCATTTGCGAGTTTTTAAATAAATTTACGCAAGTTATATCAGTCTAATTTTACCTTCTCAGTAAAGTACAACAGGTCACGAAAAAACAATATCAGAATCGCTTGGATGCGCTATACTGTTACAGAATTATTCACTGATAAAGTCACACAGGGCAAATCTCCAAAATTTGGCTTGGTCATTAAGATCCAAAACAGGCTGGTCACTAAGGGGTTAAAAGAATACCTGAGCATAGGGAAAACAATGTATCAAATATGACATTGTGGATATTCCACATCAGACTATAAAAGGATGCAAAAAGAACCTAGATTCAGAAATATAAAACTATCGCATGATAGAACCACGGCAGAGGGTACTAACAGTGATAGGCACCTATAAAGCCACCGTAAGGAAGGGAAGGAGGCAACTATGTATAGGAACCCATCATGCAGGTCCCACAAAAGGGGGTTACAAAGACAAACACACGGGGTGGCGGGAGGGAACGGAGACAAACAAGGACACAGAAAGTAGAAACAAAAAGGTATAAGGGGAATGGGGTGATTTTTTAATGTTGCAATTTAGGTTTGATTTGTCCATCTCAAAACTGTGAAAATTGCTCCGGCTATCGGAGGTGCTAAATTTCCGGAAATCCTTGGCAGTGAAAGGGTTAATATTCAATAAAAATATATATGGGAAAAATATTGACAAAGAATAAACAAAAGTATAAATGGGAAGACTTGGAAGGTCTATATACCGTATTTTTCGGACTATAAGACGCACTTTTTTCCCCCAAAATTTCGGAGGAAAATGAGGGTGCGTCTTATAGTCTGAATGTGGGTTTGCAGCATGGCCGCGCTACTGCCACCACTGGTTTTCTTCAGCGGCAGGAGCGTGACAATCTGCAGGCCCCGGCAGCTAAGACAGTCCCCGGCATCTGCTGTAATAGACCGGCGGATGCCGGGGAGTGTCTTAGCTGCCGGGGCCTGCAGATTGCCGCGCTACTGCCACCGCTGGTTTTCTTCAGCGGCAGGAGCGTGACAATCTGCAGGCCCCGGCAGCTAAGACACTCCCCGGCATCCGCCGGTCTATTACAGCAGATGCCGGGGACTGTCTTAGCTCCCGGGGCCTGCAGATTGCCACGCTCCTGCCGCTGAAGAAAACCAGCGGTGGCAGTAGCGCGGCCATGCTGCAAATCCGCTCCTCCTCCGCAGGTCCCAGCAGTTTAAAGTTAGCACCAGGGCCGGTCCCCACCGGCCCCATACCTTTAGTGATGCAGGCCGGCTCCTGCACGGCGAGGCTGCAGGAGCCGACCTGTTCCGATGACAGCCGGGAGCCTAATGAAGGCTCCCAGGCCTGTCATAGATATATATTACTATCGCGGCTGGTCTATGACCCTCCGCGATAGTAATCTATAGAATCTCCCATAGACGGCAATACACTTGTATTGCCGTCTATGGGACTTGCAATCAAATGATTGCAGGTTCAAGCCCCCTAGGCGGGGGATAATAAAATAGTAAAAAAAAAAAAACACTTAAAAAATATATAATAAAAAATAAAATAAATAAAAGTTCACCTCCTTTCCCTAGAATACATATAAAAGTATAACATTACTGTGAAACATACACATTAGGTATCCCTGTGTCTGAAAATGCCCAGTCTACTAATATTTTTATGTACAGTGAACGTCAAAATCAAAAGTGCTAAACCGCCGGGTTTTTCTCTCTGTTTTGCCTCTGAATTAAATAAAAGGTGATCTAAGCAATAATCATTTCCCAAAATGGTGTATCTAAAAAGTACAGCTGGCCCCGCAAAAAAAAACGCCCTATACATCCCCGTACAGCTGCAGGGTCACCTGTCAATGTGGCCTTGCAGCTGTTCCAAAACTACAACTCCCATATATTAAATATTTTACCATTTTTTGCCTGAAAATTTTTTTCCCCTATTTTTCTCCTCTAAAACCTGGGTGTGTCTTATAGTCCAGTGCGTCTTATAGTTCGAAAAATACGGTAAGTACCAATACGTGATAATCAAGGAAAAGGTATACAATAAATATCAAAGTATGCAAAATACATGTGTAGGTAAAATGAAGAAAGTGATACTGAGCTTCAGGAAAACATCTACCAACGTGTCTAGTAACACAAGGAATGCCATTGCCCCGGGGCAGGAGACAACTAGTAGTCCAGAATTAAAAGTATTGGTCATGCACCTGAATCAGGTACTCGGTCTCTATGGTGTTTTCTGGGTCTATGGTGGGGTCTGGACAGTTGGATCATCAGTAGAGCACCAGGCAGGGAGAATGCAATCCGGGATGGCTTCCAGGTGCAGCCCCAAGGCAGACAGGAAGGCCAGTATATGACTTGATGTGTCAGGGTGAGAAGGTGGGCCTCCCAGTGGACCTGTAGACGTGATTTTGAAAAAGGATGGGCCTATATGTAGCGACTACCGTTCCGCCAAGCTGTGTATATACTACCGTTCCGCCAAGACTGTGATGTAGCTGCCAGCGGACACCCAGGAGATGTAGCAGAGAAAGGCATGCCATTTTGGCATCTCTTTCTTATCGTCCCTGCATGCTGGAGCCACTGAGAAATTTGTGCAGGGACTGACAGTGAGACGCTGCTGGGGGAGCTGAAGAAGACATGAGGAGCCCCTTTTGCCCATCTTGGGGAGGCAGTGAAGATCTGAACAGCAGTGTCAAAAAAAGAGAAATCTAAGTGCAATAAGTAAAGCTGCTTACCGTCTATGTCTAATATCCAATCAGTAATAAAATAACCATCTATTTAGAAATAAATATAATTACTTTTACCTGTGAGAAAATTCTGTGCAGACCTTTCCTAGTAACAAGGTCTGAACAGCAAATTAGCTAGAAGGGAGACACCTAGTGGCAGGAACTTTAGAGAGGTTTCAGGCATAAAACAGCAACAAGTTATTAATTAACGTGAATTACATGTTGGCGCAGAGTCTCAAGCTTTATTGAAAGAGCCTACATAATTTTTGAAAAGTTAGTGACCATTGACGTTACCTAGTGTCCTGCAAAGGTGTCGCTATAGTTTTGCCCCTTCTTTGACTTCTATTTATGTTCCAGAATTTTGAAAAATATACTGTCCCTTTGATGCTATGCCCTGGCATCTCTTGACTTATCTGGCTTACCTGAATCACTGAATAAATACTACAGCAAGTAGTAACCCCATGTTTTTCTTGCAGCGAATCCCAGATTCCTGAGGGTTAAAAGGTGAATTCAAGGGAACCACTTAGACAACACTCATAGGAGTAGCCCCAAATAAATTCTGTTCATTGACAATGGGGAAGATTTACTAAAATAGTCTAAAAGCAAAACTACCAATAGCAACCAATGACAATGCAGCTTTCATTTTGTATTCTGCTCATGTGAACTGAACGCTGCATTGTGATTGGTTGCTATGGGTAGCTAAAAAAGCATTGCTTTTAAACCATTTTAATAAATCCACCCCATTGAGTCCACACTCACTGCATTACACATATCGCTACTTTACAATATATGTTTTATTACTTAGATTTATATAAAAATAAATATAAATATTGTGACTTACAAATTGTATTAAAATATCTGTACATCAAACTCTAATGTCATCTCAAGTAGTTTCAAAGGTCGAGATGGAAATCTAAAAGGTGAAAGTCTTCTTCCAATGGGATGCTATTTTCATCAAGCATAAACTGGCTTCTTATGGTGAAGACAAAAGATTCTCCAGTCTGTGCTAACAGTGAGTGACACAGATCTGCTACAATTGTCCCATATGTTACATCTGTACAGCTAGGGAAAACTTTGGGTAATAGGTTGGGAGCAATATTTAAAAACATTTTTTCCAAGATATCTGGTGTTACTTGGACGCATACACAACAGTCGTCACTCATAACCACCATTTGTGCTAACCTGTAAAAAAGTCTCACTTGGTTGAAGGGTAGGCACACATAACACTGCTCATACACATTGTTTTCATCAATATTCAGCTCTCGTTTGCATTTCCCACAACCTGGATATATAATATCAGACAGGGACTTTCGAATATCAGAAATCAAAGTCTCATGGCTAATTATTATTTTGCGCTTGTCTGGGATATGAAATTCCATCTGCAAAATTCTACCTTTAACTTCAATTTCACCTGAATACCTATTTTCAATCATGGCGAAAAGACTCATCTGCTTTACAGATGATATATTATACATCTTCCGAAAATCTATAGCTCTTTGGTCATCATGAAACAAGCATTCACAGGATGACCATGGGGTAGTGTGTAATTCCAGATCCCCTGAAATGAAGTTCTTCTTACAGAATAGGTATTTGAAGATCCAAATATGATCTATTTTATGTTGGATCTGATCGCACCATGAAACGCAACTTCCCCACAGTACTAATGCACTTGTTTGTCCTTTAAATTGTTCAACAGCCAGAATGATTTTATTTTGCTGCAGCCCCTTAAAGTTATATGTGGATTCCTTAAGAATTGAAATGCTGTTCACCTTCAAATATGAATGCACCAATAATTCTGGTTGAAGGTCAGAAAGGCTTGTGAACTGTATAAGGTCTAGCGTCTGGGGCCGTCGTGGAGCAAGTTCAACTAAGTAATAATGCTTTTTATGAATGTAGTCTAGTAACTCCTGTACAGCAGTACCCGCTACAGTATGAGAACAGTCTCTTGAGTGCAGTGTAGAACAGCTTCCAAGAGTAACTAATTTACTCCCAAAGCTAGACTGAAGCAACATGTCTCCCCTCCACCTATCTTCACAAACAGATACATTGGTCAGTACAATTATGTCACCAGGAAGCAAGGTTAAACTCCAAAATGCTGCCGCTCTCCACATCAACACTTCACGTTTAATCTCTGACTGGTCAATGACAACAATGGTTGCTAAAGGAAGAGTAGAGCCAATACTGAGCCCACTTTTGACTTTGATTTCTTTTATATGACAAGGCTGCAACACGACTACCATGATATTATATGCTTTCTTTTTGCCTGAACAATGCTTCAAAAGAGTCAACGACTTTTCAAGAGTTTGCTGCGGATGTTTAACCGATTCATTCATGGTACACTTCACTGGTGAATGTTTAGATTTTTTCGATTGCTGCTTATGTTTAAAAGATGGGGAGGAATTGGAGAAGGCTTTCTTTCTTTTGCTGCTTGAACTCTCAAGATAATCCTCAGTATCAGTTATTTCTGCAGCCGATTCACTTTTGATTCTTAACAAACCGCTTTCACTTTCTTGGGATTTGAGTGACGTTTTGTCAAGCACTTCATCTGGTGTGTCTGTGAAGAGATCAGAAGAGCAGCTAAAACCCTCCTGAGATGAAGATTCTGTGACGTCCAAGTGAGTTTGAAATTCTACTGTACCAAATGCAGGATGACAGGCGGCTTTCGTTCTATCATTCTCTGCACTTTGTACAGCAAGTTGACTAGATGTCAAAACAGTAAGAAACTCGGTTTCAGCAGATATGGAATCGCAGGCATCACTTATGATCACATCAGCATCTTGGGCCTCTCCGTTGTATTGGTTATCACTTATGATCACATCAGCATCTTGGGCCTCTCCGTTGTATTGGTTATCACTTATGATCACATCAGCATCTTGGGCCTCTCCGTTGTATTGGTTATGGTTATCACTTATGATCACATCAGCATCTTGGGCCTCTCCGTTGTATTGGTTATGATCAGCGCTCTCCCTTCCTATGGGCTCATGTGTTATATAGCAGAGTTCAGTGCTAGAAACCAACTCTGACATGACTCCTATTATATCAGTGCCCATTTTCTGACCAAACTCACTCTCTTGCCTGCAAGTTCTGCCAGATGAATAATGGCCATCACATACTGAGTCTCCATGCTTGGTATGTTCATTATGTCCTCCATCAGGTATTGGATGGTTTCTGTGGCTCTGAAGAGACGCACCTTGTGTATTAGGAGCAAAGAGAATGTCTTCCCAAAGTTCTGTGCGACATTCTGTAAGTGACCTGTCTATACCACAAGGCAGAGCTGGAGCTATAATGGGAGCTCCGATAAACACATGAATCACACCTTTACTGCACATCTCTTCCAACTGCATGGATAAACAACCGCTTATGTCCGCGGTCACAACTACTAGCTTCCAAAGCCGGTATGCGTACCAAGCCTCATTGTGAAAACAAGCCAAACCGGAAGTAAATCAGTCTTCCGGAACTGTTATTTTGCTAGTTTTATCGGGTGGAAAAAGCTTCCACTGAGAACAATCGCACTGTTTATTCATAACGGTGCCGGTAAAACGTCTCATAATGTAATATTAACATAATGTGCTGCGCTCCGCTGCGTCTGTCATGCGTTAGGAACGTGCCGAGCGCATGCGCAGTAGATCAGTGTCTGTTACCAGGGTAACAGAGTCGTTTCTGGCGTACGACGGGTTGTCTACAGCAGAAGCTCTTTAGCGGATTCTCCATAGTGCTGTCCTATCGGTTTCATCTCCGGGAGAGGCAAAATGGTGAGACATACCAGTAATGGGGGTGCTGTAGGTGCTAGGATCTGTCTGTGGATGTTACTAGATTGCAGGTTGTACTATAGCCTGCATTGTGGGGGATAAAACATGTAGTGTGGTGGGAACTGATAGTACAGTCTGCCCAGGTCTGGAGACCCCGGGTGTACTGTACCAGACAACATTGGACTTGGGGCTCCATGTAGTGTGCCCACCTCAGAAAGTTATCACATTATAAATGTACGTAAAAACCCCTGTATTATACGGAACTCCCCCTGTATTATACGGAACTCCCCCTGTATTATACGGAACTCCCCCTGTATTATACGGAACTCCCCCTGTATTATACGGAACTCCCCCTGTATTATACGGAACTCCCCTGTATTATACGGAACTCCCCCTGTATTATACGGAACTCCCCCTGTATTATACGGAACTCCCCCTGTATTATACGGAACTCCCCCTGTATTATACGGAACTCCCCCTGTATTATACGGAACTCCCCCTGTATTATACGGAACTCCCCCTGTATTATACGGAACTCCCCCTGTATTATATGGAACTCCCCCTGTATTATATGGAACTCCCACTGTATTATATGGAACTCCCACTGTATTATACGGAACTCCCCCTGTATTATACGGAACTCCCCCTGTATTATACGGAACTCCCCCTGTATTATACGGAACTCCCCCTGTATTATACGGAACTCCCCCTGTATTATACGGAACTCCCCCTGTATTATACGGAACTCCCCCTGTATTATACGGAACTCCCCCTGTATTATACGGAACTCCCTCTGTATTATACGGAACTCCCCCTGTATTATACGGAACTCCCCCTGTATTATACGGAACTCCCCCTGTATTATACGGAACTCCCCCTGTATTATATGGAACTCCTTTCTGTACATTTGTGATCAACTGATCAGTCCAGCTGTTCATATAAATCCCTGATCTTACTGAGGGAAGTTACAGACGGGATGCTAATAAGGCTTTGACTTTTCCTATATGAACTACCTTAGACTATTAATACTTTAAGGCCAGGGCCCCACTTGGCACTAATGCCGTGGTTTTTCCACTGTGGAAAAAACGCAGCATTTTACAGTCACAGCAAAGTGTTCAGATTTTCTCCAGTGTTTCTTCAGCATCAATGATGTATGTCTGCAAAAACACAGTGTGCCATCAGTGTGTGATCCTAGTTTGCGGATCCACCAAAAAAGAAAACCAAAACCCACATTGGAGACATCCTTAGCTTGTCAGCGAAAACATACGGCAGACTGATGACACACAGAGTATATCAGTGTGCCATCCTAGGTTTTTAGTCTCCAATAGGCTTCTATGGACGAATCTGAAACACCGAACACAGAATAGGACCTGTTCTATATTATGCGGCACAGACTCTCGGCCCACACACTGATCAGTGGAAATCACCGTCGTGTGCATGTGCCCATAGAACTTAATGGGTCTGTGTGTGTGTCGATGATCCCCCTCAGCTCCGCTTGAGGAGAACTCTGTTGACTTCTGGCTTCCTTCATAGTTCTCGTTGTTTGCGACAAATTAGATTTTCTTTTTCCCGACATGTTTAAAATTGGAAAACTGCCAATTTGGATTAACCCCTTAGAGACACAGCCCAAAAGTGACTTAAGGACCAGGCCTCTTTTTTCAAATCTGACATGTGTCACTTTAAATGGCGATAACTTTGAGACGCTTTAACTTACACAAGTGATTCTGAGATTGTTTTTTCGTAACACATTGTACTTCATGTCAGTAGTAAATTTTCGTCGATATGTTTTGTCTTTAATTATGAAAAAATAGGAAATTTGGTGAAAATTTTGAAAAAAATGCAGTTTTCAAACTTTGAAATTGCAAGCCTTTCAAATAGAAAGTCATACTACCCAAATTTTTTCATAAATATAATTAACCATGTCTCTGATTTATGTAGCAATCAAATTTTAAGCACCCTTTCATTTTTTTCAGATATTATAAGGCTTACAAGTCAAGCAGTAATTTTCCAAATTTTCAAGAAAATTTCTAAAACACATTTTTCAAGGGACCAGTTCAGTTCTGAAGGGAACTTGAAAGGCCTCTCTAATAAAACCCCCCAAAAGTCACCCCATTCTAAAAACTGCACTCCTGAAAGAATCCAAAACAGCAGTTAGAAAGTTTCTTAACCCTTTCAGCATTTCACAACAATTAAAACAAAATGGAGGTCAAATTTACATTTTTCAATTTCTGTCACTAATATATTCATTTAGCCCTAGAATTTACACATTTACTAAGGTTTAAAGGAGAAACTGCACCCCACATTTTGTTACACAATTTCTCCCGAACACGACAATACCCCATATGTGCTGGTACCCTAATGTACGGGCACACGGTCACTCTCAGAGCAGATGGAGCACTAATTGGATTTTGTAGGTCAGATTTTGCTAGAATATTTTTCAGGCGCCATGCCCCGATTGCAAAGCCCCCAAGGTGCCAAAACAGTGGAAAACCCCAAAATGTCACCCCATTTTGGAAACTAGACCCCTCAAGGAATTTATCAAGGGGTATAGTGAGCACTTGGACCCTACAGGTGTTTCACAGATTTTTTTACCATTGAGATGTGAAAATGAAAAATTACTTTTTTTTATAATAAAATGTCACTGTAGCCCCAAATTTTTCATCTTCACAAAGGGTTAAAGGAGAAACTGCACCCCACATTTTGTTACACAATTTCTCCTGAACACGACAATACCCCATATGTGCTGGTACCCTAATGTACGGGCACACGGTCGCTCTCAGAGCGGATGGAGCGCTAATTGGATTTTGTAGGCCAGATTTTACTAGAATACTTTTCAGGCACCATGTCCCTTTTGCAGAGCCCCCAATGTGCCAAAACAGTGGAAACCCCCAAAATGTCACCCCATTTTGGAAACTATACCCCTCAAGGAATTTACCAAGGGGTTTAGTGAGCCCTTTGACCCTACAGGAGTGTAACAGAATTGGCCCAACAAAAGGAAAAGTGACATTTTTTGCTATAAAATGTAGCTTTAACCCCAAATTATGCATTTCCACAACGGGTTAAAAAAGAAAATGCACCCCACAAATTGTCAAGCACTTTGCCCCAACTACAGAAATGCCCCTTATGTGGATGTAAAGTGATGTATGGGCATACTGTAAAGTCCAGAGCGGAAGGATCGCTATTGGGATTTTGGAGGGCAAATTTAGCTGAAATCTGTTTCAGGCACCATGTTGCATTTGGAGAGCCCCTGAAGTGCTAGAACAGTGGAACCCCCCCCCCCCCCCAAAACGACCCCATTTTGAAAAATAGACCCCTCAAGGAATTTATCAAGGGGTTTAGTGAGCACTTGGACCCTACAGGTGTTTCACAGATTTTTTTACCATTGAGATGTGAAAATGAAAAATTACTTTTTTTCCAATAAATCATCCATTTAGCGCCATATTTTTAATTTTTGCAAGTAGTTAGAGAATTAAGAGCCCCCCACAGTTTGTTACACAATTTCCCCTGAACACGGCAATACCCCATATGGGATCATAATCTGCTGTATGGGTACATGTTGGGGCTCAGAATGGAAAGAGCGCTATTTGGATTTTGGAGGGCATATATTGCTGGAATAGTTTTGAGGTGCCATGTCGCATTTGCTGAGCCCCTAAAGTATCAATACAGTGGAAACCCCTCAAAAGTGACCCCATTTTAGAATCTACACCCGTCAAGGAATGTATCAAGTGGTATTATGATTTTGAGACTAAAAATGCTTCCCAAAAATTGAAATTTTTAAAGAAATATGCCATTTTGGTATCCAATGCATTGCACCCACTTTGTGTTGTCAGAGACCTGCACTCCTAAAACTATTAAGTGGGCCTTCACGAGGGGCAAAAAAATTATATATGTGGGTATAAACTGCTGCTTGGGTGCACAGCAGGGCTCAGAAGCGAAGGAGCACTGCGCTTTTTAGCTTTTGGGGTACAGATTTAGAGGGACTTTCTGGGCGCCATGTTGTTTTTGCAGAGCCCTGGAGGTGCCAGTAAACTGGAATTCCCCAAGAAGTGACCCCATTTTGTAGGGGAAATTTTAGAGTCTCTGCAAAAGTGCCATGGCATCCAAAAACCAAACCGTCTAAGTCTGTGCTCCAAAAACCAAATAACCTTCTTCCCTTCTGTGTCTGGCTGGGCCCTAATATCAGTTTATACCCACATATGACATTACATATGTTATCCCGGGTACACCAGTGTCATATATGTGCCCTGATATCAGTTTATACTCACATATGACATTACCCCGGTTACACCAGTGTCATACATGTGGCATACACTGCAGTTTGGGCGCACAGCAGGGGGCAGAAGGGAAGGAGCGCGATGCGGCTTTTGGAGCACAGATTCAGATGTTTGGTATCTAGACGCCATGTCATGTTTGTAGAGCCTGTAAGGTACCAGAAAAGTGGATTCCCCAAAGGAGTGAGCGCAGTTTGAAAACTGCACCCCTAAAAGAATTTATCAGGGGGTGTAGTGAGTATTAGTATCCCGGACGTGACTGCACAGCGGATGGCGAAGAGGGAATGTATAAGCGGTGCGGAGGACATTGCAGACACTAAATTCCCTACTGTACCCCCAGTAGCTCCTATGATTGGGGAAGTCACACTGGGGTCACTTTGGGGGTCACTTTTGGTATATTTTCCCTCATAAGCTGTAAATCTGGGGTGTCCGCTGATATTCGCTCGCACAGCTTATACATTCCCTGCCTGCCGCACCCAGTTGTGTTCTAATGATTTGGCGATTTTGCGTGATTTTGTCTTCACATTGGTAAAGGCTATATTTTCTTTATTTTTCTGCTGACGTGGCCATATAAGGGCTTGTTGTTTGCGGGATGCGATGTATTTTGTAATGACACCATCTTGGGGTGCCTAAAACTTACTGATTACATTTTATTAACTCTTTTTTTGCTGGATTTAAAAGAGAAAAAATCAATTCTGGTATTGAGTTTTACCTTTTACATTTTTCGCCATGCAGCGTACAGTATAAGTAACATGTGACCTTTATTCTGCGGGTCGGTACGGTTACGGCGATACCTCATTTATGTTATTTTTTTATGCGATACTAAGTCTGCAGAACAAAAACACATTTGGGGACATAAATCAGTGATTTTTGCATCGCCATCTTCTGAGAGGCGTAACATTTTTATTTTTCGCTTGACAGTGTTGGTTGAGGGCTTATTTTTTGCGGGACAACCTGTGCATTTTATTGGTACTATTTTGGGGTGCATATGACTTTTTGATCACTTTTTATAGCACATTTTGTAAGGTGAGATGGCGAAAAATCACTACTTCCGGCGGGTTTTTTCCGTTATTTTTTACCGCCGTTCACTGTGTACATTAAATATTGTTTCAGTTTTGTTGTACAGGTTGTTACGGACGCGACAATACCAAATATGTATTGTTTTTATTAATTTTTTGTGGTTTTTTTTACATAATTCATTTTTTATAGAAAAAAGGGATTTTTGGGACTTTATAACTTTATTAATTGTTTTCAAATACTTTATTTTTTTTTTTACACTTTTTTTTTACTTGTTCTTGTGTCCCTATGGGACACATGGATCAGTGATGATTGCATCACTGATTCTCTACTATGGAATGAGACACAGGCTGCAGTGACAGCCTGCACGTGTCTCACTCGAGAAACAGGAAGTGAGCTGTGCGGACGGCACAGACTCACTTCCAGAAGACGCCGGGAGCACCAGGTAAGTAAGTGAGTGCTCAGGGCTGTCTGGGGTCACTAACCAGACCCCAGACTACGTACTACAGATACCGGCACCCACCGATCTCGCCGCGGGGGGGGGGGGAGAGATCGCGGCACCCTTTGTTTGCGGTGGTCATGTTTGACCATCGCAATCAAAGGGTTAAAACCTCCGATCGGTAAAAGTACCGACCGGAGGTTATGGAAAAGGGTGATAGCTGTCAGTAACAGCCATCACCCAGTTCCGATTCCGCCCGCTCAGCTAGTGAGCGGGCGGAATCACCATGACGTACAATTACTTCATGGTGCGCGAAGTACCTCGCGTCCATGACGTAATAGTACGTCAAAGGTCGCTAAGGGGTTAAAGGTGTTTTCCCATTTTTCAGTGTGTCAGCACTGCCTGGAGCAGATCAGATAATATGCAAATGTGTGTACACAATATACTGAGGGTTAGCTGTGTGTTTACAGAGATAACAGACCTGGCTTTATCAGTACCTGAGATAAGCTGCCGCCTAGAGCAATGTAATATAGTATGTGAACATAAATTCATAACAGTCGTGAAGCCATGTAGTCTATGTGTTAAATGAGCTTACAAACTATCTGTTTACCAAATTTCATCCAAATCCGTTCAGCCTTTTTTGTGTGATTGAAGAACAAACACACAAACATCCAAACTTTCACATCTTTAATATTAGTAGGATGTATAGATACTAAATAAGTCTCTTTTCATTTTCAGATGTTATCAAGGGCAAAACCTGCCGTCGGCAGTGATCTACAGCAAGCTGATAAAAACAAAAAAAAGGGAAAGAAAGTTCCCAAACTGGATGAGTTGCTAACCCAACGGGACTTTACTGGAGCAATAACACTATTGGAGGTAGGGTCCTACTCATTTTAACGTACATTCTCATCACCTTTTCTGAATGTGTTTAGCAAATCTGTTTAACAGACCACTAATAACTAAAAGAAGGGGTCAGTTTAAGTCTGTTTTTATCGCACACAAAAATATAGCCTGCTATGTTCTGCGTCTGATAAAAAACTATAGGACAACAGTTGATCAGTTTTTTTACACCTGATCTCTGTCATCTGTTTACATCTTTTCATAGTGGATCCCTTAAACTGACCCGCTAAACAGAGTCTGAAAACGTGTTGTGAATACACCCACACCTATTTTATCTTTGACTTTATTTTAACATCGTGCAACAGAGTACTTCATGAACTTTTAAAGCATAAGTTTTGATTCATATGACTCTTCAGGTCAGGCTGTTGTGTAAGTGTGTGTACATGAGGAGTAAAACCTAGTAGTTTTCTCCTTTGCTTACTATATCTGGAATTTGTAGTTCTCTGTGAAATTGTGGATGGAGGCTAGCTTTTTTATAATGCACACAGTAAGTAAAGTAGAATCTGTATCATTACCATCTCTCTCTCACTCAGAAACAACCTGGACCATGCAGGACATATAGAGAGAAGTACTGAATGTACTATGAATAAAGTGCATTTTTTGTCGTAGAAAGTTCAAGCATCACCCTGGACCTAGCTTTCATCTCATACCTCTTGCACATCCTGCTCATTTCTCCTTCCTCCCCTCTTGATAGACTTTTATCATGTTCAGATGATTATTTTCAAGAAGTAAAAGCTTGTAATCATCACTCTGAATCTACTGAATGTAGCTAACAGATATCTGCCAATATGTCTTATGGTTATGGTCATTGGACAAAACAAATGCAGTATATGCAGCATCTACTAGATGGAGCTTTTTTTAAACCATAGAATTAACATGTTACATATACATACAATATATTTATATATTGCCAACATATTCCGCAGCAGTGTACAATTTGTAGGGTTAAAGTACAGACAGAAATAGTTACTTCACACAATGGGACAGAGGGCCCTGCTTGCAATCTATGAGGTAGAGGGGTGACACAAGAGGTAGCAGGGGCAGCATTGCTTATACAGTGGTCAGACAATTTTGTAATAGAGGTTACTGTCATTACACAAACATAAAACTGTATGAGCCGTCACCAGTTGTGTCCTTTTCTGTGCAGAATGATGCCTGGACATATAAAGTTAGTCTGAAATGGTATCCTATCATGTGGGGTAATGTGGGAGCAGGAACAGAGGAGGGTATTAAGGTTTTCATTATAGTGACTGGTGGCCATATTGGGAGAGGAGATTGAGGAGATGGGGATAGAGAGGACTGTAGAATGTCTGAGAGGTGCTGGGTGTTAATAGCACGCAAATTCCTATTTGTATGATTGGTAGATGTATCCTGTGAAGGGGAGAGAGCACCGATGGTGAGAGATAGAAGGTTATGATCAGAGAGCGGCAGACAAGAGTAAATTTAGAAACTGTGAGGAGGCAATGGAAGATAAGATCAATTGTGTTGCCATCTACATGTTTAACCGAAGAGGAACGTTGTGAAAGACCAAAAAAAGTGGTTAATTGAAATAAATTGTGAGGCATCTGGGGAGACAGGGGTGTCAATAGGGATGTTAAAGTCACCCATGATGAGGGTAGGAATTTCACTGGATTAAAAAGAGGGGAAGCAAAGAAGCGAAGTGGTCCAGAAATAGGTAGGGTGAGCCAGGCGGACGGTAGATCATGGCTACATGTAAGGAGAGTGGGCGGAAAAGCCTGATAGCATGGACAAATTCAAATGAGGGGAATGTGAGTGAGGGTACCGGTGGAATGATCTGAAAAATGCACAGTGGCGACAGAAGTAACACTACTCCACCACCCTGCCTGTTGTCAGGCCTAGAGGTGTGTGAGAATTGTAGGCCATCATGAGACAGAGCAGCAGGGGAGGCCGTATCTGACTGCTGGATCCAAGTTTTAGTAAGGGTGAGCAGGCTGAGGGATTTTCTGAGGATAAGTCATTAATATATTCTAGTTTGTTACACAATGAGTGGGCATTCCAGAGAGAACGTTTAAAAGAGACAGCGGAAAGATGAGGAGAAGGAACATGGTAAATATTGATGAGGTTTGTAGGCCTTCTATGTGTGCAGGAAGAGGAAAAGTTAGTGAAATAAGAAGGGCCAAGGTTTGGAGAGATGTCCCCAGCAGCTAGGAGGAGTAAAATGGACAGACAGAAGGTGGTTCAGTGATTTATGTGGGCGCTTATGTTTGGTTTCACTGCTAAAAGAAGTAAAGGAATTGGGGTGGTTAAAGAGAGTCAAAAGTGTGTAAGAGGTGTACATGGGAGAAGCAAGAAGAGAGGGACTGACAAGGATAGTGTGCACTGGTGGTAAAGATGGAGGAGTGGTCTGTAAGGAAGACAATTGCTAAGATAGTTAGTGACAGTGCAGCTCCATGATACCATGTGTTTAAAGGGATTCTATACTGGTTTTAAACTAGTAGCAAGTAGGTATAGCCTTTATAAAGACTATTCATCTCTTACCTTTATCTTTAAGGTTGGCGCTGCTGTTTTTGAGTTTTTCTTTTTTTTCTTTAGATTAGATAATATGCAGATTCTTCTACAGAATGGGCTGTTATCTGTGTGTTTACATAGAGAGATTATCAGCAATCTCCAATTAGCTGAAGCTAATGAGGAGTGAGTGAGTGGAGGAGTGAGAGGAGTGAGTGAGTAATGTCACTTGTCATATAGGTCTGTGGTTATAGCAACGCTGTGTAAACAGTAGGAGGAATAAATTCACATACCAGGCAAACAAAGCAGAATTTCTAAAGCAGTATATTTAGAAAAAGGCTTCAATTTACATAAGCTACCAGTATAGATAGGATCCTTGAGATGGGACAACCCCTTTAAGTGCCATATGTAAGTGCACTTTGGTTAAGATGGATGCTGCATAAGAAAATGCCCCCATGCATTGGAAATGTTTCATATGTACAAACTGTGACACATAAGGAGACTGGGCTATGTTGATACAAGTACACACTGTCCAGAAACAACCATAAAATCAAAAAACTGACACTAAGTACAGATAAGAACACATGGAAGTGCAAAAATGCAGCCTGGATGAAATGCTAAGATAATCAGCAATTCAGTTCAGTAATCAGTAAGAGTTGAGTGGAATAGAAGATCATATACCATATAATGTTACAGAAGGAGTTGAAGGGAGATGCACAACAGCAGGCAGAGTTGGGTGGAATAGAAGATCATATACCTGTATCCAGGGGTGAACCTGCCCCTTTCGCCGCCCAAGGCAAACGACAGAAAGCCGCCAGAAAGCGCTGCTCCAGCAGCCTCCCCAATTCACCGCTCGGAGCTAAGCCAGTCCAGGACAGCTTGTCCTGGACTGGCTTAGGTAAGCAAAAATACCGCCCTCCCTGGGGCCCTGGCATAGCGCTGCCTGAAGCGATCGGTTCAGGTCGCCTCATGGGAGGTGCGGCGCTGCCTGTATCATGAGAAGAAGAGTGAAGGTCATAATCATGCCACGTGTAAGTGCACTTTGGTTAAAGGGGCTCTATCATTGGAAAAAGTCATTTTTAACGAATCACATACTTTAGAAAGGCTATTCCACACTTACCTTTTGTATGTAAATTGCCTCAGTAGATTTTGAATAAGTCCTTTTATATTCATATGCTAATTAGCCTCTCCATACACCCTGGAAGTCTCTTCATGCACTGTCTTCTGTATATACAGCACAGGCTGCTGCTGACTCCTCCCTGCTCTCATACATAGCCACAGCAGGGAGAGGAGAGCTGGCTGACAACTTCTTGTACACAGGGAGAAGTTAATTAGCATATGGGTAAAAACAGACTTATTCAAACACTGCTGAGGCGATTAACATACAAAAGGTACGTGTGAAATAGCATTTCTAAAGGCTGTGCAAGGATATGATTAATGACTTTTGCCAATGATAGAGCCCTGGTTAAGATAAATGCTGCATATAAAACATCTTAAGTCTACTGTTTATATAATTGTTGTTCTTATTATATATCCTCACTACAGAATATGTTGGTGCTATTTAAATAAATATCATTATCATTGTATAGATCACTCTGTGGGGCTGTACAGTTGAAAGTCAGACATCTCTTAAACATGAATTTGTATGCACTTTTCTTCATAGTTTAAACGCCATGTTGGAGAGAGTGAAGATGACACAGATTTGTGGATTGGGTACTGTTCATTTCATCTGGGTGACTACAAGAAAGCTCTGGAGGTAAGGCATGCCCAGTCCACTAATGCAGAGTTTAATTAATAACATTTTGCAAATGATAATAGATATCTTAATAAGAAAATATCATGATAGTTACACAGTTACATAGTAGATGAGGTTGGATAAAGACATGAGTCTACAATCCCCTATAGTGTTGATCCAGAGGAAGGCAAAAAAAACCATGAGGATTATGCCAATTGCCCCATTTCAGGGGAGGTCAAAATACCTGTTGAGAGGTGCAGAAGTCTCATTGACAGTTACAGGAATTGTTTGATTGCAGAGATCGCCTCCAAAGGTTGTGTAACAAAATATTAAGTTAAAGAGGACCTTTCATGTCCCCGGGCACATGCGGTGTAAGACACCGCTAGAAAGCAAACAGTGCACTGAAATCGGCTTTCCCGTTCTGTGCCACCGCTGAAGAGCTATTAGTGCCGTTACCATAGCTCTGTCTGTCAGGAACGCTCTTCCTCACAGTAGCGTCTATTGTGATGTACTGTGAGAGGGGGTGTTCCTTACTGCCCAACCATGACCCTAAGTGGTGCGGAATGCCTCCCCTACTCCTGATAGTACTCATCCATAGACTAGTAATGGGGGGGGGGGCATTCCATGGTTGAAAAGCAATGTCTGCCATTCATTTATTCGTTTTCATAGAATTTTTATTCATTATTACTTTTGTCAGATATTTCTGTGACCATTGTGGGTTTTTCTTTCATTAAACGAGGGATTCCAATAATTTTGTACACGTGTATATGTGTAGCTCTGTGTGTATGTGTAGCTCTGTTAAAGAACTGGTATTATATCCCAGTTCTTTAACATGAGTGAGGCTGAAATACAGTGTCCATGTAAAGGCACATATTTATTTCCATACTTTTTAGATCTTTGGTTATTCAGTTATACTCCTTTTGATTGATCGAGTAGCAATGGAGTAATGACATTCACACTTAAATAAAATATTTAAAATAAAATTCAATAATGTTTTAAAAACAATACTAAAGAAAAAAAAGGAGAAATAAACTATGATACACATATAGTTCAGAATCTCTCTACAATAAATTGCACAACATATGATTTTCTGAAGTCACATAAAGTGAATGGAGAGATGTGAATGGAGTCCCATTCTTAGACTAACAGAACAGTCACTTTATACATTTTTCTATGTAACTAAAGAAGTTCTCCTACAATTTAAATGTTACATTTTTACTGTTAGTACACACTAAATTAATCAACCTTTGCTTTTTAAAGGTGCTTTATCATTGGGAGAACTCATTTTTAACTAAAAATATACTTATATAGCCTTTAGAAAGGCTATTCCACACATACCTTTTGTATGTTAATCACCTCAGTCATTTTTGAATGAGCCTGCTTTTATGCATGCTAATTAGCCTCCAGCGTGCACCTGGAAGTCTCAGTGAGCACTGTCTGCTGTGTGTGTGAGAACAGGGAAGGCTGATGGGTCATTAACAGCAGCCACCTCTCTGCTCTCACACACACAGCAGATAGTGTTCACTGGGACTTCCGGTGCTCGTTGCTGGCTGATTAGCCTATGAATAAAAGCGAGCTCAAAAATGACTGAGGGGATTAACATACAAAAAGTACGAATGGAATAGCCTTTCTAAAGGCTATGCAAGTATGTGCCTAGTTAAAAATGAGTTTTCCCAATGATAGAGCCCCTTTAATCATTATAGAAGTGCCTGGATATTACAGTAAAATATTTCTTGTGATCCCAATGTTGTCCTTTACATTTGCTCTCAGAATATCCACCTAACGTGGTACATGGATGGTGGAGTGCATTATAGTGCATTATGGTGCTGGCCATACAAGCTTCTAACATAGAAATGTCATATTTAATTAGGGGACAATCCCTTGTCAGGGCTTGTTCACATCTGCACCCGGTCTCCGTTCATGCAGGTTTTTGTTTCCTGCACAAAACAGAGCAGGAGACGGAAACCTTCAGGAGTCTCTCTCACCCATTCATTTGAATGGGTTTGAAAGATGTCCGGCCGTGAGTGCCCGTGAGCGTTTTATGCTTTCCGCCGCGAAACAGTTTTTTTGTTAAATCGGACACAGAGTCGGACATACAGTACTCTGTGTCCAATTTTAAAAAAACTGGTTTCACGGCGGAGAGCATAAAACGCTCACGGGCACTCACAGCCGGGCCCGGTCTGACTGCTTTCCATCTTCTGCATGCAGAAGACGGAAAGCTGAGAATGGACTCCGGGCGCTAGTGTGAACCTAGCGTCAGAAGTCAAACCTGTCATTACATGCAAACAGTTGAAAACTGCTTCTATAGAATGATAAAACCTGCCTCATGACTTGTTATAATACATTTAACATTTGTCATTTACTAGGTGTTCAAGCATGTGAGCCAACAGGATGGATGTAATCCTGATGTTTGGGTGAACTTAGCTTGTACATACTTTTTTTTGGGAATGTATAAAGAAGCTGAGGAGGCTGCCAATAAAGGTAAGGGAGATAAAACACTTTATGAAAGGTGAAAAGGTATAAAAATGGGCTCTCTAACAGTCCCACCTGTTACTAGGTAGCAATCCATGGGGGTGTTATTTTCATCCTTTTATGTGCTCTTCTTGTGGCATGTGCCTTTTTTCTTGATAATTTCCATGAGCCTAATTTACTTTAAAGGTGCACAATGTGTAATAAATCTTTGTATAAATTCTCCTCAAGATGAAAATATGATTCCACTGGTGCGTTTGGTATTTTGTGTCATTGGACACTGGAGCGGACACTGGTATCCACAGCATCTCATAAATGCTCTATGTGGTTGAGGTTAGGCGAGTGGGCAGGCCATTCGAGGGTTGTGAGGTCACTGGTGTGTTCATTAAGCCAAGTCCCGTGCCACCAACGAGCAATGACATGTTGCATTGTCCTGTTGGTACACAGCATCCCCATCAGGGAACTTGAACACCAGAAAGGGGTCTGCAATAAGTTGCACGTATCAAACATTGGTCATTGATTTTTGCACCTGGACAATGGGGCCCAATTGCAACCATGTGAACACGGATAAGACCATGACGGAGCCATCTCCACCTGGACACGCCCTGTTGGGATGCAGGATCAATGGTGCATGGGGCATATGTCACAGTCTCACATGCCCATTGGCTCTGTACAACTGGAACGGTGATTCATCAGACCATGCCACATGCCGCCCCTGTTCCATGGTCCAATGACGATGGTGGCGGGCCCTTGCCAGTCTTCGAGCTCTGTGTTGCAGCATCAGCAAAGGGACATGGGTCGGGCGTCAACTGTTGAAGCCTATGAGGAGTTCTTGGCGCACAGTCCTGGTGGAAATAGGGTCCTGGCGCCCCACATTGAAATTGGCGGCAATTTGACCCACAGTAGACCGTCGAGAGCCCTATACAACTCTGCGGAGGTAATGTGACGTCCGCTCATTGAACACTTGTGGTCGACGGGTGGGTTTACGTGGCTTCCAATATTGTCTTGTCCACCCGAGACACCGTCAACCTCGGAAACCCAAATTCCCAGGTAATCTGCAAAATACTATGCCCAATGCGTCTTGCACTGATTATCATCCCACATTCAAAGTCACTTAACTTGTGACGTGCTGCCATGTCTACGAGACAAGTGTCTGCATCAGACTGCTGATATATCCTGGCGACACTACCGCCATAGGCCGCATTGCGTCACACTGCTTGAGCGTCATATCCGACACTGGGACATGCCTTCCCGTGACTTTTGGCCACTGAGTGTAGTATTCTTCTATGTACTGATGAAGGACATACTCTCCTTAACAGTTTTCTGCAGATGAGGGTCTGGTTTGACTTACATTCTAGTTGGGTCCCAAGGCCTATTTAAAGTAATACCTTCTAAGGGTGCATTCACACGGAGTAAAGTGCCGTGTGATGTGGCACGTATACGCCGCGTGAGATTTTGCGGGCCGTATACGCTCCGATTGATTTCAATGGGAGCCGGGATCGTATACGCGGCGCTGTTTTGCGCCCGCAAAATCACGGCCGCAAAATAGCGCCACGTATACGATCCCGGCTCCCATTGAAATCAATTGGAGCGTATACGGCCCGCAAAATCTCACGAGGCATATACGTGCCACATCACGCGGCACTTTACTCCGTGTGAAAGCACCCTATCAGTTAGCACTAGAGATACAGCTTTCTTTTACTTTGAAAGAGTGATAAGTTTGTGTAGAACCCTCAACAGGAGTTTAAGTTGTCTTTTTTTCACTTGAAATAACTGAGGGATATGACTATGAGCATATTTATTGCTTTCCATGAAGTTTCTGATAGCACAGCTAATGTCAATAGTTGATTATGGTTACCCTTGTCCCTCAGTTGCAGACACTTGCTCCCTCTTTGTGATATAGAAGCCTCTGGTATCATCAAGTGCATCATTGTCTGCCTTCTGTGTATCCCTGGACCCATCTGGTAGTGCCACACAGAATATTACTGAGTATTGTAACTGGTTTCATCTCTTGTGCTTATATAGGTCAGAACAGTTACAGTCCGCTCCATCCAGTAGTCCAAAGTTAATAAGTTAGTGGCATCTTCTATATGGAGCAGTGTGCTTTGTTACCTGTAGGCTTGTGGGATAACTTCTTTTTGTGAGTAGTTCAGACAATTGGTGATTACTTGCCTTTGCCTATCACCGAACTCCAGGTGCTGCCAAAAAGGGAAACTTTTAATCTTTTCAGGTCCCAGGCGATGTTCGATTTTACCAGGGTTCTCCAAAAAAGAAGTTAAATGTTGTACATGTTAAATATATTGTACAGTACAGCTCACTGGTCAAGATTTGAGTTACTCTGCTTGGAAAAAATCTCCAGGTCACCATGTTTGTTGGCTTTTTGAATGCTAGAATTGATTTTTTTTTTTTCTGACCTCATTAGACAACTTCTTATAACTGCTCTTAAAGTAGTATAACCACAAAAAAATCATCATATTATTATATAAAAGTACTTTGGAGAATCTAGTTTTTGCTCATGTTACATAACCATGTATGTGCCGTCCTATCTGGTGGAGCATGTGCAGTCCATGAATCATTTCTGTTAGGAGTCATGGCCAGGGCAGCAGTTAGGAGCACACGGAGCAAGGAGCACCTGTTATTGGTGAAGCAGACCGTCACATGCTCCATGGTACTCCCATTTTGGCCACTGTAACCTGAAAATATAATGGCACTATGGGGGTGCAGATGTTCAAAGAGAGGGCACACAGGAGGTGGGTGAAGTCACAGTTACTGTGCAGATGGATTATCCACATTGTATGTTGAGAAAACTCTTTTAATATTCTATGACAGAATCACCTTGGGTCCTGTTCACATGATGAAATCTGCTGCTAATTTTCAGGCAAATTCTGCCCCAAAAATCAGTGACAGATCCCGCCCTGTTTCTGCCTCCCGTTGTTTTTTAATAAGAGACAGAAATCAGAGCAGGCCACAGAAAAAAATAAGTGTCTTGCATGGTCTTGCCATGGATTGGATGGCTGATTCAGACACAGGGTCCGCGGCTTGAGTCAGTCAGCTGATTAGGCCAATTCTTCTAGGGCCTAATCCATGCTGGAAAGTCACGATAGAATGCCAGTGCCCTGCCGTGGCATCCCTCCAGGCTGGAGAATGAAGAGGAATACAATTTGAAGCATGAAAGATCCCTTAAAGCATAACTAAAAAAAAATATATATATATATCATACTTGCCTTTCCTTGGTGCTGCGATGCCTCCTAGTGCGGTCCAGTGCTGTTGGTACATTGTTCTCTACCAGCGGAAGTCACAACTGCAAGTGACCGCTGAGTCCAATCAGCAGCCTAAGCGAAGGACACATGATGTCACTACCTGTGATGTCCTGCAGTCACTTCCTGATAACTCTGAGGCCAATGAGCAGCTTCAGGAGAAGGGATCACAGCCGGCGACAAGTTTCACTTCAAGAACACATCCCAGCAGAATGACTAGACTGCGCTGGGAGGGCACCAAATACAGGTGAGTAGGTTTTTTTTTTATTATAAATTTGGTCACCTCACTGGGATTCTGTCTACTGTCGTCCCCCTCTCCTTCCCCACGCGATGTCAACAAGAAGAGGGGTCTGCAGTTGCCTCTGGTTGTTCGATATGAATGAAGCAGTGGTGCAAATGCTTGACCACATATCTGTTCACTAGTATAGGACTGCCAAAGATCAACAACCCAAAATTCCAATAAAAGTGAATGGTTTGGTGTGGACCATGCACACAGCTGTGGCACTCGAGAGCACTAGAGAGTCCATGATTGCTGAGAGTCTCAGACGTTGAATCTTCAGCCTGAGTGGGCATTTACATGGAATAAAGTGGCTCTGATTCTGCTACGATAACTCGCAGCAGAATCAGCGCAGATAAAAACCTTCCCATTGAGTTCAATGTGTTCTGTGCGGAAGACGGAACCCATTGAACGCAATGGGAGTCTTTTTATCAGCGCTGATTCTGCCACGAGTTATCGTGGCAGAATCAGGGCCACTTTACTCCGTGTGAATGCCCCCTGACAGGGTTTCTGAGGCACTGAGGCTTTAGCTGCTCTAATACCAGAAAGCGGTGGATCGCACATTTCTTCTCAGCTACTCCACCATCTTCTGATATTAGTGTAACTATGGAGAGTACCTCAAAAATACAAAATCTGAACATAAAGGAACGGAGATAAGCCCTGCCCCCTACTTCACACCCCATCCCTTTAGTAAGAGGATGTAGATATGTTTTAGGGCAGGTACCTTGACATTTTATGTTAAGTTTAATTTTTTTGTCCAGTTTCTTGATATCTTTAATATTGTTCATGAAAATACAAATGCAGTCCTGTGTAAGTATTTATTGTCGTTCCTTTCCTTTGTTCTACTATATCATTTGTTCTATTACAGTAATTCATTTTAATTTTTGTTTGCAATTATTTTTCAGCTCCTAAAAGCCACCTGCAGAATCGCTTGCTTTTCCACTTAGCTCATAAGGTATTAAATCTAGTTGTATTTTTATTTTATTATAGTCTACCACTCCATCCTTTTCCAACTCTCTCATTCCTTGGCATCACAAACTTGGCTCTACCCTGGATTTCCCAGTACCTCACCAACCAATAGATGCTTACACTTTACATCCTCTTTTTGCCTTCTTTCTTGGTGTCCCTTAAAGGGGTCTGAGACTGAATTACTTTTGAAACTGTCCCGGAATAAACCTGTGATGTGACTTACTGATCACAAGTTCTTTTATCACCAGCACCGATGCCTTGTTTCCCCAGGTAGTATATATAGCAGTCCTGGATAGGTTGGTCACATGACCTTCCATCAGCAGCCTCCACTGAATAGCAGTAGCATCGGTGTGGCACTACTTCTGTGCCAATTTTCCTAGCGGTGCTAGTGCTATTTAGGCTGCTGATTTGATGTTTAGTTACTTTTTGAAGCCAGTCACAGCCAGTCCGTGACTGTAAATCTCTAAGGGGCCTTTCACATCACATTATACGGGTCTGGCTGACTGATACATTTTTATAGCAATGTGTCAGTCAGCAGACTCATTGCATCCAATTAAAAATAAAACATTCCGTTATGTATGCCCCTGTCCGTTATTTCAAATGAACAGAAACGCATGTACTACCATACCATGCTTTTCTGTCCTTTAATAACAACAGATCCACAACGACTTGTTTTCAATTTATTTAGTTTTGTATGTAAACGGATGCAAGTAATTTGCAGCCGCTTGAGCATTCTGTTATGGCTTGTCATTTCATCCCCTGAAGAGGGAACTCTCCCCCATTAGCCACAACTCTGCCCCTTATGTTCGTGCAGAAACTGCGCAGCAGGGTCTTGTAGGAAGGAGAAGCCAGCGGAGCTCTCCATAAGGTAAGCCCAAATTCCCCCCTCCCCAAACCCCAAAAATATTAGGAGAGTGATTCTAATAATGTGCATGACTGTGCACCTCACAAAGTGGTGCTACTCAGCACGGATGAACATACACACAGCCATGGGCGTCATCTTTACTTCAACCTTTGATATCCTGCTTGACTTACCAGGCAGTCCTTGCAATCTAGAAGTGCAGTAAGCGCTTCCATCAGTAGTGATGTAGTTTGCAACAAAATTATCAAATGTTGCTTTGATAAAGTTAACTAAGGCTGGATTCACACCATCGCTCACACTTTGTTCAGTATTCTATTCCAGAATCTGCGTGAAAAATGAGGAGAGAAAAATCCTGCAAGTACTTCGAGTGGAAACCCGGCAGACCCTATTATAGTCTATGAGGTCCATGGGTCTCTGCAGGTAACTGCTTTTTAAGCAGACTGGGTTTCCGTTTTTCAGGTCCCCAATCAGATCTGAAGAACGGGAACCCGAACACTAGGGTGAACCTAGCGTAACGTATTGAGGACAATTCTGTCACGAGGGGTTACTTGCAACATTTTTTGTGTCTTTCTACAAAGTCATATTTGGTAAATTTGGTGTACAGACAGCTAGATGGGATAACTACTGACTTCCCACCCATTTTTCAAAAGTGGAATGATTGTATAAAATTGCAAAATGTTGTAAGTTTCTGGTGCAAGTAAGCTCAAAACATTATATTATTCTACTATACAACACTTCTACAACAAAATTTGGGAGTGTAGAGCTTGATAAGTTCCCCCAAAGTGTATGTAATTCCAGGTTTTTTTTTACTTAGATCACAAAGGTAAGTGTCATTTTAACAGAAAAAAAAAATTGTTTCACTGTCTGTCTTGTAACCAAACATTTTGCGTCTTATCATAGTTCAACGATGAGAAGAAACTGATGGTCTTTCACCAGAACTTGCAGGATATTATTGAGGATCAGCTCAGCCTTGCGTCCATACACTACATGAGATCTCATTATCAAGAAGCAATAGATATCTACAAGAGAATATTATTAGAAAACAGGTAAGAGGAGCACAATGACATCATACAATCAATGTACCTAGGAATATATTATTTCTTCATTGTTTCTGGCGTATGAATCTACAGTTTTGTACCCAAATTTCTTTAGAATACTATAGAGCATCCACATCACCTACTCCTGTTCTATTTTTTTTTTTATAGCATGATATTTATAATGGTGTGCTTCAGGTTTCAATGCCATAAACAGGGTAAATTCATTGACTAAAAAGTTACTCACCAAGACAGAAATGTCAGATTACTGCAAAACTCAGCATGCAGATATATATCAGTCACATATATAAATGATTACAGATATGGTCTGATGAAACACTAACTAATAAATTCTCCTTTGTCTCTGTATATTTAGAATTTCATTGTGCTCTCATTTACAGGGATTTCCTGGCATTAAATGTCTATGTAGCTCTCTGCTACTACAAACTCGATTATTATGATGTATCCCAGGAGGTCCTTGCAGTATATTTACAACAGGTTCCTGACAGTACTATCGCTCTTAATCTGAAAGCATGTAATCACTTTCGTCTCTATAATGGAAAAGCAGCTGAAGTAAGGATTTTTCTTTACTGAAATATAAAATTAAAGAAGTATTCCAAAACATTTATCACCTTTCCTTTGTTATACAATGAAGAAGGTTAGATCTGTGGGGTCCAACACAGTGGACTCCCTTCAAACTATAGAAGTAGGAATCCCTATTCCCTGCAGATGTACATCTACATCAAGGAAGTCTGCTATTGCTCCGTTTGTAGTCTCTCACATTCATAGGAACAGCCCTGTGCAAACAGTGGAATTTCCAGCACTCTTACCCTTGGTTCACATCTGCGTTTGGTAATCCGTTCGGGGAGTCCACATGGGGACCCCCTGAACGGACTATCGAACACATTTGCAAGCGGTGTGCAGTAAAAGCACACATACCCCATAGACTATAAAGGGGTCCGTGTGCTTGCCGCTAGATCTCCGCACAAGTCATTTGGACAGAAAAGTAGATTGTGAAGTACTTTCCCTCCACATGTTCCCTGTGGAGATCTCGCAGTAAGCACACTGACCCTATTATATTCCATGTGCTTTCACTGCACACCGCTTGCAAACCCGTTCAGTAGTCCGTTCGGATTACCGACGCAGATGTGAACGAGGCCTTAATCCCTACCAATCTAACGTTTACCTGTTGTGCAGTGGTGAGCTGGAATACCCCTTTTATTTTTAAAGATTCCCTTGGGCTTGTGCATGATGGCCAATGATCAGCTAATCATGCCATACAGTTAGTTTTGGCTTACCATGGGCAAAACTTTCCAGCCTGTCCGCTTACATTTACAGACATCTCCTGTTGGCCATTGTGTAAACTTTTTAAATGATGGTCATTCAAAATAGCAAAATGTCATTTTTAGATCTCCTTTTATCTGAGTTGTTTGGGCAATTTTACTGTAGACTATCAGTGTGTGATCACTGAAGATCTGATTCCTGGGACTTAATACTGCTGACCTGCAGTCCCACCAACAGTTGCACATTTATTAGGCATCTGGGAGTTGGACTGATAGTCATTACACATAAATGTGCTATAATAAAGTCCTCATGCAAAAGTGGTTTAGTGTGCCAAACCCGCCTATTCCAGGTTTGTCTGCTCCAGGGGTATTTTAATAGTTACTGAGAGATGAGTCTACTGGTATTAAGGGACTTTTTTTGTGCTGCTCCTACTCCGTGCTCACTCTCCAGTGAAGGAGAGGGCAGTAAACTTTGCTTCATTGCACATGCGCTGCATGTAGAACACATGCACGGCGTAGCCGAAGTGCATTCATCTTGGCTTCCTATGAGAACTGTGCAAGAGCCTGGACTGCCTGGCACTCTTATTCCAGGAACTATAAAAGGCATACCCCTGGAACAGACAGACTTACTGTATGTTCATAAGAACATTCTGGGGGTTTACACTTACTGTGTATCCTTAAAAACAGCGGTGAAGCACAGAAGCATTTTATATGTAATTGTTACAGATTAGTCTAAAGCTAAGGCTACACAGAAACATGTATTATGTGACGGAAAGCCTGAGACAAGCACACACCCAAAACCATTTGTACAACTTGTCTGCGACTCGTAGATGGGTATGTGCATAGCTGTCCACACTGGTAAAGTTGCATGTGACCAGCAAAGACCCCAATATCCATAATGATTGCATGAGTTTGCGGGTATATAAACACAATGTACTGTTTAGGAGAGCTGAAATATTGATAAAATACTACTCTATGCTTTACCTACAAAACTGATTTTTTTTTTTTTGCTCTTCATTTTTTCTCTTACAGGCAGAATTAAAAAGTTTAATGGACAATACATTGACCTCATTTGAATTTGCCAAGGAGCTGATTAAACACAACCTTGTAAGCTGCTTAAGATGGAATGGCTATGGATGTCTTATACAAATTATTCATTGAAAATGAATAAAATGTTAATAATATGAACATGTCCCAATTTTGTCAGGTGGTGTTTCGTGCCGGAGAGGGCGCTTTACAGGTACTTCCACCCTTGGTTGATGTTATTCCAGAGGCACGATTGAATTTGGTAATTTACTACCTCAGGCAAGGTAACAATTTGTTAAATTACTGTTGTTTTTATTCTGGTGTGTTCCTGATATACAAAAGGCGTATGACAGAAAATTTTCTAACAGATGTAGTGCAGTGGGTCATGATCCTCAGGATAAGACACTTGTCTAAAGTGAAATCCCTCTTAAATATCACATAGATACTCACCAAAATCTATACAGCTAGGTAGATTAAATACTGTGTTTAACTTCCATCATTTTCTTTTTATTTAGATGATGTTCAAGAAGCTTTTAACTTAATCAAAGACCTGGAACCAACCACCCCACAGGTACACATGGAGGAAATCAATGTCCTTTAGAGAGTAAACATAAAAAAAAGTCTTTTATTGTTTTCCTCATAACTGACCTTCATCTTCCCTTGCTGAAATCTAAACCATTATTTCACATTATTCTCAATAATCTGATGTTTTTTTCCTTTAAAGAGGCTCTATCATTGGGAAAAGTTATTTTTAGATAAGCACATTTTTAGATAAGCACATTAGAAAGGCTATTCCACACCTACCTTATGTATGTAAATTGCCTCTGTAGTGTTTGAATAAGTCCGTTTTTATTCATATGCTAATGAATTTCGACCATGCACTGAAAGTCTCACTGTTCTATGTGTATGTAAGCAGAGGCTGCTGTGCTAATGACTCATCTCTGCTATACATACACATAGAACAGACTGTGATCACAGATACTGTCGAAGTTCATTAGCATTTGAATAACAATGGACTTGTTCAAACACTACTGAGGCGATTTACATATAAAAGGTAGGTGTAAAATAGACTTTCTAAAGGCTATGCAAGGAAGTGCTTATCTAAAAATGACTTCTCCCAATGATAGAGCCCCTTTAAGTGTTTTCAGGTTTAAAGAGATATTCCGGTAACAACGTCAATATCCAAGTTAATAAAGGATAGGGGTAACTTGCCACTCGTGGGGGTCCAATACTGGGACCTCCACTAATCACAAGAATTGGGATATTTGTATGGATCGGCTGTTTAGAAACGTACATGCTGCTCTATTCATTCCACTGAGAACTGTCAAAGTGCAGCACTTGGCCATCTTTGGCTGTTCCCAATAAAATTAATGGAGCACAAATTTTTGACCTGCTGTTTCATTCAAACCATCATGAATGGTGGTGGTCCCATAACTAGGACCACTACCGATCAGTAAGTTACCCTCTTTTCTTTGGATAGGGGTGGTAATTTATTGTCACTGGAATACCCCTTTAACTGCAAGAGCCAACACAGCACCATTTTAGTCCATACAACTGTGTTTGGTACTTCAGCTCAGACCTAGCTGAACTCTGTTACTTAATTGTGACTGTACTACAGTACCAGACACAGCCTCAGTCTTACGTTAGTTGCACACCTAGGTTCCGTTGTTCTGGGCCCTCGGAGGATCAGAATAATGGATGTACAAATCGGTAAAGTAGCAGATACATATGGAGCTTGATGAACTTCATCGTCTGGTGATTTTAGGTCGTCACTGTAATGAAGTCTCCAAACTGAGACTGATTCACATGTAAACCCAGGGTTACGGTGGTACCTAAATTAAAAATAATCCATTTCAAACAATACTACAAGTGATAATAACCCAGATATGTTTTTATTATACAGGAATACATCCTCAAGGGTGTTGTAAATGCAGCACTAGGCCAAGAATTGGGCTCGGTGAGTTCAATAAATGTACAATAACTTTTGTGTGCTTTTTCTATTGTTTACTATCCAGAGCTGTCTGAATTGACTGTGAAAGCTAATCCATTTAAATATTATAGTTATAAAACTAAAATCTGTATTAGGATATTTTATCCAATAAGACCCAACATAAACATGTTGTTAATGATTGTTTTGGGCACCAAAAATATGTACATATGTATTATATTAATATATATGTGATATGTACCTAGAATTTGTGCACTTACACACTGTGGTAAAGATATATGTAAAAATACTACACTTTATTAAAGGAAGTCTGTCACCAGATCCCATCTTGTAGACCTAGGCCCACAAATAGATTGGTTTAGGGTTATCTGAATAAACAGCACTTTGCCCTTGTGAATTTATGCCTCAGTTGCCAAGATATCACTGTTTTTGTCAATATTCAAATTAGCTCATTGGTACAGTATTCTTATTGAGGTTGTCCAGGAATTGCTTCAAAATATTTTTTTCTCCTATTTTTCCTCTAAAACCTAAGTGCATCTTATAACTAAACAGTAGTTATCTTGTATTATATGAATACTTCTTATTTACATCTAGAGAGACCATCTCAAAATTGCCCAGCAGTTCTTTCAGCTTGTCGGTGGATCAGCCAGTGAATGCGGTAAGTTGTGCATGCTCTTGAATTTGGTCTCCAATTACAGATACTTGTACCTATAAATAATTGTTTAGTGTGTTTAAAGGGTTTATTTAATAAAAAAAAAAAAACAAGTTTTAAACTAAAAGCACGTAGGAACAGCCTTTATAAAGGCTATTAATCACTAACTTTTATCTTGAAAGTCCGCGCTGCTGTTTTTGAATTTCTGTTCTTTTCTTCTTTATGCTAATTGTGCTCAGAAAGCACAGGGGGCGTTCCCCTGTGCTCTCAGCAGAAGCGTCATCCAATCAGTGTTGCCTTTCTTCTGCTCCGTCATCCATTCTTCTCCTCTTCTAACAGGAGACCACCACAAAATGGATGATGGAACAGCCGACTGCGCATGTTTTGTCGCCATTTTGCGGTGGTCTCCTGTTAGAAGAGAAGGAGAATGGACGACGGAGCAGAAGAAAGGCGGCGCTGGATGAATGACAACTCTGTGCTGAGAGTACAGGGTGAAAACCCCCTGTGCTTTCTGAGACAATTAGCATAAAGAAGAAAGAAGACAAAATTCAAAAACAGCGGTGTGGACCTTCAAGATAAAGGTAAGAGATGAAATTAAAGACAAATCTTTTCAGATAGGCCTATCACAATTCTTAATGTAAACCCTTTCGTACCGTCATTAAAATCCCCAAAATGTAACCCTCCTCTGTTCCAGCTCCCACATTACCCCACATGATATGATACCATTTCAGGCTAACTCTATATGTCCAAGCACCATCCACATGTTAAAGGACAGGACTGGTGACGGCTCAAAGTTTTATGTTTGTGTAATGACAATCACCGCTATTAGGGTCAGTTCACACGTGAAAACCGCCTAGCTTATTTGTGCGAGGTAAAAAACCTCGAGGAGTTTTTTTGACGCTGTTTTTTGCATTCCACGCGGTTTTTGACGAGGTTTTTGACGCGGTTTTCGCTAGCGGTTTTTGCTAGGGTTTTTTTTTCCTATATGTGCTATAGAAACTGCAGGCGAAAACCGCGCGGTTTTTTGCAAAAAACCGCGCGGTTTTTTACCGCGCGGTTTTCGCCTCCCATTCACTTCTATGCAATTCTTCAGGCGTTTTCCGCCTGAAGAAAGGTCATGTCGCTTCTTCAGGCGGAAAACGCTAGGAGGAAAAAAAAAGCTAGTGGTCTACATAGACCACCATGTTAAAGGAGAGGTTTTTGAAGCGAATTCCGCTGTCAAAAACCTCCCCTTTGCCCACGTGTGAACTAGCCCTTACAAAATTGTTTGGCAACTGTATAAGCAATGCCGCCCCTGCTACCTCTTGTGTCACCCCCTCTACCTCATAGATTGTAAGCTCTTGCGAGCAGGGCTCTCAGTCCCATTGTGTGAAATGACTTTTCTTGTAATACATCTTTCTGTCTGTATTTGAACCCTACTAATTGTACAGTGCTACGGAATATGTTGGCGCTATATAAATAAAATTTATTATTATTATTATTATTATTATTATTATTATTAATAGCCTTTATAAAGGCTATTTCTAAGTGCTTTTAGTTTAAAACATTTTTTTTTTAGGTGTGATCAGATTTTATTGAACTTTTTCAAATTTAGAACAGAGCAAAACAAAGAAAGGTATAACATACATAAAGAATCGGCCAAAGACCTGTTGAGGGCCACTACATAGGCATACAACAAGGTCACAACGGGAACTGGCATATCAAGAAAAAAATCAGCAAGGCCAAAACGACCACAGGAAAAGAAAAAACAAGACGAAAAACATGGAGGATACAAAAACACAGGGAAGGATGAGACACAAGAGGGACAAAAGGGAACAGAGGGCAAGCTTCAGGGGGAGGGAGGGAACTAGGGCCTCAGAGTGCCAACAGGGGGGATCCAGGAACAAGAGGGCTCATGCAAAGAGGGAGGAAAACTCAGTGGGCTCCTAGAACACGACCCATGACCGCCAGAGGGCATCAAACTTGGACGGGTCAGCAGAGTCTTCCCCGACCAAAACCTCCATCCTCCTGATAAGAAGGAACTTATGAAGCCATTCCGTCAGAGAAGGGGTCGTAGTACTATGGGGGATAACCGTCCTGGCGGCCATGAGGAAGTGACGCAGGAGGTCACCCTTTACCTCGGAGATCCTGCCTGGGATAAGATGGAGGAGAGCCAGCTGGGGAGAGGGAGCCAGAGAGTGACCACTGACTGACCTTCACATACAGTGAAAACACAGAGGACCAAAAGGCCTTGATCTCCCTGCATTCCCACCAGATGTGAAAGAAAGAGCTCACCGCAGCACCAACAAACGTCAGAAACAGCAGGGTAGAATTTGTGAAGAAGGACTGGGCAACAGTACCAGTGGGTCAGAATTTTAAAGTTTTTTTTCCTGGGAACTGCAAGGCAACGGCAGCTTGTGGACCAGTGAGAAAGAGCGGGCCCTGACAGCAGAAAATAGTCGCAAGTCTAGGTCAGAGTCCCAAGATCTAATATAAGGGGGGAGGCTCGGGGTAGCGGCTGTCGGGAGAATGTCATAGAGAAGGGAGAGGGTGTGAGTTGGAGGAAAGGGGGATGTCGGGAGTAGAAGTACCGAGCTGACTAAGGGATGGAAATGGAGTTGACCCAGCAATTGAACCTAGTCTAACGTCGTCTTTAGTGGAGCGGCAGAGGAAACAACGGGCAGATAGGTTCGATGGGAACATAGGGGTCCAGATTAGAGGGCTTAGGGGGCCAGGGATCCTGGTCAGAGAGGTGAACTTGCACACGCAATTCCAAACCAACAGGAAGTATGAGGCAAGTGGAGAAAGTTGCACTGAGGCTGGACAGTACTGAGAGGGGACCCAAGGCAGGGAGGGAAGGTGGGTAGAGAGGAGACCCACTGCTTATCCAAAGCTCTATATCGCCAGTCGAAAAGGCATAGTAAGACGGCCAAACGGGTCTGGGATACCAGCTCCTCCGCTCTTGCCAAAACATGTTTTTTAATACTAATAATACCACCATAAGGTGAACAAATAAGGTGACCTGTATATAACTACTGAGTAATAACCCCTGACAGGGAATAAAGAATGTTATAATTCACAGACTAAATAGTGCTCTCAAAAAATGCTATATTGTGAGCAAATAAGCATTCCATACAGACAGTCTGCAGAGCACCTTAATATTGCTGACCTGTCAACCCCTTTTTCCATCTTTGGACTTTTTCCATCTTTGTGTTTTGTTTATTTCTCCCTGCATTCTAAGGCCTAGTTCACATGGGGACAGAATAGCTTATTTTGGTCCTGATTTTGCCACTGGAAGCTGCATCAAAATCGGGACCAAAATACGCTTGCCGCGACTGTCAGTCACGGCTTCCCGCTCCGGAGTAGGCCCAAAATGAATGGTTCTAGACCAGAGGGTGCCACCGCGAGGCGGATGCCGCGGCTCAATGAGCTAATTTGTTGTGAGACAATCGGAGCCCCAGGGGAGGTGAGGGAACATGATAAACAGTGTTACTCACCTCTCCAGGATCTGATGTTAATCCTAGCAGACTTTGGGCCTGTATGATAATGTTCCAGATGTCACGTGGTCTGGGATATTACCATATAGGCCCAAAGCCTGTGCTAGCAGTACCATACAAGCCCAAAGCCTGTGCTAGCAGTAACAGCCTGTTACTAGAGATGAGCGAACACTAAAATGTTCGAGGTTCGAAATTCGATTCGAACAGCCGCTCACTGTTCGAGTGTTCGAATGGGTTTCGAACCCCATTATAGTCTATGGGGAACATAAACTCGTTAAGGGGGAAACCCAAATTCGTGTCTGGAGGGTCACCAAGTCCACTATGACACCCCAGGAAATGATACCAACACCCTGGAATGACACTGGGACAGCAGGGGAAGCATGTCTGGGGGCATAAAAGTCACTTTATTTCATGGAAATCCCTGTCAGTTTGCGATTTTCGCAAGCTAACTTTTCCCCATAGAAATGCATTGGCCAGTGCTGATTGGCCAGAGTACGGAACTCGACCAATCAGCGCTGGCTCTGCTGGAGGAGGCGGAGTCTAAGATAGCTCCACACCAGTCTCCATTCAGGTCCGACCTTAGACTCCGCCTCCTCCGGCAGAGCCAGCGCTGATTGGCCGAAGGCTGGCCAATGCATTCCTATGCGAATGCAGACTTAGCAGTGCTGAGTCAGTTTTGCTCAACTACACATCTGATGCACACTCGGCACTGCTACATCAGATGTAGCAATCTGATGTAGCAGAGCCGAGGGTGCACTAGAACCCCTGTGCAAACTCAGTTCACGCTAATAGAATGCATTGGCCAGCGCTGATTGGCCAATGCATTCTATTAGCCCGATGAAGTAGAGCTGAATGTGTGTGCTAAGCACACACATTCAGCACTGCTTCATCAAGCCAATACAATGCATTAGCCAGTGCTGATTGGCCAGAGTACGGAATTCGGCCAATCAGCGCTGGCCAATGCATTCTATTAGCCCGATGAAGTAGAGCTGAATGTGTGTGCTAAGCACACACATTCAGCACTGCTTCATCAAGCCAATACAATGCATTAGCCAGTGCTGATTGGCCAGAGTACGGAATTCGGCCAATCAGCGCTGGCTCTGCTGGAGGAGGCGGAGTCTAAGGTCGCTCCACACCAGTCTCCATTCAGGTCCGACCTTAGACTCCGCCTCCTCCGGCAGAGCCAGCGCTGATTGGCCGAAGGCTGGCCAATGCATTCCTATGCGAATGCAGACTTAGCAGTGCTGAGTCAGTTTTGCTCAACTACACATCTGATGCACACTCGGCACTGCTACATCAGATGTAGCAATCTGATGTAGCAGAGCCGAGGGTGCACTAGAACCCCTGTGCAAACTCAGTTCACGCTAATAGAATGCATTGGCCAGCGCTGATTGGCCAATGCATTCTATTAGCCCGATGAAGTAGAGCTGAATGTGTGTGCTAAGCACACACATTCAGCACTGCTTCATCAAGCCAATACAATGCATTAGCCAGTGCTGATTGGCCAGAGTACGGAATTCGGCCAATCAGCGCTGGCCAATGCATTCTATTAGCCCGATGAAGTAGAGCTGAATGTGTGTGCTAAGCACACACATTCAGCACTGCTTCATCAAGCCAATACAATGCATTAGCCAGTGCTGATTGGCCAGAGTACGGAATTCGGCCAATCAGCGCTGGCTCTGCTGGAGGAGGCGGAGTCTAAGGTCGCTACACACCAGTCTCCATTCAGGTCCGACCTTAGACTCCGCCTCCTCCGGCAGAGCCAGCGCTGATTGGCCGAAGGCTGGCCAATGCATTCCTATGCGAATGCAGACTTAGCAGTGCTGAGTCAGTTTTGCTCAACTACACATCTGATGCACACTCGGCACTGCTACATCAGATGTAGCAATCTGATGTAGCAGAGCCGAGGGTGCACTAGAACCCCTGTGCAAACTCAGTTCACGCTAATAGAATGCATTGGCCAGCGCTGATTGGCCAATGCATTCTATTAGCCCGATGAAGTAGAGCTGAATGTGTGTGCTAAGCACACACATTCAGCACTGCTTCATCAAGCCAATACAATGCATTAGCCAGTGCTGATTGGCCAGAGTACGGAATTCGGCCAATCAGCGCTGGCCAATGCATTCTATTAGCCCGATGAAGTAGAGCTGAATGTGTGTGCTAAGCACACACATTCAGCACTGCTTCATCAAGCCAATACAATGCATTAGCCAGTGCTGATTGGCCAGAGTACGGAATTCGGCCAATCAGCGCTGGCTCTGCTGGAGGAGGCGGAGTCTAAGGTCGCTCCACACCAGTCTCCATTCAGGTCCGACCTTAGACTCCGCCTCCTCCGGCAGAGCCAGCGCTGATTGGCCGAAGGCTGGCCAATGCATTCCTATGCGAATGCAGACTTAGCAGTGCTGAGTCAGTTTTGCTCAACTACACATCTGATGCACACTCGGCACTGCTACATCAGATGTAGCAATCTGATGTAGCAGAGCCGAGGGTGCACTAGAACCCCTGTGCAAACTCAGTTCACGCTAATAGAATGCATTGGCCAGCGCTGATTGGCCAATGCATTCTATTAGCCCGATGAAGTAGAGCTGAATGTGTGTGCTAAGCACACACATTCAGCACTGCTTCATCAAGCCAATACAATGCATTAGCCAGTGCTGATTGGCCAGAGTACGGAATTCGGCCAATCAGCGCTGGCCAATGCATTCTATTAGCCCGATGAAGTAGAGCTGAATGTGTGTGCTAAGCACACACATTCAGCACTGCTTCATCAAGCCAATACAATGCATTAGCCAGTGCTGATTGGCCAGAGTACGGAATTCGGCCAATCAGCGCTGGCTCTGCTGGAGGAGGCGGAGTCTAAGGTCGCTCCACACCAGTCTCCATTCAGGTCCGACCTTAGACTCCGCCTCCTCCGGCAGAGCCAGCGCTGATTGGCCGAAGGCTGGCCAATGCATTCCTATGCGAATGCAGACTTAGCAGTGCTGAGTCAGTTTTGCTCAACTACACATCTGATGCACACTCGGCACTGCTACATCAGATGTAGCAATCTGATGTAGCAGAGCCGAGGGTGCACTAGAACCCCTGTGCAAACTCAGTTCACGCTAATAGAATGCATTGGCCAGCGCTGATTGGCCAATGCATTCTATTAGCCCGATGAAGTAGAGCTGAATGTGTGTGCTAAGCACACACATTCAGCACTGCTTCATCAAGCCAATACAATGCATTAGCCAGTGCTGATTGGCCAGAGTACGGAATTCGGCCAATCAGCGCTGGCCAATGCATTCTATTAGCCCGATGAAGTAGAGCTGAATGTGTGTGCTAAGCACACACATTCAGCTCTACTTCATCGGGCTAATAGAATGCATTGGCCAGCGCTGATTGGCCAGAGTACGGAACTCGACCAATCAGCGCTGGCTCTGCTGGAGGAGGCGGAGTCTAAGGTCGGACCTGAATGGAGACTGGTGTGGAGCGATCTTAGACTCCGCCTCCTCCAGCAGAGCCAGCGCTGATTGGCCGAATTCCGTACTCTGGCCAATCAGCACTGGCTAATGCATTGTATTGGCGTGATGAAGCAGTGCTGAATGTGTGTGCTTAGCACACACATTCAGCTCTACTTCATCGGGCTAATAGAATGCATTGGCCAGCGCTGATTGGCCGAATTCCGTACTCTGGCCAATCAGTGCTGGCCAATGCATTCTATTAGCTTGATGAAGCAGAGTGTGCACAAGGGTTCAAGCGCACCCTCGGCTCTGATGTAGGAGAGCCGAGGGTGCACTTGAACCCTTGTGCACCCTCAGCTCTGCTACATCAGAGCCGAGGGTGCGCTTGAACCCTTGTGCACACTCTGCTTCATCAAGCTAATAGAATGCATTGGCCAGCGCTGATTGGCCAATGTATTCTATTAGCCTGATGAAGTAGAGCTGAATGTGTGTGCTAAGCACACACATTCAGCTCTACTTCATCGGGCTAATAGAATGCATTGGCCAGCGCTGATTGGCCAGAGTACGGAACTCGACCAATCAGCGCTGGCTCTGCTGGAGGAGGCGGAGTCTAAGATCGCTCCACACCAGTCTCCATTCAGGTCCGACCTTAGACTCCGCCTCCTCCAGCAGAGCCAGCGCTGATTGGCCGAATTCCGTACTCTGGCCAATCAGCACTGGCTAATGCATTGTATTGGCTTGATGAAGCAGTGCTGAATGTGTGTGCTTAGCACACACATTCAGCTCTACTTCATCGGGCTAATAGAATGCATTGGCCAATCAGCGCTGGCCAATGCATTCTATTAGCGTGAACTGAGTTTGCACAGGGGTTCTAGTGCACCCTCGGCTCTGCTACATCAGATTGCTACATCTGATGTAGCAGTGCCGAGTGTGCATCAGATGTGTAGTTGAGCAAAACTGACTCAGCACTGCTAAGTATGCATTCGCATAGGAATGCATTGGCCAGCCTTCGGCCAATCAGCGCTGGCTCTGCCGGAGGAGGCGGAGTCTAAGGTCGGACCTGAATGGAGACTGGTGTGGAGCGACCTTAGACTCCGCCTCCTCCAGCAGAGCCAGCGCTGATTGGCCGAATTCCGTACTCTGGCCAATCAGCACTGGCTAATGCATTGTATTGGCTTGATGAAGCAGTGCTGAATGTGTGTGCTTAGCACACACATTCAGCTCTACTTCATCGGGCTAATAGAATGCATTGGCCAATCAGCGCTGGCCAATGCATTCTATTAGCGTGAACTGAGTTTGCACAGGGGTTCTAGTGCACCCTCGGCTCTGCTACATCAGATTGCTACATCTGATGTAGCAGTGCCGAGTGTGCATCAGATGTGTAGTTGAGCAAAACTGACTCAGCACTGCTAAGTCTCTGCATTCGCATAGGAATGCATTGGCCAGCCTTCGGCCAATCAGCGCTGGCTCTGCCGGAGGAGGCGGAGTCTAAGGTCGGACCTGAATGGAGACTGGTGTGGAGCGATCTTAGACTCCGCCTCCTCCAGCAGAGCCAGCGCTGATTGGTCGAGTTCCGTACTCTGGCCAATCAGCGCTGGCCAATGCATTCTATTAGCCCGATGAAGTAGAGCTGAATGTGTGTGCTTAGCACACACATTCAGCTCTACTTCATCAGGCTAATAGAATACATTGGCCAATCAGCGCTGGCCAATGCATTCTATTAGCTTGATGAAGCAGAGTGTGCACAAGGGTTCAAGCGCACCCTCGGCTCTGATGTAGCAGAGCTGAGGGTGCACAAGGGTTCAAGTGCACCCTCGGCTCTCCTACATCAGAGCCGAGGGTGCGCTTGAACCCTTGTGCAGCCTCGGCTCTGCTACATCAGAGCCGAGGGTGCGCTTGAACCCTTGTGCACACTCTGCTTCATCAAGCTAATAGAATGCATTGGCCAGCACTGATTGGCCAGAGTACGGAATTCGGCCAATCAGCGCTGGCCAATGCATCCCTATGGGAAAAAGTTTATCTCACAAAAATCACAATTACACACCCGATAGAGCCCCAAAAAGTTATTTTTAATAACATTCCCCCCTAAATAAAGGTTATCCCTAGCTATCCCTGCCTGTACAGCTATCCCTGTCTCATAGTCACAAAGTTCACATTCTCATATGACCCGGATTTGAAATCCACTATTCGTCTAAAATGGAGGTCACCTGATTTCGGCAGCCAATGACTTTTTCCAATTTTTTTCAATGCCCCCAGTGTCGTAGTTCCTGTCCCACCTCCCCTGCGCTGTTATTGGTGCAAAAAAGGCGCCAGGGAAGGTGGGAGGGGAATCGAATTTTGGCGCACTTTACCACGTGGTGTTCGATTCGATTCGAACATGGCGAACACCCTGATATCCGATCGAACATGTGTTCGATAGAACACTGTTCGCTCATCTCTACCTGTTACCATACAGGCCCAAAGCCTGTGCTAGCAGTAACAGGCTATTACCACTAGCACAGGCTTTGAGCCTATATGGTAATATCCCAGACCACGTGATGTCTGGGACATTATCATACAGGCCCAAAGACTGCTAGGATTAACATCAGATCCCGCAGAGGTGAGTAACATTGTTTATTATGTTCTCTCACCTCCCCTGGGGCTCCCATTATTATACTCAGGGGTCTGAAAAGACCCCCGAGTATAATAATAGCGGTAGTGGGATCGCGGCCTGGGATCAGGCAGTGCTGCTGCCGATAGGAGAGTGGTGAAGCAGCGCAGTCTCCAGGGCCGCCCCAAGATGTTTTGGGGCGGTCCTGGAGACATCACTGCTTCACCACTCACCTATCGGCAGCAGCACTGCTCCAGTGGTCGCCCACAGGAGTTTTGCCAAAGGTGTCTTGCCGCTTGACTCGCATATAAGCCGAGGGGGGGCTTTTTCAGCACAAAAGGGGGGGCAAATACAATAGAGAGAGGCGGATGTCGGGTCTGTATTCGCATTGTGAAGGCTAGACTGGTCTATGAGCGCGCACGCAGGGCCAGCGGCATCTCGCCGCTTGGCTTTGCATATGTGACCCCGCCCACCAATGATGCAACAAAGCAGGGAGAAAGAAGATTTTAGAGCAACGAAGACTGGTGAGTATGCGACGTGGGAATACCCCTTTCATTTAATTTTTTATTAAAATAAAAACATTTGGTTTCCGGATTTTCTGTTTTTTTGGGTTTTTTTCTGAAAGATATAACTGTACAATCTGTGTAATTTTACTGTCAAAAAAGGGAACCTGACTTAAATGATTTCTCGGCAAGACAGTGTAGCTTATGACTAGGGGACAATAATGTGACTTCTGTGTTGGGCGGGATACCCTCCCTGTTGGTGAATTGATGTATTGCATTATGTAAATGAGCTGTAAAGAAAACATTTTAGTTTTAGATTCCTTACATTATTGGTTTATGATTGTCTCTTCTGTGTAATGTTTCTGCATGATAATATTATTATTTCATACTTAGATACAATACCAGGACGACAATGCATGGCCTCTTGTTTTTTTCTGCTTCGTCAGTTTGATGATGTCCTGATTTACCTTAACTCTATCAAGGTCAGTTCAGCTATATTTACTCATAGTTCCCCTTTAATTTTATGAAGAAATGTTTTTATGAGGTGCAAGCCTATTAAAGGTATGGGTTTGGAGAAATGTATACTTGGTCATTTTAATGATTTCAATACCAAACTGACAATCCAAATATTTTTCCTAATACAATTTCCTAATACAATCAAACCGTTGCTACCAAGATAGGCTAAGCCCCACATAGAGAGCCACAGCCTTGCATTTTTTTGCAAGAAAAGTACCTGCAACGGAAATGTTTCTTTAGGTATAATTGTAGCAGAAAGTCCTCAGAGGAAACCTCTGTGAACTTCATGTGAAAAGCGATACGGGCAAAAACTGTGATGCATTTACGCCACGTTTTTTCCTGCAACCTGTGGCCCGCTACATATGAGGCCTTAGCCTAAAGAGGTTTTCTGAAATATATTGGGCGGGAAAGAGGGCTGTTGCCATAATAAGAGAAAACTGATAAACAGAAAACTGTGCTGCAGAGCCAGCTACTTGAAGCCAGTATTTGGCAACAGCAGTCATGTAGAGATGAGCGAGTACTATTCAAAACGGCCGTTTCGAATAGCACGCACCCATAGGAATGAATGGAAGCAGCCGGCACGCAGACTTTGCCGGCAGCCGGCCGCTTATCCCCCATTCATTCCTATGGGTGCGTGCTATTCGAAACGGGAGTTTCGAATAGTACTCGCTCATCTCTACAGTCATGTTGTTAGTCAGGAACAGTGACCCTGAATTTCCAGATAATAATTACCGTATTTTTCGGACTATAAGACGCACTTTTTTTCCCCCAAATTTCGGAGGAAAATGAGGGTGCGTCTTATAGTCTGAATGTGGGTTTGCAGCATGGCCGCGCTTCTGCCACCGCTGGTTTTCTTCAGCGGCAGTAGCGCGGCAATCCGCAGGCCCCGGCAGCTAAGACAGTCCCCGGCATCTGCTGTAGTAGACCGGCGGATGCCGGGGAGTGTCTTAGCTGCCGGGGCCTGCAGATTGCCGCGCTACTGTCACCGCTGGTTTTCTTCAGCGGCAGGAGTGTGACAATACTGCAGGCCCCGGCAGCTAAGACACTCCCCGGCATCCGCCGGTCTATTACAGCAGATGCCGGGGACTGTCTTAGCTGCCGGGGCCTGCGGATTGCCGCGCTACTGCCGCTGAAGAAAACCAGCGGTGGCAGTAGCACGGCCATGCTGCAAACCCACTGCTCCTCCGCAGGTCCCGACAGTTAGTTAGCCCCCCCCCTCCTGGCCTCATACCTTTAGTGATGCAGGCCGGCTCCTGCACGGCGAGGCCGCAGGAGCCGACCTGTTCCGATGACAGCCGGGAGCCTAATGAAGGCTCCCAGGCTTGTCATAGATATATATTACTATCGCGGCTGGTCTATGACCCTCCGCGATAGTAATGTATAGAATCTCCCATAGACGGCAATACACTTGTATTGCCGTCTATGGGACTTGCAATCAAATGATTGCAGGTTCAAGCCCCCTAGGCGGGGGATATTAAAATAGTAAAAAAAAAAAAAACACTTAAAAAAAATATAATAAAAAATAAAATAAATAAAAGTTCACCTCCTTTCCCTAGAATACATATAAAAGTATAACATTACTGTGAAACATATACATTAGGTATCCCTGTGTCTGAAAATGCTCGGTCTACACCTGGCCCCACAAAAAAAACGCCCTATACATCCCCGTACAGCTGCAGGGTCACCTGTCAATGTGGCCTTGCAGCTGTTCCAAAACTACAACTCCCATATATTAAATATTTTACCATTTTTTGCCTGAAATTTTTTTTTCCCTATTTTTCTCCTCTAAAACCTGGGTGCGTCTTATAGTCCAGTGCGTCTTATAGTCCAAAAAATACGGTAAATAATAACTAAATATGAATATACTAGCTGAGTTATATATAAAAATAATGTTTTTTTTTATAATGTATCACTGAATAGAAAAAAAAAATCCTGTTTACTGTTTTATGTTTAAATTCAGAGTTACTTCTACAATGATGATACCTTTAACTTTAACTATGCTCAAGCGAAGGCTGCAGCTGGAAATTACAAAGAGGCTGAGGAGGTGAGTTTATAATCATCAGGGGACATGTCACACACCCAAATAAAAGAGAACCTGACGGCATACCTCTACAACGTTTCCTGTACTTATGCCACTTTTTGGGTTTTTTTTCTAGCAAACCTGATCAACTGCAAAAATTGCTGTTAGTTTTGGTACCTGATTTGTGAGCAGTCCACCGCTCCATGTCCGATACCGGGCAGTCAGTAATCCACCTACTAGTATTGGGGTCAGAAACTAATGCAGTGGTATCAGTGAAGCAAGCAGTTTCACCTTTCTGACAACCTGAAAGGCTCTCTATAACACCTTTCACATAGTAGGACTGAGCTTAAAGCCGTATACACAATACTCTACATATGTATATTAAACACGTGTTCATATGAGAAAACTACCTGATGCTCAGCATATTGATCGTTTTATTTTTGATCATTTCCATTTTAGGTATTCTTGCTCATTCAAAGTGAGAAGATTAAAAATGATTATGTTTATCTGAGTTGGCTTGCCCGATGTTGTAAGTACAAACAAACACATTCTTTTCCCTGAGGAAAACTCCTCTATTATAGGGCATGTAGACATCATACGGTAGAGACATGGGGTTTCTAGTGAACCTATGGACCCACTGCATGAAAAATGTAAAGTTGAGAAAAGCTTTCATGCTGAGGGTGAGGAGCAAACCCTTAAGATTTCTGTTTGAAAAGGTGTTGAAAAGGTGTCAGAAATATCAAGTCCAAGCAGAAGTGTTTGAACTTTTGCTTCTTTCCCTAGAAAGTAACTACAGTTCTATTATTTAATCTATCTATAAACACAAAAGATAACTGGTTTTCTAGATTACAATTGGTTCCTGATTGTCCATAAAAGATACAATAGATGTTCAGGCAAACAAGACACAGAAGTTGCTGATCTTTTACATGATAATTTTATCTGACAATTGTTAAGTCGCTATCAGGTTTTCTAAAAAGTACACAGCAATTGCACTCATTTATGTGACTGGTTTTTACATGCATGATTGATTTAACTTTGATACTTTTAAATGAATTGATCCTAAAAACGTCTGGGGCTAGATCGCCTAGATTTTAGAATTGGCATGGGGAAATCGATAGCTGTAGACTGATAATAATACAAAGAGTGCTACAATGTGGTAATGTGGGTGGTGAAAACTTTGTCATTTTTTTCTTTTTTAAGATATTATGAACAAGAAACCAAGACTGGCATGGGAACTGTATTTAAAGATGGAAACATCTGGCGAATCATTCAGTCTCCTTCAACTTATTGCCAACGACTGTTACAAAGTAAGAACATTTTTTGCTTGGAAAATAAATCATTTTTCCACATTTTAAATCATTGCATAGGTTAGACGTTAGTGCATTATTAACATCTCTAAAGTATTCTATTAAAGATCTTTCTTTTATGCTTAAACGGGTTTTATTAAAGGATTTTTCAATAAAAATACAACACAAGTAAACAAAAGATAAGTCGAGCATCAATGAAAAAGCATATAAATCAATAGGCGGGGAGGCCAAAAAAGACCCCTCATCACATAAACCAAAAATAGCTCAACGAGGAGAAGAAAAGGGAATAGGGAGGAGACAAGAAACAAACAAACAAACACCAGACAAAGACAATGAGAACACAAACAGAACCAGGACGAGAAGTGGAGGAAAGGGAAAGCAAGAAAGAAAAAAGGGAAGAAAACAGACGGCCATGTCACACTCAAGCGAAGGCAGTAGAAAAGGCAGAGGATTCCTGGAACATAATCCAAGGGCGCCATCGAAGTTCAAACTTGGAATAAGCGGGAGAATCCTCCGCCACCAAGGTCTCCATCCTCTGTATAAGAAGAAACTCCTGGAGGAACTCAAGCAGGGAGGGTGGAGTGGAGCTGCGCCAATGTCTTGGAATAACCGCCCTGGCGGCCGTAAGAAAATGTCTCAGGAGGTCCTCCTTAATCGCCAACAGCTTGCCAGGGATGACCGACAGAAGCGCCAGCTGAGGAGAAACAGTCACAGATCGCCCACTGACCGTGGAATACAGTGAAAACACTGCGTCCCAGAAAGGCCGCAGAACATCACAATCCCACCAAATGTGTAGCATGGTACCCCTAGCGGAGCCACAGCGCCAACATAAGTCCGAAACCGCAGGAAAAATCCTATGAAGAAGCACTGGACACCTATACCACCGGGACAGTATCTTAAAATTTCTCTCCTGAGCGCTACACGGGAGGGCCATCTTATGAGAAAGCAAGAAGGAACTGTCCCAATCCGCAGATGACAGACTCACAGGAAGATCGGAATTCCAGGCAGCAACATAGGAGGGGAGTCCCGCAGTGACATCCGAAAGGAGAACATCATACAACAGTGAGAGAACACGAGGGGGGGAGGTCCGTTGCCCAACAAAGGATTCTAAGGCTAAGGCCGGAGGAGAAAGGTGAGAAATAAGCGAGAACCGCTTCAAAAAGGACTGAAGTTGGGCGTATTCCAACCACGAGAGGCGTAAGTCAGGGTGAGAGCTAGATAACTGGGCAAAAGGAGGGAGCGGGGAATCGCCCGCCACCTCCTGAAGACGAGTACAATTCTCCCTTTCCCAACAGAGAAAACGATCCACTGAGCACCAAGGGGGGAACATAGGATTCTCGAAGAGAGGAGTCAAAGGGCCCGGAATACGGGCCAAGCGACCAGAAGAGCAGACCAGATCCCACACCTTCAGGAAGTGCGAGGGGAGAACGTAAAGGCCAGGGGGTTTGGGACGAAAGTGTGGTGGAATCCATGGCCAAGAGGAGAGCGAGGATGATATCAGGTCAAATTCGATGGACACCCACTGCTTGTCCTGGCGACGGAATTGCCAGTCAAACAAACAAAGCAAAACCGAAGCGCGATAATAAAGGCGCACATCCGGAAGGCCAACGCCTCCCCTGGACTTATGTCTAACAAGAGTACTAAACCCAAGTCTACTCCGAGAGGAGCCCCAAACAAACCTCCCAAACAAGGATTGTACCCTAGTCAAAAAAGTGCGTGGGAGCGGGATAGGAAGGGCCTGAAATAAATACAGAAACCAGGGGAGGATATCCATTTTAAGAGCATGAATTTGACTGAACCAGGAGGGGAGACGAGCGCCATAAGAGCGTAGATCCGTAGAGATGGTATCCAAAAGTGGAAGATAATTAAGTTGAAACAGGGAAGCAGGATCAGGGGAGATACGGATCCCTAAGTACTTGAAGGAGGAAGGCTGCCACCTAAAAGGGAAAGTCCGCGCCAGAAATTCAGCCTCAGAGGGTGGAAGTGAGACATTAAGGGCCTCACTCTTAGATAAATTAACCTTAAAATTACTAAGGGCACCAAAACGGGAAAATTCGCGCAGAATAGCCGGAAACGACACCCGCGGTTCGGAGACATAAAGCAGGAGATCGTCCGCCTATAACGCTGCTTTGATCACACGAGACCCCAAAGGTATGCCGTGAACATCTGGACAATGGCGCAACACCACCGCCAGGTGCTCCATCACCAAAGCAAAAAGCAACGGCGAGAGGGGGCAACCCTGGCGGGTACCGTTACGAACCGAAAAGGGATCCGAAATTACTCCGTTCGCACGGACACGCACCGACGCATTCCCATAGAGAGCCAAGATCTTGCCCAAAAATCCGGAGCCAACACCGATCTGCACAAGGGTCTCCCGAAGAAACCCCCAATGGATGCGATCAAACGCCTTTTCGGCATCAATCGAAAGCAAGCAAAGAGGGACTCTAGTGGAGCGGGCAACGGAAATGGCGAGAACGGTTTTGCAGACATTATCCCGCGCCTCCCGACCCGGGATAAAGCCGACCTGATCACTATGAACCAAAGCAGGCATGAAAGGAGAAAGGCGATTCGCCAACAATTTCGCATACAATTTCACGTCTATATGGATTAAGGAAATAGGCCGGTAACTCCCCGGGCACACAGGGTCCTTACCAGGCTTAGGAATCACAGTGATCAGAGCCGACAAGGATTGCGTAGAAAACGGCGACGACTCCCCCACACTATTAAACACCCGCGCCAGGTCCGGGGAAAGCAGAGAACCGAAGCATTTATAAAAACGAGCAGTAAACCCGTCTGGGCCCGGCGCCTTACCCGCAGGCGTCGCCTGAATTGCCGCTGCGACTTCTTCCGACGAGAAAGGTGTCTCAAGGGCTTCCGCGTCAGAACAGGAAAGGGAAGGGAGAGCAGTCTCCGTAACATAACGACGGATCTTATCCCGGAGCGCAAAGATCTTTCTTTTAATTGTCCATTTATAAAAAAAACTGTATATAAGTTGTAGTAGCATATTAACTGAACTTTGATAAGGACAGTGTGTATTGTAGCCACTGAAGACAAATAGCTGTAACAATCAGAGGTAGGCTTCTCAACCTGTCTCTCCGCTACCTATCATATATGTGTATGTATCATACATAGTCATTTTTATATCTAACCTATATTCAGCTGTCTCTCGTATCACTTGTTGCTAGTACTAATTGCTAACAGCCTCACTTACCTCTTCCCAGAGCATCTCTACCAGCCAGCTAGTAAGCGGGCAGAAGGGAGCTTTGCCGTTAGTGATTAGCACATGATAGTCAGGGACAACTGAATAAACCTTACATTAGATGGAAAAAATACTTTTGAACTATTCATATGGGTAAAGGAGAGGAAAAGTGGTAAGAGGTGTCTACCACTGAATGTTTGCCATATTCATTGTGTGCAGGTCACACTGAATACAAATTTTCCTTAGCTCAGTTAGGGAGCATTACTAAGGAGTTTTTCATAAACGAACATGATTATTTAATAAACTATAGTAGAAATATGTTTACAATACACTCCCTACACATTTTAAAAATGATATTGTGGCAGGGGGGGGGGGGAGGTGGCTGGCCATCCCAGGAAAACTATTTCCATTAGGTATTGTTTGCATTGTTCTATTATGTTTAATTGGGTTGTGCATAAACACATTTTTGAATTTGGGGACTGAAAATGTATTAATATATTTGTTATTTGGTACTATTATCCCCATTTTGTATTGTGTTAGCTATTTTACCTCTGTAAATTTTTGCTTCTACTATTTTTACCCTGCGGATGTCACTTACATCACTGTAGCTTTTTATGTCTTTCTTACAAACAAAAAAGCAACAAAATAAATAAATCTTTATGTCAGGCACAGGATTAGCAACATAACATACAGCCTTAACTTCAGGCAAAAAAGCAAAACAAAACCTGCTCGTCTGAGCGCTAACTAAATAGAGAATACTAACTGTACGTGTAGCTTACTACCAGCTACACGAATCAACCAAAACAATACTGTACCATAACACCAGGCTTTCATTGTTAAGACAGACCCAGCCACTTCCTCTCCTCCCAGGATCTGCTCTGAAGTGCAGGCTCTGCAGCTTTTTATGGCCCGGTAACAAGCCTATGACCCACACCAGGGCTGCAGCTTATTCAAGATCTGCCCTGGACCACACGTTAGGAATCTGGGGGAGATATACCGCGACTCGATCACTCTGCCTGCCACCTTCACACTAAATATTTATTTTATTTGGCTTTTTTTTGTGTTTTTATTTTTTAAATAATACTTATACCTCTGTGGGATGAATTCCATTTATTTGTAGGTTTTGTATATGCGGACACTTCACCGAAGTATTAGCCTTTTGTAATTATATTGTTGGGTCTTTTAGTCAATATGTGGTAATCCTTGACTATTTGACCCTTTATTGTGGTCCTAGGTTTGTATTTTGACGTGTTTTTTTACACGTGTAAAAAAAACCACATCAAAATACACGTCAAAATATACATAAAAATACACATCAAAATTCACGTGTAAAATGTCATTGAAGTCAATGGGAGTTTTATTTTTACAAGTGTATTACTTACACGTGTATTTTGCCAATATACACGCGCATTTACTCCGTGTGAAAACGCCCTTAGTGATTAGCACTAACAGCAACTTATATGTAACTAAAAATACTTTATGCATATGGATAAGGGAGAGGAAAAGCGGTTTGAGAAGTCTACCACTGAATGTTATAGTCTGCCATAATCATTGTACAGAAAATTTTCCCGTGCAACATTCAGTTAGGGAGCGTTGCTACAAGTTATTTATTAAAACGACCCAATTTTTTTTATAAATTTCATTAGAAGTATGTTTACAATACACTAACCTGCACATGTATTAAAAAATATTAAGAAATAGTACTTAAGAATTATTTAAGAATATGTTGAACTATGGCAAGCAGAAAGCGATGGTAAGCTGTATGTATGTTTAGCTGAGGAAATGTCAGGTTAAATGTAAACAATCTTCTTTTTCTTATACACAGATGGGTCAATTCTACTATGCTGCAAAGGCATTTGATGTATTGGAAAGGCTCGATCCAAGTCCTGAATACTGGGAAGGAAAGCGTGGAGCTTGTGTTGGTATCTTTCAAATGATTTTGGCAGGACGGGAACCCAAGTAAGTATCTCCTAATATGAATTGAATGAATGGCTTAACCTAAAATGTGTGAATAATAATTATAGGTAAGTGACATTATGATGAACCCTCCTTTTCAGAGGTTGTCATGTGCTTCTTTAACCCTTACCGACATCCGCCATACTATTACAGAGTCCACTCTGATTGTGGGCATTGGATATCCTCTAAAGCTAAATACTGCCAACCTATGATGTTGTATGCCGGCTCCCATGCTGACCTGTTTCTGTGACTGTGGCAGCCGTAAACCTTCTGAAGACTCTCAGGCCTGCCATAGGAATATTACTTTTGAGGCTGGTGTATGGTCAGCCTTAATAGTAATGAAAGTCCCATAGACTGCAATGCAGTTGCAATCTGATTAAATAGTAAAAAAAAAAAAAAGTTTTAAATAATATAAAAACCTAAAAATTCAAATCACCCCCCCTTTCCTTAGATTTAAAATAAATATAATTAAACCAAACTTAAAAAATTATGCATTCCCCAGTCTGAAAACACCCAGTCTACAAACATCCGAGAATATATTTCCCACCATATTTTCGACATTATCCCCACCCCAGAAAAATTTGAATAAAAATCAAAACATCTGACCTTCCCCAGAATGGTATAACTACAACGTACACCTGGCCTCACAAAAAAGTTGCCTTATGCATCCCCATTCATTCATTTTTGCAAAGTTTTGGAATGTTTTAAAGGGTTAAAAAAAACTGTATAATTTGGTATCCCCAGAATCGTATCAACCCATAGAACACAGGACTTGTCATTTTGACTGCACAGTGAATGCCATAAAAACAAAGCCCATAAGAAAATAGCACAAACGCAGTTTTTAAAAAATTTTTTCCAGCTTCTCAGTATGTCATGCTGATTATTAAAAACCATTACAGAGTACAGTTTGCCCCGCAAACATGAATTCCTCATATGGCTCTGTGAAGGGAAAAATAATAAAGTTATGGGGTTTGGAAGGTGGTGGGGAGTTAAAAATGAAAATCAAAAAATGCTTGTGGCTGGAAGGGGTTAAAGTGATTTAAATATGTATTACAGTAATCAGTGACCAGATTCTGAATATAGGAATATTTATTATTGGGGTTATTTTCTTAATACAGAGAAACTCTGAGAGAAGTGCTTCATTTGCTGAGGAGTACTGGCAGCACACAAGTTGAATACATCATCCGGATTATGAAGAAATGGGGCAAGGACAATCGTGTACCAGTTTGACCGAACACCATTTAAATTGACCAAACCATTAATTTGGCAAAATGTTATCTCAGGTTAAGTAATGAACACACAATTTCTCTTAGGTAGGGTAAGTTCACATCTGAGCTGAATTTTTCTGTTCTGTTATAGGAACAGAAAATGGAAATTCAGAAATTAATGGATCTGTTAAATAATTGAGACCAATGGATTCTGATGGATCCTATTAACAGAAATGGAATCCGTCGGTTATCTATTATGGTACCTATCAAATTGTTGGCTGAAAAAGTATACATCTATATGTGGAACCTCTGATGCAGTTGTGGACATGCACCCGAGCGTATTGCTTTCAGGAAGCAGTCTGTGCATGAGCCGTATTTCCCAGAGTGACCCCAGCCGTGTGCACAGAACTCACTTGCATAATGAGTAAGGGGGCGTTCACACTACCGTCGGTGTCCGCCAGCTAGTGTCCGCTGCTAATGTCCGTGCCAAATCTTGTGCGGACATTAGCAACGGACACTAGCTGTGTCTGTGACATTTTGCATTGATTTATATGGACATCAGGTGCATTCTTTTACAGTCCGTGCATGTCCTTGACTGTCCATTCCCAAAGATGTCCAACTTGTCAAGCGGACAGCAAAACCCGACACGTAGATTTTTGCTATCCTCTAGAAAAGTCGGACATCTTTGGGAACGGACACTTAAGGACAGGCACAGACTGTAAAAGAACGCACCCGATGTCCATTTAAATCAATGCAAAATGTCACGGACACAGCTAATGTCCGATGCTAATGTCCGCACAAGATTTTGCACGGACATTAGCAGCGGACACTAGCTGTCGGATACCGACGGTAGTGTGAACGCTCTCTTAGAATGCGCTGAGCTCCTAAACAGCCAATATAAAGTTGTCAATTATATACTTATTTTTTGTTTTGAGTTTGTACAGCAATAATATTTTATTTTTTGTATTATAGTTCATAAATACCAATAATAAAAATGTACCGTAGCTATTTGGTCAATATACTTTTGATACTGTAAAATTGTGTATTAATAATAAAATGTTACATTAAAAATGTAATTAAGATAAAAAAATTAAAGGGAACCATTCAGGCAGCGTGGGACCTTTTAAAGAAGTACTACAGATTTTTTTTTTATCCATTCATCATGTACCCCTAACATATATTTACACTCACCGGCCACTTTATTAGGTACACCATGCTAGTAACGGGTTGGACCCCCTTTTGCCTTCAGAACTGCCTCCATTCTTCGTGGCATAGATTCAACAAGGTGCTGGAAGCATTCCTCAGAGATTTTGGTCCATATTGACATGATGGCATCACACAGTTGCCGCAGATTTGTCGGCTGCACATCCATGATGCGAATCTCCCGTTCCACCACATCCCAAAGATGCTCTATTGGATTGAGATCTGGTGACTGTGGAGGCCATTGGAGTACAGTGAACTCATTGTCATGTTCAAGAAACCAGTCTGAGATGATTCCAGCTTTATGACATGGCATTGCATTATCCTGCTGAAAGTAGCCATCAGATGTTGGGTACATTGTGGTCATAAAGGGATGGACATGGTCAGCAACAATACTCAGGTAGGCTTTGGCGTTGCAACGATGCTCAATTGGTACCAAGGGGCCCAAAGAGTGCCAAGAAAATATTCCCCACACCATGACACCACCACCACCAGCCTGAACCGTTGATACAAGGCAGGATGGATCCATGCTTTCATGTTGTTGACGCCAAATTCTGACCCTACCATCCGAATGTCGCAGCAGAAATCGAGACTCATCAGACCAGGCAACATTTTTCCAATCTTCAATTGTCCAATTTCGATGAGCTTGTGCAAATTGTAGCCTCAGTTTCCTGTTCTTAGCTGAAAGGAGTGGCACCCGGTGTGGTCTTCTGCTGCTGTAGCCCATCTGCCTCAAAGTTCGACGTACTGTGCGTTCAGAGATGCTCTTCTGGCTACCTTGGTTGTAACGGGTGGCTATTTGAGTCACTGTTGCCTTTCTATCAGCTCGAACCAGTCTGGCCATTCTCCTCTGACCTCTGGCATCAACAACGCATTTCCGCCCACAGAACTGCCGCTCACTGGATGTTTTTTCTTTTTCGGACCATTCTCTGTAAACCCTAGAGATGGTTGTGCGTGAAAATCCCAGTAGATCAGCAGTTTCTGAGATACTCAGACCAGCCCTTCTGGCACCAACAACCATGCCACGTTCAGAGGCACTCAAATCACCTTTCTTCCCCATACTGATGCTCGGTTTGAACTGCAGGAGATTGTCTTGACCATGTCTACATGCCTAAATGCACTGAGTTGCCGCCATGTGATTGGCTGATTAGAAATTAAGTGTTAACGAGCAGTTGGACAGGTGTACCTAATAAAGTGGCCGGTGAGTGTATATAACTTAGTTTGTATTACCTCATTTAGTTATTCCTTTCTTAAAAAAAAAAAAAAATAGAAATCTGAGTCGTCTTCTCGCCATTTGGGTAGTGTGATCTCATGGTGACCCACTGACAATAACATGGCTTTCTGTTCCCTCAAGGGGGTCACTCTCTTAGGCAACAGACCTTTCTGTATGAATATGCATATCAAACAGCATGGATTGTACTATGCAGGCTGTCCACAGGCGGAGGGGATCAAATCTGTGTGGAAATGTTCCTGCAAGCAATGTTTCTATTCTCTTTCTCTCCCTTTTCTACTCTCATTCACTTTAATAGACAGTACGGAGGCAATCCGCCCAAAGATCAAACAGGATGCTGTTTTTTTTTTCTACTAGCTGAATTTCCAGCTGAAATCTTTGTGGCAGATTTCACTACAAAAATTATACTGTGTGACCCTGCCCTTAGGATGCAGGCAGCAAATGTGTTGTATGATACTGCCAGCTTATGAGCATGCTAGCAGTTTAGTGGTCCCAAACAGTCTGATTCTCTAACCTTAGGGGAAATCTATCAAGCTTTCACCAACTTCACCAAAATCAAGTTTTCACCAACTTTTTTGTGTTTTGTATGGCGTTTCAAATTACCTTATTGCAAAACCATTATTTAACATTAAAATACAATGCAAGATCTCCCTGCTGAGTATTGTTTTAGTAGTAGTATGTTTTAGTTTTAGTAGTGATTTGCAAATTCAGTACTTGACAAATCTTTCTTTCTAGACGTGTCCTGGAGACAAAGGTACCAAGTCAGCTAGATTAAGTCTTCATGCACATGTTGGTCTACATCAGTGGTTCTCAACCTTTCTAATGCTGTGACCCCGCAATACAGTTCCTCATGTTGCGGTGACCCCATTCAGTTTGGAACACGCGTCCATAACGGCATGTGTTCCAACTGAATAGTGCTGCTGCAGACAGTAGCGTGGCTTCTCAGTGGCTAAAGCCATCAGAAATATGTATTTTCTGATGGCTTTAGGCATACCTTGCAACTTTTGAAGATTAGAAAGAGGGAGAAAATATGCGGCGCTCTATTTCTGCTTATTAGATAAAACGACCTTAGGACAATACAAATAGCCAAAAAATTGTAATGCATAAAATGTGCTGTACAGGCAACTCTAGTCATTCTGCAGACACTAAAACTAAATCAATACACAGTGTTATACATAGCCCCTTGAGTACAAAATAAAAACAACAGCAGTGTAAAGTAATGGGGGAACACCACTACAGGTACAGTAAGTATTCTGCAGAGGGAAACAGTTGCTATGAAAGAAAATTTACAGCCAATAATGCATAGCAAGGTATGTAAAAAGTACAATGCCGACCAAATGGAGGATACACACAACACAACGTATGTTTCACCAAACTGGCTTCATCAGGTGGAGTTTTCCAAATGTTGGTGGGCTAGAACATTTAACCAGGTCTTCAGCCAATTAAATATTATCACATAGATCACATGACATGTGATCTATATGATATAGGTGTCTCAGCCCAAAACAACAGGGTCCGGATGTATTAAAGAGTTGTCAATGACTGGGATACGCCCAAAAATGGATGCATACAAAATACCAGCTGTATTTGTCCATCAAGTAGACAAGGCAACGGATGGTGGCCAGAAATTTCTATGCCTGCGTGGTCCCAAGCACCCAGTCTGACCTAGAGATGCTATATATGTGATATATATATATATATATATATATATATATATATATATATATATATATATATATATAAACCTGCCCCCAGAGTAAAATAAAAGTGTAGCATAACCAAGATCTAAATAGTCCAGCTTGAAATATTGGCCATCACACTTAAAGGGAGTCTCTCATTGGTAAAGCTAATTTTTAAGTAAACACATTTCTGAATAGCTATTCTGAAATGTGTTTACTTAAAAATTAGTTTTATCAATGAGAGACTCCCTTTAAAGTATAGCTGCATCGGATATAACAATGGAGTAGTATACATACAGCGCTATTTGGGCAGAATCTTTCTCTTTGCACAAAAACATTTATACAAAAAACTTAGACAAAAAAATTTATATACAAAAAAACTTTTATAAGAGTCACCAATAAATCCCATAAATAGTGTAATAAATAATGACAAATTTCATTTATATAAATTAAGCAATATTGCCAAATAGTGCATTTAGTGACAAATAAAAGTGCACAGTGCAAGTGCATCATAATATTTTCTATTTCTGTTATCAGATAAAACAACCTTGCACATTCACTGTTGTTTGCAATTCAATGTTATGCCTAATATACTATTATAATTATACAGTCCTATAAAAAAGTTGGGCACCCCTATTAATCTTAATCATTTTTAGTTCTAAATATTTTGGTGCATGCAGGGTTTTTCTGTCCGCTTGAGAAGTCGGACATCTTCACTTGCGGACAGGAAAGGACGGGCACGGAGTGCAAAAGAACGCACCCGATGCCCATTCAAGTGAATGACAGGTGTCACCGACACAGCTATTGTCCGCTCCTAATGTCCGTGACAGATTTTGAGCGGACACTACATGTCGGACACCGACGGTAGTGTGAACGCCCCCTAAAACAGCACAGAGCTGACATAATTCCAAAGTGCTATATGCCACTGTACGCAAATAAGTACAAGTAAACAATGCAGAAGTAGTCCACAACATGGAACGTATCAAATGAGAGTACAGTTTCTATATCAAAATAGACCATGAAATGAAACTTTATCATAGCTGACGAAGGCTGCGTGCCAAAACGCTGGGTAGTGGGTGCCTGTCCCCGGTAGGCTTGCTTTACATCCTCAACATGGGTAAGCTATGATAAAGTTTCATTTCATGGTCTATTTTGATATAGAAACTGTACTCTCATTTGATACATGTTCCATGTTCTGGACTACTTCTGCATTGTTTACTTGTACTTATTTGCGTACAGTGGCATATAACACTTTAGAATTACGTCAGCTCTGTGTTGTTTTACTATGCCACTTATACTTTAACTGTATGTCCAAAACTGAAATCGGGAAAGGTGAGGGTAAACTAGGAAGGGGTGCGCAGAGGAAGGGGAACTAGGAAGGGGAGCGCAGAGGGAAATCAGGAACAGGTACAGGGGAGGACAAATGCTCTGATGCAACAGAGTCAATCAAAGACAAGCTGGAGAGCGGTGGGGTGGGAAGAGAAAAAAAATAGGGGGCACAACCATAGGTGGGGTTGTAGAGCAAGTAAGGATACAGAGGTCATCGGGAGAGGGAAGGAAAAGGTGGACTGAATATCAGATGAATAGAAGAAGGTATCTCACAAAATCCACATCTGTTGATGGGCAGTATCATCCTGCTTCATGGAGCAATTCCTGCAGCAAGAATGTCGGGGAGGGGGGGACTCTAAGATTTCCACAGCCGGGGGGGATAACAGTGCGAGCTGTGACTAACATAAAGCCATACAAACTGCAATTTATATGTTTCCTAAATTTCCTGGGAGAGATGGAGAGGAAGAGCGGAACAGGATCATCTTCCAATGAGATATCTGAGACTGTTTCAATATGTTAGACGTCCGACAACAAAGGGCGTAGGAGAAAGCATCCCCTCGAGATGTGCGCTATTGTATCCTGGTCAGTATTGCATCTCCAGCATCAATCCGATGTGCAAGGGTAGATCTCGTGAAGGACAGAGGGGATCCTGTACCAGTGTGAGAGTATTTTGTAGTTGGTTATTTGCGACTTATAGAAGATAGAAAATTTATGGCATGCCCTGAAGGCCGAGGACCACGCATCTGGCAGGATCGCAACTCCCAACTTCCATACCCAACTCTCCATCTATAGGTCGACAGATGTTCCTCAGAGTCCTCAATCAAGAAACTCTAAACCAGTGAGATGACATGAGTCGGGGTCATGGACTGATTTTTATCCTCTGGTAGTAAGTAGAATAAATGACAGTAAGCAGAGATCTAGAAAAAAATTGTACATTTTATTATACAAAAAATAAGATTTTTTTCCTCTCAATATTGGCCAGTCCCTTTAATCTTACAGTCGTTCCCCCGAGGCCTTCAGAACTTTGTAACGCAAGGGGCCACTGCCTTGTAATATTCTTGAATAACTGGAACTTTTGATTTTTTTTATCCCACTACAGCATTTACCGTACGGGAAAAATATTTTTATAGATTTGTAGACCGGGCGTTTTTGAACACATGGATACCTAATGTATATGTCCTTCACAGTATTTAAGTAGTTTTATATGTGTTGTAGAGAAAGGAGGGTGATTTGAACTTTTATTATTTTTTTTTATATTTTTTTACTTTTATTTATTTATTTTTTTTTGCATTTATTAGACCCCCTAGGGGTCTTGAACCCCGGGGGAGCTGATCAATAATGCAATGCATTACAAAAAAACGGCATTTCTATTGCAGGCTACATAGAATAGCCTGCAATAGAAAGTATTGAATGACAGGCCTGGGAGCCTTCACAAAGCTCCTGGCTGCCATAGCAACAAGATACTGGCCTCGGAGCTTGCTTCGTGTCCCAGAGATCCCCGGCAAAATGGTGGTGCCTGCATACCACCGGTAAAATGGCACCTCGGTCAGCTGTGACCGGGGTCGCCCAGGGGATTAATGCCCATGATCAGTGCAGGCACCGATTGCGAGCATTAGCGCTGGGTGTCTGCTATATAAAACAGTAGACACCAGGTGGCTATGGTGGCCACTCGGCTCCCCAGCAGCAATTTTTAAACGCTCGGCATCTGCCGTACAAGTACTGCGAATGTTGGGAAAGGGTTAAGGACATATAAAACTCAATAATTGGCAGATAATCAAACCATGTTTAGTCTAGTACATTGAGCTGTTAGTGTCCCTTGCTAGGGGTGACTCTTATATGCATTTGCTCCCCAGATGATCACACCAGCAGTCGGAGCAGTGTATCACTCCACAGCAAAGGGAGGATGTGCTAACCAGAATGCCTCCATGTGGTTCCATTTCATTCTAGGTTTCTTGTTCATAACACCACTGTAAAGGAAGGTGATGGTGCTTGGCTGTCAACGATAGGATAAGTAAATCGCTGGAAATGGTTTGGGCAGAGACGGGTGTGTAATGAAGGTGCTACCTGTGTCTGGATGGTGGACAAGGAAACTATGGAATCTGCTAATGTGAAAATCAAACAATCCACCCTACTGGTGGACTTTCTGGAGCACGTTCACCATACAGTGTTGGCCAAAAGTATTGGCACCCCTGCAATTCTGTCAGATAATACTCGTTTTCTTCCAGAAAATGATTGCAAGCACAAACTCTTTGCTATTAATATCTTCATTTATTTTGCTTGCAATGAAAAAACACAAAAGAGAATGAAAAAAAGTCAAATCATTGATCATCTTACACAAAACTCCAAAAATGGGCCGGAGAAAAGTATTGGCCCCCTCAGCCTAATACTTGGTATCACAACCTTTAGACAAAATATCTGCGAACAATCGCTTCCAGTAACCATCAATAAGTTTCTTACAAGGCTCTGCTGGAATTTTAGACCATTCTTCTTTGGCAAACTGCTCCAGGTCCCTGAGATGTGAAGGGTGCCTTCTCCAAACTGCCATTTTGAGATCTCTCCACAGGTGTTCTATGGGATTCAGGGCTGGACTCATTGCTGGCCACTTTACAAGTCTCCAGTGCTTTCTCTCAAACCATTTTCTAGTGCCTTTTGAAGTGTGTTTTGGGTCATTGTCCTGCTGGAAGACCCATGACCTCTGAGGGAGACCCTGCTTTCTCACACTGGGCCCTACATTATGCTGCAAAATTTGTTGGTAGTCTTCAGACCGTGTTCTTTTCTTTGAAGGCCTCTTTTTTTTTTTCTTTCTTACGGCCTTTTATTTTTTTTCACACCATTCTTTCTGCAGCCAAAACTACAGGTTATCATCGGGTTGGTAACAAATTTATATAGTGTTTTTTATTATTCGAAACTTTGCATAAACTCCAACCGAAAGTGTGCTGCAAACATTGAAACAATGTGCGGCAGATGTCTCGAATTTGGAGCTGATTTTCTGGTGGATTATTTTAGGCAGAATCCACACCTTAAGGCTAAAGCCCATGTTGCAGAAATGCAGCTTTTTTTATTGCACATTTTGTTGTGTTTTTTTGAGTCAAAACCAGGAGTGGATTGACCAAAGGTAGAAGAAGTATAAGAACTTCCTATAAATTCCCTATTCCTTTTGTAGATATTCATGGCCTTGGCTCAAGAAAACACCGCAAAATCTGCAACCAAAGAAGCAGCATTTCCGCAACGAAGGGCCTCAGCCTAAAGGGGTTTTCTCATCTCAGTGTTTCAGCAGTCTGCCTACAGTCTCTTCTTTTCACTTCTGGTATTTCTCTCCCCCCTCTCCCAGCTTGCTGCACAGGCTTAAGAACAATCACATCAGATAATCTGCACATGCTTGTAGAGAAGGACTAAGCTATCTGTGTGTTTACATAGAGAGATAATAGACTTGGCTTTATCAGCAAACTGCAATTAGCTGAGCTGATTATCCTGCCAGCAAGAGCAGTGAGTGAGTGGTATCACTTGTCCTACAGTTCCGTGGTTATAGCAACACTGTGTAAATAATAGGAGGACTAAGTTCACGTAGCAGGCAAACAAAGCAGCATTTCTAATGCAATATACAGTGTTAGCCTAAAGTATTGCCACCCCTGCAATTCTGTCAGATAATACTCATTTTCCTCCAGAAAATGATTGCAATCACAAATTCTTTGGTATTATTATTGGCATTTAATTTGTCTTCAATGGAAAACCACAAAAAGAATTGTCAAAAAGCCAAATTGGATATAATTCCACACCAAACATAAAAAACGGGGTGGACAAAAGTATTGGCACTGTTTGAAAAATCATGTGATGCTTCTCTAATTTGTGTAATTAACAGCACCTGACACCTACCTGAGGCACCTAACAGGTCATGGCAATAACTAAATCACACTTGCAGCCAATTGAAATGGATTAAAGTTGACTCAACCTCTGTGCTTGTGTGTACCACATTGAGCATGGAGAAAAGGAAGAAGACCAAAGAACTGTCTGAGGACTTGAGAAGCAAAACTGTGAGGAAGCATGAGCAATCTCAAGGCTACAAGTCCATCTCCAAAGACCTGAATGTTCCTGTGTCTACCGTGCGCAGTGTCATAAAGAAGTTTAAAGCCCATGGCACTGTGGCTAATCTCCCTAGATATGGACGGAAAAGAAAAATTTACGGATTTCAACGCAAGATTGTGCGGATGGTGGGTAAAGAACCTCGACTAACATCCAAACAAATTTGAGGGAAGAGATTCTTAGTAATTCTTTTCTCCCCTCTTTCCCTTGCTGTTGGGGTTCCTCAGGGCTCGGTCCTCGGCCCCCTGCTCTTTTCTTTCTACACAGCCCCCATTGGACAAACCATCACCAGATTTGGCTTCAGGTACCATTCTTTATGCTGATGATACCCAATTATACACATCTTCCTGTGACATCACCCCTGCACTCATACAGAACACCAGTGACTGTCTTTCTGCTGTCTCTAATATCATGTCCTCACTCTATCTGAAACTAAATCTCTCTAAGACTGAACTACTGTTTCCACCATCTACTAGATCTGTTCCTGATATATCCATTGTAGTCTCAGGCCTTACTATAACTCCTAGGCAGCATGCCCACTGCCTCGGGGTTATGTTTGACGCAGACCTTTCCTCCACCCCTCATATTGAATCACTCGCATGTTCATGTTTCCTTACCAGAGATACATTAAAGACACTTATTGTCTCTCTGATTCATTCTTGCCTTGACTACTGTAACTCCTTACAAATCGGTCTTCCCCTCACTAAACTCTCCCCTCTACAATCTATTCTGAATGCAGCGGCCAGGCTCATCTATCAGGCTAGACGCTACAGCGATGCCTCTAGTCTGTGCCAGTCGTTACATTGGCTGCCTATTCATTATAGAATAAAATATAAAGTTATCACCCTCATCCACAAGGCTCTCCATAATGCTGCACCTCCCTACATTTCCTCCCTCATCTCTGTCTACCGCCCAACCCGTGTTCTCCGTTCACTCAATGACCTAACACTTACATCCTCTATTATCAGAACCTCCCATTCTCGTATACAAGACTTCTCCCGAGCTGCACCACTTCTCTGGAATGCTCTACCCCGGACAATCAGATTAACTCCCAATTTCTACAGTTTCAAACGCAAACTAAAGACACATCTTTTCAGACAGGCCTATCACAAAACTTTATAGGTCCAAGCTCCATCCACATGTTAAAGGACATGACTGTTGACGGCTCATAAAGTTTTAAGTTTGTGTAATAACCGTCACCTCTATTACAACATTGTCTGACCCCTGTATAAGCAATGCCGCCCCTGCTACCTCTTGTGTCACCCCCTCTACCTCATAGATTGTAAGCTCTTGCGAGCAGGGCCCTCAGTCCCATTGTGTGAAATGACTTTCTTTGTAATGTATCTTTCTGTCTGTATTTGAACCCTACAAATTGTACAGCGCTGCGGAATATGTCAGCGATATATAAAAATAAAATGTATTAGTATTAGTAGTAATTCTCCCCATTATTGTAAAACCCATGACTCAACTTTGGTACCTGAAGCGTTATCTATCCTATACTAGTTGTCTTGGGGTAACCCCACTGATCACTGTGAGACCCCAAGAACTCTGCCCCATCTAGTTATAGACCTTTGTACAGACAACTACAACTACTGCCTCTGCCTAAGGAGCAGCGCGGCGTCTCCGTTGTCTTGGTAACACACGCGTTATCAACGTCAGGAGGCAGCGTAATGTGTCGTCAACGCGTCCAAACGAATGCAAAACGAGGAGAGTGAGTTACGTGATGACGTCTTACTCACGCCCAAACACGGCGACCTCTGAGCGCTTGCGCCTTGGAAAGCGGCCCTGTTATTATTTATGTGGGGTCCAAGATGGCGGCGACACACAGGATAGTTAATGTAATGAAGCTGGTGGCGGCTCGCAGGACATAGGAGATTTGCCGTCACCAGCGCCCCGGCTACACGGGCTTGGAGATAAGGTAGAAGGAAAGCGGACGGTAGGCCGCCAGTTCAGTGGTCTCACGGAAGGTGCCCATCTGGGGAAAGAATGGCGGAGCCGCGCAGGGTGCCGTTCGTTAGTCTCTCACCCGTGAAGCCACGCGAGACTGTAGGGAGCTTGATAGCAGAGCAGCAGCGGAATACTGCGGCCTCGGCGGTAGTTCAGCGCTCCCAGGTAGCGAGAGCACAGCTTCCAGGTATGCAGCAGAGGCCTCCTCCACCGACCTCGCTACAACGGCCGCAGCGAGAAGCAGCCACTTCCTCCACCACGGTCAGGGAGGCCGGATCGTGTCCTGCCAAGGCCAACAGTAAAGCAGAGGAAGATAAGCCGAGATCGGAGAACACCATCAGGCTGGAGCTGACCCTCATGGACCCCACCGAGGAGAGCTGTGCAGAGTTCAGTTACCGGCTCCTGATGCAGAACGAGAAGAAGGCAGGCAACGTGCCAAGGGAAGAGGTGAGAGGCAGCACCGTGTCCATGCCACGATCCCCCATGTCCTGCTATACGTCTCATTCATCAGCTAGTGCCGGTGTGGTGTTATTAGGAGGGCATTCCCCTGGTCCCTGAGTGTGGCTGCTGTGAGAACGTGGAAATCAGTTCAGCATATGGAACTCTCTGTATGCCATGTGTGTATGCCATGCAGATCTGATGATCCTCCATTACTATATATTACTTCATAGTCAGAGGTCTGCTTCAATGAAGTTTGTTTAAAAGAATAAAACCACTTTATTGTTGGTGGAAAGTCTGCAGCATTCACAATAGTGGGTGAGAGGTTTCCAAATCACACGCTGCAAAATCTGCATGGAAATTAACCCCTGCAGATTTTGATGCGGTTTATGCTGCTTATTATAACCAAGGATTTCATCTCCTTTAATGAGCACTCTGAAATTCTTGGCAGATCTGCAGCTCAATCTGCATTTAACTTGCAGATTTTGCCATGAATTTGGTACTTTATTTTAGTTTTTTTGCTGATTTATGACTTGTGTGGATGTACCCTAAAGCTCTGTTCTCTCTGCCTTCAGAGGCTTCTATTGGAGCCTTTGTCAGTAGATTTGGTAAAATAACCATGAATGCAATCCTGTTCTTTCCAATATAATCACTAGGTCCATTAGGCATGGGTGGTATCTGCTGTATGATGGACCTAGTAGATTGTGTGAACATATCCTTAGAGCACCACATCTATTTTGTCCTAGCTAGAGAAGTATTCCAGTCTTACCCCCTTCCCCCTGTTGGAAATGAGGTGCTGTATATTGTAATGTTATTGCAGAATTTACTGACCGCTTTATTGTGTAGTTATATACTCCCCTCCATTGCACACAGTGGCCGAGATGTACTATTGTGGTTATGACTAAGTCACTGGGGTAAATATGGTGTATAAACTAGACTGCGCAGTCTAAAGATATGTCATATTCAAAGGGAGTCTATCATTGTCTAGATAGTTTTTTTTATTTTAACAAAGCATATCTTTACATAGCCTTTAGAAAGGCCATTGTAGGCATACATGTGTCTCCTTGATCCTCGCAGCCTTTTTTCAATGAAACTGGTTTTCTTCATATGCAAATGTATCTTCAGGGGGCGATATCCCTGTGCCCTGACCATCACTGCATCATCAGCCGGCCCCATTTCTCACCGCCCCTTCTTGAAAGACGATCCCTCCTTCAAGACCCCTTCTCTGCTTTCAGAGCAGCTAGGCACGTACACCACAGTGAAAAGGTGTAGGAGGAGGGATCGTCTTTCAAGAAGGGGCGGTGAGAAACTTAGGCGGCTAATGAAGCAGTGGTGCTTAGTACACAGGGATAACGCCCCCTCTGCTCCCTAAAGATTAATTTGCATATGCAGAAAACTGGTTCGAGGATTAATGGGGTATTCCCATGTCGCATACTCACCAGTCTTCATTGCTGTAAAATCTTCTGTCTTCCTGCTTTGTTGCGTCATTGGTGGGCGGGGTTACATATGCAAAGCCAGTGGCGAGATGCCGCTGGCCCTGTGTGCACACTCATATACCAGTCTAGCCTTCAAAATGTGAATACAGACCCAGCATCCGCCTCTCTCTATTACATCGGATGCCGGGTCTGTATTCGCATTGTGAAGGCTAGACTGGTCTCACCATCTATGAGCGTGCACGCAGGGCCAGCGGCATCTCGCGGCTGACTGTGCATATGTGAATACAGACCTGGCATCCGCTGTAATAGAGAGGCGGATGCCGGGGATGGTTAGACGCCGGCACAGATGCCTGCAACATCGCTATGCTCCTGCCGCTGCTGGCTTCATGCAGGGCAGGAGCATAGCGATGTTTCAGGCACCTGTACTGGTGTCTTAACCGTCCCCGGCATCCTCTTCTCTATTACAGCGGATGCCGGGTCTGTATTGACGGCCTCTCCCCCCCCAAAGGGTGAACTACCCCCCCTCCAGGCTCACTCCCGAGCACTTAGCTCCTCCTCCCTTCCCCCTGACAGCAGGCTGATACATCACTTGACTTATGACCAGATAAGTCAAGGGATGTGTCAAAAAAAATGAATAAAGTAAGATAGTGGACAAACAAAGCAGTTTTGCTGAAGCAGTGTATTTAGGAAAAGTCTTACATTCACATTAACAAGCAGTATAGATAGGATCCTTGTGATGGGACAACCCCTTTAAGGAAAGACAGGTATGCCTAGAATAGACTTTGTAAAGGCTATGTAAAGATATACTTAATTTAAAGGGGCTCTATCACTGGGAAAAGTCATTTTTAACTAATCACATCCTTGCATAGCCTTTAGAAAGTCTATTCCACACCTACCTTTAGTATGTAAATTGCCTCAGTGGTTTCTGAATAAGTCATTTTTTATTCACATTCTAATTAGACTGTTGCACAATACATCGTGCACTCCTCTCCTGTTGTTTCCTATGGGAGGCTGATGATGATGATTCAGCTTCCTGTTTGCCTCACACACATAGGAGATAATAGAAGAGAGGAGGCTGCTGGGAACTTCCTGTGCTGGCTGGAAGCTCATTAGCATATGAATAAAAACGAACTTATTCAGACACCACTGAGACAATCTACATACTAAAGGTGGGTGTGAAATAGCATTTCTAAAGGCTATGCAAGGATGTGATTAGATAAAAATGACTTTTCCCAGTGATAGAGCCCCTTTAAAAAAACAATCTAGGTAATGATAGACTCCATTTAATATCCAGGATCAGCCACTGATAAATCTGGTGATTTTTTAGTCGTTTGGGCTGGTGGGACATAACTTGAAAATAAATCTATAATTTATTTAGTAACATTACACTAAATAAGAGATTTATATCCTGAAGGGGTTGCAATTTTTACTGGATTGCCTTTTTTAAAGCTGTGTTCACATCTGTGCTGGAGTCTAATGGTCACAGAAATTGGTAGAGTGAAAAGTCCTGCATGGCGGACTCTTCTCTCATCCGCATTCAGCTTGAAAACAGCAGAGCCCAATTATAGTCAATGGCTGACTCGAACAACGGAGACCCGCACACCAAGGTGAAACGACCGTCAGTGCGGTATTTTATAGCTAAATTTACTCTTGTTTGTTTGCTTTGTCTGCCTTTTCTGTAAGTGGCCATTTCCATGTCAGGATTTTTATAGTGATGTTTGGATGGCTCTTTCACTGTCCATTAGTGATGGTCCCACTGCTTTGGGAAGCTTAGTAACATGTCCGATGATAACAACTTGTACGCTGCTGGGATTTAGAGTAACTATATAATACGGAGTTGTGTAATTTCCTAAGCCCACATGAAAGTGTCAGATGGCTAACACATCTGGTTTGTCATTGTCTAACTTGCCCTTGGCGGTATGTTCCTTTTTTTTCAGTAAATATAAATGTATACACTACCATTTATTCATGCAGTGCTTTACACTGCAGATGTAACACTATGGCTAGGGCCATTGAAGACGAATGTGCTAAAATAGAACATATACATGTAGAACATATACATGCTTGTTCTTCTGCAAGTTACTATGGCAAAGTTCAATGGATGCAGCTCACATGCATGCCGTGTTTCAGTAAATACTTACACATACGTACTTAATATTTACACATGCATTCACCAAGAAAGAATTCTTCAGCATCTTTCCTCATAATTCAGTGCTTGTGCTGTTCTTCTGTAATGTTCCCTGGAGATTTCGTTACTATTGCTCTGGTTAAGGGATGTGTCACAGTCTGGCACTTATAAAACAGTGTGAGAATGTGCAGGGACACCCCCAGTAGGTCTAGCAGCGCACCATCATCTTAAGAAAGGATTCTTCATTATGGTTATATTATGGGAAATACAGCTGTTTGCTATAGCAGACATGTCAGGAGAGGTCAGGTCTTCTTTAAGTCTCCTTCGCAGTGCTGCTGCTGTACATCATTGTGACTAATCCAGGGGTGCTCACACTTTTTCAGCATGCGAGCTACTTCTAAAATGACCAAATCAAAAGATCTACTTCTTACTTCTTGTGGGTGGGGCCTGGGCCACAGCATTGTCAGATTGACATTGGATCCCGGAGAGGTAAGTAACATTGTTTATTATTTTCTCTCACCTCCCCTGGGCCTCCGATTATTATACTCAGGGTCTGAAAAGGGTCTGAAAAGACCCCTGAATATAATAATAGTGGTAGTGGGATCGCGGCCTGGCCCGGGCCTATTCACTACCGACCGCCGCGGCCTATAGTACAAGGAGAAGGGGGGCGGCAGTGAACAGGTCCAGGGAGGTTGGTAAATAGGGGAATACTCCAGCGGCCTATTATAAAACAAACATAAAGTTCTCATACTTACTGACCTCGATGCTGCTGCTGCCGCCGCCGCATCCTTTTCTCCTGGCAGATGTCTGCGTATCAGCGTAGGTGGGGTGATGACGCTGCCTACGCTGAAACATAGACGTCTGAACCAGTGCAAGACTGGTTCAAACAAACAAACAAAAAAGTTAAAAAAAAAAAAAGTCAAGCGATCGACCAATACTTCCTTTGCGATCGACCGGTAGATCACGATCGACATATTGGACACCACTGGACTAATCCATTCTACAAGCAGGCTAAAATCTTTGACTGCATGTAACACTTTGTATGCCAATTAATGAAGATTTTTTTTTTTTTCCATTCATTATGTACCATAATTACATATCCACCAGGGTTTGTATAACCCTTGGACAAACCCATCAGATTTGGCTTGAAAAAAAGTATGTTGGTAGCTTTTCTTTAACATTAGTTATGGATTGATCTTAAATGTATCAGGTCGGAGTCACTTCCGGGTGTCACATAGTATTGCAGTTACTGATTTGTGATATGAACGTAAATGGAAAGTAACCTATAATTGTACTTTGCATTGTAGGTAAAAATTCCACCATCTAATGATCCGTTTAATGACGAAGAACGTGAAAGACTAGAAGTGGAAAGAATGGCAAAGAAATTTGAAGCGAAATATGTAAGTAGGTTTTTAGTTTTCTATTCCTGGTGCAAGCGAGTTACAGATGAAGGATCATCCATTATAGGTTTTTGCTCTTCTGTGGTGTACAAATACCTCTTTTATAATGAAACTATAAAAAGTACTCGCTTCTTCTCAAGTATAAGGTGTCAGTCTGTCTTTGTTCTCGTTGAATTTGTTCCAGGGGTGTCTGGGGGCAAATCCTATGCCATAAGCGAAGTCCAGTGTACTTTTGAAACAGCCAAAGCAACATTGTACCGCCAATGCACATATAGTTCTTTGTGGATCTAAAAGGTCCAACTTCAAGAGTAATAATTGAAAATTTTAACCCTTTCCTGCAAAATGACTTACAATGGAAAAAGTACAGAATTGTGGTATTTTCTTATAAGAGTATAAAAAAAAAGTTAATCACTAAATAATTTGTATTGCAAATATGGTGCCGATAAAAAAAAGACAGAAAATAGAATTAATTTTGCTAACAACCCCCCCCCCCCCCCCCCAAAAAAAAAAAAAAAAAGTAACCCAAAAACAAAATAGCTTCCCCAATTATAGTTACATAGTAGATGAGGTTATGGATGAAGACATCAGTCCAAAAAAGTGCCTATGCGAGTATAATTACAGGTCAAAATACATAAACCCAAATACATAAACATAATCTCAAATAATTAATTTTATTTATTGAATAAGTTAAACGCACTATTGTTAAAACATAATTAAAATTTATGAGAGGTGGAGGTCATGGCCACACCCAAGGTTCATACACATAAATATAAAGTGCAAATGTAAGGTGCTAATGTGTAAATTGTTTCTGAGGTGCCAGGATAAGATCCAAACCATATACTAATACATGAATAACAAAATTTCATCAAAGATAAAAACAACAATTATCCAAAATATATAATATAAATTTTATATATATTTCTCAAAATAATAGAACAATAACGAATTGTACCAGAAGCATATATGTCACATAAGTTAATATGTAAGGGGCGTACCTAGCACAGCATGGAAATACCGGTATATTATGTATACAAGAAAGTGCCTGTATAATACATGGAAAGTAATGGCGAGTATAAAAGGCAGCAAATTATAGACTGTTTAATCTACGCTGTACCATGGACTTAATACACAAAAAGTACCAAACATCATAACTATGAAGTGGATAACTACCCAGAATGAAGCTGCAACCTGCTTCTGCAGCCCCAACATGTGTTTCTCCCCTTGCTTCGTCATGTGACAAAGAAAAATAATGCAATGTTCTTAAGGCCAAAGATTCCTTAAATATGCAGGGTACTTTGTAATGCTCTGCAACTTTTTTTCATATTTTCCTTTCTTGCCTTCCAAATTTCATAACTTTTCTGTCAACATAGCTATGAGAGATCCTTATTGTTTAAGTGACAAGTTGTACTTTTATTTGGCACTATTTTCGGGTACATTTTGATTAGCTTTTATTAATATTTTTGGGAGGTCCATGTGAAAAAGCCACAATTTTACCATGTTTTGCATTTTGTTCCTATGAAGTTCACTCTACATTAAAAATTAATGATGGGTTATTACAATTATAGCATTGTCATATTTACCATATTTTTCTGACTATAAGACGCACTTTCCCCCCCGAAATTTGGAAGGAAAATGGGGGTGCGTCTTATAGTCCGAATGTGGACTATAAGGGGGGAGGAGAAGTGGAATAGCAAGCATCGCCACACTCCTGCTGCTGTTGGCTTCCTGCAGCGGCAGGAGTGTGGCAATACTGCGGGCCCTAGTAGCTAAAACCCTCCCCGACATTCACCGTTCTATTACAGCGGATGCCGGGTTTGTAAAGCCAATGGCTGCTGCTCTACTGCAGAGCAGTCGCCATACCAACCGGGTAACGTACAGCAGAGATGCTGGAGCTAATGTCCGCGGTCAGAGTCTTCTCTGATCATGGGCATTAGTATTAAAGTCTAAAGTTTAAAAATCTCCCCCGGGGCTGCTACCCACCAGCCCCATACCTTTAAAATTGCAGGCCAGCTCCTGTGCGGTGTGGTCGCAGGAGCCGACCTGTTCCTAGGACAGCCGGTAACCTAATGAAGGCTCCCAGGCCTGTCATAACAACATACTATTGTGGCTGGTCTATGTATAGAATCTCCCATAGACAGCAATACACTTGTATTGCCGTCTATGGTACTTGCAGTCAATTGATTGCAGGTTCAAAGCCCCCTAGGGGGGGAGCTAATAAAATAGTAAAAAAAAAAAAGTTTAAAAAAATAAAATAAATAAAACTTCTAAATCACCCCCTTTCTCTAGAATACATATAAAAGTAGAAAATTACTGTGAAACGTACATATTAGGTATCCCTGTGTCCCAAAATGCCCAGACTACTTTTTTTTTTTTTTCCTGTACGGTGACTGTCAAAATCAAAAGTGCCAAACCGCCGTGTTTTTTTTCACCGTCTTGCCTCTCATTTAAATCAAAGATGATTTAAGCAATAGACAGTTCCCAAAATGGTAGAACTAAAAAGTACACCTGACCCCGCAAAAAAAAAAAACGCTCTATGCATCCCCGTACAGCTGCAGGGTCACCTGTCAATGTAGTACTACTCCCAAATATTAAATATTTTATCATTTTTTGCTTTAAAAATGTTTTCTCTATTTTCTTCCTCTAAAACTTAGGTGCATCTAATAGTCCAAAAAATACGTTATATTGGTTTTATTCTGTTTATAGAGTTAATTTATAAATCGGCATTTTTCGAAAATGAACACGTTTTCTAGGGTCACCTTATTTTGTCGCCTATAACTTTTCTTTTTTTTTTTTTTTTTTTTTTTTAACTGTTTTGTTGGCAGAGATATGTTAAGCTATGGCAACTAAAAATGTGAAACGGTCCGAATTATATGGGGTTGCAGGTGTGTCAGTACGTTGTCAGCTGCATGTTATGAGTAATGCCCACAGTACGTCATAGTATAGGATCGGTGTAAGAAAAAAAAAATTCTGTTCTGCTCATAAAACATTGAATCTCTGGTTAAAAGATAAAAAATGTATTGATTGTAAACTAGAAGTACCATGCCCTTCTAGAATGTATCTGGTCCTGAAGGGATCTTGCTAGGGGCTAAAGCATCCAGTACCTTTGGCCCAATGACTCATGGCTACCACTTCCCACATTGTTTCTAGGGCTAGGTAAGTTCTTTTCCAGTACTTGTGAATATGTATTACTTACTTGCTTATGCTCCATACTTGCTTTGTGAGTAAGCAGCTTGTAACTGGTGTGATGCTTGCTGTCACTTTGCAGTTCTCCAGAGTTTTGGGAAAGGATTATAGTAACTAGTGTCCGCTGACTCTTCAACCCAGCTCCGGAAAAAGTGGCAATTTATTTATTTTCTTTGCTTACAGGGTGTGAAAGGTCACCGCCACCGGAAGGATCGTATGCAGGATCTTATTGACATAGGTTATGGCTATGATGAGACAGATCCCTTTATTGATAATTCTGAGGCAGTAAGTGTGTTCTAGGAAAACTTTTTTTTATTTTTATTTTTTTGTATGTGTGCAAGAAATGAGACAAACATAGGTGGCCATTCATTCCCTCAAAACTTGAGTTGAAGCAGAATACAGTAGTGATGCATCGGCAAAGCTCTGCATGCCGAAAATGTACTGTTAAGCACAAGGGAGTTTTTTGTATTTTTTTTTTTCTTAACTTTTTTCAAAAACTGATATTTGCCTTGTTTGAGGATAGCATAAGCTGGAGACTTCCATTCAGAGGTTGCTTTCAGAGTACTGCTGAAGTATACATTTGACTCTTGCATTCAACCTCTTGCTTATGGACAGCCATACAATGCACTTCGCTTCACTGCAGTGGAAGTGAAATATACTTTAGATTTTGTCTGTTTTAATACAATCAAAATATAGTACTCTAATTTCAGGAAAAAAACAATGGACTGCATCTAAACAAACGTTTTTTTTTTCTCCTTCTCCTCACTTTTAGTATGATGAATTGGTTCCAGCTTCATTGACTACAAAATATGGGGGGTTTTATATCAACACTGGAACTCTGCAGTTTCGTCAAGCTTCAGATTCTGAAAATGAAGATTTTGTTGAAAGCAAAAAACACAAATCATCGAAAGTAAGTAGGCAGTTATTCCCCTTTCCCATCCATCATACATTTAAAAAAAAAAGAAAAAAACAATTGTGCTATTCCTCTTATCCTTCGTGAATATTTCTAAATAGATGAACAATTGGATGTTAGCATTTCCTTTGTCAAAAGGTTGTGTCCCCACAAATCTTTGTTTTGGTACCGTGTTAGCCAGTGGTTATAAAATATAGAAAACCAAAAAACTTTGCAAGTCTTCAGTAGGTGATACCTTTTTTAATGGCTAACTCATAATGATGACAGAATGACGTTTCGAAGCTTCCTCTGAGCTTCTTTTTCAGATATAACTAAAATCCCCACAATCTGGCGCTCTGAGCACAAATTAGGGAATGTCAGACATGGTAGGGACAACAACATCAACGGGTAAGTTATTCGTCAATTTATTCATACATGGCTTTATAAGAGAGAAGCTCCAAAATATAGTTTATTGGCAGTGTGGCTTTTTGAGAGTTAGGGTTGGTTCACACTAGCGCTTGTATTCCGTCCGGAAGGAGTCTGCATGGACACCCCCTGGACGGAATACAATCTCAATTTGAAGTGATGTGCTGTCAAAGCACACGGACCCCATAGACTATAATGGGCTCCGTGTGCTTGCCACGCACTGCCCGCTCAAATCGACTTCTTCCGGATGGAATACAAGCGCTAGTGTGAACCAACCCTTACTGTGTTCCACATGGGAAAAAAAAAACCCCACAAACAACAAAGCCTCAGCACTATACACTCATTTATTACAATTGGAGTGGCTGATGCACTTTTTCTTTTTTTTTTTTTAAATTTGTGTCCAGCTTGTCAAGACACGCACACACTCTTAAATAAGTACAAAAAATGGAGTGCACTGAGCGGATCGCCAATTAAAGTGGATATACCACGACTAGATGTACGACCAGGTTACTATGAGCGGCAGTTCTATTCACGTCCCCTAGGACAGGGGAGTGGCAAAGTAAAACAATAAACCAGTTTGGGTAAAACCCAAAAAAATATATAGAAAACTGCGCTGAACCTATATCTGTCAATATTGACAGGCACAGGATTGAGCACTGCAGACCTGCCTACCTTTGGACCACAGGTTCAACTTTGCTCTTACCTTGTATCACTTGACAAAGGGGGTGGTTACCCCGAAACGCTGGCATATCAGCGTCGTGTGTATTTTTATTTAGTGTCTTCAATAAAAACCTGTTTTTTACCGATATAGGTTCAGCGCAGTTTTCTATATATTTTTTTGGGTTTTACCCAAACTGGTTTATTGTTTTACGCACACACTCTGTCAGACAACCAGCTGGGTTCACAACTGCATTTGGGGATTCTGCCCCCCCCCCCTTCCCCCACTTTCAACTTGAAAACGTTTTATGAAGTGTGGCTTTAATGACACAAAGTTGGCACAACGTTTTGGTAAATTGAAACTACCATTTTATTTAACCCCTAGGTGCACCACATTGTAACTGTATGTCGTGGAGAGTGACCCTCAGTGTTTAATCACAGGACGTACTGGGGAAATAGTAGGGAATTTGGTGATCCCATTGTCCTCTACACAGCTTACATATTCACTCTTCACCATCCGCTGTGCATTCCTGCCTGGGATACTATTGCTCACTACACCCCCTATTAAATTCTTTTAGGGGTGCAGTATTTACAATGGGGTCACTCCTTAGGGGATTCCACATTTCTGGTACTTTAGAGACTCTGCAAACATGACATGGCGTCCAGATACCAAACATCTAAATCTGCGCCCTACTGTGTGCGCAAACCTCAGTTTACACCCACATGTGAGGTATTTCTGTGCTCGGGAGAAATTGTATAACAAACTGTAATGTGCATTTTCTCCTTTAACCCCTTGTTAATGTGTTAATTTTAGGACTAAATGAATGTATTTAACAAAAAAAAAAAATCTAAGTTTTGCCTTCATATTATTTTAATTCCCGTGAAATGCTTAAAAGTATAATAAAATTCCCATATACTGTTTTGAATTATTTGAGTGGGAAGTTTAGAAAATGGGGTGATTTATGGGGGGTTTCTAATATAAAGGCCTTTCAAAGCCCCTTTGTAACTGAATTATTCCCTTAAAAATTTTTTTTGTAAATTCTCTTGAAAAATCCTGTTAGACTATAAGCCTTAAAACGTCCACAAAAATTAAAGGAATGTTTAAAATTTGTCAACATAAGGCAGAGATATGGTAAATTATGTTTATTAACGAATTTGGGTGGTATAACTATGAAAATTGCTTTTTTTTTTTTTTTTTTGTCAAAATTTTCACCAAATTTCCTATTTTTTCATCAATAAACATATTGACCCAAATTTGCAACAAACATGGAGTAAAATGTGTCACAAAAAATGCCCACAAAATCTCCTGGAAACGTTAAACCGTTCCAAAGTTATCACTGCATAAAGTGTCGCGTGTCATATTTGAAAAATGGGGCTGTGTCATAAAGTCCAAAACTGGCTGAGGCACCAAGGGGTTAAAGGGGTTCTCCAGGGCTAAGGAAATGTAACTGAAGGCAGGAAATGCTTTTTATATAAGTGAATAAACATAAGAGTACCTTTTTATGTGTATTTGGTTCATTTTTACCGTTCCTCATATTCTCAGGCTCTGCCGTACCTGTTTATGGAAGTGTCAGCACTTTCCAGTCAGCCCTTCCCAATATCTGCCCACTCCACCTCCTAGTAGTATTTCTTTCATGCCCAGTACACACCCTCTGATGTACTCCCAAATCTATGCATCTACTTTACTACCAGCCTGTCAGTTTTTTTTCACTCCAGTGTACTGAGTTACAGTGAGAAAGAAAATGATGCAATAGTATTCCACGACATTCGGGTGCTGTCTCTGAGTTTCATCTGTTTTTCACAGATTCATTACTAGATGATACTGGGAAGGGGACTAGCTTTTTCTTGTAGCCACCACCTTCTAGATTATATTTTAATAGAATACCCCTGATGCCTCAAGATGTGCAAGTCACAACAAGGATAGCAGTTGATTTTCCTGGGAGTGGCTTATCTGGACATTTTTATTTATCAGTTTTGTTCTATTTTAGGTATCCAAGTTGAAAGATGATGATCGGTCACTTAAGAAGCGTAAAAGGAAAGAAGACCCAGGGGAGAAGGAAAAACCATCAAGAAAACTGAAAGTCTCAAAATCAATGGGGTACATGGAACTTCTGTTTGACTCCTCTTTATACTCTAAACAACATGTTATAGCGAATATTTCATCTCTTTGCCTCTCCCTTTTACCTTTAAATGATCTAGAACATATTGTTTTTAAATATCATGAAAGGTTTCAATTAATGGACAGAAAACTGGTTTCACACATAAATTTGGAGATGAGCGTGAGGAGGTCTTCTGTCTCAGATTCCTCTCCAAATTCTGTCCCTGTGGCTTTGCCTTTCTGCTGTAGGCTTGCTCGCTAGTTGGCCTCAGACTTATTACTGTGAGGCTCACGCTGTCGGTTCAGTGGCGAGATCTCGCATGGCTCTTCTTTTTTTAAATGCCCTGAAAAAGACGTACCTATCTGTGCATTTCGTTGAAGACAATGGGATACGGGATACAGCTTCTTACCAGAGTTTGTAGCTGGTTTTGAGGTGGAGTGCACCTCAAAATTTAGCGCCAAATTCTTCCATGTGAATGGCCCTAAGGGCTTATATTTTCTTTTCTAATAGACTTTTTGTAACTTTAAAGGTAATAACCTTTATTTGCTGAAATTGGAATATATCCCCTATAATTTCCTGACCTATGCCTGTTTCTGTTTCTCAAAGATTCTGCCAAGATTGACACTTATCAATACAATGGAAGATAAGTGTGATTCAAATGGAGCTCTATACTTGGCTATCTTTTGCAGCCCCTTAGAGTTTGTATGGAGTAGCAGTGCGCATGTTCAGCTGCATGTAAAAGTTAGGCATACTTGTGACCAGTGGGGCCATAACTGCTGGAATCTATATATCGGTCATAAGTTTCAAACTTTAGACCAGAAGAGCTAGATTATGTAAGTTCTTCTATTTAACCCCCAACTGTTTTCCCAAGTTCTGCTGTAGTTTAGCCCAAGCAGAAATCAGGGGCAGTGTATACTCCAACATTGTAGCAATACAGATTAAAAGGCTGCCATAGCAAAAACAAGCCCTCAGCCACATCAGCAGGAAAATAAAAATGCTATGGATCTTGGAATGTAGTGACATAATTTTAAATTTTAATGTTTTTTTTTTCTATTAAGACAAAAGTTTTTATTGTTCAAAAGTAGTAAAACATAGCAAACTATACACATCTTGTATTGTTAAAATAATAGTGACTAAAAATGAAGGTACCGTACATATTTTTTTATACTACAGTACGAATATTCCTGTTTGTATAATGTGAAGGTCCACAATTTCCCATTATACTTTGAATCAACTCTTCACGGTTTTCTAGATCTTTGCTGCTGTGATACATGGTTTACTTCTGATGGATAAAGATCAGTCCATGGTCGTGTGCTGGCCATACGGCTGCACAGCTTATTACAGTCACCACACAGTAATTGGCTCTACTTTGTAATGAGCCTTGGGCTGAATTGTATCCACTGGAGGTGAACCAAGAATGACAGCAAGCAGAGAGCTAGAAACATGAGAGGAATTGATAAAGAAAGTATATTGGAAAATGATCTAATCTTTCCTTTTACAAAGAGTAACATTTATTTGCTGAAACTGGACAAATCCTTTTAAGATTCCTCCTGTTTGCAGGACAGAATATGTCAACGTCTACCAGTCCCACGCTGAAAAAAGTGAAGGCTACCCCTCAGTATGTCTGCGCTACAAATTCTGAGCGGGTGTTGTCTGCTTCAAAAATGGTTCTACTGGTAGAGACCGCATAGTTGTATGTAAAGTGGGGCTTGTTGGAGATTTTTAATTTACACCTGTTTCTTTTAGGGTTGTTGCTTTTAATGCACACAAGCCTGACAAAAAGAAGAAGAAGCTGTACAAAGACTCCATGGCTCTTGCTGCAATGCTTCAGAAATTTCAGAAGGAGAAAGATGCAATGCGAAAAACTGAAATCAAACAGAACCCACCAACTGTAACAGTAGTCTCAACCCCTCCTAAATCCATCACCGCTCCTGTTTCCAATGATTTATCGGATCTCACTCTTGCTAATGACCCTGTCCTTGCCATCTTTGGAGGTGGTAGTGAGCGAGAGCTTTTACAGGAGGCAGAGTGTGCCCTTGAAATGCTTGGAGATTTTGACTTTGATAAACTATTGGATTCGGCCTCCAATGACAGTCCTGCAGTTTCAGATCAGGGTGAGAATGGCAACATTGTACAGTCAACAAATCCAACCCAGATGCAGACACCAAAACAAATCCCACCTCTTCCTGACGGTCTTCCAGCTCAGCTGGAAAAAAGAATTGAAGATCTGCGGGTGGTAAGTGTTTAAGACACTGCGTTATGTAAGAATTTGATTATGTAAGTGTTTTCGTTTTCATCATTATGTTACTCTGTTTTTCCCTAGGCAGCGAAAATGTTTGATGAAGAAGGCCGTAAGAAGTTTTTCACTCAAGAAATGAATAACATTTTGTTAGAGTATGTAAATTTTTATTCATTTATATATATATTTTTTAACAGTGCATAGTTAAAGTGTACCTGAGCATGTTTAATAAGTAGCAGTCTGCCCCTCCCCTATCCATTATAACTAGTTAGGTTTGTATACATGTAATTCTTATAGGATTATCTATACAAGAGAAAGCACATCGGGATCAGGAACTCCGAACTGCAAAGGCATGACACAAGAAAAGAACAATCTAATAGATTTTTGTGAATTAACAAATAGAACACTGTTTTTGAAAGCATTCTTACTTTGCAGCATTTTTTTCCCATACTTGCCTAAAACTTTTTCTCACCTCTGTATACTTATTAGTGGTAAGGCCAGCTATTCTTCTTTTAAAGTGTAGCTAAAGTTTCGGTCAACTTTTGATTCCTGGCAGTTGTCAATCTATTTTGTAACATACTTTATTAACACATTTTGGATCCTTTCTATGAAATCCTCCATTTTTCACTCTCTCCCTTGCTTCGGTATTAGGAGCTGTTCCTGCCTCTCACTGAATGTTACGGTTTACTGGAGGGTAGTGCAGAGTAGTGTAATATGTATAGAAAATGAAGGGAGGGTCACTTCAATATTATAAAACGTACTAACTTACTTTTTGGTGTGATACGAAAAAGTAGATTCTCTACTAAGACTGCAGTGCTATCTAAATTATTTCCAGAGTTGAAAACACAGATTGGAATTTTTTTTTTTAATCATATATTATACATATACACTCACCGGCCACTTTATTAGGTACACCTGTCCAACTGCTCGTTAACACTTAATTTCTAATCAGCCAATCACATGGCGGCAACTCAGTGCATTTAGGCATGTAGACATGGTCAAGACAATCTCCTGCAGTTCAAACCGAGCATCAGTATGGGGAAGAAAGGTGATTTGAGTGCCTTTGAACGTGGCATGGTTGTTGGTGCCAGAAGGGCTGGTCTGAGTATTTCAGAAACTGCTGATCTACTGGGATTTTCACGCACAACCATCTCTAGGGTTTACAGAGAATGGTCCGAAAAAGAAAAAACATCCAGTGAGTGGCAGTTCTGTGGGCGGAAATGCGTTGTTAATGCCAGAGGTCAAAGGAGAATGGCCAGACTGGTTCGAGCTGATAGAAAGGCAACAGTGACTCAAATAGCCACCCGTTACAACCAAGGTAGCCAGAAGAGCATCTCTGAACGCACAGTACGTCGAACTTTGAGGCAGATGGGCTACAGCAGCAGAAGACCACACCGGGTGCCATTCCTTTCAGCTAAGAATAGGAAACTGAGGCCACAATTTGCACAAGCTCATCAAAATTGGACAATTGAAGATTGGAAAAACGTTGCCTGGTCTGATGAGTCTCGATTTCTGCTGCGACATTCGGATGGTAGGGTCAGAATTTGGCATCAACAACATGAAAGCATGGATCCATCCTGCCTTGTATCAACGGTTCAGGCTGGTGGTGGTGGTGTCATGGTGTGGGGAATATTTTCTTGGCACTCTTTGGGCCCCTTGGTACCAATTGAGCATCGTTGCAACGCCAAAGCCTACCTGAGTATTGTTGCTGACCATGTCCATCCCTTTATAACCACAATGTACCCAACATCTGATGGCTACTTTCAGCAGGATAATGCGCCATGTCATAAAGCTGGAATCATCTCAGACTGGTTTCTTGAACATGACAATGAGTTCACTGTACTCCAATGGCCTCCACAGTCACCAGATCTCAATCCAATAGAGCATCTTTGGGATGTGGTGGAACGGGAGATTCGCATCATGGATGTGCAGCCGACAAATCTGCGGCAACTGTGTGATGCCATCATGTCAATATGGACCAAAATCTCTGAGGAATGCTTCCAGCACCTTGTTGAATCTATGCCACGAACAATTGAGGCAGTTCTGAAGGCAAAAGGGGGTCCAACCCGTTACTAGCATGGTGTACCTAATAAAGTGGCCGGTGAGTGTACATATCCTAATCCCGACTGTGTGTTTAACTATTGATATCTCTGGAAATAAATTTAAATAGCATTGGTCCCTAGCGTTAGTGTCACAGAAGAGAATATCCTCTTTCATGTGACTCAAAAAGCAAGTTTGTATGTTTTATAATGTCCGAGATATAACTGTTTGAAGTGACCTTCCCCTATCCTCACTTTCTCTACATGTTACGCAGCCCAGTACTCCTGTATACAGTAACATTAAAGGGAATTTCCCATCTCACGGTTTCAACAGCTTTGCCTGTTGTCTCTTCTCACTTCCTGTATTTCTCCACCACCTTGCTGAACAGGACACTGAAGTATCACAATATTTATGCAGATCAGATAATATGCATATGCTTGGAGGACTCAATGTTATCTGTGTGTTTACATATCAGCAAACTTCAATTAGCTAAACTGATTGTCCTGCTAGCAAAGCTGTAGATAACAGTGAGAGCAGTGAGTGAGGTCACTTGTCCTGTCACACAAGTCCGTGGTTATGGTAAGGCTGTGTAAACAATGGAAGGAATAAGTTCACATAGCAGGCAAACAAAGCAGCATTTCTAAAACTTGAAAGTGAAAAAAATCAGGATTTTACAGAAAAGATCCAAAATTTGTTAATAAAGTATATTACAAAACATATTAGACACATTTACTGCCAGGAAATCAAAAGTTGTCTGAAAGATTACTTAAGCTTTAAAGTATACAAAATATGCATTATTGAGTTTTGTCAGGAGATGCCACTGATAGATTTCTGAGTGGAGATGTTGGAGCACTGTACCCTTTTGTTTTCTGCATTGGAGATATTGTGATACCAGTTTTGATTATAGTCCTATTGCAGCCTGAATATTGCAGTTTCTGCTTTGCAGCCCCTTTTGTTCTTTAATCTATGGAGGTTACAGCATTTGCACATACAACCGAAAGCATCAAAAGCTCACTAACTGAGAATCCTGTACCGGATTCCCCATTAGTGAGCGATCTGGGCCACATGATAAATGTCCTTGGCGGACCGCGTGTAATCCGCGGGACGTAGTTTGAGGACCCCTGCCTTAATCTGAAGTATACAAATAAGAGATACAGTAGTTGCTGGCCGCTTAGTAGAGAGTATTATCACTAGCCCTACTGACAGTCCAAACACGTGCTACTTTGGGATCACCCTGAATTTACACCTGGGTTTCAGTGTGTGCTGTTCAGAAGTGGAAAGAAAGTAGGATATAAGTATATGCATACTTATCTTTGTAGCCTTTAGGAATCTATTAGCTCACTGGCTGAGACCACCTACCCTTTCTTAAACTGAAATCCTGGCTTGAGTTAAATACTTTCTGCTTATGGGTAGAGCAGATTAGGCAGAAATGGGCGTAAGCCTTTTCAAGAAATGGCTGCCAATTATTACACATTTCTTAATGAGGAAATTAAGGGAAGGGTCTCTCCTTTCCTCTATGCCTCTTAGTACTTGCTACAAAACTGGTTTGGAAATTTGGGATGTTTTGAACTATCTGGGCCATAGCTATCTCTCCTTTTTGTGCTGCTTATTACTTGGCATTTTTTCTTTTGTATTTGAAATACCTATAAATCAAAATGTTTGTTTGAAGTTATAGTAGTTTTCTGGCCCTAAAAAGGATTTTTCACACTGACCTCTCCAAATAATAGATCATCTACTATTTGATCTGTGGGGTCCAACATGTGGACCCTGCTCAGATCAGCTGTTCTGACAGTCTCCAGAAGTTGCAGCAGTGGGATTAGGAGCAAGTGCAGTGGCTTCTATTCACATAATATGAACGACATTGGTATTCCCCATAACAAACGGTTTATAGTGGACAGGCCTCTACTGTTACCTAAATGTAACCTCTATTGTTACTTAAATAGAAATAGCTGCACTGTCTCCACTTTAACTGTTGTGACTCAGGTAATACCTGTTTCATTTCCATTCTGCAGCAAAGTCTGTTGGATTCACTTTTTGGCACTGTGATGTTGAAAATCGGAGTGAAAATCAGTGACACATTTGACATGCTTTGTATACTGCTGCATGCCCACAAAGATTTTGTCTGGTTTTAACACCCCATCCTCAACCTATTTTTATTTATGTAATTTATTTATTTATTTGTATATAATTTGCTAAAGTTCTGTAATACTTGAGTAGTTTGTTGTGAACCTAAATTGCAAAGTGACTGAATTCTATAAAGAATGCACATTCTGTAATATGGATATGTAAATTGATTGTGAACCTGCAGAAATTCATTAATCTGAACCCTAGTCATTTTCTGACAGCATTGAGTTACAGCTGCAAGAACTCGGCCCAGCAAATAGAAATGGAGTTTATGGTTATATTGAAGCATTTGTACCATGCACTAAGGATACTCTTGTCAAACGACTTAAGAAACTACACCTTCACATCCAGGTATTTGTATGCACTTTATATTTCTCTATCTTGTTTAATGATGTTGAAAATCTTGTAGTGCGCCACTTGTGTATTACTGAATTACACTATGTGACCAAAAGTATCCAGGCACTTGGCTGAAAATGGCTTACAAGTTCGTGGCGCCCTTCATCGGTAATGCTGGAATTCAATATGGTGTTAGCCTACACTTAGCCTTGATGACAGCTTCCACTCTCGCAGGCATACGTTCAATCAGGTGCTGGAAGGTTTCTTGGGGAATGGCAGCCCATTCTTCAGGAGTTCTGCACTGAGGAGAGGTATCGATGTAGGTCGGTCAGGCCTGGCACGAAGTCGGCGTTCCAAAACATCCCAAAGGTGTTCTATAGGATTCAAGTCAGGACTCTGTGCAGGCCAGTCCATTACAGAGATGTTATTGTCGTGTAACCACTCCGCCACAGGCCGCACAGTATGAACAGGTGTTCGATCGTGTTGAAAGATGCAATCGCCATCCCCGAATTGCTCTTCAACAGTGGGAAGCAAGAAGGTGTTTAAAACTTCAATGTAGGCCTGTGCTGTGATAGTGCCACGCGAAACAAGGGGTGCAAGCCCCCTCCATGAAAAACACGACCACACCATAACACCACCGCCTCCGAATTTTACTGTTGGCACTACACATGCTGGCAGATGACGTTCACCGGGCATTTGCCATACCCACACCCTGCCATCGGATCGCCACATTGTGTACCGTGATTCGTCACTCCACACAATGTTTTTCCACTGTTCAATCGTCCAATGCTTACGCTCCTTACACCAAGCGAGGCGTCGTTTGGCATTGACCTGTGTGATGTGTGGCACCCAATCACCTGACCACATTCGAAGTCCTTGAATTCCGTGGAGCGCCCCATTCTGCTCTCTCACAATGTCTACTGAGGTCGCTGATATGGAGTTCCTGGCAGTAGGTGGCAGCACAATGCACCTAATATGAAAAACGTTTGGTTTTGGGGGGTGTCTGGATACTTTTGATCACATAGTGTATATATAATACACTCTGGAATTTTACTAGGCTAGAATCGCGACACACAATAGACTGAGTGGGAAAACAATTAAGACCTTTTACAGGCTTTTGCAAAATGTTTACTTTGAAAGAATTTAACACATTTGTGTTTATAGTACATGTGTCTCTGAGGCCCCATTTATACATGCGCTTGAGTCATTCTGTTCCCCTATTTGCATGAAATGTGCAGAGAGAAAAGACCTGTAAGCAGCACTATTCTCTCTACATTCTTTGTGCAGAAACCACATGGACTCCATTATAGCCTATGGTGTCTGCCAGTTTCCTAAGGTAATAGCTTCTTTATGGGGATAGTTTTCCAAGCGGACTCCCCGAATGCAAGTGTGAACCAGGCCTGAGAGGAAATCCAGGAGATTTTCTTACAGATGTGGTTAATTGATTTCAGATTATTAGAATTATTATAGTCTAACACAGTTTTTTCAGCTAACACCAGAAACTGCAAAAGGTTTTTTCTGGATTTTGTGACTGATGATCTATTCTTGGGCCGGGTCATCAATATCAAATTAGTTGAGATCTGGCACTCCCATCAGTTAGCTCATATCAGCAGCTGCTGCACTTCTTACAGACCCTTCCATCCAGTGCTCTGCTTGCATTTGGAACTGTGTACTTCTGGCCTTGTGCACTATGTTTTTGACAGTGTCACCATTGCTGATATTGAGACTCCACCCATTTGGTATTCACCTATCCTAGGATCCTTAGGATAGACCATCACTATTGGATTAGTGAGTTTCCTTTAAGCTATTGGCAGTATTCTATAAACGTGTGATGTTTTGTGGGTTTTTTTTGTTGTTGCAACAAAATGCTCCTCATGGGTTGTTGCAGTATTTATAAAGAAAATGAAAACTTTAAACTTTCTTTTTTATTTTAAGGATGACCGCCTGAAAGAGCCACTGCTAAAACTAAAAACCGCTATCAGTAATGTAATGCCAGGCCAGTTGAACAGATACCAAGAGGATTGTCAAGCACATAATCAAGCTAGAAATGCCAAGTAAGTATATGAACCATTTTATAATCCTAGATTGGTCTGTTTTTGTCAGAGACAAATAGCCGGGGTGGTAGCAACCACAGCCATGATGGGACAAATTGCGCCCTTCAGAAGTGAATAGGATGACATTCATTCTGAAGTGCACGATTTGTCCTATCACGGCTGTGGGTGGTACCACCCCGGCTATTTGTCTCTGATCTGACATCTCCACACCACGTCAAGGACGAAGATGCTGCCACCCTTGATTGGTTCCTTTATATGCTCGATTGTGGTTTTGAGCTTTTATATCTACTTACATCTAACCATGATAAAAAACCTAGCACATAAGAGGGAAAAACTAAATATAGTTTTGAGACACATAGTGTGTTCCCAAAGTAGGGTCCTACATCCAAAATCATGTCTATACCACAAACTAATAGACAAAAAACAAAGAAATAGGTATACAGACACTCAAAATAGTGAGGTCAAAAATAGACCAAAACTCGTAATAGGAATATACAAACTTTAATAGTATCACATTAAAAAGTTATACAAAATATATGATGCAAGTAACACACAGATAAATGTACAAAAAAGAGAGCACAGCAAAGAGACCAATACTGCCCAGGATAGTTATTAAATGTAGATAAACGTGAGTGGTAAACAGGATATATATATATATATATACCACATGAACCAGCAAGGTAAGCTAAAGCATAAGGCCAGATTATACATATGCTACCAGAAGGAGCCAAATATATCCTATGGTATATATAGTGCAAAGTGCAATAAGGCAAACACACAATTAAGCTAAAAGTATGTGAGCATTGAGTACTTTTAGACAAGAAAAAAAATGGCCACTAAGTAGATTGTAAAAGACTTAATAAACGGCAGCAGAGGTTACACAGCATGTCTATCATATTAATGAATGGAAGTACAGCTTACCCATGATATAACCCACGTAAGTAGAAGTAGAGGGGCAATAGAAGAAACCGCCGGCTCGCACCCGACGCGCACGTTTCGGCACGCCTGCCTTCGTCTGCCTTAGAAGGCATGCGTGCCGAAACGTGCGCGTCGGGTGCAAGCCACAATGGCACACCCTGTATTATCGGATCCATTACTGGGTTGTGGTAGGAATCTGTGCAGACATTTCAATTAGTGTAATGCAGCAGAACAAGGTCAGTGACTTTGGCGTTGTGGAACATCAGATTTCGATAAAACCGAATTCCTGCTTAGTTTATAAAATGAATTAAAGAGGATCTTTTATGTTATCGGAGATGGACAATATATAGGAAGATGACATATTTGCCAGTATTCACCTGGGTGCCAGGGATGTCGGTGCTGTTAGTTTTGGCATCAATATCCCACCTTTGTCAGAAGGGCAGGCCTTTACAGCTCATTTCCGGGCTTTGAAGAAAGAAACCAACCCCCACCCTCAGTATATACTCTTCCATACAACTGTTCAAAGTGACTCTTCTCCCCCCCCCCCCTCATTTTCTTCATTTTACATAAGCCTGTACTCCGTACACAGTGAGAAGCAGGGTACTGCACACAATAGTAAAGTAAGGTGAGCATAAAGAAGTGCAGGATTTCGCGGAAAGGAAACAATTTAATGACAAATGGTGCCAGAAAATTGAAAGTTACTTGAAAGTTTAGTTATGCTTTTAATTTACTTTTATTTTTTTTTTGTACTTTTATTAGGTGACCCCACAGCACTGCACTTTGTTAACAAATACAGATTTTAAATGTTTACGTTGGATTGATTTTTGACTTCTTTTATCTACAGGCATCAAGCTGAAGATGATCGTAACCCTTCAGAGGAGGAAGATGAAGAAAAGCCTGGAAAGAGAGTTATGGGCCCAAGGAAAAAGTTCTTCTGGGATGAGACAATAAGGTAATATGATGTTACATTACAAACTCCTGGAACTCCTATATAGCAATGTGCATTAACATGCGGTCTTTTTCTATCAAATACCTATTTCATGTAGGAACTTACTATGTAATCTAGTAAAAATTAAACTGGGATGCTATGAACTTGAACCCAATAAAACTCAGTCTGCAGAAGATTACCTGAAGAACTTTATGGAAACTGAAGTAAAACCATTGTGGCCCAAGGGTTGGATGCAGTCCAGGTAAGATGTAGTAGTTTTACTGCATGTTCATTGCGAGATTTTATGACTTAACCGTTTACGACGTTTTCAAATTTTCTTTTAATAGAATGCTTTTTAAGGAGAGTCGCAGCGTACATAATCACCTCACTTCTGCTCCGTAAGTATATACAACTATAAGAAGGTTGAGGGCAGGAGCTACATTTACAGCTATTTGTGTTAGGTCCAAGTTGCCAACAGTTTTCTCTGGGATTCAAATGTTAGCATAGGCTCCTATTTTCTACATAAAGTTAGTAATTTTTTAAACTAGTGGTGTAATGTGTTTTTAGTGTGGTAAAGCCTATATAATAGTTCGTTGAAATTTATCTTTAATTCATGTGAACAGATGTTTAAACTAGACATTTGCTTCATGCTAGTAGTCTGTGTCATAGTAGTATGCGTGCTAATAAAACACTTATCTGATTTATATGGGATTACTGAGTGTTATAGATAAACTTAGCAATTTAATTTATCTATTTTTCTTGTAGAGCAAAGAAGAAAGTTATTTTGGTTCCAAAACCCAAAGTTAAGGTATTAATTCTTGTTTATCATTTACAGTTCTTGTTTAGATACATTTTATTCTACCCAAATGGTAGATATGCCCTTGGTGTATTATGCCAATGTATTGAGCATTTTACATTCTGTTATGTACCATATTTTTCGGACTATAAAATGCACTTTTTTGCCCCCAATTTTGGGAGCAAAGTGTGTGTGTGGGGGGGAGGTTAATTGTCGACTGCCATAGCTAATGGGTCTTTGCTGTAATGTACAGTAGAGTCCTGGAGCTAATGCCCATGATCAAAGTGGGTTACTGTTGTATTGCAGTCTGTGGGACTGATTGCTAGTTCAAAACCCTTTGGGTGGGCCTAATAAAATAGTAACAAAAAACCCCACCTTTCCCTAGAATACATATAAAGGTAGAAAATTACTGTGAAACATGTACACATTAGGTATCCCTGTGTCTGAAAAAGCCCAGTCTACGCACTTATATATAAATATTTTCTTCCGAAGGGTGAACATTGTAGACGTTTTTTCCTTTTTTTTTCTCCTCGCTGTTTCACCGATGATAAACATTTGAATAAAAAGTGATCAAAAAAATACATTCCCCAAAATAGTGTAACTAAAAAGAACATCTGGCCCCTCAAAAGAGATGCCCTATGCAGCTCTGTACACAGAATTAAATTAAAAAAAAAAAAAAAAAGTTATGGGTGTTATAGTATGGTGACTAGAGAAAAAATAATTTTTTTTGCAAAGTTTTTGATTTTTAAGGGGTGAAAAATGAAAATATAACTATATAAATTTGGTATCCCCAGAATCATACAGAATAATAGAGTACAGGTGACATGTCAGGGCTCGTTTACATCTGCGCCCGGGAGTCCGTTCTGCAGGTTTCCGTTTCCTGCACAAAACTGGGCAGGAGACAGAAACCTGCAGGCATCTTTCAAACCCATTCAATTGAATGGGTTTGAAAGGTGTCTGGCCGTGAGCGCCAGTGAGCGTTTTATGCTCTCCGCGGCAAAACTGTTTTTTTTTTTTTTTTTTTTTTTTTTTTTTTTAACCGGACACAGAGTCAGACATGCAGTACTCTGTCTAAGTTTAAACAAAACAAACAAACAAAAAAAAAAAACGGTTTCGCCACGGAGAGCATAAAACTCTCACCGGCGCTGCATGCAGAAGATGGAAATCTGAGAACGGAGTGCTGAACGCTGGTGTGAACCCAGCGTCATTTTGCATGCACCTTGAACAAAGCCCATAAGAAAGTCATTCAAATACACTTTCTCCAATACCACCCCATTCAGAATTTTATTTTTTTATACAGTTTTCAAGTAAATTGTACATAATTGTAAATGGTACTGTTATGAAGAATAATTCATCCCATAAACATTAAGCCCTCATATGGCTCGGTGAATGGAAAAAAAAAAAAAGTTATGGGGTTTGGAATGCAGGTAGCTAAAAACAAAAATTAAAAAATGCCCCGAGTAGGAAGGGGTTAATATTAACATAGATAGGCAAACTTATTTTACCACATTTTGTGCTTCAAAGTTTTTTTTGTCTCCCTCCCCCCAAAACCTAGATGCGTCTTATGGTGTGTCTTATAGTCCAAAAAATACAGTTTATTAAATACATTTACATGCATTTAATGATTGAGGTTGTGGTTAACCCTCCATATGTAAACACTACAGTGACAGAAATGTAATTGATCCTCAGTGCATTACTCCACCTGTTGTATGCAAAATATATTACTAAAAATTGTCATTTAATTGCATTTTATTATAGAATGTTTGTGTTTTTTTTTCCTTTTATAGGAACTGAGTCCTAAAAAAGAACAGAAGGTTACCACACCTCTCCCTACTGTGTCTCGTACGCCTTCACTAAATGCTACAACCATCGGAGGTCCTGCTAGCTCAACTTGCTCTGAGACTATTTGCCTGGACGACTCTTTAGATGAACAGTTATCTTTCAAAACTCCTTCACTAGATTCAATCTCTGACGTTCTCGCTGTTCTAAACAATGGATCTGGACCCTCATCCAGTTCTCACACAGAAACCCCAACTTCCCGGCCAAAAGTTAACCTGAGAGAAGAAAAGCTAGCTTCTATTATGAGCAAATTGCCATTGGGTGGTCCTAAAAAGGCTGATACTCCTCAGCATACCACTAGTCTCATTGCAGGCCACTCAACCCTTGTACCAAAGAAGCCCCAGGATCATGCAACAGCCCATTCAACAGTGGTGTCTGGGCTTATTGCAGGTTCTTCCATTCAGAATCCCAAAGTGTCATTGGAACCACTGCCGGCTAAGCTGCTTCAGCAAGGATTGCAAAGGTCTTTGCAAGCTGAGGTATCATCATCCTCTACACCTGCTAAAATGAAAGCATCATCTGCTTCTCAGCCTAAAACAGCATGTGCTTCTTCCTCATCACCATCTTCCACTTCAATGTCATTGACGTCCTCTTCACATGCCCATGTTTCTTCCTCTTCATCACAAGTACAAAACTCTTCTTTGCAGACAGTCAAGGTCAATCCACCCATTCAACAAAACTATGTTACTCCTTTACAAGCTACAATAAGCAAATCTCATACTAACCCTGTTGTGCGCCTGACCAGCAGTCCTCAGATCTCCTCCACCTCACCCATTATCAAGACTCCTGAAAAACCAGTTGGTTACCGACCACCTTCGTCACCTTCTGCAGGGAGCAGTCAGCATACACCAATATCTCGAACAGCTGCATCTTCTACCTCTAGTAACTTAATGTCAAAAAATGTTGGCTCTCACAGTTCAAACCCAGGTTTTAAGTCCCCTTTTACCATGGCTCCTTCACCCAAACCAACCACTTCTCCCAGTTCTTCCAGTTCATGTACTTCTGTCCCCCAGAGTACTGCACATCATAAACTGGCAAGTGGAATGAACATTGGACGTCCTTCACCCACTGTTAGCCCAATACCTTCTGCTCGAGGCACAACGGTTCTTCAGGGTGTGAGAAACCCTTCTGCACTTCCCAAGATACCAAGCTCCTCTCCCAAATTAGTGTCGCCTGTTATCAGGCCACCAAGCTCCTCTCCAAAAATATCTATTTCCTCTCCAATACAGTCTCCTGTTCCTTCTCCCAAATTGTCCAGTCCATCTCCAAAACTACAAAGCCAATCTCCAAAACCACCTATCCACCCTATAAAACCCCCAAACCCATCTCCTAAGTCTTTAAACTCTACACACCCTGGGCCTATTAAAACCACAATTCCCAGCTCTGTTTTAAATGTGCCTATCAGCAGAGCCAATCAAAATGCAAATGTTTCAAATAGGACTATTTCCGGGGGAACCGGGAGCGGAGCGCTGGGTGCTACTAAACAGCCAATGCCTCACAGACAACCATCTGCCTCAGGTTCTCCTGTTGGAGCAGCTACTGTACAGGTGAGAAGGAAAAATCATTGTCAGAAAATTAATGCTATTTCACATCATTTCTTCTATAAATTCTGATGGAATATATGTTTTTTCTGCAGTAACTGCAACTGTCGCAGATCTATTATGGTTCGCACTATAGTGTGATATTAAATACATGAAAACTAAAGGAATTCATGTGGAGTTAAACAGAATTGTTAAACTTCAATTCTTAAACTTAGATTCTTCACTGTAGTCCCTGTTTAGTTTTGACAGTGTTGCAAACTTTTGGCAATCTCTAAGGTTTGGTTTACATCAGCGCCAGAGTCTCTGAGACTTACCGTATATACTCGAGTATAAGCTGACTTTTTCAGCACAGTTTTTATGCTGAAAAAGCCCCCCTCGGCTTATACTTGAGTCAGGGTCCACGGAGCACAGAGATTATGCAAGGACCTGCATAAATTAAACGAAGGGGGAGGTCCTTTAGTGCTACTGCTCTGTGATTGGCTTGTCATGTAGGTCACGTGACTGTGATGTCATCAAAGATCCTGTAGCCACTAGAATGTAACATCTGCAGATAAGTCAGTGGTGGCCATTATGTGCAGGATTCATTGTGTCTTAGGGCTAGTTCACACGTGAACAAAGGGGCGGATTTCGCTTCAAAATCCACCCCTTTACAATAGAGATCCATCTAGATTGCTTTTTTTCTGCTAACAGAAAAAAAGAAGCGACATGACCTTTCTTCAGGCGGAAGCAGCGGCGCGCTGAGCCGCGGCTTTCGCCTAGCGGCAGCACCCTCCGGTTTCGGCTCATTCATTTGAGCCAGCTACAGAGGGGAAAGCTGCGACCGCGATGGTTGTGGCAGGCGGGTTTTGACCGGAGAGTGACGCAGCTCCCGCGTCACTCTCTGTGTCAAAATCCGCCCCCACCGCCCATGTGTGAACGAGCCCTTATAGAAGATGTCTGTCGTATCGAGGAGAGGAAGCTAAAGTGAAAGTAAAACACACAGATATCTGCTGGAGTTACTATTCCTAGTAATTTCAGGCATTTGGGGTTATTAATTTAGTTTCAGTAACTCCATGTGCCTCAGCAGTTTAACCCCATTATGTCCCTCATATTAACCCTGTTTGCCCCATATAAGGCTTATTAACATGGGAGTACTAATAAAGGACCTTCATTATGAAGATACCTAATTACCTCCTTATGTCCCACATATCAGTAACTCTTATGTGAGGCACATTAGGGGTTAATGTGAGGGACATGATTGGATTAACTGCTATTACTATGAAGCACATGGAGTTACTAAGCTGTAATGCAGATGACCAGACTTTTTATCTGCAATGATGGATTCCCCCTTCCCCCAGGCTTATACTCGAGTCAATAAGTTTTCCCAGTTTTTTTGTGGTAAAATTAGGGGATTTGGCTTATATTCGGGTCAGCTTGTACTCCAGTATATACGGGAATTATTTCAATTAAGAGTTGTGAAATACATTCATTCAGATGTTAAAGTCAAATTTTAGATTTTTTTTTTGTTCTGTCTTCCATGTCTTTGACACGCAAAAAAAAGCTTTTACATGTGTGGTTTCCACTATGAAGCATGGAGGAGTAGGTATGATGGTGTCCAAAATTGCTACAACAAGATTTTGCACCAACAATGGAATCCCATCTGGTTTGCCCTTAGTTGGGACCATCATTTGTTATAAACAGGACAATGACCTTGAACTCTCCTCCAGTCTTTGTAAAGGCTTTTTGACCAAGAAGAGAATGATGAATTGCTTTGTCAGATGGCATGGCCTTAGTTATCACCTGATTGAAATGATTTGGGATGGGTTGGACTAAAGGGTGAAGAAAAGTCAGGCAACATGTCCTTAAGGGTCCATTCACATGGAGGAAGTTGGCGCTGATTGTGGTGCGGAATCCACGTCAGAATCTGCACTGAAAAAAAGACTCCCATTGACTTCAATTGGTTTTATTTGCCGCGCGGAACCCATTGAAATCAATGGGGGGAAAAAAAAGCCTCCCATTGATTTCAATGGGTTCCGCGTGGAAAACGGAACCCATTGAAGTAAATGGAAGTCTTTTTTTTTTTTTTTTTTTTTTTTTTTTGAGCTGATTCTGTCGCGTATTCAGCAGCAGCTTCCTCCGTGTGAATGGACCCTAGCACCCCATGGTGCTCTTTCAAGACTTCTGGAAAAAAAACCAAAAAACATTCCAACATTCCAGGTGATTACCTGATAAAGCTGATTAAGAGAATGCTTAGAGCATGCAAATCTATCATCAAAGCAAAAAGGGACTACTTTATAGAATCTTAAAATCTTAAAGGTATTCTAGTTTGTTCACTGATTAATTCATATGTGTTCCTTCATAGTTTTCATATCTTCAATATGAGTGAAAAGGTGTGTCCAAAGTTTTGACCGAGTTAGGAAATATATCATGAATTAATACTAAAGTACAAATAATTGTTGAACACATTCTGTGTCTTATATTTAAATCACGTTGTTTTGCTTGTATAGGATGTCGGAATAACAATGGAGATCCCGTATTTTTAGGTTTGGGGTTTTCCTTTTCAGCTACAGGAAAAAAGTGTTATGCTCTGCTCCTACTGATCCCACCTGAAACTCCCAATAGAAATTTTTATGAGGCAGAAGAAAAATCTTTGAAGAGATTTTTTTAATTTATTTATATATTTAAAACACTGTGGGATTTCTGTGAAAAATAGGCAATTTATTTTTGCCTTAGTCTTTTCCACAGGTGTTTTTTTTTTTCTTTTTTTTTCCCCTCTAGCGATTAGCTGAGTGGGGATTTACCCAAAAAACAAATATCTCATTAATATCATTGGGGGACACCGATCATAGTGTTCCTTGATGAGTTCAACAAGAAAGGTATTTTACTTTTACAAAAGTCAAGTTTTTCTTTGATTGAAAAGAACTCTGTGAACTTAGTGCATATTCACATAACTCTGCAGTGCAAAAGTTCTTTTTTGTTTTCCTGGATATGTATACTCAAGAGTAATTGGTTTTCACTACTTCTAGATATATAGATTGCAGGAGTTATGACCATGGTGGGGAAATGGCAAGTTCTGTATTTTAACAGATTGGTCACAAGGGCTGTTAAAATAGCTTGCATGTGAATAGATCCATGTTAATGTTGTGGCTAGCACACAACCAGACAACCCTGTCGTCTGAATAAGCATTTAGTGTTTAGTATTTTTCTATATGTTTTCTGTCAGAAATTAACAGTGCTGAGAAGTATAGATTACAACTTGCTGCTGTCTGCACTAGGACATCTCTGACTGTGTCTTTGTTTCTGTCTAGCGTTTTCTGTTCCTGGTATTTATCCAAATCCTTTCATCCATCCCAAAGATATACAAGCCCTTTTATTCTTCATGCAAATTTGGCTATGCTAGCCAAGTGGCTGGTAACACTGGTTTCTCTGTAGATTAGATAGGATTAGGATTTGGTTTATAGGATTGGATTTGAATAATCAAAACCCCTCTCTTAAAATACTTCTCATAATATTTTTGCAATTTCTCCCTAATTTTGAGTGAAACATACCTGTTTTTTTGTTCTTCTAAGGGCCTTTACAATGGTGGTCTATGTAGACCACCGGGCTTTTTTTTTCCCGCTAGTGGTGGGCTGCCGCTAGCGGAGAAAAAAAGACATGCCCTTTCTTCAGGCGGAATCCGCGCGGCTTCCGCCCCCGGCAGCTCCCTCCTATGTCGGCTCATTCATTTGAGCCGACAGCGGAGGGGAAAACCGCGATGGTCGTGGCAGGCGGGTTTTGACAAGAGAGAGACGTGGCTCACCGTGCCTCTCTCGGTGTCAAAACCCGCGCGGGTTGAACTGACCCTAAGAGGCAGAGTTGTGCCACATTTTGAAGTGAGCTAGATTTAAGATGGTCCATACTACTACTACGAAAGAGTTTTTTGTAGTTTTAGAATGTGCAAAGTGTGATAAAGTGCATAAGGGACATAAAAAGATGCAACAGCAGAAATGAGAATGGGCAGTGAAGGCAACGCACTAATCGTGGTACAAAATTACCAGTAATCCTGAACAACAAAAAAAAAAAAAAATCTTATAGGATAGTGAGTTAAAAAGGTATATATAACCAAGAACAAAAGCGAAATGAGGGTATAAGCAGTGCTGTGATGTATGAATCAGGTTGGAAGGATCCCTCCTGGAAGGAGAAAAAGAGATCTGGTCCCTTCCACAATATGGTAGGCCTGAAACGTTGGACCTAACACACTATTGGGACCACACCTTTATACAAATGTGTATGGGTATCCACAATGATGGCTATAGTCTTTTCATGGCGTATGATCAAGTCTATACGGCCAATGACATCTGATAAAGAAAGGCTTGGTTTTCTCCAATTAAAAGCTGTATGAATCCTAGCTGCCATTAGAATATATTAGAAAAGTTTGAAAGATGCGTATTTAAAATTAGGTGGTTTAAGGCCAAGTAAGAAAACCGGTTCGTTATTGGTAGAAATTGTCCCAAGAGTCATCGTGCCATCCAATGGATGAATAACCAGAAGTGACAGACCATGGGGCAAGTCCACAATGAATGAAGGGTGTCACCAATAAGGGCTAGTTCATATGGGCACAGAGGGGGCGGATTATGGAGCGGATTCCACGCCATAATCTGCCCCCTCACAATGGTGGTCTATGGAGACCGCTAGCGTTCTTTTTTTTTTTTTTCCGCTAGCAGCATGTTGCGAGCTGCCCTTTCTTCAGGCGGATTCCACGTCTCGTTGAGCCGCGGTGTCTGCCTCACGGCTGCAACCTCCGGAGTCAGACCATTCATTTGAGCCTACTTCGGAGGGGAAAGCTGCGACAGTTGTGGCAGGCGAATTTTGGCCTGAGCGTGACGCGGCCCCCCACATCAGTCTCTGTGCCTAAATCCACGCTTCCGCTCCCCTTGTGAACGGGGCCTAACATTACAACCTCGGAAACAGAGTGGTGAGACCATGGGATAAATATTTTGTAGTCTGGAGGAGGGACTATTAAGTTCTATGGAGGATATTTAGAGAGGGTTTCATAAGAGTGACTTGGCAACTGCCTTTACTTGGGAAGTGTTACAGCGGCCTCTAGGTCTTGTTCCCAGGCATAAAGTCTAATTTTTGTACCACTGGCAGAGCGTTCAGTTCACTATTAAAGAAAGAGAAACTCTCACCCTATTGTGAAAGTAATATCAGAGTTGTGTGGTGAATGCAGAAAGTGAGAGTCCTGACAAGTTTGAAAAGCCTCAGAGACCGCCGATCACAAAGAAAATCTTTTAGAATTCACTAGGTGAGCCACAGTTAAAAAGCACCTTAAGGCTAGGGCCCATGTTGTTGAAACGCAACAGGAAAAAAATGCTGCATTTTACAGTACCAGCAAAGTGAGTGAGAATTTGCTTAATGTCATCCACATGATGCGGAGAATCTGCATTTTAGAAAAATTCAGCATGTTAATTTTAGCTGCGAAAACATGATGGGTTTTCTCTGTAGATTTAATAACCACAAAGAAAAATTCTTTCCAGCAGTATACTCCAAAGACCCATGGCCTAGAATTGATTGCAGTTATAACTACATCTAGGTACATTTATGAAGTATGGTGTTACTAACTTGAGGTGACACGCGCTTACATTCAAGCATCACAAGGTGTTAGGATTTCAGATGTTATTATCCTTAGTGATGGGAGCCAATTGGTTTGACTTGTTTATATGATGTGAAATTATTTTGACTTTTGACATTGGATTGTTTATACTCTTAAAATATGTTCAGCTTTTACTGGAAACCACTGGATTGTGTATCTAACCAGTTTGGAGACTTGGATTCCAAATGAGTAACCAACTGTAATTTAACTTTTGACTTTGTATCTGTAGTACGTTTTGTTTTAGAATTTTGCAGGTATTTTAATGGGAAATGTACCATTTCTTTTACAGTCTGCTGCAGCATCTCTCCTTGCAAATACGGCACCGTTGACGCTCATGACATCTCCACTATCTGTAACAAATCCAAATGTGACAACAACTCCTCTTAGTCCATTTGGCATGCTGGGCGGACTGGTACCGGTCACCATGCCTTTCCAGTTTCCTTTGGAGCTGCTTAACTTTGGGAGTGACACTGCTGGTGCAGTTACATCACCAGGTTCTACCTCAGCAGCTTTCCACCACAATCTCACACAGAGTAAGAATTTTGTTGCTCATCTCTAGCATTTTTTATTTTTGTATGTGCAATAGAAGGTTCATGGAGCCCTCAGACTAGAGAGATCCATGAAAAATAGGACACGTTCTTGGTAAATAGTGAAGGGAAACAGCCAACAGTATAATATTCCTGGAAAACCCCTGTAGAAATCTTTTCATATTTTGTTTGTGCAGCTTGTGCTATAGTATTTGGCGCAGGTTATAGCAACATAAAATGTCTCTTATTCTGTGTTTTCTGTGATATGGTATATGGGACTATGTATGTCTCTTGTTTGCCCATGCAGTGGCATACATCAGAGTTTTCTTTCATAACTTGGGAAATGCCTTAAAAGGGTTGTCCCATCACAAGGATCCTATCTATACTGATAGTTTATGTGGATTTAAGACTTTTCCTAAATGCATTGCTTTATCAAAACTTCTTTGTTTGGCCGCTATCTTAATTTATTCACTTCATTGTTTACACCTTGTTTCTATGGCCCTTGGGATTATCTGCTCATTTGTCAAGTGATGTAGCTGCCTGCTCTCAGAGGGGAAGGGAGGGGCTGGGAGCAGCTCTGAGCTGATTGTGTCTTTTAAGTGGCAGAGCTTCTCAGATAGGGGAGGTGAGAGCTCGGGGATTTCTGAGCTCTTATCAGTCGATTTAATTGAATTTGGCAAGAGTGTTTTACCCTGGTGAATTAGTGCTTCTGTCGCTGAGAGAGCTCTGTTTTTGTCAATGTGCACATAAACTCTCTTGACCACCGCAGGTGTTGCTGCTTACCACTTTGGAGCAACAGCAGTGCCCTCATTGCTCCACAGCTGACATATTGACAAAAGCCCCAATCTCTCAGCAATGGCGGCACTGATTCCAAATTGAAATTCAGTTTCATTAGGGGTGCAAAGTAAATCTTCTCCTCAGGTTTATAATAAAGTGACCAGTCAGTGTGTGTTTCTATACAGTTAAAGTAGAACTTGAATATCCTACCTACAGTGTGAATATTACTTGTCTGTCTCTAGTGGGTCTATTACACTTTACTCCATGTCTTTAGTAGTGCTTTTTAATCTTTAATAAATCATATACAATAGCAGATTTTTTTTCCCTCCCCTTTCTCTCAGATTTACTAAAAGGATTACAGACCACCCCTACGCACACGCCTACCATCTCTCACTCCGCTTTGCCTCCACACTTGCAACAAGGGTACACAGGTAATGGAGGAAGTTACTGAATATTTTTTTTCATTATCATTAAAATGTAGGCATTTTGTAATAAAAGCAGGGTCATTAACAAAATTTGCAATCTCTATTTGTAAGGTAGATAGGAAGAACGGCCTGCTCATTTTAAGGTAGTTTGAAGCAAACAATAGATGACGACATAACCTATTCTGTGATGATATATTGAAGTATGGCAGTGGCACAACCATTGTATACACAGTATTTATTACTATATATTCCATTGCAGTAAAGAAAGAAAAAAACATTCCATCCCCTATTTTGTTTTTTAAAGTGGCCCATACACTGCAGATCAACATCTAAAAATGTTTTTTGACAGATTAGTCAAACAAAGGTGTTAAAATGGGTTATGTGCTTGTCTGTAGTAGTCATTTTACAAAAAGTATACTTCTGACTTGATCACCCGGCGCCTGCACCAGTTGACCCAACCACCAGATGCTACTGTACTGAATTCATGCAATAATTGCGGAGCTGCAGCCCTGTCCATATATAGTAGTACCTGAATACTGCAGTTCTGTGCAGGAGCTTCCAGAGGTGATCAGTGCGAAGTCAGGGTCTCTGACACCTATCAATCAGAAGCTGATGGCCTGTTATACATATGTCATCACTATGGAAATCGTAAGGGAGTCGGGAAAATCTCTTTGACTAAGGTAGAAGGTGGCACGTTTTTGCAAATAAAATTTAAGTTTTGGTTTTTTTGCACATGCATTTTTTGCATCGTTTTTTCAGCAGTATGGGGATGAGAATGAATAAAATCTTTCATTTTGTTGGGACTGTAAAAATTCAGAAGTTTATTTGCTCTGCATTTCTACAATAGCCAAAAATGCTGTGCTTCCACAGTGTTTAGCCTTCTCCTTAGAGACCATGACCAGGATCATATTTACAATCGTAACCAGCTGAAGTGTTGCTTTATCTATCTTACCCCATTTTCCGTATGCTACTGAATGTTTCGGCAGTGTTTACAGCTAGTTGCATAGGTTAGACCACCTCTTTTATCTTAGCTGCAGTGATCGGCCATATGATCAGTCCCTCTTCCTTGCCAGCTTTACTATCTCCTCTTCACCATCTGTTATCTCTGGATTTATTGTACTTACAGTGTCTGGGGTGGGCTTGAGCTGTAAATCATCCAGGCAAAGACCACCCAGCAACTTGTCACTGAAACCTGGAGGTGGAGGGAAGAAGAGATAGGAGAGTAGGTGGAACCCTGAGATGGGAACACCCCTTTAGTAAGTAGGACGATACTTTATATGTACCCCAAATTGAAGTAATCTAAAGATACAACTCATTCCCTGAGGAATAGTCTAAAAATAAGGAAACTTGGGCTTTGGCAAATCCGGGAGATGAAAAATAAACATGCCACATGCTGAAGTCTAAAATGGGAACAAAAGGTTATGCCTGTAAGGGGTTAAATAAATCCTAGCACTCCTTTAATAAATCTGCAACTTTATTAAGTTTCCTTGTAACAGATTAACAGTCACCGTAGAAGCAGGCCACTTGCCTATGCCAGGCCCTTCTCCGTGTCTCAATTGTCATGAAATGTATCATGAAGTAAGCTGTCTTGAGTTTGCAAAGTACTTTCTGCAATTTTTTTTTCTTTTCAGCTTTGCAAAGGGTTCACTTGGGTGTATTTTTTACTGTTGCCCTGTGTCTGATAGCTGTTTAGAATCACAATTGAAAGTATAGGGTTTTCGTTTATAAGACACAGTAGTAGCTTCTTTTGCAATGTCTTATTGTAAGCATAAGAAACCTTTTAATATGTTTATTCTTTTAAGATGCAGGTCAAAGTAAAGGGGACTCTAAAATGCAACGTAAAAACCCATGATGGCTGAACAACGGACAAGCTGATATAAAATTTATTCTTCTGGTTGGCTTGGACAGACCTCGAGGAAAGTGCTTGACCGTCAGGATGAGCTGCCGTGAGCTGTCAATGTTTACATTAATCCTAAGCACTGTGGAAAAGCGGAACGAACCCCTGATCAAAGCAAGAGGAAGAAGGCAGCAAGAGACTGTTCATGAGCATGGCTATAAGATGGTGCTATCAAGCCACACAAGGATTTCTTCTAGGGCGAGGGATAGACGGGGCAGAGGTTTCCCTCTGTAACCTTAAATCACTGGGCTAAATGATTGTTTTATATTTATTTTTCTTGCAGGTATCATAGAGCATAAACCACATGAAGTGGATATGTTTGCATTCCATTCTATATTACTGAGATTTGCAGAACAAGGTTACTGGGAAATCGTAGTTGCAAATAAAATGCAGAACACAGTTTTTGCCCACTGTCAAGAAACTTATATTGTGAAATTTCACAGATCATTATTTAATTCAAGTGGGACTTTTTTTCCAGATGGTCTATAAGCATAATTAATTGCCTTATTTTTTATTTAACAGTTAGAACTTTTAAAAGTCACGTAGGATTAAAGCTTTTTAAAAATTCTTGCACAAAGGTTCAAAATGATACTGTCTTGGGAAGTTGAAATTTTGCTCCTGTTTTTTATAGTAGATACATTTTGTGGGGGAGCATTTAAAGGAAATCATGAGACTCATAGTAAAATTCGCTATGAATATCCTAGTCATACATCCGGCTTTCATAAAGACATACTAAAGGCATCAACAAGGTGGTGCAAGTGGAACTGTAATGCTGGTTGCAAGCATTTCAAGATAAAAGTATTAAGTGAAAAAAAATCATTAAAATATACTGTTTCCACCAGTGTTTACTACTTGAAAAGATTTTCTATTTTATTTCTATGAATATTTATAACAATTTGGTTGATATTGCACAAAAAAAAGAAAAAAAAATGAAAAGGTTACCGGTTAAGTCTGTTGAGAATGAATTATGTTAATGCTAAGTGGGGTTTTTTTTATTTATTTTTTCTATGTATTGTATATTATTTTGCACATCGTGTGTAACTAATCCTTAAACGGCTCCTCCATTGTTTCTCCTCTACCCAACCTTCAGAGTGAAGGTGCAGCAATGCAACTGTGTGGTGGGCAATACATGACTCCCAGCAGGTATCCTGAATAAATCCTGTTCTAGTAAATAGGATATTTTGATGATGCTTACCTCCCATTGCATGGTTTCCTAGTACTGACCATCATTCAGTTGTACTTGTCTACGCCCAAACTAAAGATTGGACGCTTGTGTAACAATGGACGAGGTTGGCAGTCTGCTTTAAAGATTTGCCCAAAGGCTGGAAATAGTGTATTAAAAAAAAAAACAAAAACCCTAACATCTTACAGGTAATTCATTGCAATGGTGGTAGCCAGGTCTCAACTGTTACCAGTCCTTCAGGATGTCCTTTTTGACCGCAGGGTACTGGTGCAGGCAATAAGTGTTCTTACCAGTGATCTTCACATAAATTATGTGTCTGGCTGACCTCAGCAGTTGTCTGTGTACAAGATGCTGCTGGGGCTAGTGATTGGCGTAGGTAGTAGTGAAGACTGGACTGCTACCACTGGAACCACAACCTGTAAAAGGAGAGGTAAAGCGTAACTAGATGTTTCAAACGAGTTTTGTTATTTTAACAGCATTTGTCATTAATAAATTTTGTAATATACTTTAACTTATTTTAGCTCCTTTTATATGAAATTGTGCTTTTTCTTTTTATTCTATCCTTTTGTTTCTCTATTGAGAGCGGTACCATGCTTCTCGCTGTGTACAGTGTACATGCTTGTGTGTAACCCAGAGAGTATGAGGGTGAGGGAGGGTAACTTTGCAGTTCTACCTGTATTATTTCCTGAGACTTCACTGGGTTGATATGTATACACAGCTGCATATAGTATCCCAATCCTGACTGTTATTTACAGTTCTCTGGTTAAAAATAGATTAAATTTCCATTACACACACAAGTCAGTATACTGTACATCAGGCATGTCAAACATGCGGCCCTTTACAGGCATATCTGCGGCCCACACAAAAGTCTCAAACTTTGTCTCTAAACTTTAGAGACAAAGTTTGAGACTTTTGTGCAGGCCGCAGATGTACAAGGAAAGTGAGCGGTGGATTGGGGCGGCCCTGCTGGACGCAGCGCTGCTCCAGCAGCCGCCCCTCACCCTTCGCGGAGAGCAGGTCTCCCTGCCTGCTCCGCTCCGCCCCCTCCGCTCCTCCCCACACCCCGGGTGACGTGGCCACGTAATCAGGCCCGCACCCGACGTGTGCCTGCGTCCTACGCGGTCTCACAAGACCGCTGTGCAGGCTGAAGAGCAGAAGCAGGTAAGCTTCTCCTGAAGAAATTGTGATTTTTCAAGTATTTAACCCCTATCCTACAGATAGGGGATAAATACTAGATTTATGATGATGATGGGGGGGGGGTTGGGGTGCTGGGGGAGGGGGGCTTTTTGATGTCTGTCTGGCCCTTCCTTGGGCTTGAGGACTGTTTTGTTTTTTGTTTTTTTTCCCAAATCTTGCTCAGGGTGCCTGCGATTGCCGGTAAAATGGCACCTCAGTTAAAGCTTGTGCCTGAGGACTGTTTTTTTTCCCACCCACCTTGTAATTCTTTCTTGAGGGTTAATTGGAGCATTACAGTCTGTAGTGCTCCTATTAACCCACAAGTGCAAGAATTGCAAGTGGGTGGGAAAAAACAGTCCTCAGGCCCAAGCTTTAACTGAGGTGCCATTTTACCGGCAATCGCAGGCACCCGGAGCAAGATTTGGGGCCTGCGTGCATTTTTATGGCAGCTGGTAGCCTTGTGAGGCTCCAGCCTGTCATTCTATACTTTTCTATTGTAGGCTACTCTAGCCTGCAATAGAAATGCCGGATTTTTGCGATGCATTGTATTAGTGATCAGTCCCCTAGGCCCTAGCCATTAGCTGCTGTGTGCGGCCCTCGCAACAACCTCTTGTTACTCCATGTGGCCCTCAGGGTACCCTGAGTTTGACATGCCTTCTGTACACAGTGAGAAGCCATGAACAGCTCTCAATAGAGAAGCAAGGGCAAGAATAAAGAAATGCCAGATTTCAGAGACATTTGGTAATAAGGTAGTTTACAAACTTTTATTATGGCACAGATCCTGCCAAAAAAACCAAAGCATCTTGAATGTTTAGCTACACTTTGTTTTCTTTTTAATTTACACTATTTCCAGTTAGACAAACTATCATTAGAATCCCTTTTTCTACAAAGACCACATCAGAATAGCCTTCATAAAGGCTATTCTTCTCCTACCTTTATTTATGTAGATTGTGAGCTCCATATAGGAATCACAATGTACATTTTTTTTCCTATCAGTATGTCTTTGTGTTTGCGTGGATTTCCTCCCATTATACAGAGAAAACATACAAACTCTTTGCAGATGTTGTTCCTGGCGGGATTTGAACCCAGGACTCCAGCGATGCAAGGCTGCAGTGCTAACCATTGATCCACTGTGTTGCCCCATCTCCTACCTTTATTATTCTCATCCACGCCGCTGTTTCTGTGAAGTTTTTCTTCTGTATGCAAGCGAGTCTGCAGAAAGCACAGAAGGGTGTCCCCTGTGCTCTCCGAAGACTCTCCAGTGATGCCTCTGTGTTCTTCTCCCAATGCTTTTTCACTGCGTCATCAAATGGCAGAGTCAACTGCGCATGTCAGTTCAGCCATTTTCCTGTGGCCGAATGGATGCTCATGTAAGAGGCCACAGGAAAATGACTGAACGGAAATGCGCAGGCAAACAGTTGTCGGGAGAAGACGACAGAGGCGTTGCTGGAGTCTTCACAGAGCATAGGGATGCTCCTTGTGCTTTCTGAAGACTCATTTGCATATGGAAGAAATATGACAATTCACAGAAACTGCTGGTGCGGATCAGAATAATAAAGGTAGGAGAAGAATAGTCATTATAAAGGCTATTCCGACGTGGTCTTTGTAGAAAAAGGGATTATAATGATAGAATCCTTTTAAGGCTGCACTTCGATTGCTCTAATATGACTCCCTATTGACTCCAAATATCCTATATCCACGGATTTTGTGTAACAAATATTTCCCTGACTGGATCTAATCTTTGTTAGCACTACACAAGGCTCATGTACATAGTCATATTACTGCAGCTGATCCCACCAGCTTTTATCATGGCTGAATTTGAGAGTCCATATTACAGACACAAAATACAGTTTAGTATATTTAGGGCTTGTTCACACGGGGGGCGGATTTTGGCACCGAGAGTGACGCGGGGAGCCGCGTCTCTCTCGGGTCAAAACCCTCCTGCCACAGCGGTCGTGGCTTCTCCCTCCAGGGTCGGCTCAAATGAATGGGCTGACCCCGGAGGTTGCTGCCCGAAGAAAGGGCAGCTCGCTTCTTTTTTCCCGCTAGCAGCATGATGAACGCTAGTGGTCTCCATAGACCACCATTGTATGGAGGCTGATTTTGAGGCGAAATCCACTGTCAAAATCCGCCTCCTTGCCCCCCGTGTGAACTAGCCCTTACAAAGCATTGGACTGCTTTTTACATGGCTCTAATACAGATGTAACACCTGGGCCTCTTCATAAGAATCAGAGTATTGCAGTTATAATATGGATGCAAAAATGCACCTGTGATAAGTGGTCTTACAGTGCCTTGCAAAAGTATTCACACACCTTGAACTTTTTCACATTGTCACCTTATAGCCACAAACCTAAATATATTTTATTGAGACTTAAGTGATAGAGCAATACAAAGTAGCAGATAAATGTGAAGTGGTACGAAAATGATATATGGCTTTCACAATTTTAATTCAAATGAAAATCTCAAGTGTGATGTGTAAAAGTATTCACCCCCCCCCCATATAAATACTTTGTAGAGCCACCTTTTGCTGCAATTTCACCTGCAAGTCTTTGCACATCTAGAGACTGAGATCTGACCAGCTTCCCTGTCCCTGCTGAAGAAAAGCATTCCGACAGCATGTGTAGCCACCACTATGTTTCACACATGGTGTGTTCAGGGTGATGAGCAGTTTTCCTTTTCCGCCACACATAGAACTGTGCATTTAGGCCAAAAAGTCGAACTTTGGCCTCATCTGACCAGAGCACCTTCTTCCATGTGTTTGCGGTGTCCCCTACGTGGCTTGTGGCAAACTGCAAACGGCACTTCTTATATCTTTCTTGAAACAATGGTTTTCTTCTTGCCATTCTTCCATAAAGGTCAGATTTATGGAGTGCATGACTTATAGTTGTCCTGTGGACAGATTCTCCCACCTGAGCTGTGGATACCTGCAGCTCCTCCAGAGTGACCATGTGCCTCTTGGCTGCTTTTCTGACCAGTGCTCTCCTTGTTCAATCTGTCAGTTTAAGTGGACGGCCATGATTTTGCAGGTTTGCAGTTGTAGAATACTTTTTCCATTTTTGACTGATGGATTGAACAGTGCTCCTTGCAATGCTCAAAGCTTGGGAGATGTTTTTTTTATAAGCTAACCCTGCTTTCAACTTCTCCACAACTTTATCTCTGATCTGTCTGATGTGTTCCTTGGTCTTCAAAATGCTGTTTGTTCACTAGTATTCTCTAATGAACTGGAGGCCTTCACAGAACAGGTGTATTTATAATAAGACGAAATTACACACAGCTGGACTCTATTAATTCAGTGACTTCTAAAGGCAGTTGATTACAATGGATTTTATTTAGGGTTATCTGAGTACAGGAGGCTGAATACTTTGGCACTTTTCAGATTTTTATTTGATTAAAATTTTGAAAACCATGTGTCATTTTCCTTCCACTTCACATTTATCTGCTACTTTGTGTTGGACTATCAATTAAAATCTCAATAAAATACATTTAAGTTTGTGGTTGTAAGTAGAGATGAGCGAACAGTAAAATGTTCGAGGTTCGATATTCGTTTCGAGTAGCCCAATATTCGACTACTCGAATCGAATATCGAACCCTATTATAGTCTATGGGGGGAAAATGCTCGTTTCAGGGGTAGGCAGCATTCGATCAAATTATACTTACCAAGTCCACGAGTGAGGGTCGGGCTGGATCCTCCGTGCAGTCTTCTCCTTGCGGCATCTTCCGGCTCTTCTTTCACTCTGCCAGGCATCGGGCCTGGGCAGAGCCGGCTGCGCATGCCCACACTACAAGCGGAAATGCGCAGTCGGCTCTGCCTAGGCCCGATGCCTGGCAGAGTGAATGAAGAGCCGGAAGACGCCGCGGGGAAGCTGCACGGAGAAGACTTCTAAAGGTAGGAGAAGAACCAGCGTTGATTGGCCGACTGTATAGCATTCAGCCAATCAATGCTGGTTCTGAATCAAACTCTTACATTCGAACAGCGAGTGGTACTTGATCGAGTACGAGTATTTCGAATACCGTAGTATTCGATCGAATACCTACTCTATCAAGTACTACTCACTCATCTCTAGTTGTAAGGTGATGAGGTTGTAAAAAAGTTCAAGGGGTATGATCACTTTTGCAAGGCACTACAGTTCTAATTTGGACTGTAATATGGATTTTATTTTTTGTTTGGTAAAATACATAAATGAACTTACAATAATGGCAATATATTTAACTATTTCTGGCACCTTACAGAACAGAAAACCACCTGACCTCCGCAATACCTTTACAGTATAGATCTTCATCAAATTTGCCAATTACAATAAAATCAAATGACCTGGGCAACAAATTTTCAACTATTTTAAAGCTCTGTAACTTTTTGTTTAGCTCTTAGAGTCATTAGGATTTTTATACAAAGCTTTGTATTTTAGGCTTCCCATATGAACCTATATGTGATATTTTAGGTTTTAATTTATTCAAACTAAAAGATACCAGAATTGTAATCTGGGGAGTCATATTTATTGAGGTTCCTCAAAAATTTGAAGTTTCGGCAACCTCTAATTCAATAAATGTATACCACAGGTTGGTAGAAATTTAAAGAATAGGCTTTATCTTCTAAAATCTTGCTACCTTCTTCTACTCGGAAGCAGTAGTATGGCACCTATGTATTTTACCACATTTGTGTCATTGCTTAACTTTTTTTTCTTCATATATTTTTAATGGAAAATGTAAATAATTTACTGTAATACATGATTTGTTATTTTATAGCCGGCCAAGCAGAGCTATGCCTGGTTCAGGATGGTTAACTGGAGCAAACTCATTTTCCAGTTGAGGTCTAGCAGACAACCATAGTCATTTTGGACTATTAAGTGAATTAATTCTGCTGCTATGGCTCAGATCATCTTACCCAATTAGAAAATATTTTTAATAACTAAATTTTCACCTCGTCAAATTTTGTCTCAATTTAATTTTGTATTATTTATAGAGTGGCCATTATCTAAAGGTACAAGATGACAAACTGAAATTGTAAGGCTTTGTTCACATAGCGGACTTTAAAAATTGTATTTTTCCTTACCATCTTGGTAAAAAAAAAAAAAACACTAGTCTATGCTGTGAGAATTTAGGTTAATTCCTGAAATAGTACTTTGTTAAATTTGTTAGCTAGCAAAGTATATAATCTCTTGGATAAGTCAAAAGGAATGAGGTCTTATTTGCATGACAGATGTTAAAACTGCTGTTGAAATTCAGTTTTTAATGACGTTTAACACCGCTTCCATTCCGTTCTTGATTTCCGAGTTTTGGGGTTTTTTTTGTTTTCCTCTTCTGTAGAGAGAAAAGACTTCAGAAGAGATGAGATTTGGAGTATATTGAGCTGTTCCTAACTGATTCATTCCTTTTCCTAAATAATGTAATGTGATATCTGAGTCTTACCCTTAGGCAAAAAAATAACAAACAAAAAAAAAACCAAATTCACACATTTTGGTGAATTATTTGATGCTTCTTTTTTCAACCAAAACAAGTAATGGGAATTCTAAGCATTTCTTTCCAAAGCCTGTAATTGCTTCAGTTTTGAACCAAAGTCAGAACTGGATCCCGTATAAGGAGAATTTGGCGCTGCCAGTATGTGGCCGCCGGTGAACGTACGATCATACTGTATATTCATGCGCTCATCGACAGTCATGTGCAGGCAGGTCTTTGGCCACATACACCTAACTGTACTTAAACTTGCATCCAAAGTACCTTCCTTTTATATTTCCCTATCCTTTTTGAGTCCATTCCTGACCTTGGCTCTAATAACTGTATGAGTGATTCACCCTTATGGCTTCACTACTTACTTTGGCTTTTAAAAAAAAACAAAACAAAAACCTTCCCTGTGTAAATAAAGCCTTAGATGGTGGAAACAAATCCTGTACTTAAAATACTTGGTGTTTATATTTTTATACTTCTTAGGTTATGAAGTTATTTTTTTGTCACCTCAAAGTTTTTGGGGTTTTTCTCACACTCCACAGTTGCAAATAACAATTTAAGTGCCTTTTGTTTCAGTATTCATATTAAATTTAACTAGTTGCTTATTTTCCTAATTTCGTTAGCACAAGGCATGGTACTTTTAGTGCCATATGTCCCTGTTCTATAAAAGTAAGGCAATATTTTTTTTTTCTGAGGCATTATAAGATATATACAAGAAATTTACATTTTCTCTATTTTCTATAGTTGTTTTTTTGTCCCTTTATTTTCCATCTGTTTGTGCAGTCCTGAAAAAATCTACACATGGAAATGTTGTTTTGGGGGGTGGGGGGGTCATTTAGTCATGGTGGGGGCTGTCCAGTATCTAAAAATTAAAAAAAAGAATTATATTTTGGTTTGTCTCTCTTTTTTCCACTTGGTGGACTAAAGTGAAACTACACAATTTCATTTTTACCATGCACATGGGAATAATGCTTGGAAACTACACAAGTAGGTTTGCTGAGGAATCGTAATATAGCTTCATTTTGGTTTGAAAGTCCTACATCAGGGGTCAGCAACCTCCGGCGCTCCAGCTGTTGTGAATCTACAACTCCCAACATGCTGCCTTGGAGAGTTCCAAGAACAGCAAAGCAAGTTTGCATGCTGGGAGTTGTAGTTTGTCACCAGCTGCATTACGGAAGGTTGCCTACTCCTGTCCTACATACCACTATTCTGAGCCATAATACAGTATCAGTGGAAGTATAAGATTTCTTCTTGGAGGTGATAGCTCAGTTATATGCTGCTGCACCAATAGATGGATCTGTATATATGGTGCATAATGAATGTCCGTCAATTTGACAAAGTCGTATCTTAGATAAATAAGATGTAGCCCCAGGATTCTTGTCTTAGAATTTTTTTATTTTTTGACCAAACCAGCAATATAACGAGAACAGTAAGGTCTTATTGATATGTCAATGCTTTGGTCAGTGATTGTCTGTGAAAATGTGGTGCAGGTTGTAAACACAGAATAGGTGCAACTTTAGGGTCCATTTACACGGAGGAAAGTAGTGAGGAATTTGTGGAATTTCAACGCTGAAAAAAAAAAAAAAAAACCTCCCATTGACTTCAATGGGTTCCTTTTTTTCTGCTAGCAAAAAGGGAAAAAAATTCCACACCAAATTCCTCACCATTTTCTTCCGTGTGAATGAACTCTTAGGGTCAGTTCACACGTGAACTGCCCGCGCGGGTTTTGACACTGAGAGAGCCGCGTCTCTCTCTTGTCAAAACCCGCCTGCCGCGACCATTGCGGTCGCGGCTTTCCCCTCCGCTGTCGGCTCAAATGAATGAGCCGACATAGGAGGAAGCTGCCGGGGGCGGAAGCTAGCGGCAGCCCGCCGCTAGCGGGGAAAAAAACCCGGTGGTCTACATAGACCACCATTGTAAAGGGGCGGATTTTGAAGCGAAATCCGTTGTCAAAATCCGCCCCTTTGTTCACGTGTGAACTAGCCCTTATAACTCATCTCTGTGTAATCTCCACTCCTGATGTTGGCTTGCAGTCACTGATGTAAATCACTGACCAACACTTGAATGTGTGAATACCTTTTGTACTTTTACCACCTCCACCTATTCAAGTTCTTGGCATTTAATAGACATCACTCCACTAATTCCATCAGTCGGAATTTTCCTTCTAGCCTCCACTGTACCTGAGCAACAAGCACAGTTAGTTTTGGTGTCTGCCATTTAAAGGGAATCTATTATTCACAATATCATTTTTTTTTTATACTAAGCACATGTTCGAATGGCCTTTAGAGAGTCTATTCTAGTCTTACATTTCTTGTTTTCCTGTTCCCAGCTGTTTTTGATGTAATTTTATGTAAGATGTTAATTAAACTCAGGCAGTACAGGGGGCGTTATCCGTGTGCCCAGAGGACAGCAGCGTCATACCCTGCTTGTTGCCTCCTCAACGTTTATTTCACACCACCATTTTCCAATACCCTGCATGCTGCCTCCTCAATGTTTATTTCAAGCCGTCTTTTTCAAAATGGATGCTCCTCCTCATCTCTTTGCTGCGTCACTAGCAACCAGGGTCTTCTGCAATATGAAAATACCATGCAGACACAGTACGCTTGTCTAGTTCTATAGAGTACATACTCCATAGAACCACGTGAGAATACGGTGCCTGCGCCATACACTTGCTCAGGTACAAAGTAAAGCTGAATGATGGAGCATGCGTTGTAGGATCTGCCCGAAGTGGCCGAGCATATAGCACAGGGGTAGGGAACGTACGGCTCTCCAGCTGTTGCAAAACTACAACTCCCAGCATGCATACTGGCTCTGCTGTTCTGGGAACTCCCATGGAAGTGAATGGAGCATGCTGGGAGTTGTAGTTTCACAGCAGCTGGAGAGCCAAAGGTTCCCTACCCCTGATATAGCACATGCTTGGTATTTTCATCTTGCCATTGACCGTGGGTGCAAGTGATGCAACAAAGCGATGAGGAGGAGCATCCATTTGGAAAAAGGCGGCTTGAAATAAACATCGAGGTGGCAGCATGCAGGGTATGACGCTTCTGTGCTTAGAGCACATGAGTAACTCCCCAGTACTGCCTGAGCTTAATAAGCATATAACTTAAAATTATATTTAAAAAAAAAAAAAAGGCTGGGAGCAGGAAAACAAAAAAATTAAGATTAGAATAGCCTCTCAAAAGGCTATTCCAACATGTGCTTAGTTAAAAATCAATATTGTAAATGACAGATTCCCTTTAAAGGAGTATTCCCATGTACATAATCAGATTTATATTTGTAGATAATTAAAAGTTAAACATTTTTTCAAATATAAGTAATTAAAAATTCTGCAGAGTTTTAAAGATTTTCTCTAACTTTCTTAGTGGTGACAGTCTGTTATCTTGATTGGTTGCCATGGATACGACCACTAATGCAGAAACTTTCTATGGCCTGGGACTTGTCAGGAACCTGCTATGATTTTCTTATTGTATCAGAAGATATCCCGGCCACAATAAAGAAATCATGGCTGATTTTCTGACCTTAGAAAGTTTCTGCATTGGTGGTCGTATCCATGGCAACCGATCAAGATAACAGACTCTCACCACTAAGAAAGTTAGAGAAAATCTTTAAAACTCTGCAGAATTTTTCTGTCCATTCGAAAAAACGGGCAGTAAGTGTCTGTTTTTTGGTTGTTTTTTTTTTTACCATTGAGGTCTATGGGCAACGGATATATAATGGACACTAACTGATAGCCATCAGTTACTGTCCGTTATGATAGGTGTCCTTTTTTGGGGGGGTTTTAACAGACACCAACGGTAGTGTGAACCCTACTTTAGAAGCAGAAGAGGACAGAGGAGAAAGCTTTGTTAGGGCTCAACCTGAGAATGAACAGGGATAGACAGTGAATGCAGAGCAGATGACAGGCCAGCAACTCTGTCAGTAAGGGATCGTTCACATCTGCGCCCCGGTCTCCATTATGCAGGTTTACGTTTCCTGCCCGAAACTGGACAGGAGACGGAAACCTGCAGGCATTTTTCAAACCCATTCAAATGAATGGGTTTGGAAAGTGTCCAGCCTTGAGCGCCAATGAGCGTTTTGTGCTTTCTGTGGTGAAAGTTTTTTTTTTTAACCGGACACAAAGTTGAACATGCAGAACTTTGTGTCTGGTTAAAAAAAAAAACAACTTTTGCCACGGAGAGCACAAAACGCTTACCAGCGCTCACGGACGGACACAGTCTATCAGGTTTCTGTCTTCTGTCGGCAGAAGACGGAAACCTGAAAACTAGAGATGAGCGAACAGTGTTCTATCGAACTCATGTTCGATCGGATATTAGGCTGTTCGGCATGTTCGAATCGAATCGAACACCGCGTGGTAAAGTGCGCCATTACTCGATTCCCCTCCCACCTTCCCTGGCGCCTTTTTTGCTCCAATAACAGCGCAGGGTAGGTGGGACAGGAGCTACGACACCGGTGACGTTGAAAAAAGTAGGCAAAACCCATTGGCTGCCGAAAACATGTGACCTCTAATTTAAAAGAACAGCGCCGCCCAGGTTCGCGTCATTCTGAGCTTGCAATTCACCGAGGTCGGAGGTTTCCGTCCAGTTAGCTAGGGGTTAGATTCTGGGTAGGCAGGGACAGGCTAGATAGGAAGGAGAAGACAACCAACAGCTCTTATAAGAGCTAAATTCCAGGGAGAAGCTTGTCAGTGTAACGTGGCACTAACGGGCTCAATCGCCGCAACCCAGCTTTCCCAGGATCCTGAATGGAATACACTGTCAGTGTATTCCCGTATACCCGATATATACCCCCGATACCCGTTCCAACGGTGTGCCCCCCCACCTTCACCCCAGAAATACCCTGCAAGTCCCCTAGCAATAGGATTGGGGCTATATACACCCACTATTTTTGCTACTGCCATATAGTGCCATTGTCTCACTGGGAATTCAAAGAATATATTGGGCTTACATATAACTTCAATTCCAGGGAGAAGCTTGTCAGTGTAACGTGGCACTGACGGGCTCAATCGCCGCAACCCAGCTTTCCCAGGATCCTGAATGGAACACACTGACAGTGTATTCCCGTATACCCCATATATACACCCCAAATCCCCGTTCCAACGGTGTGCCCCCCCACCTTCACCTCAGAAATACCCTGCAAGTCCCCTAGCAATAGAATTGGGGCTATATACACCCACAATTTTTGCTACTGGTATATAGTGCCATTGTCTGACTGGGAATTCAAAGAATATATTGGGGTTATGTGCATCCACAATTTTTGCTACTGCTATACAGTGCCATTGTCTCACTGGGAATTCAAAGAATATATGGGGGTTATGTGCACCCACAATTTTTAATACTGGTATACAGTGCCATTGTCTGACTGGGAATTCAAAGAATATATGGGGGTTACGTGCACCCACAATTTTTACTACTGGTATATAGTGCCATTGTCTCACTGGGAATTCAAAGAATATATTGGGGTTATGTGCACCCACAATTTTTACTACTGGTATATAGTGCCATTGTCTGACTGGGAATTCAAAGAATATATGGGGGTTACGTGCACCCACAATTTTTGCTACTGCTATACAGTTCCATTGTCTCACTGGGAATTCAAAGAATATATGGGGGTTATGTGCACCCACAATTTTTAATACTGGTATACAGTGCCATTGTCTGACTGGGAATTCAAAGAATATATTGGGGTTATGTGCACCCACAATTTTTACTACTGGTATACAGTGCCATTGTCTGACTGGGAATTCAAAGAATATATGGGGGTTATGTGCACCCACAATTTTTACTACTGGTATATAGTGCCATTGTCTGACTGGGAATTCAAAGAATATATGGGGGTTATGTGCACCCACAATTTTTACTACTGGTATACAGTGCCATTGTCTGACTGGGAATTCAAAGAATATATGGGGGTTATGTGCACCCACAATTTTTAATACTGGTATACAGTGCCATTGTCTGACTGGGAATTCAAAGAATATATGGGGGTTATGTGCACCCACAATTTTTACTACTGGTATACAGTGCCATTGTCTGACTGGGAATTCAAAGAATATATGGGGGTTATGTGCACCCACAATTTTTAATACTGGTATACAGTGCCATTGTCTGACTGGGAATTCAAAGAATATATGGGGGTTACGTGCACCCACAATTTTTGCTACTGCTATACAGTTCCATTGTCTCACTGGGAATTCAAAGAATATATGGGGGTTATGTGCACCCACAATTTTTAATACTGGTATACAGTGCCATTGTCTGACTGGGAATTCAAAGAATATATGGGGGTTATGTGCACCCACAATTTTTACTACTGGTATATAGTGCCATCGTCTGACTGGGAATTCAAAGAATATATGGGGGTTATGTGCACCCACAATTTTTAATACTGGTATACAGTGCCATTGACTGACTGGGAATTCAAAGAATATATGGGGGTTATGTGCACCCACAATTTTTAATACTGGTATACAGTGCCATTGTCTGACTGGGAATTCAAAGAATATATGGGGGTTATGTGCACCCACAATTTTTAATACTGGTATACAGTGCCATTGTCTGACTGGGAATTCAAAGAATATATTGGGGTTATGTGCACCCACAATTTTTAATACTGGTATACAGTGCCATTGTCTGACTGGGAATTCAAAGAATATATGGGGGTTACGTGCACCCACAATTTTTGCTACTGCTATACAGTTCCATTGTCTCACTGGGAATTCAAAGAATATATGGGGGTTATGTGCACCCACAATTTTTAATACTGGTATACAGTGCCATTGTCTGACTGGGAATTCAAAGAATATATGGGGGTTATGTGCACCCACAATTTTTACTACTGGTATATAGTGCCATCGTCTGACTGGGAATTCAAAGAATATATGGGGGTTATGTGCACCCACAATTTTTAATACTGGTATACAGTGCCATTGTCTGACTGGGAATTCAAAGAATATATGGGGGTTATGTGCACCCACAATTTTTAATACTGGTATACAGTGCCATTGTCTGACTGGGAATTCAAAGAATATATGGGGGTTATGTGCACCCACAATTTTTAATACTGGTATACAGTGCCATTGTCTGACTGGGAATTCAAAGAATATATGGGGGTTATGTGCACCCACAATTTTTACTACTGGTATACAGTGCCATTGTCTGACTGGGAATTTAAAGAATATATGGGGGTTATGTGCACCCACAATTTTTACTACTGGTATACAGTGCCATTGTCTGACTGGGAATTTAAAGAATATATGGGGGTTATGTGCACCCACAATTTTTACTACTGGTATACAGTTCCATTGTCTCACTGGGAATTCAAAGAATATATGGGGGTTATGTGCACCCACAATTTTTACTACTGGTATACAGTGCCATTGTCTGACTGGGAATTTAAAGAATATATGGGGGTTATGTGCACCCACAATTTTTACTACTGGTATACAGTGCCATTGTCTGACTGGGAATTCAAAGAATATATGGGGGTTATGTGCACCCACAATTTTTAATACTGGTATACAGTGCCATTGTCTGACTGGGAATTCAAAGAATATATGGGGGTTATGTGCACCCACAATTTTTAATACTGGTATACAGTGCCATTGTCTGACTGGGAATTCAAAGAATATATGGGGGTTATGTGCACCCACAATTTTTAATACTGGTATACAGTGCCATTGTCTGACTGGGAATTCAAAGAATATATGGGGGTTATGTGCACCCACAATTTTTAATACTGGTATACAGTGCCATTGTCTGACTGGGAATTCAAAGAATATATGGGGGTTACGTGCACCCACAATTTTTGCTACTGCTATACAGTTCCATTGTCTCACTGGGAATTCAAAGAATATATGGGGGTTATGTGCACCCACAATTTTTAATACTGGTATACAGTGCCATTGTCTGACTGGGAATTCAAAGAATATATGGGGGTTATGTGCACCCACAATTTTTACTACTGGTATATAGTGCCATCGTCTGACTGGGAATTCAAAGAATATATGGGGGTTATGTGCACCCACAATTTTTAATACTGGTATACAGTGCCATTGTCTGACTGGGAATTCAAAGAATATATGGGGGTTATGTGCACCCACAATTTTTAATACTGGTATACAGTGCCATTGTCTGACTGGGAATTCAAAGAATATATGGGGGTTATGTGCACCCACAATTTTTAATACTGGTATACAGTGCCATTGTCTGACTGGGAATTCAAAGAATATATTGGGGTTATGTGCACCCACAATTTTTAATACTGGTATACAGTGCCATTGTCTGACTGGGAATTCAAAGAATATATGGGGGTTATGTGCACCCACAATTTTTAATACTGGTATACAGTGCCATTGTCTGACTGGGAATTCAAAGAATATATGGGGGTTACGTGCACCCACAATTTTTGCTACTGCTATACAGTTCCATTGTCTCACTGGGAATTCAAAGAATATATGGGGGTTATGTGCACCCACAATTTTTAATACTGGTATACAGTGCCATTGTCTGACTGGGAATTCAAAGAATATATGGGGGTTATGTGCACCCACAATTTTTACTACTGGTATATAGTGCCATTGTCTGACTGGGAATTCAAAGAATATATGGGGGTTATGTGCACCCACAATTTTTAAAACTGGTATACAGTGCCATTGTCTGACTGGGAATTCAAAGAATATATGGGGGTTATGTGCACCCACAATTTTTAATACTGGTATACAGTGCCATTGTCTGACTGGGAATTCAAAGAATATATTGGGGTTATGTGCACCCACAATTTTTAATACTGGTATACAGTGCCATTGTCTGACTGGGAATTCAAAGAATATATGGGGGTTATGTGCACCCACAATTTTTAATACTGGTATACAGTGCCATTGTCTGACTGGGAATTCAAAGAATATATGGGGGTTACGTGCACCCACAATTTTTGCTACTGCTATACAGTTCCATTGTCTCACTGGGAATTCAAAGAATATATGGGGGTTACGTGCACCCACAATTTTTAATACTGGTATACAGTGCCATTGTCTGACTGGGAATTCAAAGAATATATTGGGGTTATGTGCACCCACAATTTTTAATACTGGTATACAGTGCCATTGTCTGACTGGGAATTCAAAGAATATATGGGGGTTATGTGCACCCACAATTTTTAATACTGGTATACAGTGCCATTGTCTGACTGGGAATTCAAAGAATATATGGGGGTTATGTGCACCCACAATTTTTACTACTGGTATACAGTGCCATTGTCTGACTGGGAATTCAAAGAATATATTGGGGTTATGTGCACCCACAATTTTTAATACTGGTATACAGTGCCATTGTCTGACTGGGAATTCAAAGAATATATTGGGGTTATGTGCACCCACAATTTTTAATACTGGTATACAGTGCCATTGTCTGACTGGGAATTCAAAGAATATATGGGGGTTACGTGCACCCACAATTTTTGCTACTGCTATACAGTTCCATTGTCTGACTGGGAATTCAAAGAATATATGGGGGTTATGTGCACCCACAATTTTTAATACTGGTATACAGTGCCATTGTCTGACTGGGAATTCAAAGAATATATGGGGGTTATGTGCACCCACAATTTTTACTACTGGTATATAGTGCCATTGTCTGACTGGGAATTCAAAGAATATATGGGGGTTATGTGCACCCACAATTTTTAATACTGGTATACAGTGCCATTGTCTCACTGGGAATTCCACAAATAATTTGGGGATTCATTCACCCTACATCTCAGGCTCTTGCCATATTCACCCAGGTTGTCAGTGCTGCACCAGCTCGTTCCCAGACAGCTCGGCCCGAAAAACACGTTACCTATATAGAGGATTTGGACAATGAAGACAACATGTTCTAAATCTAATGTCTGCACCTTCTCCAGAATTAAAATAAAGGCAGCGTTTAACTTTCAAATAGCACTGCACAAAGGAAGAGCTTATCAGCTTGTCTCATGACATGCTACTGAAAAGTTTCATTTGTGTATCTTAATGTAAATATAGTTGTATAAGCTTTTTGGGTTTTAGGCACTGCCAAGTTATTTATTACCACCCGCTCCCTTATAATGATGATGACGCCAAAGTCACTGTGGGTGTTCAGAGCTCACAGCTTTGGGTGACATTTGTCTTGCTCTCTGTCGGTACCAGCTGTCTTTTTGGATACCGTAAAGTTATGTTGACTTTATTAACAGCTATAGAAGCTTTAGCCAGGTTGTGACGGTGTGTAACCCTAACAACACTAAGTGGGATACACATTAATAGTCAGTCTATGTACGCTAAACGTATCACTGAAGTAATTTTTTTTCCCTCTCCCCTAATATAAGAAAGGAACAGACATTAGACCTAGACCGGGGTTCGAGGCTTGAAAAAATCCAGTATTATTTGTTCTTCATGATGTGAAATATGTGTTGAAAAGCAACCCAAGATGAAGTCAGCCATGTGTGCCAGTGTGTTACTTGGCATGCCTTTGCTGGCCCCAACTGTAAGGGTCACTCTCCATTTCCTCCATTTTCCACTCCCCTTCACACCATTTGTGGTGAAGCAATGGGATGCACTGAAGTGCACCCTCTAGCCTCGTGTGGGATAGGGACATCAGATGCCACTCCAACCCCCTCGTCTTCCTCCGCCAGCCAACGGTGCGAAGATGAGAGGAGTGTGCTCTGAATGTTTTCTGCCTAGCAGAGGCTAGTTCTCACTTATGAAAATGGCCCCACTTTGACCTGTATATCAGGCACAATGGTGTAGGTTTCAAAGAAACATGGCACCAACAAGTTGGAAAACGTGGGCCATGCGTGGACCGTGTTTGAGTCTGGCAAGCTCCAGATCTGCTACCAGGTTCCAGCCATTATCACAGGCGCAAAAATGCCAGGCCCCAGGTGTAGCAGGGAAAAAAAAATGCCATCTCAGCCAGGATGGCATCCCTGACCTCGGAGGCACTGTGCTGTCTGTCCCCCAAGCTGATCAGTTTCAGCACGGCCTGCTGACATCTCCCCATGCCAGTGTTACAGTGTTTTCCGCTAGTAGCTGGGGTGGAGGTTGCAGCTTCGTAGGGTTTCAGTCTACTCCTGCCATGAATTTTGGCCTGGGAGAGGAGATAGGCCACCCCAGTTTGCACCCGGGGAACAGACTCCACCACATTCACCCTGCCTGTCATTAAAGATAAGCACTGCAGCATCCCTGACCACAGGCGCTTGTCCATGTGTCGGTGGTCAAGTGGACCTTGCAGCAAAGCGCAGAGCTCTGGGCCCGACTGATGTTATGGGACACATGCAGGCGCAAGGCAGAGACAGCACACCAAGAGAAGTAGTAACGGCTAGGCCCAGCATAGGGAGGTGCCCCAGCTGCCATCTGCTGACGGAAGGCCTGGGTCTCCAGAAGCATAAACAAACACCAACATCTCCAGGGCCAGCAGTTTATCGATGAGGCTGTTACAGGCTTGGGCATGGGGGTGGGTTGTATTGTACTTCTGCCTGCAATGAAAAGCTTGGGAAATGTGGAGTGGCTGGGAAGAGGCGCATGATGGTGCAGGCCAAAAGGGCGCATGAGGGTGAACTCCCCAATGTGTCAGAGATAGGTGTGTAGGTGTCCTTGCATCATATACTTGCACCATATTTGGCTTTGGAAGTTAATTTTGTGCCAAAAAGTGGTTAAGACAGCGATCCCTCAGCTACTCCCGTTACACTGTCTATTGAAGTTACCATCTGTGGAAGTGGACCACCATTTCTAAGATCCCAAAGGAAGCAGGCAAGAGATGTGCAGTTCAGAAAAAAAGATGAGAAAATAAGTTTAGGCTGTAGAGCACAGAGGGATCGGAGAGGACAGAGCTGGTGTCGGCCAGGTATTCCCACAACATGCGCCTATACTTGTCCCTCCTGGTGACACTAGGCCCCTGAGTGGCAGTAATTTGTCCAGGGGGGCCATTAACGTGTTCCAGACCTAGGAATAAGTCTTCCAACAGGGTAGAGTTTTGCATGCCTTTGCTTCTACCCACTGTTTTTGCTGCTTAGCTTCCCTCCACATCTACTCTGCTTTCACCCCTAAACATCACCCCAGTTTATGCCTTTGCTTCTACCCAGGTTTTTTGTTGATTTAGCTTCCCTCTACATCTACACTGCTTTAGCCCCTAGACATCACCCCTGTCCATGTGGGGTCGGTGGCCTCGTCATCCACCAACTCCTCTTCCAATTGCGCACTGCCCCCTTACTGCAAACCGCACATGACCACAGCTTGCCTTGATGGCAACTGTGTCTCATGATCCCCACTTAGGTCCAGACAAGTCGGTGGCGGGTCCAAAACCCCAAAATTGGAAGGAAATGGCAGATGCTGCAGTATTTCTAACACCTGTTCCTGGTGCTCGGGCCTGGTCTGTGTTGTACCCTGCACCCTGCTTAACGCATCTGCCATATCCGAAGTTGTGCTGAGCGCATGCTAATGTTTCGTGTCCAGTGCAATGGATGGGATGGGATTTCACATAAGTCTGCCACCCATGGCCACTCATGGTTGAGCAACTGAGGGAGTTGACTTTGACGAACCCGAGGGTTTTGGAGTTGGAACTACATCAAAGGTCTGTGCTGCTCACACACTCTGCTCAACACATGATATGTTTAGTGCCAGCAGTGTGGAGACGTCGCACAACAGCCGTTGTTCCAGCAGGTACAGGCGTTGTAGGAGTGCATAGAGGCTAGCAGCGGCAACTATACACTTTAAAAACTATCCGCACAAGCACCACACTTTCACCAGTAGCTCAGGAACATTGGGGTACCTTTTTCAAAAGATTAGCAGCAATGAGTTAAAAACGTGGCCCAGGCATGGAATATGTTGCAGGCTGCCAAGCTACAGAGCCAATCCCAGGTTACGGCCATTATCACACATGACAACATGCCTGGGCCCAGGTGCAGTGGCAAAAACCACATTGCCGTCTCATCGAGGATGGCATGACTCACTTTGTAGGCAGTGTGCTGTCTGGCCCCCAAGCTGATGAGCTTCAGCACGGCCCGCTGACGTCTCCCCACACCAGTGTTGCAGCGTTTCCAGCTCGTAGCTGGGGTCAATTTAACAGCGGAGGAGGGTGGTGTTTCAGCCCTCCTCCCAGGAATGTTGTGTGGGGAGACAAGTCAGGCCACCACATTTTGCGACCCGGTCCACGCCTCAACTACATTCAACCACTGTGCCCAAATTGAAAGTTAGCGTCCCTGTCCGCATGCACTTGTCCATTCGTAACTGGTCACATGGAACTTTAGGGCTAAGCGCTGAATTTAGGGACCGCCTCATGTTTGGGGGAAAGTGCTGGTGTGGATGGCACAGTGCGGTGGCGCAGTAGACACTCTGCCCAAAAAGGGCAGAGTGTCCCCCAGCCGGGATTCCAACATCCCCTGGGCCAGATTTCTTGAGATGAGGCCGTTGAAGCCTTGGGCATGTGGGTGGGTTGCGCTGTACTTTAGCATGAAATGAAAGGCTTGGGAGATGGGGAGTTGCTGGGAAGAGGCGCATGATGGCGCGGGCAAAAGGAGAAATGGCAGGAAAAGGTGAGGATAAGGGTGAACTCCCCAAAGTGTCAGAGGCAGATGTGGAGGTGTCCTGGCTCCTGGTCTGGACTGCAGCGCCAGCCCTGTCAACAGTGGAAGAGGCAGTGGCCGCCAGGCCAAACGACGATTATCCTGCGCTTGCTCTCACCCACTGAGCCCAGGGCTTGCCTTCCAAATGATGGCACCCGCAAGAGGTGGTGAGATTCCTCTCCGCAGATCTCCAAACCATCTTGGACTTGCAAATTGCACTAAATTTGTCATGTAACTGACATGTATATGATGAGTCTATCCATTGTCTGTTCATTTTGGTGAAAGTCAGCCTGTCAGCTGACAGACAGCTGTGCTTGTCAGTGATGATGTCACCGGCTGCTTGTACCCCCAGTTTTTGCTGCTTAGCTTGCCTCCACATCCACACTGCTTTTGCCCCTACACATCACCCCTATCCATGCCTGTGCCTCTAGCCATAAGTCTGCCACCCATGGAAACTCATGGTGCAGAAAGTGAGGGAGCTGACTCTGAGGAACCCTTGGGTTTTGTAGCTGGTACTCCATCAAAGGTCTCTGCTGCTCACACACCCTGCTGAACATACGGTATCTAGGGTTAGAGCGTGTGGTGACCTCGCACAACAGTAGGTGCTTCAGGCAGATGTAGGCCTTGCTGGAGTGTATTGCGGCTAGCTCCAGGTACTGTAGACTTGGGAAAGTGGGTGTCCAAGTGCCGCACTTTCACCCTTAGCTCAGCTAATTTGGGGTATGTTTTTAAAAATCATTGCACCACTACATTGAACATGTGGGCCAGGCATGGAACGTGTTGGAGGCTGGCAAGCTCCAGAGCCCTCCAACAAGCTAAAAAACCTGGCCCCAGGGGCAGCGGGGATAAACAAATTGCCATCTCATCCAGGATGGCATCCCTGACCTCAGAGGCAATGTGCTGTCCGTCTCCCAAGCTGATGAGCTTCAGCCCAGCCTGCTGACGTCTCCCCACACCAGTGTTGCAGCCCTCCTCCCAGGAATGTTTTGTGGGGAAACAAGTCAGGAAAATTCTTGAAACGGGAGAGTTTTGCATCTTTGCCCTTGCTGCCTATGGACATCCCTTTGCCTCTAGCCACCATTTTCCCTGCTTTGCTTGCCTCCACATCCACACTGCTTTTGCCCCTAGACATCACCCCAGTCCATGCCTTAGCTTGTACCCCCAGTTTTTCCTGCTTAGCTTGCCTCCACATCCACACTGCTTTTGCCCCTAGACATCACCCCAGTCCATGCCTTAGCTTGCACCCCCAGTTTTTCCTGCTTAGCTTGCCTCCACATCCACACTGCTTTTGCCCCTAGACATCACCCCAGTCCATGCCTTAGCTTGTACCCCCAGTTTTTCCTGCTTAGCTTGCCTCCACATCCACACTGCTTTTGCCCCTAGACATCACCCCAGTCCATGCCTTAGCTTGTACCCCCAGTTTTTCCTGCTTAGCTTGCCTCCACATCCACACTGCTTTTGCCCCTAGACATCATCCCTATCCATGCCTCTTCCCCTAGCCATAACTCTGCCACCCCTGGAAACTCATGGTGCAGAAACTTTGGTTGCTGACTTTGAGGAACCCTTGGGTTTTGTAGATGGAACTCCATCAAAGGTCTGTGCAGCTCACACACCCTGCTCAAGATATGGTATTGTAGGGTTTCAGCGTGTGTGAATGACGGACAACAGCCTGTGTTTGGACAGATGTAGGCCTTGCTAGAGTGTTTTTAGGCTAGCAGCGACTCCTGTGCACTTGCAAAAGTGGGCGCACAAGCGCCGCATTTTCAACAGTAGCTTCGGTACATTTGGGTATGTTTTTAAAAAACTTTGCACCACTAGGTTAGACGTGGGCCAAACATGGAACGTGTTGGAGGCTGGCAAGCTCCAGAGCCGCTACCAGGTTCCAGCCATTATCACAGGCGTAAAAATGCCAGGCCCCAGGTGTAGCAGGGAAAAAAAAATGCCATCTCAGCCAGGATGGCATCCCTGACCTCGGAGGCACTGTGCTGTCTGTCCCCCAAGCTGATGAGCTTCAGCACCGCCTGCTGACGTCTCCCCACACCAGTGTTTTAGCGTTTGCCGCTAGTAGCTGTGGTGGAGGTTGCAGCGTCGTAGGGTTTCAGTCTACTCCTGCCATGAATTTTGGCCTGGGAGAGGAGATAGGCCACCCCAGTTTGCACCCGGGGAACAGACTCCACCACATTCACCCTGCCTGTAATTAAAGATAAGCACTGCAGCATCCCTGACCACAGGCGCTTGTCCAAGTGTCGGTGGTCAAGTGGACCTTGCAGCAAAGCGCGGAACTAAGGGCCCACCTGATGTTGAGTGACACGTGCTGGTGCAAGGCGGGGACGCCACACCAGGAGAAGTTGAGACGGCTAGGGACGGCATAGTGAGGTGCCACAGTTGCCATCAGGTCCGGGAAGGCGGGAGTTTCAACAAGCCGGAACGCCAACCTCTCCTGGGCCAGCAGTTTAGCGATGTTGGCGTTCTAGGCTTGCGTGGGTGGGTGGTTAGCGGTGTATTTCTGCCGGCGCTCCAATGTCTGAGAGATGGTGGGTTGTTGTAAAGAAGCGCCTGATGGTGCCTTTGATGGTGCAGGAGAAGGAGATAAGACAGAAACAGGGGAGGATGAGGGAGAAGTCAACAAAGTGGCGGAGGCAGATGAAGTGATGTCCTGGCTCGTCCTCTGGAGTGCATCGCCAGCACTGTGAGCAGAGGCAGTGGCATGAACGGCGGGCGACGTTTGTCCTGCCGTTGCTGCCTGCCACTGATTCCATTGCTTGGATTCCAAATGACGGTGCATTGAAGTGGTGGACAGGTTGCTCTTCTCAGGGCCCCTACTCGATTTCGAGAGGCAAATTGTGTAGACGACACTATATCTGTCCTCGGCGCATTCCTTGAAAAAACTCTACACCTTCAAGAAACGTGCCCTCGATGGGGGAGTTTTTCTGGGCTGGGTACAAAAGGGAACATCTTCGGACATTCCGGGTCTGGCCTGGCTTCGGCAAAGCAGCTGACCTCTGCCTCTGGACATGTCTCTGCCTCTAGCTACCCTTTTTGGTGCTGCACCTGCCTCAACATCCACACTACTTTCCCAGCTTGACATCTGCCTTGTCCAGGTGGGGTCGGTGTCCTCGTCGTCCACCACCTCCTCTTCCAACTCCTGTCTCGCCTCCTCCTCCTGCACAATGCGCATGTCAACTGGCTGCCCTGACAGCAACTGCGTCTCATCGTCGTCGATGAGGGTGGGTTGCTGGTCATCCGCCACCAAATCGACCGGAGATGGAATGGAGGAGACTCTAGTGTTTGAGCATCTGGACACAGATACTCGTCTGTTAGGTCCGTGGAATCGCGAAATGGAGGGGCAGGTTGCGGTACAGTCAAAGGAAGGGAGAACAGCTCTGGGGAGCAGGGACAGTTGGGGTTATTGTTCTGGGAAGATTGGGAATTTTGGGTGGAAGGAGGACAAGACTGTTGGGTAAGAGGAGGTAGAGGCTGACTGGCTGGTGGACAATGTGCTTTAAGCGTTATCCGACAGCCATTGCAAGACCTGTTCCTGGTTCTCGGGCCTACTAATCTTTGTACCATTCAGCCTAGTTAATGTGGAACTTTTGTGCAAAGCGCAGAACTTAGGGCCCGCCTGATGTTAAGGGACACACGCTGGTACAAGGCTCAACTCACCCTAAGTGCCAAAAACACTGCTGGTGCAAGGCTCTACTCATGCCAAGGGCCTCAATCTCTGCTGGTAGCTCAGCTTAAGGTCATGTAACTTTGTTTGGAAGGGCTCATGTTAAGGGCTAGAAAAGTGAATTTTGGAAGGTCTTACCACATCACACACACACACACACACACACACACACACACACACACACACACAAAATGACAGTTAAGGGTGAGGGCTTTTGGAATTCCCATTGCCTATTCCATTTGTGGTTGTCATGGGGAACGTGATTTAAAGGGGTGGTTGTTACTGTTTGTTGAGCTTAAATTGGGGTTTGTGTCCATCCATTTGGGGAGTAAAGAAGGTTTCCAGGTATTTTCCCACTTTGATTGAGGTTTTTTTGAATGTGGAAAGTGTGTAGTTGTTAGGCAGTGATGTTGGGGTAATAGAGGGTCTTTGGTGTGTTAGATGCCCCCAGACATGCTTCCCCTGCTGTCCCAGTGTCATTCCAGAGGTGTTGGCATCATTTCCTGGGGTGTCATAGTGGACTTGGTGACCCTCCAGACACGGATTTGGGTTTCCCCCTTAACGAGTATCTGTTCCCCATAGACTATAATGGGGTTCGAAACCCGTTCGAACACACGAACATTGAGCGGCTGTTCGAATCGAATTTCGAACCTCGAACATTTTAGTGTTCGCTCATCTCTACTGAAAACGCAAATCAGGTGCTGGCGTGAACCCAGCGTCATGTGAAGTATCTGTCCACCGCAGAGTCAGGAAGTAAGACAGAGCTTCAGAACTTATTGTACATAGGGTATGGTATTACCATCAATTTGTATTTGGACTACTTGGGTAACCCTCAACAAAAAAACTAATTAAAACCTAGCTTTTATTTGATTATTCAAAAATAAAAAACGGGACGTGTCCCTATCATGAGTAAAAAGGGTGATTGTTTTCTCAGGACAAAGATTCTCAACAATTGAATACCTAATCTTTTTCCTCTGGTATTCTATGCAGATGTATGTTAAATAATCCCCCTTGTTTGTGATTCAAACCTATTCACTCCCCTATTCAGGCATTCATATGTACAGGTTTGTATATGCACAGGTTTGAAGGGGTTAATAACTTCTGCCGAGAAGTCACACAATACTCTCTCTTTTTCTTTAGGGCTATAATTCTTGATCTATTCAGATGTACAGCTTCAATATATGGTATAATATTGGAGGAGTATGGGGGCTGGGATGTTATGTTCTGCCACACTAATAGATTGCAGTGTAGCAGTCAGCTCTCAGTAAAGCAGCTCCAGGTCAGACTATTCTGATTGCTAATCACTAATATGCTACCTCCTCTCCCCTGCAGTGCAGTAGTGTGCTGTGGTCAAGCCCTATTCCGGCCCATACATTGTTGTAGATATAGATATTAGGTCTTTCTCAACGCGTTTCACTAATCATCTTAGCTCATCATGAGAGATTAGTTGAAAGAGAGGAAAAAATAAATAAAGATGTGCGGTAATAACCGCATTTCCTGGGACCTTGGTGGTAGGTCCCAGTACTCACAGCAAGTCCAAGGGACTTGTGCGGACTTGCTGTGAGTCTGCTGAATCACAAACAAGGGGGATTATTTAACATACATCTGCATAGAATACCAGAGGAAAAAGATTAGGTATTCAATTGTTGAGAATCTTTGTCCGAAGAAAACAATCAACCTTTTTACTCACGATAGGGACACGTCCTTTTTTTTATTTTTGAATAATCAAATAAAAGCTACATTTTAATTAGTTTCTTGTTGAGGGTTACCCAAGTAGAGCTTCAGAACTTACATGTTCTGACTACGAAGAGGAGGAGAGTTTGTTAAAACATCAATTACAGGAAGGAGAACCCATCAAAGGGACTCGGCAATACCACACTTTCATTCCATGTAGTGAAACAGAAATAAAAACAAGGGTTTTTTTTCATTCAGTAATGACTGTGAAGTCCATGAAGTGGTAGAAGGAGTCACAAGATTGGCAATGGATGACGTAACTAGTACTGTGACCTGTGAATATGATTGGCGCTGATGGCTGCTACTGTACTCTCCAAAGATTGTGAAAATGAAGATGTAGAATTGACTTTTTTGCATCCTTCTAGTCCATCACCATCCTTCATGTATCCAAGAAAACCAGACATTTTAAAACTTAACAGAAATCAGATATTAAAGGGATTCAATCATTAAAATGACATTTTTTTTCTCCCTTCTTCCGGCGCTGGCTTCAAACTTCTGGGCATGCGCAGTTAGCTCTGCCGTTGGGCCTCGGGCAGAGCCATCTGCGCGTGCCCGCGTCAATTTTCCTGTGGCTGCTTACACAGTAAACTGGTGTAAGTGGCCATTTTCATGTGGCTGATTACACAGTAAGCTGGGGTAAGCGGCCACAAGAAAATGGCTGCTGGCATGCGCAGTCGGCTCTGCCTTAGGCCCAATGGCAGAGCCGACTGCACATGCCCAGAAGTTTAAAACCAGCTCCGGAAGAAGACGCAGGGAGAGGCTGTTCCAGGCAAAGATGGAGGCGGCACTGGAGAGTTCTCTCGCAGCATTGAGGACACCCCCAGTGCTGTTTGAGTGCTGAAAACTGCCCCCAGTGCTGCGAGAGAACTCATTTGCATACAGAAGAAAACTGGGATTTCTACCAAACGGCGGAGTGGAGAAGACATCTAAAGGCAGGAGAAGAATAGCCCTTCTTAAGGTTATTCCCACGTGTAAGGGAGAAAAAAAAAATGTCATTTTAATGATTGAATCTCTTTAACTCAGGTGGAGCCGAACACCATGACAGTTTGGACATACTCTGTGACACATTACTAGTAAGCGCTTATGGACAAGATTACATTTCACTCACTAGAAGGGACAAATTGATGATAAAAGGACAGTAGTTTAAATATGTCCTATTAATTGTTTGATTAGTTCATATTTTATAGAATGAGGATTTTACTACTGTACTAATAGTATTTACTATTCTTCTTAATAAATTGCATGTTTAGTGATAAAATTAAAAAAAAATTGTTACATATAGAAATAGGTGTTATAAATATTGGTTCTTTTAATCTTGTTAACATAAAATTAGGAAGAAACTGTATTTAGAAAATCCCACTTGAGGATATGATCAGCTTTTTTCTTTTGGTTTGTTCAATGCATTCAGGTTGAAAATGCTGGACAAGTTGTGTTATAATGATAAGATGGATTTATTTTGGCACTTACGGGATTTTTTACGTTTCTTTATTGTTGCATATAAATGTTGAATTCAGCAAGTTGTGATATGAAAAGAAAAAAGGAAGAAGCTCACACCAACATAAAATCAGATGATTCAAGGCTTAAAAAAAAAAAAAAAAAAAAAAAATGATCCCAATTTGGTCTCAAGTTGAAACCCTGTAGAAATATGTGTAAAAAATTAACAAAAAAAAAAAAATTCAAACATTTTTATTTGTAATTAATAGAGATGAGCGAACACTAAAATGTTCGAGGTTCGAAATTCGATTCGAACAGCCGCTCAATGTTCGTGTGTTCGAACGGGTTTCGAACCCCATTATAGTCTATGGGGAACAGATACTCGTTAAGGGGGAAACCCAAATCCGTGTCTGGAGGGTCACCAAGTCCACTATGACACCCCAGGAAATGATGCCAACACCTCTGGAATGACACTGGGACAGCAGGGGAAGCATGTCTGGGGGCATCTAACACACCAAAGACCCTCTATTACCCCAACATCACAGCCTAACAACTACACACTTTACACACTCAATACCACCTCTCTGACAGTAGGAAAACACCTTGAAACATGTGTATTTGGCACTTGCAGTGAGGAGAGCTTGTCACCAGCAGTGAATTTGGCCCTTGTAGTAAGTTGAGGTTGGCACCAACATTTGTTTTGAAAATCAGGGTGGATTGAGCCTCTAACCAGCAGAGTTTGGGCAAATTCATGGTGGAGGGAGCCTCTAAACACCCCAGTTTGGGCAAATTCATGGTGGAGGGAGCCTCTAAAAACCCCAGTTTGGACCAATTCATGGTGGAGGGAGCCTCTAACCAGCCCAGTTTGGGCAAATTCATGGTGGAGGGAGCCTCTAACCAGCCCAGTTTGGACCAATTAATGGTGGAGGGAGCCTCTAACCAGCCCAGTTTGGACCAATTAATGGTGGAGGGAGCCTCTAACCAGCCCAGTTTGGACCAATTAATGGTGGAGGGAGCCTCTAACCAGCCCAGTTTGGACCAATTAATGGTGGAGGGAGCCTCTAACCACCCCAGTTTGGACCAATTCATGGTGGAGGGAGCCTCTAAACAGCCAAGTTTGGACCAATTCATGGTGGAGGGAGCCTCTAAAAACCCCAGTTTGGACCAATTCATGGTGGAGGAAGCCTCTAACCAGCCCAGTTTGGGCAAATTCATGGTGGAGGGAGCCTCTAAACAGCCCAGTTTGGGCAAATTCATGGTGGAGGGAGCCTCTAACCAGCCCAGTTTGGACCAATTAATGGTGGAGGGAGCCGCTAAACAGCCCAGTTTGGGCAAATTCATGGTGGAGGGAGCCTCTAAACAGCCCAGTTTGGACCAATTCATGGTGGAGGGAGCCTCTAAAAAACCCAGTTTGGACCAATTCATGGTGGAGGGAGCCTCTAACCAGCCCAGTTTGGGCAAATTCATGGTGGAGGGAGCCTCTAAACAGCCCAGTTTGGGCAAATTCATGGTGGAGGGAGCCTCTAACCAGCCCAGTTTGGACCAATTAATGGTGGAGGGAGCCTCTAAACAGCCAAGTTTTGGGAAATTCATGGTGGAGGGAGCCTCTAACCAGCCCAGTTTGGACCAATTCATGGTGGAGGGAGCCTCTAAACAGCCCAGTTTGGGCAAATTCATGGTGGAGGGAGCCTCTAAAAAACCCAGTTTGGACCAATTCATGGTGGAGGGAGCCTCTAACCAGCCCAGTTTGGACCAATTAATGGTGGAGGGAGCCTCTAAAAACCCCAGTTTGGACCAATTCATGGTGGAGGGAGCCTCTAACCAGCCCAGTTTGGGCAAATTCATGGTGGAGGGAGCCTCTAAACAGCCCAGTTTGGGCAAATTCATGGTGGAGGGAGCCTCTAACCAGCCCAGTTTGGACCAATTAATGGTGGAGGGAGCCGCTAAACAGCCCAGTTTGGACCAATTCATGGTGGAGGGAGCCTCTAAAAACCCCAGTTTGGACCAATTCATGGTGGAGGGAGCCTCTAACCAGCCCAGTTTGGGCAAATTCATGGTGGAGGGAGCCTCTAAACAGCCCAGTTTGGGCAAATTCATGGTGGAGGGAGCCTCTAACCAGCCCAGTTTGGACCAATTAATGGTGGAGGGAGCCGCTAAACAGCCCAGTTTGGACCAATTCATGGTGGAGGGAGCCTCTAAACAGCCCAGTTTGGACCAATTCATGGTGGAGGGAGCCTCTAAAAAACCCAGTTTGGACCAATTCATGGTGGAGGGAGCCTCTAACCAGCCCAGTTTGGACCAATTAATGGTGGAGGGAGCCTCTAAACAGCCAAGTTTGGACCAATTCATGGTGGAGGGAGCCTCTAAAAACCCCAGTTTGGACCAATTCATGGTGGAGGGAGCCTCTAAACAGCCCAGTTTGGACCAATTCATGGTGGAGGGAGCCTCTAACCAGCCCAGTTTGGACCAATTAATGGTGGAGGGAGCCTCTAAACAGCCAAGTTTGGACCAATTCATGGTGGAGGGAGCCTCTAAAAACCCCAGTTTGGACCAATTCATGGTGGAGGGAGCCTCTAACCAGCCCAATTTGGGCAAATTCATGGTGGAGGGAGCCTCTAAACAGCCCAGTTTGGGCAAATTCATGGTGGAGGGAGCCTCTAACCAGCCCAGTTTGGACCAATTAATGGTGGAGGGAGCCGCTGAACAGCCCAGTTTGGACCAATTCATGGTGGAGGGAGCCTCTAAAAACCCCAGTTTGGACCAATTCATGGTGGAGGGAGCCTCTAAAAAACCCAGTTTGGACCAATTCATGGTGGAGGGAGCCTCTAACCAGCCCAGTTTGGACCAATTAATGGTGGAGGGAGCCTCTAAACAGCCAAGTTTGGACCAATTCATGGTGGAGGGAGCCTCTAAAAACCCCAGTTTGGACCAATTCATGGTGGAGGGAGCCTCTAACCAGCCCAGTTTGGACCAATTAATGGTGGAGGGAGCCTCTAACCAGCCCAGTTTGGACCAATTAATGGTGGAGGGAGCCTCTAACCACCCCAGTTTGGACCAATTCATGGTGGAGGGAGCCTCTAAACAGCCAAGTTTGGACCAATTCATGGTGGAGGGAGCCTCTAAAAACCCCAGTTTGGACCAATTCATGGTGGAGGGAGCCTCTAACCAGCCCAGTTTGGGCAAATTCATGGTGGAGGGAGCCTCTAAACAGCCCAGTTTGGGCAAATTCATGGTGGAGGGAGCCTCTAACCAGCCCAGTTTGGACCAATTAATGGTGGAGGGAGCCGCTAAACAGCCCAGTTTGGGCAAATTCATGGTGGAGGGAGCCTCTAAACAGCCCAGTTTGGACCAATTCATGGTGGAGGGAGCCTCTAAAAAACCCAGTTTGGACCAATTCATGGTGGAGGGAGCCTCTAAACAGCCCAGTTTGGGCAAATTCATGGTGGAGGGAGCCTCTAACCAGCCCAGTTTGGACCAATTAATGGTGGAGGGAGCCTCTAAACAGCCAAGTTTGGACCAATTCATGGTGGAGGGAGCCTCTAAAAACCCCAGTTTGGACCAATTCATGGTGGAGGGAGCCTCTAACCAGCCCAGTTTGGACCAATTAATGGTGGAGGGAGCCTCTAACCAGCCCAGTTTGGACCAATTAATGGTGGAGGGAGCCTCTAACCACCCCAGTTTGGACCAATTCATGGTGGAGGGAGCCTCTAAACAGCCAAGTTTGGACCAATTCATGGTGGAGGGAGCCTCTAAAAACCCCAGTTTGGACCAATTCATGGTGGAGGGAGCCTCTAACCAGCCCAGTTTGGGCAAATTCATGGTGGAGGGAGCCTCTAAACAGCCCAGTTTGGGCAAATTCATGGTGGAGGGAGCCTCTAACCAGCCCAGTTTGGACCAATTAATGGTGGAGGGAGCCGCTAAACAGCCCAGTTTGGGCAAATTCATGGTGGAGGGAGCCTCTAAACAGCCCAGTTTGGACCAATTCATGGTGGAGGGAGCCTCTAAAAAACCCAGTTTGGACCAATTCATGGTGGAGGGAGCCTCTAAACAGCCCAGTTTGGGCAAATTCATGGTGGAGGGAGCCTCTAACCAGCCCAGTTTGGACCAATTAATGGTGGAGGGAGCCTCTAAACAGCCAAGTTTGGACCAATTCATGGTGGAGGGAGCCTCTAAAAACCCCAGTTTGGACCAATTCATGGTGGAGGGAGCCTCTAACCAGCCCAGTTTGGACCAATTAATGGTGGAGGGAGCCTCTAACCAGCCCAGTTTGGACCAATTAATGGTGGAGGGAGCCTCTAAACAGCCCAGTTTGGACCAATTCATGGTGGAGGGAGCCTCTAAACAGCCCAGTTTGGGCAAATTCATGGTGGAGGGAGCCTCTAAAAAACCCAGTTTGGACCAATTCATGGTGGAGGGAGCCTCTAACCAGCCCAGTTTGGGCAAATTCATGGTGGAGGGAGCCTCTAAACAGCCCAGTTTGGGCAAATTCATGGTGGAGGGAGCCTCTAACCAGCCCAGTTTGGACCAATTAATGGTGGAGGGAGCCGCTAAACAGCCCAGTTTGTGCAAATTCATGGTGGAGGGAGCCTCTAAACAGCCCAGTTTGGGCAAATTCATGGTGGAGGGAGCCTCTAAACAGCCCAGTTTGGGCAAATTCATGGTGGAGGGAGCCTCTAACCAGCCCAGTTTGGACCAATTAATGGTGGAGGGAGCCGCTAAACAGCCCAGTTTGGGCAAATTCATGGTGGAGGGAGCCTCTAAACAGCCCAGTTTGGACCAATTCATGGTGGAGGGAGCCTCTAAACAGCCCAGTTTGGACCAATTCATGGTGGAGGGAGCCTCTAAAAAACCCAGTTTGGACCAATTCATGGTGGAGGGAGCCTCTAAACAGCCCAGTTTGGGCAAATTCATGGTGGAGGGAGCCTCTAACCAGCCCAGTTTGGACCAATTAATGGTGGAGGGAGCCTCTAAACAGCCAAGTTTTGGGAAATTCATGGTGGAGGGAGCCTCTAACCAGCCCAGTTTGGACCAATTAATGGTGGAGGGAGCCTCTAAACAGCCCAGTTTGGACCAATTCATGGTGGAGGGAGCCTCTAAACAGCCCAGTTTGGGCAAATTCATGGTGGAGGGAGCCTCTAAAAAACCCAGTTTGGACCAATTCATGGTGGAGGGAGCCTCTAACCAGCCCAGTTTGGGCAAATTCATGGTGGAGGGAGCCTCTAACCAGCCCAGTTTGGACCAATTAATGGTGGAGGGAGCCGCTAAACAGCCCAGTTTGGGCAAATTCATGGTGGAGGGAGCCTCTAAACAGCCCAGTTTGGACCAATTCATGGTGGAGGGAGCCTCTAAAAAACCCAGTTTGGACCAATTCATGGTGGAGGGAGCCTCTAAACAGCCCAGTTTGGGCAAATTCATGGTGGAGGGAGCCTCTAACCAGCCCAGTTTGGACCAATTAATGGTGGAGGGAGCCTCTAAACAGCCAAGTTTGGACCAATTCATGGTGGAGGGAGCCTCTAAAAACCCCAGTTTGGACCAATTCATGGTGGAGGGAGCCTCTAACCAGCCCAGTTTGGACCAATTAATGGTGGAGGGAGCCTCTAACCAGCCCAGTTTGGACCAATTAATGGTGGAGGGAGCCTCTAACCACCCCAGTTTGGACCAATTCATGGTGGAGGGAGCCTCTAAACAGCCAAGTTTGGACCAATTCATGGTGGAGGGAGCCTCTAAAAACCCCAGTTTGGACCAATTCATGGTGGAGGGAGCCTCTAACCAGCCCAGTTTGGGCAAATTCATGGTGGAGGGAGCCTCTAAACAGCCCAGTTTGGGCAAATTCATGGTGGAGGGAGCCTCTAACCAGCCCAGTTTGGACCAATTAATGGTGGAGGGAGCCGCTAAACAGCCCAGTTTGGGCAAATTCATGGTGGAGGGAGCCTCTAAACAGCCCAGTTTGGACCAATTCATGGTGGAGGGAGCCTCTAAAAAACCCAGTTTGGACCAATTCATGGTGGAGGGAGCCTCTAAACAGCCCAGTTTGGGCAAATTCATGGTGGAGGGAGCCTCTAACCAGCCCAGTTTGGACCAATTAATGGTGGAGGGAGCCGCTAAACAGCCCAGTTTGGGCAAATTCATGGTGGAGGGAGCCTCTAAACAGCCCAGTTTGGACCAATTCATGGTGGAGGGAGCCTCTAAAAAACCCAGTTTGGACCAATTCATGGTGGAGGGAGCCTCTAAACAGCCCAGTTTGGGCAAATTCATGGTGGAGGGAGCCTCTAACCAGCCCAGTTTGGACCAATTAATGGTGGAGGGAGCCTCTAAACAGCCAAGTTTGGACCAATTCATGGTGGAGGGAGCCTCTAAAAACCCCAGTTTGGACCAATTCATGGTGGAGGGAGCCTCTAACCAGCCCAGTTTGGACCAATTAATGGTGGAGGGAGCCTCTAACCAGCCCAGTTTGGACCAATTAATGGTGGAGGGAGCCTCTAAACAGCCCAGTTTGGACCAATTCATGGTGGAGGGAGCCTCTAAACAGCCCAGTTTGGGCAAATTCATGGTGGAGGGAGCCTCTAAAAAACCCAGTTTGGACCAATTCATGGTGGAGGGAGCCTCTAACCAGCCCAGTTTGGGCAAATTCATGGTGGAGGGAGCCTCTAAACAGCCCAGTTTGGGCAAATTCATGGTGGAGGGAGCCTCTAACCAGCCCAGTTTGGACCAATTAATGGTGGAGGGAGCCGCTAAACAGCCCAGTTTGGGCAAATTCATGGTGGAGGGAGCCTCTAAACAGCCCAGTTTGGGCAAATTCATGGTGGAGGGAGCCTCTAAACAGCCCAGTTTGGGCAAATTCATGGTGGAGGGAGCCTCTAACCAGCCCAGTTTGGACCAATTAATGGTGGAGGGAGCCGCTAAACAGCCCAGTTTGGGCAAATTCATGGTGGAGGGAGCCTCTAAACAGCCCAGTTTGGACCAATTCATGGTGGAGGGAGCCTCTAAACAGCCCAGTTTGGACCAATTCATGGTGGAGGGAGCCTCTAAAAAACCCAGTTTGGACCAATTCATGGTGGAGGGAGCCTCTAAACAGCCCAGTTTGGGCAAATTCATGGTGGAGGGAGCCTCTAACCAGCCCAGTTTGGACCAATTAATGGTGGAGGGAGCCTCTAAACAGCCAAGTTTTGGGAAATTCATGGTGGAGGGAGCCTCTAACCAGCCCAGTTTGGACCAATTAATGGTGGAGGGAGCCTCTAAACAGCCCAGTTTGGACCAATTCATGGTGGAGGGAGCCTCTAAACAGCCCAGTTTGGGCAAATTCATGGTGGAGGGAGCCTCTAAAAAACCCAGTTTGGACCAATTCATGGTGGAGGGAGCCTCTAACCAGCCCAGTTTGGGCAAATTCATGGTGGAGGGAGCCTCTAACCAGCCCAGTTTGGACCAATTAATGGTGGAGGGAGCCGCTAAACAGCCCAGTTTGGGCAAATTCATGGTGGAGGGAGCCTCTAAACAGCCCAGTTTGGACCAATTCATGGTGGAGGGAGCCTCTAAAAAACCCAGTTTGGACCAATTCATGGTGGAGGGAGCCTCTAAACAGCCCAGTTTGGGCAAATTCATGGTGGAGGGAGCCTCTAACCAGCAGAGTTGTGGGAAAGCAGGGTGAAGGGAGCCTCTAACCAGCAGAGTTGGTGGAAATCAGGGTGGAGGGAGCCTCTAACCAGCAGAGTTGGGGGAAATCATGTTGGAGGGAGCCTAGTATTAGCAGAATTGTGCAACGCTTATGGTGGATGAGTATGAGGATGCGGAGGAATTGGAGAGGTTGAGTACAGACATGGAGTTTCATGTTGGGGTGCTTTACACAGGTGGGCACAAAAATGAAGGCTCTATCCAGTGGTGGTTCATTTTTATCAAAGTGAGCCGGTCGGCACTCTCAGCTGACAGACGGGTGCGCTTGTCAGTGATGATGCCACCGGCTGCACTGAACACCCTCTCAGATAGGACGCTGGCGGCAGGACAGGACAGCACCTCCAAGGCATATAGGGCAAGTTCAAGCCACAGGTCCAACTTCGACACCCAATACGTGTAGGGCGCAGAGGGGTCGGAGAGGACAGGGCTGTGGTCGGAAAGGTATTCCCGCAACATGCGCCTATACTTCTCACGCCTGGTGACACTAGGACCCTCCGTGGCGGCACTTTGGCGAGGGGGTGCCATCAAGGTGTCCCAGACCTTAGACAGTGTGCCCCTCGTTTGTGTGGACCGGTGAGAACTTGGTTGCCTACTGGAGGAACTGCCCTCCCTGCCGCCAACGTCACATGCTGGAAACATCTCCATCATATTCTGCACCAATTGCCTGTGGCAAGCATTGATGCGATTGGCCCTCCCCTCTACCGGAATAAAAGACGAGATGTTGTTTTTATACCGGGGGTCAAGGATAGCAAAGATCCAGTACTGGTTGTCCTCCATGATTTTGACAATACGCTTGTCGGTTGTAAAGCACCCCAACATGAACTCAGCCATGTCTGCCACAGTGTTAGTTGGCATGACTCCTCTGGCCCCACCGGAAAGTTCAATCTCCATTTCCTCCTCATCCTCCATGTCTACCCATCCGCGCTGCAACAATGGGACGATTCGAAGTTGCCCGGAAGCCTCCTGTATCACCATCACATCATCGGACAACTCTTCTTCCTCCTCCTCCTCCTCCTCCTCCTCCTCCTCCATTAAACGCAGTGAAGCGGACAGATGTGTGGACCTACTCTCCAGCTGTGACGGATCGGATGCTATCCCTAACTCCTCTGTGTGATCTGAGTTATCCCTGATGTCAATCAGGGATTCTCTCAGAACACACAAGAGCGGGATTGTAAGGCTCACCATCGCATCCTCAGAGCTCACCCTCCTTGTGGACTCCTCAAAGACCCGTAGGATGTCACAAAGGTCTCTCATCCATGGCCACTCATGGATGTGAAACTGAGGCAGCTGACTTTGTGGCACCCTAGGGTTTTGTAGCTGGTATTCCATCAAAGGTCTCTGCTGCTCAACCACTCTATTCAACATCTGAAACGTTGAGTTCCAGCGTGTGGGGACGTCGCACAAAAGCCGGTGTTGTGGCACATGCAGGCGTTGCTGGAGAGATTTTAAGCTAGCAGCGGCTACTGTCGACTTGCGAAAGTGGGCGCACATGCGCCGCACTTTCACCAGTAGCTCTGGAACATTGGGGTAGCTCTTTAGGAAACGTTGCACCACTAGGTTGAAGACGTGGGCCAGGCATGGAACATGTTGGAGTCCGGCAAGCTCCAGAGCTGCTACCAGGTTCCGGCCGTTATCACAAACGACCATGCCTGGGCCCAGGTGCAGCGGCTCAAACCATATTGCCGTCTCATCGAGGAGGGCATCCCTCACCTCGGAGGCAGTGTGCTGTCTGTCCCCCAAGCTGATCAGCTTCAGCACAGCCTGCTGACGTCTACCAACGCCAGTGCTGCAACGTTTCCAACTCGTAGCTGGGGTCAATCTAACAGCGGAGGAGGAGGCGGTGGCGGAGGAGGAGGCGGTGGCGGAGGAGGAGGCGGTAGAGGAGGAGGAGGAGGGGGGTGTTCTTCTCGTGTCCCTGCCAGGAATGTTAGGCGGGGAGACGCGGTACACCGGGCCAGTTTGGGAAGCAGTCCCAGCCTCAACTACATTCACCCAGTGTGCCGTCAGTGAAATGTAGCGTCCCTGTCCGCATGCACTTGTCCACGCGTCGGTGGTCAAGTGGACCTTTGTGCAAAGCGCGGAACTAAGGGCCCGCCTGATGTTGAGTGACACGTGCTGGTGCAAGGCGGGGACGGCACACCGGGAGAAGTAGTGACGGCTAGGGACGGCATAGCGAGGTGCCACAGTTGCCATCAGGTCCAGGAAGGCGGGAGTTTCAACAAGCCGGAACGCCAACATCTCCTGGGCCAGCAGTTTAGCGATGTTGGCGTTCAAGGCTTGCGCGTGTGGGTGGTTAGCAGTGTATTTCTGCCGCCGCTCCAATGTCTGAGAGATGGTGGGTTGTTGTAAAGAAACGCCTGATGGTGCCTTTGATGGTGCAGGAGAAGGAGATAAGACAGGACCAGGGGAGGATGAGGTAGAAGTCAACAAAGTGGCGGAGGCAGATGAAGTGGTGTCCTGGCTCGTCCTCTGGAGTGCATCGCCAGCACAGTCAGCAGTGGCAGTGGCAGAGGCAGAGGCAGTGGCAGTGGCAGAGGCAGTGGCAGTGGCGTGAACGGCAGGCGGCCTTTGTCCTGCCGTTGCTGCCTGCCACTGATTCCAGTGCTTGGATTCCAAATGACGGCGCATTGAAGTGGTGGACAGGTTGCTCTTCTCAGAGCCCCTAATCAATTTCGAGAGGCAAATTGTGCAGACAACACTATATCTGTCCTCGGCGCATTCCTTGAAAAAACTCCACACCTTCGAGAAACGTGCCCTCGAGGTGGGAGTTTTTCGGGGCTGGGTACGAACTGGAACATCTTGGGAGATTCCGGGTGTGGCCTGGCTTCGCCTAAGCTGCTGACCTCTGCCTCTGCCTCTAGCTACCCTTTTTGGTGCTGCACCTGCCTCAACATCCACACTACTTTCCCCGCTTGACATCCCCCCTGTCCAGGTCGGGTCAGTGTCCTCATCATCCACCACTTCCTCTTCCAACTCCTGTCTCATCTCCTCCTCCCGCACAATGCGCCGGTCAACTGGATGCCCTGACGGCAACTGCGTCACATCATCGTCGATGAGGGTGGGTTGCTGGTCATCCACCACCAAATCGAACGGAGATGGAGGAGACTCTAGTGTTTGAGCATCTGGACACAGATGCTCCTCTGTTAGGTTCGTGGAATCGTGACGTGGAGAGGCAGGTTGAGGGACAATGAAAGGAGCGGAGAACAGCTCTGGGGAGCAGGGACAGTTTGGGTTATTGTTCTGTAAAGCTTCAGAATTTTGGGAGGAAGGAAGACAAGACTGTTGGGTAATAGGAGGAGAGGAGGCAGAGTCTGACTGGCTGCTGGACAATGTGCTGTAAGCGTTCTCTGACAGCCATTGCAAGACCTGTTCCTGGTTCTCGGGCCTACTAAGGTTTGTACCCTGCAGTTTAGTTAATGTGGCAAGCAACCCTGGCACTGTGGAGTGGCGCAATGCTTGCTGCCCCACAGGAGTAGGCACGGGACGCCCTGTGGCTTCACTGCTACCTTGCTCCCCAGAACCATTCCCCCGACCTCGCCCACGGCCTCGTCCACGTCCCTTTCCGGGAGCCTTGCGCATTTTGAATTCCTAGTTAGAAATTGGCACTGTATACCAGTAGTAAAAATTGTGGGTGCACGTAACCCCAATATATTCTTTGAATTCCCAGTCAGACACTGGCACTATATGGCAGTAGCAAGAAATGAGGGTATTTGTATTCCCAATATATTCTTTGAATTCCCAGTCAGACAATGGCACTATATACCAGTAGTAAAAATTGTGGGTGCACGTAACCCCAATATGTTCTTTGAATTACCAGTCAGACACTGGCACTATATGGCAGTAGCAAGAAATGAGGGTATTTGTATTCCCAATATATTCTTTGAATTCCCAGTCAGACAATGGCACTGTATACCAGTAGTAAAAATTGTGGGTGCACGTAACCCCAATATATTCTTTGAATTCCCAGTCAGACACTGGCACTATATGGCAGTAGCAAGAAATGAGGGTATTTGTATTCCCAATATATTCTTTGAATTCCCAGTCAGACAATGGCACTGTATACCAGTAGTAAAAATTGTGGGTGCACATAACCCCAATATATTCTTTGAATTCCCAGTCAGACACTGGCACTATATGGCAGTAGCAAGAAATGAGGGTATTTGTATTCCCAATATATTCTTTGAATTCCCAGTCAGACAATGGTACTGTATACCAGTAGTAAAAATTGTGGGTGCACGTAACCCCAATATATTCTTTGAATTCCCAGTCAAACACTGGCACTATATGGCAGTAGCAAGAAATGAGGGTATTTGTATTCCCAATATATTCTTTGAATTCCCAGTCAGACAATGGCACTGTATACCAGTAGTAAAAATTGTGGGTGCACGTAACCCCAATATATTCTTTGAATTACCAGTCAGACACTGGCACTATATGGCAGTAGCAAGAAATGAGGGTATTTGTATTCCCAATATATTCTTTGAATTCCCAGTCAGACAATGGCACTGTATACCAGTAGTAAAAATTGTGGGTGCACGTAACCCCAATATATTCTTTGAATTCCCAGTCAGACACTGGCACTATATGGCAGTAGCAAGAAATGAGGGTATTTGTATTCCCAATATATTCTTTGAATTCCCAGTCAGACAATGGCACTGTATACCAGTAGTAAAAATTGTGGGTGCACGTAACCCCAATATATTCTTTGAATTCCCAGTCAGACACTGGCACTATATGGCAGTAGCAAGAAATGAGGGTATTTGTATTCCCAATATATTCTTTGAATTCCCAGTCAGACAATGGCACTGTATACCAGTAGTAAAAATTGTGGGTGCACGTAACCCCAATATATTCTTTGAATTCCCAGTCAGACACTGGCACTATATGGCAGTAGCAAGAAATGAGGGTATTTGTATTCCCAATATATTCTTTGAATTCCCAGTCAGACAATGGCACTGTATACCAGTAGTAAAAATTGTGGGTGCACGTAACCCCAATATATTCTTTGAATTACCAGTCAGAAACTGGCACTATATGGCAGTAGCAAGAAATGAGGGTATTTATAACCCCAATATATTCTTTGAATTCCCAGTCAGACAATGGCACTGTATACCAGTAGTAAAAATTGTGGGTGCACGTAACCCCAATATATTCTTTGAATTACCAGTCAGAAACTGGCACTATATGGCAGTAGCAAGAAATGAGGGTATTTGTATTCCCAATATATTCTTTGAATTCCCAGTCAGACACTGGCACTATATGGCAGTAGCAAGAAATGAGGGTATTTGTATTCCCAATATATTCTTTGAATTCCCAGTCAGACAATGGCACTGTATACCAGTAGTAAAAATTGTGGGTGCACGTAACCCCAATATATTCTTTGAATTACCAGTCAGAAACTGGCACTATATGGCAGTAGCAAGAAATGAGGGTATTTATAACCCCAATATATTCTTTGAATTCCCAGTCAGACAATGGCACTGTATACCAGTAGTAAAAATTGTGGGTGCACGTAACCACAATATATTCTTTGAATTACCAGTCAGAAACTGGCACTATATGGCAGTAGCAAGAAATGAGGGTATTTATAACCCCAATATATTCTTTGAATTCCCAGTCAGACAATGGCACTGTATACCAGTAGTAAAAATTGTGGGTGCACGTAACCCCAATATATTCTTTGAATTACCAGTCAGAAACTGGCACTATATGGCAGTAGCAAGAAATGAGGGTATTTGTATTCCCAATATATTCTTTGAATTCCCAGTCAGACACTGGCACTATATGGCAGTAGCAAGAAATGAGGGTATTTGTATTCCCAATATATTCTTTGAATTCCCAGTCAGACAATGGCACTGTATACCAGTAGTAAAAATTGTGGGTGCACGTAACCCCAATATATTCTTTGAATTACCAGTCAGAAACTGGCACTATATGGCAGTAGCAAGAAATGAGGGTATTTATAACCCCAATATATTCTTTGAATTCCCAGTCAGACAATGGCACTGTATACCAGTAGTAAAAATTGTGGGTGCACGTAACCCCAATATATTCTTTGAATTCCCAGTCAGACACTGGCACTATATGGCAGTAGCAAGAAATGAGGGTATTTGTATTCCCAATATATTCTTTGAATTCCCAGTCAGACAATGGCACTGTATACCAGTAGTAGAAATTGTGGGTGCACGTAACCCCAATATATTCTTTGAATTCCCAGTCAGACACTGGCACTATATGGCAGTAGCAAGAAATGAGGGTATTTGTATTCCCAATATATTCTTTGAATTCCCAGTCAGACAATGGCACTGTATACCAGTAGTAAAAATTGTGGGTGCACGTAACCCCAATATATTCTTTGAATTACCAGTCAGACACTGGCACTATATGGCAGTAGCAAGAAATGAGGGTATTTGTATTCCCAATATATTCTTTGAATTCCCAGTCAGACAATGGCACTGTATACCAGTAGTAAAAATTGTGGGTGCACGAAACCCCAATATATTATTTGAATTCCCAGTCAGACACTGGCACTATATGGCAGTAGCAAGAAATGAGGGTATTTGTATTCCCAATATATTCTTTGAATTCCCAGTCAGACAATGGCACTGTATACCAGTAGTAAAAATTGTGGGTGCACGTAACCCCAATATATTCTTTGAATTACCAGTCAGAAACTGGCACTATATGGCAGTAGCAAGAAATGAGGGTATTTATAACCCCAATATATTCTTTGAATTCCCAGTCAGACAATGGCACTGTATACCAGTAGTAAAAATTGTGGGTGCACGTAACCCCAATATATTCTTGAATTCCCAGTCAGACACTGGCACTATATGGCAGTAGCAAGAAATGAGGGTATTTGTATTCCCAATATACTCTTTGAATTCCCAGTCAGACAATGGCACTGTATACCAGTAGTAAAAATTGTGAGTGCACGTAACCCCAATATATTCTTTGAATTACCAGTCAGAAACTGGCACTATATGGCAGTAGCAAGAAATGAGGGTATTTGTATTCCCAATATATTCTTTGAATTCCCAGTCAGACAATGGCACTGTATACCAGTAGTAAAAATTGTGGGTGCACGTAACCCCAATATATTCTTTGAATTACCAGTCAGAAACTGGCACTATATGGCAGTAGCAAGAAATGAGGGTATTTATAACCCCAATATATTCTTTGAATTCCCAGTCAGACAATGGCACTGTATACCAGTAGTAAAAATTGTGGGTGCACGTAACCCCAATATATTCTTTGAATTACCAGTCAGAAACTGGCACTATATGGCAGTAGCAAGAAATGAGGGTATTTGTATTCCCAATATATTCTTTGAATTCCCAGTCAGACACTGGCACTATATGGCAGTAGCAAGAATTGAGGGTATTTGTATTCCCAATATATTCTTTGAATTCCCAGTCAGACAATGGCACTGTATACCAGTAGTAAAAATTGTGGGTGCACGTAACCCCAATATATTCTTTGAATTCCCAGTCAGACACTGGCACTATATGGCAGTAGCAAGAAATGAGGGTATTTGTATTCCCAATATATTCTTTGAATTCCCAGTCAGACAATGGCACTGTATACCAGTAGTAAAAATTGTGGGTGCACGTAACCCCAATATATTCTTTGAATTCCCAGTCAGACACTGGCACTATATGGCAGTAGCAAGAAATGAGGGTATTTGTATTCCCAATATATTCTTTGAATTCCCAGTCAGACAATGGCACTGTATACCAGTAGTAAAAATTGTGGGTGCACGTAACCCCAATATATTCTTTGAATTCCCAGTCAGACACTGGCACTATATGGCAGTAGCAAGAAATGAGGGTATTTGTAACCCCAATATATTCTTTGAATTCCCAGTCAGACAATGGCACTGTATACCAGTAGTAAAAATTGTGGGTGCACATAACCCCAATATATTCTTTGAATTACCAGTCAGACACTGGCACTATATGGCAGTAGCAAGAAATGAGGGTATTTATAACCCCAATATATTCTTTGAATTCCCAGTCAGACAATGGCACTGTATACCAGTAGTAAAAATTGTGGGTGCACATAACCCCAATATATTCTTTGAATTACCAGTCAGACACTGGCACTATATGGCAGTAGCAAGAAATGAGGGTATTTGTATTCCCAATATATTCTTTGAATTCCCAGTCAGACAATGGCACTGTATACCAGTAGTAAAAATTGTGGGTGTATATAGCCCCAATTCTATTGCTAGGGGACTTGCAGGGTATTTCTGGGGTGAAGGTGGGGGGGCACACCGTTGGAACGGGTATCGGGGTATATATCGGGTATACGGGAATACGGGAATACACTGACAGTGTATTCCATTCAGGATCCTGGGAAAGCTGGGTTGCGGCGATTGAGCCCGTCAGTGCCACGTTACACTGACAAGCTTCTCCCTGGAATTTAGCTCTTATAAGAGCTGTTGGTTGTCTTCTCCTTCCTATCCTAGCCTGTCCCTGCCTACCCAGAATCTAAGCCCTAGCTAGCTGGACGGAAACCTCCGTCCTCGGTGAATTGCAAGCTCAGAATGACGCGAACCTGGGCGGCGCTGTTCTTTTAAATTAGAGGTCACATGTTTTCGGCAGCCAATGGGTTTTGCCTACTTTTCTCAACGTCACCGGTGTCGTAGTTCCTGTCCCACCTACCCTGCGCTGTTATTGGAGCAAAAAAGGCGCCAGGGAAGGTGGGAGGGGAATCGAGTAATGGCGCACTTTACCACGCGGTGTTCGATTCGATTCGAACATGCCGAACAGCCTAATATCCGATCGAACATGAGTTCGATAGAACACTGTTCGCTCATCTCTAGTAATTAACTTTGGTTGTACTTCATAAAAATAAAAAAATCTAAAGACGTCAGGTAAAAAAAAAAAAATATTCATATTTGGATCACTTGATATGGAATGACCCCACTATAATTTTTGCAGCTGTGTGTCCAGGTCGTAGTGAAGAGCTGCAAAATATGGAGCTAGTCTAGCTATTTGGGAGCCTTCACACGGAGTTTGCGCTCGCTCATTCTGAACGTAAAACTCGTTCAGAGTGAGCGGCGTAAAAAACAGATCCCATTGATTTCTATGGGTGCCGGCATACGCGCGTATCACATTGAAAGCAATAGGTAAAAAAAAAAAAGCGCCTCTCATTGATTTCAATGGGTAGCGCGCATATGCTGGCACCCATTGAAGTCAATGGGATCTGTTTTTTATGCTGCTCACTCACTCAGCGTAAACTCCGTGTGAAGGCTCTCCCTGTCTGTATTTGCAGTTCGGTCTATTCACTTCAATGTATGGGTCAGTGAGAAGCACAGATGACACACTGATACTAGAGATGAGCGAACAGTGTTCTATCGAACACATGTTCGATCGGATATCAGGGTGTTCGCCATGTTCGAATCGAATCGAACACCGCGTGGTAAAGTGCGCCAAAATTCGATTCCCCTCCCACCTTCCCTGGCGCCTTTTTTGCACCAATAACAGCGCAGGGGAGGTGGGACAGGAACTACGACACCGGGGGCATTGAAAAAAATTGGAAAAAGTCATTGGCTGCCGAAATCAGGTGACCTCCATTTTAGACGAATAGTGGATTTCAAATCCGGGTCATATGAGAATGTGAACTTTGTGACTATGAGACAGGGATAGCTGTACAGGCAGGGATAGCTAGGGATAACCTTTATTTAGGGGGGAATGTTATTAAAAATAACTTTTTGGGGCTCTATCGGGTGTGTAATTGTGATTTTTGTGAGATAAACTTTTTCCCATAGGGATGCATTGGCCAGCGCTGATTGGCCGAATTCCGTACTCTGGCCAATCAGTGCTGGCCAATGCATTCTATTAGCTTGATGAAGCAGAGTGTGCACAAGGGTTCAAGCGCACCCTCGGCTCTGATGTAGCAGAGCTGAGGCTGCACAAGGGTTCAAGCGCACCCTCGGCTCTGATGTAGGAGAGCCGAGGGTGCACTTGAACCCTTGTGCACCCTCGGCTCTGCTACATCAGAGCCGAGGGTGCGCTTGAACCCTTGTGCACACTCTGCTTCATCAAGCTAATAGAATGCATTGGCCAGCGCTGATTGGCCAATGCATTCTATTAGCCCGATGAAGTAGAGCTGAATGTGTGTGCTAAGCACACACATTCAGCTCTACTTCATCGGGCTAATAGAATGCATTGGCCAGCGCTGATTGGCCAGAGTACGGAATTCGGCCAATCAGCGCTGGCTCTGCTGGAGGAGGCGGAGTCTAAGATCGCTCCACACCAGTCTCCATTCAGGTCCGACCTTAGACTCCGCCTCCTCCAGCAGAGCCAGCGCTGATTGGCCGAATTCCGTACTCTGGCCAATCAGCACTGGCTAATGCATTGTATTGGCGTGATGAAGCAGTGCTGAATGTGTGTGCTTAGCACACACATTCAGCTCTACTTCATCGGGCTAATAGAATGCATTGGCCAATCAGCGCTGGCCAATGCATTCTATTAGTGTGAACTGAGTTTGCACAGGGGTTCTAGTGCACCCTCGGCTCTGCTACATCAGATTGCTACATCTGATGTAGCAGTGCCGAGTGTGCATCAGATGTGTAGTTGAGCAAAACTGACTCAGCACTGCTAAGTCTCTGCATTCGCATAGGAATGCATTGGCCAGCCTTCGGCCAATCAGCGCTGGCTCTGCCGGAGGAGGCGGAGTCTAAGGTCGGACCTGAATGGAGACTGGTGTGGAGCGATCTTAGACTCCGCCTCCTCCAGCAGAGCCAGCGCTGATTGGTCGAGTTCCGTACTCTGGCCAATCAGCACTGGCCAATGCATTTCTATGGGGAAAAGTTAGCTTGCGAAAATCGCAAACTGACAGGGATTTCCATGAAATAAAGTGACTTTTATGCCCCCAGACATGCTTCCCCTGCTGTCCCAGTGTCATTCCAGGGTGTTGGTATCATTTCCTGGGGTGTCATAGTGGACTTGGTGACCCTCCAGACACGAATTTGGGTTTCCCCCTTAACGAGTTTATGTTCCCCATAGACTATAATGGGGTTCGAAACCCACTCGAACAGTGAGCGGCTGTTCGAATCGAATTTCGAACCTCGAACATTTTAGTGTTCGCTCATCTCTAACTGATACCAATCCATGTGTCATCAGTGCAACTTTTTTTTTTTTTTTTGTGGTTGGAACTCATCAAAACGTCTGCAAATGTGTCACACTTTCCCGTTCTGTGCTTTAGTTTCCATGAAAGTGGGTTTGTTATAACTCACCGGTTTTCTGGTGTGTGGTATACAGCAAGATATACTGCAGTTCTTGCACCTGTTGGTCGTTTATTAAGACCATTATTTTGCCATGCAAAACCTCAATCATAATAAATCTGCCCCATACGCATACTGATAATAAAAGTTCTCTGTCTTCCTATGTTGAATAGCAGAGAGCGTGCAGTGGGTGTTGAATCTCAGGTTTGCATGGGGGGAGTGTTATTTTGGTAACTTCTTGTGTGCAATTTGGTAACAGCTATTTTGTTATTTCATGTGGTAAGGAATAGAGATGAGCGAACACTAAAATGTTCGAGGTTCGAAATTCGATTCGAACAGCCGCTCAATGTTCGTGTGTTCGAACGGGTTTCGAACCCCATTATAGTCTATGGGGAACAGATACTCGTTAAGGGGGAAACCCAAATCCGTGTCTGGAGGGTCACCAAGTCCACTATGACACCCCAGGAAATGATGCCAACACCTCTGGAATGACACTGGGACAGCAGGGGAAGCATGTCTGGGGGCATCTAACACACCAAAGACCCTCTATTACCCCAACATCACAGCCTAACAACTACACACTTTACACACTCAATACCACCTCTCTGACAGTAGGAAAACACCTTGAAACATGTGTATTTGGCACTTGCAGTGAGGAGAGCTTGTCACCAGCAGTGAATTTGGCCCTTGTAGTAAGTTGAGGTTGGCACCAACATTTGTTTTGAAAATCAGGGTGGATTGAGCCTCTAACCAGCAGAGTTTGGGCAAATTCATGGTGGAGGGAGCCTCTAAAAACCCCAGTTTGGACCAATTCATGGTGGAGGGAGCCTCTAAAAACCCCAGTTTGGACCAATTCATGGTGGAGGGAGCCTCTAACCAGCCCAGTTTGGGCAAATTCATGGTGGAGGGAGCCTCTAACCAGCCCAGTTTGGACCAATTAATGGTGGAGGGAGCCTCTAACCAGCCCAGTTTGGACCAATTAATGGTGGAGGGAGCCTCTAACCAGCCCAGTTTGGACCAATTAATGGTGGAGGGAGCCTCTAACCAGCCCAGTTTGGACCAATTAATGGTGGAGGGAGCCTCTAAACAGCCAAGTTTGGACCAATTCATGGTGGAGGGAGCCTCTAAAAACCCCAGTTTGGACCAATTCATGGTGGAGGGAGCCTCTAACCAGCCCAGTTTGGACCAATTAATGGTGGAGGGAGCCTCTAACCAGCCCAGTTTGGACCAATTAATGGTGGAGGGAGCCTCTAACCACCCCAGTTTGGACCAATTCATGGTGGAGGGAGCCTCAAAACAGCCAAGTTTGGACCAATTCATGGTGGAGGGAGCCTCTAAAAACCCCAGTTTGGACCAATTCATGGTGGAGGGAGCCTCTAACCAGCCCAGTTTGGGCAAATTCATGGTGGAGGGAGCCTCTAAACAGCCCAGTTTGGGCAAATTCATGGTGGAGGGAGCCTCTAACCAGCCCAGTTTGGACCAATTAATGGTGGAGGGAGCTTCTAAAAAACCCAGTTTGGACCAATTCATGGTGAAGGGAGCCTCTAAACAGCCCAGTTTGGGCAAATTCATGGTGGAGGGAGCCTCTAACCAGCCCAGTTTGGACCAATTAATGGTGGAGGGAGCCTCTAACCAGCCCAGTTTGGACCAATTAATGGTGGAGGGAGCCTCTAACCAGCCCAGTTTGGACCAATTAATGGTGGAGGGAGCCTCTAACCAGCCCAGTTTGGACCAATTAATGGTGGAGGGAGCCTCTAACCACCCCAGTTTGGACCAATTCATGGTGGAGGGAGCCTCTAAACAGCCAAGTTTGGACCAATTCATGGTGGAGGGAGCCTCTAAAAACCCCAGTTTGGACCAATTCATGGTGGAGGGAGCCTCTAACCAGCCCAGTTTGGGCAAATTCATGGTGGAGGGAGCCTCTAAACAGCCCAGTTTGGGCAAATTCATGGTGGAGGGAGCCTCTAACCAGCCCAGTTTGGACCAATTAATGGTGGAGGGAGCCGCTAAACAGCCCAGTTTGGGCAAATTCATGGTGGAGGGAGCCTCTAAACAGCCCAGTTTGGACCAATTCATGGTGGAGGGAGCCTCTAAACAGCCCAGTTTGGGCAAATTCATGGTGGAGGGAGCCTCTAACCAGCCCAGTTTGGAGCAATTAATGGTGGAGGGAGCCTCTAAACAGCCAAGTTTTGGGAAATTCATGGTGGAGGGAGCCTCTAACCAGCCCAGTTTGGACCAATTAATGGTGGAGGGAGCCTCTAAACAGCCCAGTTTGGACCAATTCATGGTGGAGGGAGCCTCTAAACAGCCCAGTTTGGGCAAATTCATGGTGGAGGGAGCCTCTAAAAAACCCAGTTTGGACCAATTCATGGTGGAGGGAGCCTCTAACCAGCCCAGTTTGGGCAAATTCATGGTGGAGGGAGCCTCTAAACAGCCCAGTTTGGGCAAATTCATGGTGGAGGGAGCCTCTAACCAGCCCAGTTTGGACCAATTAATGGTGGAGGGAGCCGCTAAACAGCCCAGTTTGGGCAAATTCATGGTGGAGGGAGCCTCTAAACAGCCCAGTTTGGACCAATTCATGGTGGAGGGAGCCTCTAAAAAACCCAGTTTGGACCAATTCATGGTGGAGGGAGCCTCTAAACAGCCCAGTTTGGGCAAATTCATGGTGGAGGGAGCCTCTAACCAGCAGAGTTGTGGGAAAGCAGGGTGGAGGGAGCCTCTAACCAGCAGAGTTGGTGGAAATCAGGGTGGAGGGAGCCTCTAACCAGCAGAGTTGGGGGAAATCATGTTGGAGGGAGCCTAGTATTAGCAGAATTGTGCAACGCTTATGGTGGATGAGTATGAGGATGCGGAGGAATTGGAGAGGTTGAGTACAGACATGGAGTTTCATGTTGGGGTGCTTTACACAGGTGGGCACAAAAATGAAGGCTCTATCCAGTGGTGGTTCATTTTTATCAAAGTGAGCCGGTCGGCACTCTCAGCTGACAGACGGGTGCGCTTGTCAGTGATGATGCCACCGGCTGCACTGAACACCCTCTCAGATAGGACGCTGGCGGCAGGACAGGACAGCACCTCCAAGGCATATAGGGCAAGTTCAAGCCACAGGTCCAACTTCGACACCCAATACGTGTAGGGCGCAGAGGGGTCGGAGAGGACAGGGCTGTGGTCGGAAAGGTATTCCCGCAACATGCGCCTATACTTCTCACGCCTGGTGACACTAGGACCCTCCGTGGCGGCACTTTGGCGAGGGGGTGCCATCAAGGTGTCCCAGACCTTAGACAGTGTGCCCCTCGTTTGTGTGGACCGGTGAGAACTTGGTTGCCTACTGGAGGAACTGTCCTCCCTGCCGCCAACGTCACATGCTGGAAACATCTCCATCATATTCTGCACCAATTGCCTGTGGCAAGCATTGATGCGATTGGCCCTCCCCTCTACCGGAATAAAAGACGAGATGTTGTTTTTATACCGGGGGTCAAGGATAGCAAAGATCCAGTACTGGTTGTCCTCCATGATTTTGACAATACGCTTGTCGGTTGTAAAGCACCCCAACATGAACTCAGCCATGTCTGCCACAGTGTTAGTTGGCATGACTCCTCTGGCCCCACCGGAAAGTTCAATCTCCATTTCCTCCTCATCCTCCATGTCTACCCATCCGCGCTGCAACAATGGGACGATTCGAAGTTGCCCGGAAGCCTCCTGTATCACCATCACATCATCGGACAACTCTTCTTCCTCCTCCTCCTCCTCCTCCTCCTCCATTAAACGCAGTGAAGCGGACAGATGTGTGGACCTACTCTCCAGCTGTGACGGATCGGATGCTATCCCTAACTCCTCTGTGTGATCTGAGTTATCCCTGATGTCAATCAGGGATTCTCTCAGAACACACAAGAGCGGGATTGTAAGGCTCACCATCGCATCCTCAGAGCTCACCCTCCTTGTGGACTCCTCAAAGACCCGTAGGATGTCACAAAGGTCTCTCATCCATGGCCACTCATGGATGTGAAACTGAGGCAGCTGACTTTGTGGCACCCTAGGGTTTTGTAGCTGGTATTCCATCAAAGGTCTCTGCTGCTCAACCACTCTATTCAACATCTGAAACGTTGAGTTCCAGCGTGTGGGGACGTCGCACAAAAGCCGGTGTTGTGGCACATGCAGGCGTTGCTGGAGAGATTTTAAGCTAGCAGCGGCTACTGTCGACTTGCGAAAGTGGGCGCACATGCGCCGCACTTTCACCAGTAGCTCTGGAACATTGGGGTAGCTCTTTAGGAAACGTTGCACCACTAGGTTGAAGACGTGGGCCAGGCATGGAACATGTTGGAGTCCGGCAAGCTCCAGAGCTGCTACCAGGTTCCGGCCGTTATCACAAACGACCATGCCTGGGCCCAGGTGCAGCGGCTCAAACCATATTGCCGTCTCATCGAGGAGGGCATCCCTCACCTCGGAGGCAGTGTGCTGTCTGTCCCCCAAGCTGATCAGCTTCAGCACAGCCTGCTGACGTCTACCAACGCCAGTGCTGCAACGTTTCCAACTCGTAGCTGGGGTCAATCTAACAGCGGAGGAGGAGGAGGCGGTGGCGGAGGAGGAGGCGGTGGCGGAGGAGGAGGCGGTAGAGGAGGAGGAGGAGGGGGGTGTTCTTCTCGTGTCCCTGCCAGGAATGTTAGGCGGGGAGACGAGGTACACCGGGCCAGTTTGGGAAGCAGTCCCAGCCTCAACTACATTCACCCAGTGTGCCGTCAGTGAAATGTAGCGTCCCTGTCCGCATGCACTTGTCCACGCGTCGGTGGTCAAGTGGACCTTTGTGCAAAGCGCGGAACTAAGGGCCCGCCTGATGTTGAGTGACACGTGCTGGTGCAAGGCGGGGACGGCACACCGGGAGAAGTAGTGACGGCTAGGGACGGCATAGCGAAGTGCCGCAGTTGCCATCAGGTCCAGGAAGGCGGGAGTTTCAACAAGCCGGAACGCCAACATCTCCTGGGCCAGCAGTTTAGCGATGTTGGCGTTCAAGGCTTGCGCGTGTGGGTGGTTAGCAGTGTATTTCTGCCGCCGCTCCAATGTCTGAGAGATGGTGGGTTGTTGTAAAGAAACGCCTGATGGTGCCTTTGATGGTGCAGGAGAAGGAGATAAGACAGGACCAGGGGAGGATGAGGTAGAAGTCAACAAAGTGGCGGAGGCAGATGAAGTGGTGTCCTGGCTCGTCCTCTGGAGTGCATCGCCAGCACAGTCAGCAGTGGCAGTGGCAGAGGCAGAGGCAGTGGCAGAGGCAGTGGCAGTGGCGTGAACGGCAGGCGGCCTTTGTCCTGCCGTTGCTGCCTGCCACTGATTCCAGTGCTTGGATTCCAAATGACGGCGCATTGAAGTGGTGGACAGGTTGCTCTTCTCAGAGCCCCTAATCAATTTCGAGAGGCAAATTGTGCAGACAACACTATATCTGTCCTCGGCGCATTCCTTGAAAAAACTCCACACCTTCGAGAAACGTGCCCTCGAGGTGGGAGTTTTTCGGGGCTGGGTACGAACTGGAACATCTTGGGAGATTCCGGGTGTGGCCTGGCTTCGCCTAAGCTGCTGACCTCTGCCTCTGCCTCTAGCTACCCTTTTTGGTGCTGCACCTGCCTCAACATCCACACTACTTTCCCCGCTTGACATCCCCCCTGTCCAGGTCGGGTCAGTGTCCTCATCATCCACCACTTCCTCTTCCAACTCCTGTCTCATCTCCTCCTCCCGCACAATGCGCCGGTCAACTGGATGCCCTGACGGCAACTGCGTCACATCATCGCCGATGAGGGTGGGTTGCTGGTCATCCACCACCAAATCGAACGGAGATGGAGGAGACTCTAGTGTTTGAGCATCTGGACACAGATGCTCCTCTGTTAGGTTCGTGGAATCGTGACGTGGAGAGGCAGGTTGAGGGACAATGAAAGGAGCGGAGAACAGCTCTGGGGAGCAGGGACAGTTTGGGTTATTGTTCTGTAAAGCTTCGGAATTTTGGGAGGAAGGAAGACAAGACTGTTGGGTAATAGGAGGAGAGGAGGCAGAGTCTGACTGGCTGCTGGACAATGTGCTGTAAGCGTTCTCTGACAGCCATTGCAAGACCTGTTCCTGGTTCTCGGGCCTACTAAGGTTTGTACCCTGCAGTTTAGTTAATGTGGCAAGCAACCCTGGCACTGTGGAGTGGCGCAATGCTTGCTGCCCCACAGGAGTAGGCACGGGACGCCCTGTGGCTTCACTGCTACCTTGCTCCCCAGAACCATTCCCCCGACCTCGCCCACGGCCTCGTCCACGTCCCTTTCCGGGAGCCTTGCGCATTTTGAATTCCTAGTTAGAAATTGGCACTGTATACCAGTAGTAAAAATTGTGGGTGCACGTAACCCCAATATATTCTTTGAATTCCCAGTCAGACACTGGCACTATATGGCAGTAGCAAGAAATGAGGGTATTTATAACCCCAATATATTCTTTGAATTCCCAGTCAGACAATGGCACTGTATACCAGTAGTAAAAATTGTGGGTGCACGTAACCCCAATATATTCTTTGAATTACCAGTCAGAAACTGGCACTATATGGCAGTAGCAAGAAATGAGGGTATTTGTATTCCCAATATATTCTTTGAATTCCCAGTCAGACAATGGCACTGTATACCAGTAGTAAAAATTGTGGGTGCACGTAACCCCAATATATTCTTTGAATTCCCAGTCAGACACTGGCACTATATGGCAGTAGCAAGAAATGAGGGTATTTGTATTCCCAATATATTCTTTGAATTCCCAGTCAGACAATGGCACTGTATACCAGTAGTAAAAATTGTGGGTGCACGTAACCCCAATATATTCTTTGAATTCCCAGTCAGACACTGGCACTATATGGCAGTAGCAAGAAATGAGGGTATTTATAACCCCAATATATTCTTTGAATTCCCAGTCAGACAATGGCACTGTATACCAGTAGTAAAAATTGTGGGTGCACGTAACCCCAATATATTCTTTGAATTACCAGTCAGAAACTGGCACTATATGGCAGTAGCAAGAAATGAGGGTATTTGTATTCCCAATATATTCTTTGAATTCCCAGTCAGACACTGGCACTATATGGCAGTAGCAAGAAATGAGGGTATTTGTATTCCCAATATATTCTTTGAATTCCCAGTCAGACAATGGCACTGTATACCAGTAGTAAAAATTGTGGGTGCACGTAACCCCAATATATTCTTTGAATTACCAGTCAGAAACTGGCACTATATGGCAGTAGCAAGAAATGAGGGTATTTGTATTCCCAATATATTCTTTGAATTCCCAGTCAGACACTGGCACTATATGGCAGTAGCAAGAAATGAGGGTATTTGTATTCCCAATATATTCTTTGAATTCCCAGTCAGACAATGGCACTGTATACCAGTAGTAAAAATTGTGGGTGCACGTAACCCCAATATATTCTTTGAATTCCCAGTCAGACACTGGCACTATATGGCAGTAGCAAGAAATGAGGGTATTTGTATTCCCAATATATTCTTTGAATTCCCAGTCAGACAATGGCACTGTATACCAGTAGTAAAAATTGTGGGTGCACGTAACCCCAATATATTCTTTGAATTCCCAGTCAGACACTGGCACTATATGGCAGTAGCAAGAAATGAGGGTATTTGTATTCCCAATATATTCTTTGAATTCCCAGTCAGACAATGGCACTGTATACCAGTAGTAAAAATTGTGGGTGCACGTAACCCCAATATATTCTTTGAATTCCCAGTCAGACACTGGCACTATATGGCAGTAGCAAGAAATGAGGGTATTTATAACCCCAATATATTCTTTGAATTCCCAGTCAGACAATGGCACTGTATACCAGTAGTAAAAATTGTGGGTGCACGTAACCCCAATATATTCTTTGAATTACCAGTCAGAAACTGGCACTATATGGCAGTAGCAAGAAATGAGGGTATTTGTATTCCCAATATATTCTTTGAATTCCCAGTCAGACACTGGCACTATATGGCAGTAGCAAGAAATGAGGGTATTTGTATTCCCAATATATTCTTTGAATTCCCAGTCAGACAATGGCACTGTATACCAGTAGTAAAAATTGTGGGTGCACGTAACCCCAATATATTCTTTGAATTACCAGTCAGAAACTGGCACTATATGGCAGTAGCAAGAAATGAGGGTATTTATAACCCCAATATATTCTTTGAATTCCCAGTCAGACAATGGCACTGTATACCAGTAGTAAAAATTGTGGGTGCACGTAACCCCAATATATTCTTTGAATTCCCAGTCAGACACTGGCACTATATGGCAGTAGCAAGAAATGAGGGTATTTGTATTCCCAATATATTCTTTGAATTCCCAGTCAGACAATGGCACTGTATACCAGTAGTAAAAATTGTGGGTGCACGTAACCCCAATATATTCTTTGAATTCCCAGTCAGACACTGGCACTATATGGCAGTAGCAAGAAATGAGGGTATTTGTATTCCCAATATATTCTTTGAATTCCCAGTCAGACAATGGCACTGTATACCAGTAGTAAAAATTGTGGGTGCACGTAACCCCAATATATTCTTTGAATTCCCAGTCAGACACTGGCACTATATGGCAGTAGCAAGAAATGAGGGTATTTGTATTCCCAATATATTCTTTGAATTCCCAGTCAGACAATGGCACTGTATACCAGTAGTAAAAATTGTGGGTGCACGTAACCCCAATATATTCTTTGAATTCCCAGTCAGACACTGGCACTATATGGCAGTAGCAAGAAATGAGGGTATTTGTATTCCCAATATATTCTTTGAATTCCCAGTCAGACAATGGCACTGTATACCAGTAGTAAAAATTGTGGGTGCACGTAACCCCAATATATTCTTTGAATTCCCAGTCAGACACTGGCACTATATGGCAGTAGCAAGAAATGAGGGTATTTGTATTCCCAATATATTCTTTGAATTCCCAGTCAGACAATGGCACTGTATACCAGTAGCAAAAATTGTGGGTGCACGTAACCCCAATATATTCTTTGAATTACCAGTCAGACACTGGCACTATATGGCAGTAGCAAGAAATGAGGGTATTTGTATTCCCAATATATTCTTTGAATTCCCAGTCAGACAATGGCACTGTATACCAGTGGTAAAAATTGTGGGTGCACGTAACCCCAATATATTCTTTGAATTACCAGTCAGACACTGGCACTATATGGCAGTAGCAAGAAATGAGGGTATTTGTATTCCCAATATATTCTTTGAATTCCCAGTCAGACAATGGCACTGTATACCAGTAGTAAAAATTGTGGGTGTATATAGCCCCAATTCTATTGCTAGGGGACTTGCAGGGTATTTCTGGGGTGAAGGTGGGGGGGCACACCGTTGGAACGGGTATCGGGGTATATATCGGGTATACGGGAATACACTGACAGTGTATTCCATTCAGGATCCTGGGAAAGCTGGGTTGCGGCGATTGAGCCCGTCAGTGCCACGTTACACTGACAAGCTTCTCCCTGGAATTTAGCTCTTATAAGAGCTGTTGGTTGTCTTCTCCTTCCTATCCTAGCCTGTCCCTGCCTACCCAGAATCTAAGCCCTAGCTAGCTGGACGGAAACCTCCGTCCTCGGTGAATTGCAAGCTCAGAATGACGCGAACCTGGGCGGCGCTGTTCTTTTAAATTAGAGGTCACATGTTTTCGGCAGCCAATGGGTTTTGCCTACTTTTTTCAACGTCACCGGTGTCGTAGTTCCTGTCCCACCTACCCTGCGCTGTTATTGGAGCACAAAAGGCGCCAGGGAAGGTGGGAGGGGAATCGAGTAATGGCGCACTTTACCACGCGGTGTTCGATTCGATTCGAACATGCCGAACAGCCTAATATCCGATCGAACATGAGTTCGATAGAACACTGTTCGCTCATCTCTAGTAAGGAACTTTTACTGTACACAACACGTAAAGAGGAGCTTTCACCTTCTGGGGCACATGCAGTGTAATACACTGCTAGATATCGGCTTTCACATTCTGTGCCCCCAGTGAAGAGCTATCAGTGTCGGTACCATAGCTCTTCACTGTCAGAAAGGCGTTTCTGACAGTCAGGAATGCCTTTCCTCACAGTAGCATCTATTGCGCTGTTCTGTGAGAGGGGACGTTCCTTACCACCCAGCGATAACCCCAGTCCTTGTACTGTCACCGCTCTCACAGTACAGCGCAGTAGATGCTACTGTGAGGAAGGGCGTTCCTGACAGACTGTCAGAAACGCCCTTCTGAGAGTGAAGACATACCTGCACCAATAGCTCTTCACGCGGGGCACAGAACGGGAAAGCCGCGTGCTGAATTCAGCGGACTGTCGGCTTTCTAGCGGTATATAAAAGCGCATGTGCCCAAGGAGGTGAAAGGTCCTCTTTAAGAAACTTTAGTTTGGTGAAGCAAACTTTTGTTAACTCTAAACATTTGCGCAAAGATTTAACTTACAATTGTTTTAACCCAGACAAGATCTGAAGTAAGATAATGATCAGACAACATGGCTATTTATATTATGGCTAGTATATTGTTTCAAATTAACTAATTAAAAAATAAGAATAGCAATACGTGAAATAATCAAATGGGCCTGTTGAATCTTTTACATACCCTTGCTTAACATTGTTTAACTTTTTTTTTTTTGTTTGTGTGTCGATTATTTGCAACCTTTCCTGAGGGTTGTGAATTGGGGAACTTTAGCTGTTTATGTGAAAAATCTACTGTGTTTGCATATCAAAATCCTACAGATCCTGTACATTGCGGCCTAGCATACTGGAAATTTCCACCAGGTGGCTTAACCAGTATGGTCAAGAGACATACAAGCCACGGGAGAACAGACTGTGCCAGCACTGTGACCAGGGGGCCCTAGAAGACGAGACACATTTCCTGCTACACTGCACCAAATACTCAGCTGTGAGGGCCGTCTACTACTCTCTGCCCACATCCCAGACTTCATATCTGCAGACGAGAAGAGGAAACTCTACATCCTACTGGGAGAAGAAGAGGCCACTGTGGAGATCGCTGCCCAGTACGTGTCCAGCTGTCACCAAACAATAAGATGAGACCACACGGACTGTTATACCCCAAGTCAGCCACCCCCCCCACTCTCCCTACCCACCCACTTTACTAGCTTTGGCAATGCCAAATATCCATTCGGACGTGCCAATAAAGCCGATTTGATTTGATTTGACTGTGGCCTTTATATTTTATCTGCTACAGCTACTGAAGGATTGATTTCAATTTAACCACTTCAGTACCGGGCCAATTTGTGGTCCAGGACCAGACACATTTTAGGGGTTTTTTGTATGTGCAGTTTTGAGGGCTGTGACTTTTTTCTCATATGTCTCATTCAACTAATTTCTGCGTCTTTTTTCAGGGACACATAGGGCTTTATTTTTATGTTATCTTTATTTTTGAATGTGTTAATTTTTTTTTTTGTATCCGGGAAAATATAAACAAAAATAGAAGGGAAATTGTGTGCGGTTTTAAATTATTTAATAACATAAAGTGCTACTGAAAAACTTTATAAAATAGTTTTTCCTTTCCATTATACTAATTTTTATGTTGTATGGTGTCGTCGGGGGTGGGGCTATAACCTTTAATAACAGCATTTTATTGGCATATTTTATTTTATTTACATCTTTTTAAACTTTTTTGTTTTCTCAGATGGTGTCCCCATATGCTCATAAGAGACCTTTGAGGACATCTGATCACTTTTTTCTTTGTTATGGAGACTGATTTCCCCTGCAAATGGGGCTGGTACATTTAGCCCCAGTTGCAGAAGGAATACAGCCACCTACATGTTCTTCTTTAGACTTACAGAGCTGATCTAGGTCCTGTAGGACCCAGCAGCTCTTGTAAGATGCTGACAACGGTGGCTCACGTGACCGCCGGGTCAGAGGGCAGCCCCATCGTGGCGGTGCACATAGCTGTGTATACAGCGCTCAATGAGCATTGTATACACAGTGATCAAGAAGGCAGGGAAGGTAATAATCCTTCCCTGCCTTCTCTCTGGGAGCTCCGGCTGAAGTTACAGCCGGCTCCCAGTATCCCAGCTGCTGTGTTCTGACAGGACATACTGGTACGTCCTGTCAGAACAAGGCAACCACTTTCCGGACGTAAATAGTCTATGGGCGGTCCGGAAGTGGTTAATGTCATGTTGTCAATTAACAGTACACCCTCTACTTTCTCTCTGTGTCGCTAAATGCAAAGAAGCACTTGTAGCAATCTGACACTAGTAAATAAAAGTTATTAAAGGGCTTCTACCACTAAACCAACCTTTTTTCTAATTACCACGTCAGAATAGCCTTAAAGGCTATTCGTCTCTTACCTTTAGACGTGGTCTCTGCGGCGCCATTCCTTAGAAATACTGGTTTTAATCGGTATGCAAATTAGTTCTCTGTAGCAATGAGGGCAGACCCCAGCGCTCACACAGCGAGACCTCTCTCCAGCAAGACCTCCATCTTCAGCTGCAACCCCACCTCTTCTGTTTCGGTCCGACTTCCGACGCCTGCGCAGTACGCTCTTGTATTGAACTACAAGAGCAGCCTCCCAAATTCTGCCATAACTTACTTTTTACATCACTTGCAGCAGAATAACGCCGGACACTCAGGCACCAGCGCCTAACATCTGAGATTGGTGAATAGTGAAATCGTCCCAGATGTTTAACCCCTTAATTACTGTTAGTAGCAACTGTGCAATTTTGGAAGGATTGGACTCCTTCCTGGAGGCATTGGAATTCCATGCAAACTAGATTGTAGTGGTCTGATGCCTTATAAGTAGTATAAAACATTGCAATAAATAGGTAGTGCATTGTGTTATGAAAGCAGTCAGAAGATTGCAAGTTAAAGACCTTTCATGACTTTGGGCACAGGCAGTTCTATATACTGCTGGAAAGACAACAGTGCGCTGAATTCATGAGTACACAGGTGTCTCTCATTACAGTCACAGCACAGTAATCAGATATCTGCCTGGTAATCAGCTGTGCACCTGTGTGTACATCACATGACCATGGACCGTAAATCACATGACCATGGTCAGAGTTTTATCCTCTAGAAGTAACAGAATGAATGACAGCAAGACGAAATCTAGAAAACCGTGAGGAATTGATACAGAAAGTATTTTGGAAAATTGTATATCTTCTTATTGTACATTTGTTTGTCAATATTGGTCTGAAAGTGGCCAACCCCTTTAAGGAACAAAAATCTGCTTTGAAGCTGGAAATGTTAAAAAGTATCATCCTACAAAATTTAGGGATTACACACCATGAAAAGTAAGTGAACCCCTAAACCCTATATATTTTTCGAAAGTAGACATCCTGAAGATTATAAATGTCTCAATGGGTCATTGATAGCCACATGCACCTTCTTGCAACTTTGTGACAAACTCAAAACTTAAAAAAAAAAGCGCTAAAAGACATATTTGCACCCAAATCTCATGTTCAATCTCAGATTCATATACAAAATACATTTAAAATAATAGCTTATGGTGTTTACAATGGGTTTATCTACTATATGTACCACAAACATCAACTACAACAAGAGCTCTGACTCCCAAAAACACTAATACAGAAGACAAGCAGGATTTTGCTGTTATTCACTAATATGTTAAAAAGCTATACTGCACCTACCAAACTTTGACTGTGATACCAAAATCTAACTTTTTTGAGATTACACAGCATACCGCATAGAAAAACACAATTTAATGTTTCATATATACAACCACCTTCATGCAGATTTGCAGCAAACAGGTTGCAAGCAAAAATTGCACAAAAATTAAAATTTGCCACTAAAGTGCGACTCAAGCAATCCCTTTCTGCAAACAAAATGTACTTTCCAAAAAACTACAATATGTGAAGAGCTCATACATACCACACATGTATATATTTACAGAGGCGGGTTTTAAACGCCAAAATCACTGAAATGCGCCAACCCATTTTGTGCATGCAAATTAAATAGGACTTTACATAAAAATATTATTTTCCATCCCCCTATAAAATTTTTTAGTAATCTAGACATCATATCTATTGATAATAGTTATTACTATTATTTTAGCGTGTAACGGACATCGCTAGAGACGTATTTTGCTCTATAAAGCTCAGGTATAGACAGGACAGGATTTTATTCACAACTTTGTGTAAGTGTTTGCTGCGACTTTTTTTTGGCGCTGCGACCTGGACAATGGTAAATGTCTGGGTGACAGTGCCAATAAACTTCCTGGTTATGTTTAGAGGGTATAACATAAGAATACCCCTCTAGTAAAGCTCAGGGGGGAATTACATTATGTGACAGAGAGCAAAAGTATAGTATGCTCGCTGATTGACAGGAGGGGGGAAATAGGGACTAAAGCCCCTTCTCCCCTCCTTGGGTCACATATAGGTTATGTACAGAGACAGAGAAAATGCTTCTCTGTCTGTGTGCACGCTGAAGGAGTCCTCCTCCCCCTCCCCTTCCTTACAGTTCATGAGACAGGAGGGGGGAGACACTTTAAAGTCCTATATCTCAGGACTTGTTTGGGCTATGAAGATCATTTTAGATTCATTTTAAAGATGAGAATCTCATCTTGGGTCACATATAGATGAGAATCTATAATCCTATAAAGATGAGAATCTCATCTTTAAAATGATACAAAATTCTTCATAATAGCCCTTACAGATTTTTAGTGAATGGATGTTAAAAACGTTGCCGGGAATTGAGATCTTCAATGGGATCTCAATCCCTAATAGCGTTTTCAACAGTGAATTGCTTTAGCACAGTAATGGTTAACATGAAGCCCTTGATATCATTTTAAAGAGGAGATTTTCATCTTTAAAATGAATGTAAAATTATCTTCATAGCCCAAACGAGACCAGAGATATGGGCAATAGAAGTAAGCACATAGTAGCTAAGTCCTCGGCTAGACAAGTGACATCCTGGGAGGACATAGAGCTACGTCCTTGGCAAGAAAAGAGTTAAAAAATGACCAAAATGGTATCAATAAAAACATCAGGTTTTCCTGCAAAAAAATAAGCAGTCGCACAATTTGTGTAATAAAATAATTATAAATTTATGGCAATGGAAAAAAATGTTTTTGTTTACTTTGCAAAAAGTAGTAAAACTTGTAAAAACTATACAAATATGGTATCAACCTAATAAATAATTTTATTCAAACTGCACATTAATGGTGCAAAATTTATAACATGAAGTATTTTTGTACTTCACACATTGATCTGGCATGATGAAGGTCATTGGACCGAAACGTCCTTGCTTTAACATTGGATCAATTTTTTCATGTATACCTAAATACCGTTTTTTTCCATGGCGCATCAACCTATGTTATCTTCACAATAAACGTATTTGTTTATTCATCACTGAAACAAGAGTGTGCAGCAGATAATTTCTTTTTTGGATAATGACAGGGTCGGAGGACCCATTTTTTGCTTGCACCTCAATCCTCATAAGACTGATCCCCACAATCACAGGATTCAAGAAGGCGCTGAAGACTCACCTATTCAGGAAGGCCTACAACCTCCAATAACACTATCACCGCACCCCCATCTGTACAGTTTCTCCCTCTCCCACTGTCTCTACCCCCTTCCCCCATAGATTGTAAGCCCTCACGGGCAGGGCCCTCTACCCCACTGTGCCAGTCGGTCATTGTTAGTATTATATCTACCTGTATATTCTGTGTATTGTATGTAACCCCCAAATGTAAAGCACCATGGAATTAATGGTGCTATATAAACAAACAATAAATAATAATAATCCAACATATGAGTGTGCGGTTCCACTGTTTTCTTACATCTGCCCACATGTCCGTCACTTCAGGATGGCCATACATAGCATTACTTAGCAACTTTTTGATCACTCATTTCCATTATTAGCCCCCATTTTTCTCCTTTATCTTAAGCCTACGGCCCTCAAATATGCCTAGTTCAAATTGCTTCAATATATCATGATGGCTATCCTAATCCACATTGCTTTCAACTGGAAAAAGACTTTCCTCTCATTGAACTATGTGATTCGGCAAATTGGTACAGTTTTGCTCCATGAAAAAAAAACAACACCGCCATCTCAAACACTTTTCTGCTATTTGATAAGATTTGGGCTCCCTGGATCGACAGGTCTCGTATCCCTGGTTTGCCATAAAGTCTTCAGCTATGATTGGACATCGGAATTATATGCATTTTTCTTTCCTCACTGTTCAGACAGGATCTCTCACCTACTTACATTGTACCTTTTTGCATCCCCTTCACTGTCTATTATGACTCATGGTTTTATGTCTTTTCCTTTTGTATTATCCCCTTGCTCTTTTTTCTGTATATAACATTCTTCCTAGAATAAGAGTTATTGTGTTTTATACTTATCTTATCCGGCGCCTTTATGTACCATCTAGGATTGTATTGGTGGTGGGGTTTTTTTTCACTGTTTCTATTATTGTTATATTTCAATAAATACTTTTGAAACTAAAGGACCTGGCATCCACCTTACTTTACCAGAATGTCGGGAAGGGGTTAACAAAATTAGATTGTGAACTATAAGCTATACAACTGCAGCATGAGTCAGCCTGTTTTTTTCTGCGATGATAATGGCACTTTCTCTGTATTCGTTAACAAGCACAATTACCAAAAATAAACCGTAACGAAAATGAGATTTTGCAGTTAAAGCGCTGACTTTACAAAATGGCTGTTCTCCTTGTTGCCTTATATTAGGTATGTGACATCAGCTCTTTAACCTCTTTAAAGGGGCTCTATCACTGGGAAATTTTTAACTAAATCACATCCTTGCATAGGCTTTAGAAAGGCTATTCCACACCTACCTTTAGTATGTAGCTTGCCTTAGTGGTTTCTGAATAAGTCCGTTTTTATTCTTATGCTAATGAGCTTCCAGCCAGCACAGGAAGTTCCCAGCAGCCTCCTCTCTTCTATTATCTCCTATGTGTGTGTGCAAACAGGAAGCTGAGTCATCATCATCAGCAGCAGCCTGTGCTGTATACATACATAGGAAACAATAGCAAAGGGGGTGCACGATGCATCATGCACCTAGTCTAATTAGTATATGAATAAAAATGGACTTATGTGATTAGTTAAAAATGACTTTTCCCAATGATAGAGCCCCTTTAATGTACCATGTCTTCCTCCTTCTCATTATTCTATAAACAATTTAAAAATAAAAAGTTTGCAGTATGACAAGGAAAAAATGAAAAGAGAACCCTGATAGAAGAGGCCACTCAAATTAGGGACTACTGTTGTCATAAATATGTATACTTGTTCTGGAAAACTGTATATTTAGGTGGTGTGTGTCCACGTAACATCCTGTTATATTGTAAATGCCAGAACCCAAGATTTCCCAAATAGACTTTGCCCAGGACATCCCTTTGGCTAAAACACATCTCATTCACTTCGATTGGAGCGCGTGTAAAGGTGGCTTTACGTGCGCTCCCATTGAAGTGAATGGGATGTGTTTTGAAGCGCTCGTGTATACGTGTGTGAATGAGCGGAGCGTAAACTCTGTGTGAAGGGGCCCTTATACATATAAAATCAAAACCCATCATTGAAAAGGACAAACTAAAATATAACTTATTATATTGGTAAATATCTAAAAAGACTAACAGGCAACTATCATCACAGAGTAATTGTCTATGTGATGATGGTTGGCCTTTGACTATCAGCATAGACCAGAGATGAGAGAACCGTGTTGTCACTTTAAACAGTTATATCATGGATATTATAAAATATACTAAATTGGTGTCATATGAAATATTCTCTTTTGTATGACACTATGGATGCAGTGCTGTCTGTAATATTTCTAGAGATATCTCTGGTTGAAAACACTGATTTTTTTTTTTACCATATATATTATACAGCTGCATATAGATATTTTAATCCTGACTGTGTTGTCAACCAGTAATACCTCTGGCAATAATATAGATAGCACTGCAACCAAGACAATGTCCTCAACATGATAGGAATACAAACTAAATGGGACATCGGTACTATTCCGTTATCGGGCCAGCAGCAGCGCAGTTCAGCAGCAGCTTTCGGGACAGCAGTTCAGCAGCGGGAATTACAATGACATCCGAGGACTGCTGGCCCGATGCTTGTGCCCAGTAACCAGTACATCGATGACCCCCCTCCCCCATCCTTCTCCTCCTGCCAGTGCTGCCCCCCAGCTCTCCTTACATCTTCCCCGTACCCTCTCCCCGCCACACAACTAGGCCTCACCTCAGCGCTAGTACCGAGACCGAAAGGAAAGACACCGGGGCTCAATCCAGGCCCTGACAAGAAACACGCCGACTATAGGAACGGTGAGCTACAGCGAGCCGGAGGGACAAACTTTCTGCAGCGTCCGGCGGCTATCTAGTAGCATTCATTGCTCAAGATTTACGGTGAGGCCTATTACAGGGAGAGGGTACGGGGCAGATGTAAGAAGAGCTGGGGGGCAGCACTGGAAGGAAGAGGAGGATGAGGGCATCGATCGATGTACTGCCTACTACACACAAGCACGGCCTCTATCATCGGGCCAGCATCGGCTTAGTCATGTGGCGGGGAGAGGGTACGGGGTAGATGTAAGGAGAGCTGGGGGGCAGCACTGGAAGGAGGAGGAGATGGAGGGGGGGTCATTGATGTACTGGCTACTGGGCACAAGCATCGGGCCAGCAGTCCTCGGATGTCATTGTAATTCCCGCTGCTGAACTGAACTGCTGTCCCGAAAGCTGGTGCTGAAATGCGCTGCTGCTGGCCCGATAACGGAATAGTACCACTACATCTTCAAAAACATACTAAATAGGAGCACTAGAAAACACATACCCTATGCGAATAAGCGGGCCAGAAATCATAGAAAACCAATATGGCTAACTAAAATGGTACAGAATGCAATGAGGGATAAAAAGGAAGCATTTAAAGTACTAAAACAAGAGAGTAGCAACACAGCATTAAAAAACTGTGAGAAAGAAATAAAGGAGGTAAAGATTAATGCTGAGAGAAAAATTGCCAAAAAATGTAAAAGTAATCCAAAATTATTCTTCAATTACATAAATAATAAGAAAATAAAAACTGACAATGTGGGCACTCTCAAAAATAATCTGGGTGTAATGGTGGAGGAGGATGAGGAAAAAGCACAAGTATTAAATGCCTTCTTCTCTACAGTGTTTACACAAGAAAATCCATTGGCAAGCAGCATGATTTGGGGTAATGCCAACTTTCAACCATTAGAGGTAGCACATGTAGGGGAGGAGCAGCCAAGCAGCCAAGCCCCCTAATGGCTGCTAACCATACCATGGTATGGTTTCTCTTATCTGCTGCTCCAAGTGTTGCCCCTCCCCCACCTCATTCAGGAGCCGGGACTAGCCAACAGTGAGAGGTGGGGGAGGGGCAACAGACCAGGTTCAGGGACTAGCAGCAGATAAAAGAAACAATATCATGAAGGGGTCACTAAATGACAGAGTCCTGTTGGAACAAGGTAAGGGAGGGGCAGACATTACTCCCTAAGGGGATCACAATGGCAGAATCTTTAGTGCTGTCACCAGGGAAGGGAGGAGAGGATAGAGGAGGAGGAGGAGTTCGTGCTTACCTTTTGAAAAGTTCCTCTCCTCCGGCTTCCCATTCTTCTTCTGACCAAGCACAAAGGGCAGAGTTGTAGTTAATGGGGGCGGGGCGGGCTCATAAACGGACTGTATAACAGGATGCATCATGTCTGGCATCCGCTCACATAGAGAAGTAAAGGAAAAGGAGAACAATCTGTCATAGATCTGTTGTGGGTAAAGGACAGAAAAGCGTAGTAGTACACGCTTTTCTGTCCATTAGAAATTAAAGGAGAGAGACCTTTTCAAGCCACAACGGAGTGTTTTTTTTTTTTTCATTGGAGTCAATGAGTCCGCTGACTGACACGTTTCTATAAGGTAAACAACTGTAAAAACGTGTCAGTCAGGTGGACCTGCAAAACGTGATGTGAAAGCACCCTAAGTTTGACTTCTGTGGTGGGAAAGATATTTGAGGGCTTTCTAAGAGAGCTATCCTGGAGTATCTCCATGTAAATCTTTTTTTTTTTTTAACTGTAATTTTTATTGAAAGGATTTTTGTAAAATACAATGCAACACAAGAGTTGAAAACCTAAAAAAAACACGTGTAAATAATCTTATAACACCCAATCAACATGGGTTTACGGGGAATCGGTCCTGTCAGACTAATCTGATCAGCTTCTATGAGGAGGTCCGTTCAAGACTGGACATGGGTAATGCAGTAGACGTGGTGTACCTGGACATGGGTAATGCAGTAGACGTGGTGTACCTGGACTTTTCTAAGGCTTTTGATACTGTTCCACTTAAACGGTTGGTATGCAAAATGAGATTGTTGGGACTGGGGGAAAACATATGCATTTGGGTTAGCAACTGGCTCACTGATAGGAAACAGAGGGTACTTGTTAATGGTAAATATTCAGACTGGGCTACAGTCACTAGTGGGGTGCTGCAGGGGTCAGTATTAGGTCTTCTCTTGTTTAATATCTTTATTAATGACCTGGTAGAGGGTTTACAAAGCAGGGGTCCATATTTGCAGATGATACTAAACTTTGTAAGGTAATCAATAATGAGGAGGATAGTAGAATATTACAAGGGGATCTAAGGAAACTGGAAGCATGGGCGGAGACTTGGCAAATGAAGTTTAATGTTGACAGATGTAAGGTAATGCACTTTGGTCGACGTAATAAAATGTATGACTATGTACTTACTAGTAAATTACTGGGTAAGACTGCCAATGAAAAAGACTTAGGGATTTTGGTGGACAGCAAGCTTACCTTTAATAAACCGTGCCAGGCAGCTGCTGCCAAAGCAAATTAAATTACGGGATGCATCAAAAGAGGTCTAGATTCTCATGACAAGGACATAGTTATGCCTCTATACAAATCACTGGCACGGCCACACTTAGAATATTCTGCACAATTTTGGGCCCCAATATGCAAGAAAAGACATAAGTGAACTTGAAAAATTGCAAAGACGGGCAACCAAAATTATTAGGGGAATGGGTGGACTGGAGTACAACGATAGATTAACAAACTTGGGGTTATTCAGTTTAGAGAAAAGACGTCTACGGGGAGATCTAATAACAATGTACAAATACATGAAGGGACAATACAAAGAACTTTCTAAGGATATTTTTACTCCTAGGCCAGTGACAAGAGGACATCCTCTACGTCTGGAGGAGAGAAGGTTTCACCAGAAACATAGAAGGGGATTCTTCACAGTAAGAACAGCGAGGCTATGGAAGTCTCTGCCCCAGGAAGTGGTAATGGTGGATTCATTAAACAAGTTCAAAGAGGGCTTGGATGCCTTTCTTGAAGAGAAAAATATAACGGGTTATGGACTCTAGATTTTAAGGACACGTTGATCCAGGGTTTTTATACTGACTGCCAGATTTGGAGTCAGGAAGGAATATTTTCCCCTGAAATAGGGCAATTGGCATAAGCCTCATGGGGTTTTTTGCCTTCCACTGGATCAACACTGTAAGGATTGTAGGGTTATAGGTTGGACTTGATGGACTGATGTCTTTATCCAACCTCATCTACTATGCAACTAAGTAATTACAAAATGAAGTTATAACACTAATGCTATGAGAAAAATCAAAAGTTGGCCAAAAGTTTAGTTATGCTTTAAGAGTTTGTTTTGTTTATCTTTTTTGGGCCTCCTTGCGGCTTCTGGCCCTTTGCTGGTGATGTGTGGTGCTTTTCTGTGATGTCTTCAGCACAGGCTGCGATTAAACCACAGCAGAGACCTGGGCACAATGAACATCATGACATCATCATGCCTGATGCTCCCTTGTGACTGCTGGTGGCCCAGTCACAGACCTCAACAGTGAACCCCTGGTGGTGACACTGCGATGAGGCCCATAAGAGTTAACGGAAGGCGAGTATAAATTTTTTCCCTTCTCCCCTGGACTTCCACCTATTATATTATAAAGACAAAAAAGGCAAGACAGAACCGAGCAGTATATAGTGTAGTAGTGACTGGTCAAGGTGAGGGTATACTGACAAATGTTTAGTATGCTCTCACCTGGTGGAGTTGTGAAAAATTCACAACTACCATAAAGGCTTGGGAACCAATCAAAGGGAGTTCCTCCCCATCTGAGGCAAAACAGCTAGATCCTTATTCACCAATGGTGTTGAAGATATATGTAATACATCTGGCCGTCCACAGCAGTTCTTTTTGCACTTGAGAAAGGGCTAGTTATGCCTGAAATGCGTTGTGCTGAACTTTAATAAAGCGAATATCAACTATTTCAAGTGAAGTGCTGTCCTTTATCCTGGTCCTCGCATATACCTATTATATTATGGGTTCTGAAGAGACTCCATTCTATCACTAGAAAGCCCTTTTTGAACTAAATACACGTAGGAATAGCCTTAAGAAAGGCTATTCTTCTCTTTCCTTTCGCGCCACTGTTCCATAGAAATATCTTCTTTCTTCTTTATGTAAATGAGTTTTCTCGCAGCACTGGGGGTGTTCCACTGCGCTCAAACAACACTGGGGGCATCATCAGTGCTGCATGGAAACTCTCCGGTGATGGCCCCTGTCTTCACCGCCTCCGCCTTTTCTCTCGCGCTCCTCTTCTCTTCATCCAAAAGCACTGACTGCGCATGTCTGTCGGCCATTTTCCTGTGGACGAACAGGAGAGGCCACAGGAAAATGGCCAACTGCTCATTCTCATCATCCATTTTCCTGTGGCCTCTTCCTGCGACCAATCTCTCAGATAAAGAAAAAATAAAACAGGCCATTTCAGCACATTTCCCCAAACTATTGGTTTATCAGGGGACAATGCAGGCCCTAAACACACATCCCACTATGTAAGATGTAAGTACCAATGTAACAGTATGCACACACTAACTAGAAATGTGAAGATACTAAATTATAACATACCTCCCAACTTTTGAAGAACCGAAAGAGGGACAAAATGTGCGGCGCACGTATTTAGCCCTGCCCACTTTTGTGTTGGCTCCGCCCACTCGTTAATTTTTCATGTGCCCGCACACATTATAATCCTCCTACAGTCACCCGTAAATTATATGTCCCCCCTCTATCTCTCCCCCAGTTTCATATACACCCTTCATCTGCCACCAGTTTCATGTCCCCCCTCCATCTCTGCCCCCAGTTTCATGTCCCCTCCATCTCTGCCCCCAGTTTCATGTCCCCTCCATCTCTGCCCCCAGATTCATGTCCCCCCATCTCTGCCCCCAGATTCATGTCCCCCCATCTCTGTCCTCAGATTCATGTCCCCTCCATCTCTGCCCCCAGATTCATGTCCCCTCATCTCTGCCCTCAGATTCATGTCCCCTCATCTCTGCCCTCAGATTCATGTCCCCTCCATCTCTGCCCCCAGATTCATGTCCCTCCATCTCTGCCCCCAGATTCATGCCCCCTCCATCTCTGCCCCCAGATTCATGTCCCCTCCATCTCTGCCCCCAGATTCATGTCCCCTCCATCTCTACCCCAGATTCATGTCTCCACATCTCTGCCCTCAATGTCATGCCGTCCTCTCCTTCATCTGCCCCCAGTTTCACGTTCCACCTCCACATTACACTTACCTTCTCCTCCGCTCCCTGCGCGCCTCTCTTGCTGACACATATGCGGCTGAAGCGAGGAGTTGACCTGTGTGAGCTCCTCGCTTCGCCGCTGCCGCCGGCTACTGGCTTGCAGACGCGATGTGTCACATGACACATCACATGTGTCACATCGCGTCTGCAAGCCAGTAGCCGGCGGCAGCGGCGAAACGAGGAGCTCACACAGGTCAGCTCCTCGCTTCAGCCGCATATGTGTCAGCGAGAGAGGCGCGCAGCGGCGAAGAGAGGAGCTGACACCTTCCTTCAACCGCATATGTGTTCAACTCAGATCTGCGTCCTCTGGACGCAGATCTGAGTTGAAATCGGGACATACCTCCTTCCAACCGGGACCGCGGGACATGTCACCCAAATCATGACTGTCCCGCGGAAATCGGGACGGTTGGGAGGTATGATTATAATTTTATATTATATATATATATATATATATACAGTCCTATGAAAAAGTTTGGGCACCCCTATTAATCTTAATCATTTTTAGTTCTAAATATTTTGGTGTTTGCAGCAGCCATTTCAGTTTGATATATCTAATAACTGATGGACACAGTAATATTTCAGGATTGAAATGAAGTTTATTGTACTAACAGAAAATGTGCAATATGCTTTAAACCAAAATTTGACCGGTGCAAAAGTATGGGCACCTAAACAGAAAAGTGGCATTAATATTTAGTAGATCCTCCTTTTGCAAAGATAACAGCCTCTAGTCGCTTCCTGTAGCTTTTAATCAGTTCCTGGATCCTGGATGAAGGTATTTTGGACCATTCCTCTTTACAAAACAATTCAAGTTCAGTTAAGTTTGATGGTCGCCGAGCATGGACAGCCCGCTCTTAAATGATCTGAAAACAAAGATTGTTCAACATAGTTGTTAAGGGGAAGGATACAAAAAGTTGTCTCAGAGATTTAACCTTTCAGTTTCCACTGTGAGGAACATAGTAAGGAAATGGAAGACCACAGGGATAGTTCTTGTTAAGCCCAGAAGTGGCAGGCCAAGAAAAATATCAGAAAGGCAGAGAAGAAGAATGGTGAGAACAGTCAAGGACAATCCACAGACCACCTCCAAAGAGCTGCAGCATCATCTTGCTGCAGATGGTGTCACTTTGCATCGGTCAACAATACAGCGCACTTTGCACAAGGAGAAGCTGTATGGGAGAGTGATGAGAAAGAAGCCGTTTCTGCAAGCACGCCACAAACAGAGTCGCCTGAGGTATGCAAAAGCACATTTGAACAAGCCAGTTTCATTTTGGAAGAAGGTCCTGTGGACTGATGAAACAAAGATTGAGTTGTTTGGTCATACAAAAAGGTGTTATGCATGGCGTCCAAAAAAACAGCATTCCAAGAAAAACACTGGCTACCCACTGTAAAATTTGGTGGAGGTTCCATCATGCTTTGGGGCTGTGTGGCCAATGCCGGCACTGGGAATCTTGTTAAAGTTGAGGGTCGCATGGATTCCACTCAGTATCAGCAGATTCTTGAGAATAATGTTTAAGAATCAGTGACGAAGTTGAAGTTATGCCGGGGATGGATACTTCAGCAAGACAATGATCCAAAACACCGCTCCAAATCGACTCAGGCATTCATGCAGAGGAACAATTACAATGTTCTGGAATGGCCATCCCAGTCCCCAGACCGGAATATCATTGAACATTTGTAGGATGATTTGAGAGCGGGCTGTCCATGCTCGGCGACCATCAAACCTAACTGAACTTGAATTGTTTTGTAAAGAGGAATGGTCCAAAATACCTTCATCCAGGATCCAGGAACTGATTAAAAGCTACAGGAAGCGACTAGAGGCTGTTATCTTTGCAAAAGGAGGATCTACTAAATATTAATGTCACATTTCTGTTGAGGTGCCCATACTTTTGCACTGGTCAAATTTTGGTTTAATGCATATTGCACATTTTCTGTTAGTACAATAAACCTCATTTCAATCCTGAAATATTACTGTGTCCATCAGTTATTAGATATATCAAACTGAAATGTCTGTTGCAAACACCAAAATATTTAGAACTAAAAATGATTAAGATTAATAGGGGTGCCCAAACTTTTTCATAGGACTGTATATATATATATATATATATATATATATACACACACACACACACACACACACACACACACACACACACACACGCTACTAATGCAAAACACTATTGTTGTGGCAATCTATAGTCCATTAATTATAGTGTTGTTGGTGTCTGCTCCAAACAGATCACAGTTGTTGAGTTCTAGGATTCTGTGCACCAATATACATTCAATGCATTGATGAACACGTGATGGATGTCTGATGGAAAAACTCATGGCTACAGGCAGGTCACCCGAGGACTACATACTGTGTGATGGTCCACTGGAAGGATGAAAATAGAAATAGTAGATTGATGACTGGATTGCCAAGATAGATGACAAGCACATGTGATAACAGAGTGGGGTTACACATGGTCCATAGTAAGTCAGTGGGGTCTATAGTAAGTCTATTGATACTTTTATGTGATAGATTTGGTAATTAAAGGAGCCGATATTTAGTATCCCCATTTTTATGTATCCCCATATTTATGTATCCCCATATTTAGTATCAGAGAGAAACATGAAATGAGAAGCATACAGCAGGACACCATAAACTTCCATGGGTGTCCCTTTAGTTTTTGTTTTTTTTCCACAGGAAAGGTCGTACAGGAAGGCAGTAAGGTAAAGTGCATGAGCACATATTTCGTTTATTGCATTGTGATCAAATATGCAATAGGTGGCAGTAGCACATTACTTTTATTTGGAAAAGTGTAAATGTAATCCTAAAAATCTTATTTATATAGGAAAAATGTCAGTTCATACATTGTATCAGCAGGTGCATTACCCTAAATCATAGAGTGATCAACCTTGTCTATGGGGGCGTTCACACTATTGTTGTTAATGTTCAGCAACATCTTCTGTCATAGGATGATATCAATGGACATGAAACTGTTGCTTAGAACAGACGCAGACTGATTATGTGTCCATTCCCATTTACGCTAATGTAAACAATATGACGGATGCTATCTTCCATTATGTTTTGTCACTTTTGTAACAGGAGATAAAGTTGTGCATGCAGGAAGACAGCAACAGACATTAACAATGGCACAGTGAACGCTGCCTTGTAATGATATTATATTGTGTAGTGTGATGCCCTTGTTCTTCTTTACATCTATAGATAAATATTATGGCTCTTAGGGCGGGTTCACATCTGCGCCCTGGTCTCCGCTTTCAGGTTTCGGTCTTCTGCCCGAAAAACTGGACAGGAGACAGAAAATGGCAGTCACTTTTCAAACCCATTCAGTTTGCAAACCATCCGCCCGTGAGCGCCTGTGAGCGTTTTTTGGTCTCGGCGGCGAAACAGGTTTTTTTTTTTTTTTAGCTGGACACAAAGTCGGACATGCAGGACTTTGTGTCCAGTTAGTAAAAAAAACTGTTTCGCCACAGAGACCACAAAACGCTCATCGGCGCTCACGGGCGAGCACTGTCTTCCAGGTTCCCGCCTCCTGTCAGCAGAATACAGAAACCTGAAGGCGGAGACCAGGGTGCAGATGTGAACCCGCCCTTAGTTATATTGCAAGTAATATGTTTTTGTACACAACATACATGCAGTGAAGAATCATTTACACTACATTCACATCAGTGCTGTCCTATCCATTCTTCTGGTTCATCAAGCGGGGTCCTAAGAGAGTGACATCAAAGATCTGCTGAAAGAGGTGATACAGTAATGCATTCTGTGTATACACTCCAGCCGATGTCCGAGGAGCTAAGACCAGTAAGTGAGAATAAAACATGCACTTACTGTATTAACTCTGCAATGAACGCTTCCATTTATATTGATGGAAACACTTACTGTCGAAAACTGAGTGGACCCTCAAAATGCTGGGGCCCAGGAACCTGCCCGGATTTGCCAAGTGCGGACACCAGCCCTAAACTTTGATAGAGAAACAGTATCAACTTGTTTAACCATTTCAGGACTTTGACAATTTCCCTGGTTCAGGACCAGACAGATTTTTTTTTTTGTACATGTAGTTTTAAGGGATATAACTTTGACACATAGGGCATTATTTTTATGTTATTTTTTTTTACTCCATATTTTTTTAATCCAGGAAAATGTAAACAAAAAGAAACATATACTGTTTTGTCGCTGGGGACAAGGCTAGAACCTGTAATGTGGTCGTGGTATTGGTGTTTTTTTTTATTCTACTTTAATTTTTATTTGATAAATAAAAAAAATAAAAAATGAAAGTGAAATTTAATTTATTTTTTTTTCACATTGTGCCCCATTGTGGGGGGCATTTTACTTTCTTTTGGCTGATCTGCTCTATAACTGGGGCTGATATATTTATATATTTGTCTTCTCCTACATGTCCATTTACAGCAGAATGTAATTATAGCTACATCTGTATGAGGTCACTTTCTCAGGGCAGATGGACGATTTGCATTATGCATTTCAAAATAGTTCCATGTTCAATTAAGCCCTAGTTTTAGTTCATAAAAAAAAAAAAAGTGTCCAGACATCTATATGTGTAGAAAAGTAAATAGAATACAGCAGAACAGATACAGTAGACCCTTCATTAATGAAAGCAGACACCCCAAAAAGTATTGCACCCGCAAGAGAATCACACATTGACTTTAAGGGCGCTATCTGCACAAGATAGCACTAGTGAGAGAGTTCTCCACAACAAGAAGGATTGACTACTGCTAGTGCTGATTTCTCAGACACAGAGAGGGTAGTCCCAATGGCATGACTACCTCCGGTCACCAGCGTGAGCCAACTGCTACACCTTGCTGCAGCGGAACGAGAGTGGCCAGGGGCTTGAGACAGGAGGGACACAGATCTGTGTCTGAGAGCCCATCCACCATTAGCACTTGCCAACTCTAAAATGTTCTGAGTGTAAGGGGGTCTAGTGAGTGGATTGTTGTTCCCGGAAAAAACTAAAATATAAGTCCTAACCCATCTTTCAGAACAAAAACTAAGACAAGACCCTGTCTTATTTTTGGAGAAACACCGTAACTGCACTGATCCACCACATAAAATAAAAAAAACACAGGAATAATAAAATAAGTTGTGATTGTTTTGACCTTTGTCCTTAAAAACTATGCCCTGTACAGATAGGAGCGTTATCTCTGTACACCCTAGCTATAGTGTTGGTACTATATATATATATATATACAGTCCTATGAAAAAGTTTGGGCACCCCTATTAATCTTAATCATTTTTAGTTCTAAATATTTTGGTATTTGCAACAGCCATTTCAGTTTGATATATCTAATAACTGATGGACACAGTAATATTTCAGGATTGAAATGAGGTTTATTGTACTAACAGAAAATGCGCAATATGCATTAAACCAAAATTTGACTGGTGCAAAAGTATGGGCACCTCAACAGAAAAGTGACATTAATATTTAGTACATCTTCCTTTTGCAAAGATAACAGCCTCTAGTCGCTTCCTGTAGCTTTTAATCAGTTCCTGGATAAAGGTATTTTGGACAAACAATTCAAGTTCAGTTAAGTTAGATGGTCGCCGAGCATGGACAGCCCGCTTCAAATCATCCCACAGATGTTCAATGATATTCAGGTCTGGGGACTGGGATGGCCATTCCAGAACATTGTAATTGTTCCTCTGCATGAATGCCTGAGTCGATTTGGAGCGGTGTTTTGGATCATTGTCTTGCTGAAATATCCATCCCCGGCGTAACTTCAACTTCGTCACGGATTCTTGAACATTATTCTCAAGAATCTGCTGATACTGAGTGGAATCCATGCTACCCTCAACTTTAACAAGATTCCCGATGCCGGCATTGGCCACACAGCCCCAAAGCATGATGGAACCTCCACCAAATTTTACAGTGGGTAGCATGTGTTTTTCTTGGAATGCTGTTTCTTTTTGGACGCCATGCATAACGCCTTTTTTTATAACCAAACAACTCAATTTTTGTTTCCAAAATGAAGCTGCCTTGTCCAAATGTGCTTTTTCATACCTCAGGCAACTCTATTGGTGGCGTATGTGCAGAAACGGCTTCTTTCTCATCACTCTCCCATACAGCTTCTATTTGTGCAAAGTGCGCTGTATAGTTGACCGATGCACAGTGACACCATCTGCAGCAAGATGATGCTGCAGCTCTTTGGAGGTGGTCTGTGGATTGTCCTTGACTGTTCTCACCATTCTTCTTCTCTGCCTTTCTGATATTTTTCTTGGCCTGCCACTTCTGGGCTTAACAAGAACTGTCCCTGTGGTCTTCCATTTCCTTACTATGTTCCTCACAGTGGAAACTGACAGGTTAAATCTCTGAGACAGCTTTTTGTATCCTTCCGCTGAACAACTATGTTGAACAATCTTTGTTTTCAGATCATTTGAGAGTTGTTTTGAGTAGCCCATGATGCCACTCTTCAGAGGAGATTCAAATAGTAGAACAACTTGCAATTGGCCACCTTAAATACCTTTTCTCATGATTGGATACACCTGGCTATGAAGTTCAAAGCTCACTGAGGTTACAAAACCAATTTTGTGCTTCAGTAAGTCAGTAAAAAGTAGTTAGGAGTATTCAAATCAATAAAATGATAAGGGTGCCCATACTTTTGCACCGGTCAAATTTTGGTTTAATGCATATTGCGCATTTTCTGTTAGTACAATAAACCTCATTTCAATCCTGAAATATTACTGTGTCCATCAGTTATTAGATATATCAAACTGAAATGGCTGTTGCAAACACCAAAATATTTAGAACTAAAATTGATTAAGATTAATAGGGGTGCCCAAACATTTTCATAGGACTGTGTATATATATATATATATATATATATATATATATATATATATATATATATATACACACACACACACACACACACTGTATATATATATGTGTATATAGACACTATGTTTGAGCGTCCATGTGTTGACCATGTATAAGTACTTAAATGAAGTTATTTATTGACAGAAATCACTGACAGAACAAGGAAATATTTCCATTTCACATCGAGAGAAGAAATGTTTTTGTCATTTTAGTCAGTGGAGCTTAGAAACTATGGTTGACCAGTTTGCCCTTTATTACCTTTCCATTAGGACTTTCTTTTTACAGTGACAGAGTTATCTATCATTTCAAACTGTGGACAGAAATTCTCCAAGAAGTAGCCTTCGGTTTACATTTAGTTTATAAAGGTGCATAGACATCAATTCCATAATACGTCACTGTTAGCTGAGTAAATTGGGATAACACTGGAAGGAAGAATAGAAATTTATGAAATTTGTGATCTTATGAGAAAATTTACAGCAACGCAATAAATGTGGACATCTTCTTGATCTTCATTAATGTAATTCTCCTTTAATCAGCATACACTTTTTGTATTTTTGGAGTGTATGACAATATCTATAACTTTAGGTTAAGGCCCCACGTAGCAAGACACAGCAAAAAAAAAAACCCAAAACACTATGGAAAAAAATGCAGTGGGAATGCTTCCTGTTTTTCTCCTACAGTGTTCTTCACAGAAAGGGTGCATTCACACTGAGTAAACGCTAGCTTATTTTGTAGAGTAAAATTACACTTGTAAATTTTGCTATCCCATTGACTTCAATGATATTTTTTTACAAGTGTAAAAATACGCCTGTAAAAAATACGCCTGTAAAAATACGCCTGTAAAATGTCATTGAAGTCAATGGGATAGCAAAATTTACAAGTGTAATTTTACTCTACAAAATAAGCTAGCGTTTACTCAGTGTGAATGCACCCAAAGTCTGCAAAGTTTTCCTCTGCAGACTTTCTGCCTCTATTATATCTATACAGAAAACAGCAGTTTTTCTGTTGTTTGTTTGTTTTTTTTAAACGTAGATTGTATGCCCACAATGTACATTTTTCCCTATCAGCATGTCTTTGGAATATGGGATGGAAATCCATGCAAACACGGAGAGAACATACAAACTCCTTGTAGATGGTTTTTTGATCTTGGTGGGATTTGAACACCAGGAATCCAGCGCTGCAAGGCTGCAGTGCTAACCACTGAGCCACCGTGTGGCCCCGTGTTTCTGTAGGTATAATAGACATGCTGCGATTTTAAAAAACGTGAGTGGTTTTAAAAAGCGGCTTTTCTGCTGCAGATGTTTTTTCTGCAGTGTGTGGATGAGATTAGCTAAAATCCCATCTACCTTGCATATACTGTAAAATGCAGCCTATTTTGCAACAGCGTTTCCACAGAAGTCAAAATGCTGTATTTTCGCAATGCAGGGCCCTCACTTTGTGTCATTTTTTTGTGGGCATGCAAAAAACACCATGATTTTGACAAGCATATTTGTGTGTTTTGCTATACAAAAAGCATACTAAAATGTGACAAAAAAAGCCTTGGGTGCACAAAATGCAGTACCTATAATATTTCCCTGTTAACTTACAGCTAACCTCTGTTTGCAGTGTATATTAAAAAGCAAAAAACCTTGTGTCTTCCAAAAACATAAATCGGGAGATATGGAAAAAACCAGGAGAGTAATGGAGCGCTACTGTGGTCTTGGTAATCAAAAACACCAAAGTAAACTTGAACCGGTCGTCCAATTATTTCAGGTATAGGATCATTAACCAGCAACTTCTCATTTCATAGATCTACACTTACAACCTCTAGTTCTCAAACTACTATCGCACCTGAAAGACTACACAACTGATCAGAGAATTTCATCTACTAAACAGTCAGCATACCCCAGATGTCCAATGGTCTCTGCTTACGGCAGATGTGTCGGCTTTATATACAAACATCCCCTACCATGAAGGGCTTTGTGCCATCGATCACTCTCTAACTATGCCTACACACCAGAAACAATTTTTATTGTCAGGAATTGAATTCATTTTGAACCACAATATTTTCTCATTTCAGGACATAATTTACAAGTTAGAGGCTGTGCTATGGGGAGTTCGACTACTCTGCGCAACATTCTCACCCCTAGCAGACTCCGCAGTCTAAAGGCCCCCATTACTAATGGCCTATCCATTACTCCTGGGGTGTTCAAATGCGGACTCCCACGTTCTCTGTGTTGTAAAAACATTTGTCACAAAAGCATTAAGATTTACATCAAATAAAACAAGAAATAGTCTAGGTGCAAACCATACTCAACTGTACCACCAAATACGTCATTTATGTGCTTGAGTGTCCCTGCAAATTGCAATACGCTGGATGCACCATCCAACCGTTTCATTGCAGGGTAAGCGGGCACAGAGCAAATATTTACAAGGGGTATCAAAAACATACCGTTTCAGTCCATTACAGTACAACACACAACTGTAGTTTCATGTATAATGAGGTTTTATTAAAGATTTTTCAATAATGTAAAATACAAAACCAAATAGGCAAAAAGAATCAATAAACAAGGCTCGCAGGCCACAAACAATAGAGACGGACAAGGGGAAATCCCCTAGCCAGATCATCAATACAGTAAATGCACATCGCCTAGGCCAAATGAAAAGAAAACTAGGTCGGAGAAAGCCGACCCCAAGCTACTGCTACAGAAGGGAAGGGAAGGGAAGGGAAAAACAGACAAAAACACGGGAGACAAACACAAAGACCAGACAACAGGAGCAGACGTAGAAGAAGAGACAGGACAAGAAACAACGAGAAGAGACCAAAAGGAAGGGATGGGAGAAGAAGAGGAAGAAGCGAGGTGCCTTTGCGCCCCAGCTTAAGAGAAGGAAGCAGAGAAGTCAGAAGACTCCTGGAACAGCACCTAAGGCCGCCAGAGGCGCTCAAACCTGGAGGGATCGGGAGAATCCTCCGCAACCAGGGCTTCCATCCTCCGAATAAGGAGAAACTCCTGGAGGAATTCGAGCTTGGAAGGTGGAGTAGAACTGCGCCAATGTCTCGGAATGACAGCCCTGGCGGCCATGAGAAAATGCTCTAAGAGGTCCTTCTTAATCTCTGACAGCTTACCAGGGATGACCGAAGGAAGAGCTAACTGAGGTGAAGCGGCGACAGGGCGCCCACACACCCTAGAATTCAAGGAGAAAACCACATCCCAAAATGGACAAAGGACATCACAATCCATCCCACCAAATGAGCATAGTGCCCCTTTTGGTACCACAGTGCCAACACCGGTCGGAGAAAGCAGGGAAGATCCTATGAAGAAGGACAGGGCACCTTTACCATCGGGTTAGGATCTTAAAACTCCTTTCCTCCGCACTACAGGGCAAAGCCAGTTTGTGTGACAGCAAAAAGGATTTATTCCAGTCAGCAGGCTGCAGACTCAACGAGAGGCCAGATTTCCAGGCAGCCACACAGGAGTTGAGCTTCGCTGTGGCATCATTAAGGAGGGAATCATACAGTATAGACAACGCGTGTTGAGGAGGGTTTGGGCACTCAAGGACAGACTCCAAAGCCAGATTATTTTTATATATATATATTTCTTGATGTCAATATTGAACATTGCATTGATGGAATATGTTATCATCTTGCATGGTTATGCCATTGGGATCCCTAACACCAGCATTATATTCTTCCCTCCGCAGGAGAACTCTCTCTCATCGAAGGACCTTCTGTATTGAGCGCTTCCCCATGTCCAGCAGTGTGTGTGTGTGTGGGGGGGGGGGGGTGCATGTCCACCCCACATGTCACCCAGCCCCTCTTCCCCTCAGTCCGCCCCCTCCGCTCTGTTCATCAGAGCTAGGACGGAGAGGCGTGAACTCTTGTAGGCGGTGCGCCCTCAATGTGGGCCCCGCCCCTTCATCTATATGATTTTCATGTCGGCCGTAGTGATACTATTGGGGGAAATAAACAGTGCCTCACTACACAAATGAACTTATCTTCAAGACACTTAGTGTCCCCATGCTTCTCGAGGTCCCACTTATGTCTAGATAGCCCATCTGGTCGCTCCATATCAAACCCGCCTCCAAACACACCCAGTTAGAGAAACCCCGCCTCCCCAGATGCACAAGGCTTCGGCGTCTCTCTGCACTCTTTGCACTGTTCAGTGGCGAGCTAGTGAGTTCTTACACACTTACATTAAGAGAACCTCTCTGATACCTTTATATTTCGACCCCTCGTATATCCTTCTATATGTATATTCATTTAATCGGCATTTACATCTACTATTACCTGTGTGGAACATACGAACCCTTCTATTTATTATTTTTGAATGACCCACTGAGGCTCTTATGTACTATGGCTTACACAACATTATACCTACTATATACTGAATATTTATGTAGCATTTTCTGTTTTTTTGATATACCTACTCTGGGACTTGTTGTGCAACATGTATTTATGCTCCTATTTAATTTGCTCTTATTAATTTTTAGTGACCTGAAGAAGACGCCAGGTCGGTGTCGAAATGCGTAGCCCACTGCTTTTTTACTGTACGAATTTTACGGTCTACTGGAACTCTATAAAGCCACCTTCAAGTTTGCTTTGGTGTTTTTAATTACCAAGACTACAATCAGACTCCATTACTCTCCCGTTTTTCCATATCTCCATGTTATTCCACCACCTATCCAGGTCAGTGTCCAGGTAAGACCAGCAACTGATTTTCTTGGACTCCGCTGAGGTTCGACTCCTGAGCGCCAGGTGATCTTTTTTGCATATAAAAACATAAATCATAAACAACGTACCTCCAGTTATAAAACAACATTTCATAAATGAAAAGCACATATTAATATAAGAAACGTAATATATATGCTCCGCTTGCCATCTTGATTCCATAACTACACGAGAGTACTGCTCCTGTGTAGTTCTATGGAGTAGTGAGCAAACTCCATAGAACTACATGAGTGTACTGTGCCTGCGTGGTACACTCATGTAGTTTTCTAATCAAGCTAGTAGATGGAGCATGCACTGTCGGCTCCGCCCGAACCCCAGAGGTAGAGCCAACTGCGCCTGCGTAGGATTTTGATCCGAAAGATGATAATGTCGACTCCTGATGAGCGAAGACACCAGACAAGAGAAGCAGGGGGCGTGATGAAATTACACAGAGGCGGCATTGTAGGGGCTGACGATGTATTTTTGGTTGAAACAATTTGACAGAACAGATATGTGAGGCACTGACCTGGAGTTGGCAGAAATCCGTGGCCAAGGAGAGTTCCCGACGTCTCTGCTACCTCTGACCTAGTTTGGTTACGGCTCGGTGCAAATCCAGGAACGCAGGAAGAAATGGATAGGGAAACTTTCCCTAACAGACTCCCTGACTGAACCTGCCTAACCTAAGAGTAACATCCTTACAAGGACACCCCTCACTGGAACCTACAATAGATTCCCTAATTCCCTAACAGCAGACTGAGATGAGCAAAAAGAAACAAACCAAGTATTACTAGTAGTGGCAGATAACAGAGAACAATAGCTGTAAAGCGAAGTCAGGCAAGACCAGTGGTAGATATAGGTGATAGAATACAAACATAAACAGGGAAACTAAACCGGCAGGGAACAAGAAGGGTAAGGGAAAACAAAACTTAAGGGCTGGAGCAGGAGAACAGATAAAAGTTATATAGAACCTGGAAGTTGCAAACAAGTATGAATGCTATAGCAGGCACATGAACTTGGGGGGAAGGGATCTAAATAGGAGCAGAGATACGAACCCCACCCTTCTCAGATAGGAATGACTGGCCAGACAGTCTGCCAGTCAAACAGGCAACAAGGGAATAGCTTAACCCCGTAAAAGGGATTCTACCATTAAAGCAACTTTTTTTCTAATTACCACATCGGAATAGCCTTTAGAAAGGCTATTCGTCTCTTACCTTTAGATGTGGTCTCCGTCTCGCCGTTCCTTAGAAATACCGGTACGCTAATGAGGTCTCGGCAGCAATGGGGGAGTCCTTCTTCTTCATCTGCCTCCTCCTCTTGTCTGTTGTCTTCTTTCTTTGTCATGTCTGACGCCTGCGAAGTCGGCGGCCGGCGGCCATATTTCCAAGGCTGCAATTGCGCGCATGCGCAGTATGCGCCTCACATCTTCGCCGAACAGAGTGTACTGCGCATGCTCAGTAAGGTCCGTACAGCCGTCCGACACCTGGATGAGTTCACTCGCACGTCGAGTGAACTCCAATAATACAATATTCACATAGATTTACTAAATTAGATTGCTAAATAAGATGCATTTAGTGAAATAAAGAATTTGCCTTAGGGCCCCTTCACATGGAGTTTACGCTCCGTGTATTCTTTCTACGCTCGGTGTATTCTGTCCATTTTACACGTGTAAAAATACACGTTTAAAATGTAGTTAGCTATTGAGTTTAATGGCTTGTTCATATAACGCGAGTCTTTTTGCGTGCGCGTCTACATTTTACATGTGTAAAATGGACAGAATACACCGAGCGTAGACAGTTTACATGGAGCGTAAACTCCATGTGAAGCGGCCATTAGATCCCATATTCTGACATCTGTAACTCTTTTATTTTTTTGTAGGATAAGCTGTAGATTTTATTGGTACCATTTTGTGGTATGCACAAGTTTGTGATTTTTATTATTTTTTATTCCTTTTTTGGTGAAAGAAGTGGTCAAAAAACAATTTGTACTTTGGAGTTTTTTTTAACAATGTTCACTGCATGGTATAAATAAATAAAAATATGGTTCAGCCTATTACTTAGAAGTGTTTTTTTTTACGAAACCAAACAAATGGCGATTCACTTCAGATGAACAAAAAAGGCCAAGATACAAGAACATGGCTGCCACTACTTGTTAGACCAGGAAATCCAGAGCAGAGAATGTCATTTGTACAGTGACTCACACACCATGTGATAGCAACACCTCTCAGCCAATAGTGGTAGGTGGACCTTACAATGCTTGCTTCTGCTGTTGCTGGCGGCAGCAAGTGCACGCAGCCATCTCTCGTTTGGCAGGGTTTTTTTGTACATTTTCAAATGATAACTCCATGGTAATGTGCAACATCTTCAAGCAGAAACTCATTCGTGGCCGTGCAGAAACAAATGTACGAACAATATCTCTATGGGGCAACACGGTGGCCCAGTGGTTAGCACTGCAGCCTTGCAGCGCTGTAGTCCTGGGTTTGAATCCCACCAGGAACAACATCTGCAAGGAGTTTGTTGGAAATCCACGCAAACACGGGGAGAACGTACAAAGACATGCTGATAGGAAAAAAAATAAAATAAAATTGTGATCCCCATATGGGGCTCACAATCTACATTTTTTTAAAAAACGAACAACATCTCTATGTACTCCCATGAAAAGGAACCACTTTTTTATTTGGAAAAATAGACTTAACAATGGCACTGGCAGGGAAGGTGTGCAAGGATAGGGTAGGGTAGGAGAACCGCGCTCCCTGGTGTATGCAAGAGGATGGCAAGGCAGAGATCCAAAATTCAAAACGTTTATTGCAATACGTAACAGCACAGCACGACGCATTCCGTCCTTACACAGGCTCTTTCTCAAGTGCAAAAAGTAGCTACAAGACAATATGATAAAGAATAAGAACCACAGGGATATATATAATCACATCTGACCCATTAAAATAATTTCCATAAAAAGTATAAAACAGAAAAATATACAAAAAATGTAGTATACACCCATATACAAAAGATCTTGTGTTTGATAGAAAATCAATAGTTAAAAGACAAGAAACTAGAATCTATCAAAGGATAAAACATAAGTGGGATAATAGATTGAAAATAGAAAATATAATCTTGCGGCTGGCGGGCATGCGCAGTCGGCTTTGCCCTAGGCCCGAGGCCTAGAAGTTTGAAGCCTGTGCTGGAAGAAGACATGTGAAGAGGACGTTCCTGAAGAAGATGGAGGTGGCACTGGAGAGTTCTCTAGCAGCATTGGGGACGCCATCAGTGCTGTTTGAGCGCTGAGGACCGCCCCCAGTGATGCGAGAGAACTCATTTGCATACTGACGAAAACTGGGATTTCTACTGAACAGTGGCGTGGAGAAGACATCTAAAGGTAGGAGAAGAATAGCCTTTCTTAAGGCTATCCCGACATGTTAGTGAAAAAAAATTTGAGTTTTAATGATAGGATCCCTTTAATATTTTTTTTTTGTTGCTCATATATACAGTATAGTATTACAGCCTGCATAGTTGGTGCACTCAGAAGTCAATAGTCAATTTTTTAACACGTGGATTCTGATGCGTCTCTGTGTGAATGGACCCTAATAGTTAAAAAAAAAAAGTTTAAAAGAAGTATTAAAAAAAACCCTGGAAATCCAAATCACCCCCCTTTCTCTAGGTGGTAAATAAAAATAAATGAAAACAGACATAAAGATATTATATATCCTATATCCTAAAATGCCCGGCCTATAAACAGATAAATATTGTTGGTATGTTGTAACTAGAAGAAATACCAAAAGGAATAGATATATAGAACGGTTAAAATATAACCTTTAATAAATACATTAATACCATAAATGCAATCACAAAGAACACACAAAAAAGGAACGTGTCAATACCAATGTGTACTGTGTCAACTTACACAGGCATGGCAGCCTCCAGAAAAAAAAACCAAGATGCACTCACCAATCAGATGACAGATGATGAATGACGTAATACCGCTAAATAACTGGAAGTTGCTAGTAGTGACCTCAAACCAGCCAGCCCAGCAAGGAATTCCTCATCTCCCCATATATCCTACCCCATCACCTGACTTTCCCTGCACAGCTACTCACAAACCTGCAGGCTTTCCGCCCCAGACACACACAACCCTCCTGCATCCTCTCCTACCCACACATGCTGTCCCTCTCCCTCCTACTCCTTACCTCTGGCAATATACCTCCTAATCCGGGACCACCCAAGCAAACCCCTACGTTCAATTCATTCCCCACAACTGGCATCAGAGCACGGAACCACTCAAATCTTAAACCTATCTCACTTGCTCCTGCCCCTCCTCTTCCTCTCTGGTGCACTATGGAACGCTTGCTCCGCATGCAATAAACTTGCATACATCCACGACCTTTTCATTTCAAATTAATTTACATTTCTCGGCATCACAAAAACATGGCTGACACCCTCAGACACTGCTGCTGTCTCCTATGGGGGTCTGCATTTCTCACACACTCCCTGCCCCAACAATAAACCTGCTGGAGGTGTAGGCGTCCTCCTGTCAGACAACTGCTCATTCACTCCAATCCAGCCACCACCTGCCCTCACCCCCACCTCCTTTGAAGTGCACTCGGTTCATATCTACTTACCCTCCAACCTCCAACTGGCCGTTATATACCAACCGCCTGGACCTACCACCACCTTCATCGACCATTTCACCACCTGGCTCACACACTTCCTATTCACAGACACTCCCACCATCATCATGGGCGATTTCCACTTCCCCATTAACACAGACCCCCCCCCCCCCCGCTTCCAGTCTCCTGTCCCTCACCGCCTCCTTTGGTCTCTCTCAATGATCCTCCTCTGCCACCCACATAAAGGGGGGCACACTAGACCTCATATTCACCCGCCTCTGCTCCATATGCAGCCTCTCTAACTCTCTGTCCACGCTCTCTTACCACAACCTACTGACATTCTCTGCCCTCTCCTCTCTAATAAACCCCCCAACCTCTTGACATCCGCATGCTCTCAGACTTTCTCCTACCACTCACTGACATATCCTCACTCCAGGACGCAGATGCCACTGCTGCCTTCTATAACACCACCATCACCTCAGCTGTACACTCTATGGCCCCCTTCACAACCACTAGAGCCTGACCAATCAATAGGCAACCCTGGCACACTGACCTGACTAAAAAACAGAAACGTGCCTCGCAGGTTGCAGAGCGCCTCAGGAAGAAAAGCCACTCCCAGGAGGACTTCCTCAGTTACAAAAAGGCAGTTCTCACATTTAAGAATGCACTCACCTCCGCAAAGCAGGTCTACTTCACCATACTCACATCTGCACTCTCTCGCAGTCCCAAACAGCTATTCACCACCTTCAACTCCCTCCTCTGTCCTCCTGTGCCCCCTCCGACATCACTTATCTCAGCTGACGACTTTGCCTCTTGCTTCACAACTAAAATCGACACCATCAGAGACAGTCTCACCCTACACCCCCGACAACCCCTCTACCCAACTACTTGCTGCTCCTCATCCTTGACCTGTTTCTCCACCAACACTGACGAAAAACTTTCCTCCCTAATCTCTAAATCCCACCTCACCTCCTGCGCACTTGACCCAATCCAGTCACATTTCATCCCCAAACTCACTGAAGTCATTACTCTGGCCCTAACCCATCTCTTCAACCTATCCCTAGCCAATGAATCCTTCCCCTCCGCCTTCAAACACGCCACAGTCACACCTATACTTAAGAAACCGTCCCTCGACCCGTCCTCTCCAGCCAACTATTGTCCCATCTCACTTCTCCCGTACACCTCAAAATTACTTGAGCGTTCCAGGCTATATGGTAATCTTGGGACACATACTGTATCTTTAATGGTCTCTGACTCCTTCCCCTTCCCTTCCTCCTCCACCCACTCATTTCTACTCTCAGGTTTTTGTGAAGTGTATACTGTACATTCCAGGTCTATGTGACGGTATGTGCATTGCTTCTTGTTCATGTTTTTTTGTTTTCAACTCTTGTGTTGTATTGTATTTTACAAAAATCCTTTCATTAAAAATTAGTTAAAAAAAAAAAACAGCTTGAGCAACATGTCCACTCCGAAACTCTCCTCCTATCTCTCGTCCAACCTGCTCTTTGACAGACTACAGTCAGGCTTCAGACCCCGTGACTCCACTGAAACTCCCCTAACAAAAGTCACTAATGACCTGCTAACCGCCAAAGCCAAGCACCATTACTCTGTCGTCCTCCTCCTTGACCTCTCCTCTGCCTTTGACACAGTCGACCACTCCCTCCTGTTAGAAATTCTCTCATCCCTTGGTATCTCAGACCTGTCCCATTCCTGGATCTCCTCATACCTCACCGACTGCACATTCAGCGTCTCCCACTTGCACACCACCTCCTCACTACGCCCTCTCTCTGTAGGTGTCCCCCAAGGCTCCGTCCTAGGACCCCTCTCCATCTACACCCTTGGCCTGGGCCAACTCATAGAATTTCATGGTTTCCAGTACCACTGTTATGCTGATGACACCCAAATATACATCTCTGGACCGGACATGACCTCTCTGCTAGCCAGAGTTCCAGATTGTAGCCTCCTTCCTCTCCTCCGGCTTTCTCAAACTCAATATGGAGAAAACGATGTTCATCATCTTTGCCCCACCCCATATGGCCCCTCCACACGTCCCATCTATCAAAGTCAACAGAACCACACTTACCCCAGTTCCACGGGCCCTATGCCTTGGGGTAACACTGGACCCCGACCTAAAAGTGATCAAACCATCAGACATTCTCCAAAATGATAATTAAAAAGTGAATCTGACCCTGTAAAACAAGACACCTTATGCATTCCTGTACATGGAAATATAAACAAAAAGTAAAAGAAAAGTTACAGGTATCAGAATATTGTGATTCCGAGAATTCTTGTTTGCAAAGTTTTCTATAAGGGCTCGTTCACATCTGCGTTGTCCTCTCCGTAATGCAGGTTTCCGTTTCCTGCATAAAACAGAGCAGGAGACGGAAACCTGCAGGAGTCTCTCACCCATCCATTTGAATGGGTGAGAAAGATGTCCGGCTGTGAGCGGCGGTGATTAAAAAATCCGGTCTCGCGGCGGAGAGCATAAAACGCTCACCGCCGCTCACGGCCGGACCCGGTCTGTGCTTTCCGTCTTCTGGGATGCAGAAGACGGAAAGCACAGAACGGAGAGTAGAACGCAGGTGTGAACCTAGCGTAACAGATAATAGTGTCCTAAAGAATAAGTGCAGTCTCGAAGCACAATGCTGGTCTGTAAATTTGGTATCCCTGGAATCACACTTACCCATAGAATACAGAAGACATGTAATTTTGGCTGCACAGTGAATGCCGTAAAGACAAAGCCCGTAAGAAAGATGCACAGACACCGTCTTTCTCCAATTCCACTCCATTCTGAATTTTTTTTTCCAGATTTCCAGTACAATAGAGTATAGTAAATTACAAGGCACAATTTGTACTGTAAACATTAAGCTCTCACATGGCTAGCAAAGTTATGGAGTTTGGAAGGTGGGAAGCCAAAAATGAAAATAAAAAAAAATGCCTACGGTGGAAAGGGGTTGCATAACGATTTTTTTCACATAGAATAGGTACAGCAAAGGAGCTTTATACAGAGTCACATGGAAATCAAAGTGGGTCTATACTGTATATGTGTAGAGTGGACTCTGCTCATTGCCATATAAATCTATGTAAAAAGAAGTGTTATAGGCTTAATTTATATGGTCTTTGTGGGTATTTTATATTAGAGTCATATGCTTTTTTCCAACAACTGTTCTAGATGGTTTCAGGGGAAAGCAGGAACACTTTATTCACACATTGTAGTTTTCATATAATCTTTTTAGCTCTGTAAAAGGGAAGTTCAGACTGAAAAGCTTTATGCTTCTGTTTTTTTTATCTCCAAATCCTATTTGTGTTTAAAAACCCCATAAAACATACAGATTTAATCTAGAGGGAAGTTGCCAGATGTAATTTTTTCCATTCCAGTGTGGTGGTGATTAATAATGTCGTGTAATATGTCAGTTTTAATGAAGTCATCACATTGACATAATCATGTTTCCTAGAAAAAAAAACCTACATCACAAAGCATTTGATGCAAGCAGACGGCATAGAGTATTGTAAGTGATGAAAGCTGAAGTATGTAACCACATCTTTGTGGACACAGTGTCAAGGTGAACTCTTGCTATAACAAAAGCTATTTGAAATTTTATGGATTTTCTTTCTGAGGATTTCAACAATCTGTTCATAGCAGGACATCTTTTTCTGCAAGCTTGAAAAGGATTACAGTTACCGCTATTTCCATTTTATTCTAATGTAATTATATGAGGCTGCAGAACTGCAGAGTAACTCAGCCGTGCTGCATAGTCTTAAGTTATAAACCAGAGCACATATCCAAACAGAATTGTCATTAGGAAACAGATGCAAGTCAAATTAGGAAACCGTTAACTCTTGCTCTGCTATGTATTTTTGCCTCCTTACAATTGATTTTCTGTACTTATCCCTCTTAGCACTCGCTTTTCATATATTGGGAGACTGGTAAATCCAGATGACTGAAAACCTAGAGTCCTTCAATCGCAGTATCTGTATTCTTAATCCCTACTGGAAATTTGCCAGAGGACCAAGAGGTCTGTGACACAAGAACGTCAGCAGTCTCTCTCCAGCTGCTGCTCTGCAATGTGAAATATACTTGTTTTGGCAGAAAGTTCCATGAGAAAAATACTGAGACTGTGCATGTACTGTGTACATGTGCACTGTGATAATATTGTCAATGTGTCCTCTCATCTTTTTTTAAAGTTACACATGTATCTGACAATGAGGCCTCATGCACATGGCAGAGCCGTGTATAGCAGGCTGTATGTCTCAGATGGCTTCTTAGGAAGGTGCCATATAGGGCTTCATGTGGTGCAGTAGCAGTGTCCTATCCTATCATCCTATTGGTGAAGTGCTTTTAATGCACAATAGCAAATTTATATGGCTTCCAATATTTTTTCCTGATTCTATGAAAAAAACGTGTATTCAGTCAGGATCCTAAGAATACAGAGAGGAGTTATATCCTTAGGGTAAGTTCACACGATGTAACATTGAGCGTGATCTGGCACGTATACACGTGCCGGCAGATGATGCGCTCAAAATGCTCCCATTCATTTCAATGGGAGTTAGGTGTGTATATGCCGCGTTATTTTGCTCCCGTGACTTTGCGGCCGTAAAATCACGGGCGCAAAATAACGCGGCGTATACGCTCCTAACTCCCATTGAAATGAATGGGAGCATTTTGAGCACGTCATCTGCCAGCACATGTATACGTTCCAGATCACGCTCAATGTTACATCGTGTGAACTTACCCTTAGAGTGGAGATTGTTTATGCTCGTATACATTGTCACCGGTTGCTCAAAAGATAAGATAATGCTAGAAGAGACAAAAGGAGCCTTCTCCTCATAACCGTAAACATAAAGAGGGAGAGAGACACCGAGCGCACTAAGCGTAGCAGTAACCGTAAAAGTTGGTATTAATTGTAATTTAATGGAAACAACCAGTTGGCCTCTCACCTGGTGGGGTCGTGAATGGATCACAACACCCTAAATCACAAGTGGATAGTATATGGTCTTGGTGAGAGTGGCAGCGGTGCCATCTGCATACACTGGAGAAATAAATAAATTTAAAAAAATCAGAGGCATTCTAATACAAACAGAAGGCTGGGGAACAAACCCCATGTTCATAAATCAAATGTCTAAATTAAAAACATAATGTATCTTTAAAAACGTTTTTTTTTTTCTGAACGTGAGGTTTGTTCCCCAGCCTTCTCTTTGTATGAGAATGCCTCAGATTTTTTTAAAATTTATTTATTGATGTATTTTTCATTTATGTACCTAATACTATTATTCATACTTTTAATGTTTTTTTGGTTAGTAACCTTACAATCATTGGCCTTCTCTTGCATAATTATGTTTATACATATATCTCTGTCTGTATCATTGCATTTCTTTGAATGACCTGTTTTAATGTTTTTCATGTAGTTTTTTTTAACATAACTTTTCATTTGGCATGATGTGTCCCTTGGGTGAAGCCCAAGGCCCATATTTTGGTCTCTTTGTATTTGTCAATTTATTCTTTTTATTGTTACAGTGATTCTGCACTTGAGAAAGGTTCTATTTATAACCCGAAACATGTTGTGCTGTACTGTTTTTTTTTACCCAATCCAATTAAAGGTTCTTCTACCATTACTTTTGTCTCATCTCCATGACCTTTGAGTGCGGATCCTCTGCCATTGACCTGTGATCCCGATTTTTTGTCCATAACCATAAACATGACATGCTTACTCTCTTAAAAGTGATGCACAGGTCAGACCAGCAGTGTGCTTCGAGACTGCAGTTATTCTTTAGAACATTGTTATTGCTGGACATGTAAATACAGATATAACTCCCTGGACCCGTCCTGTGCTGCTATCAACCCGTCTCTAACCTCCCCTACATCTCTAAAATCTTGGAATGCCTGGTCTATTCTCGTTTAGTCCGCTATCTCTCTGCTAAATCGCTTCTTGACCTCTTACAATCTGGTTTCCGTGCTCTGCATTCTACTGAAACGGCCCTCACAAAAGTCTCCAATGATCTCCAGACGGCTTAATCTAACGGTGACTTCTCTCTTCTTATTCTTCTTGAACTCTCTGCAGCATTTGATATTGTTGACCATCAATCTGCTCCGCTCTGTTGGCCTCAAGGACACTGCGTTCTCCTGGTTCTTCTCTTATCTCTTAGACCGTACTTTCAGTGTATCATTTGCAGGCTCTGTTTCTTCCCCTCTTTCCCTTGCTGTTGGGGTTCCTCAGGGCTTGGTCCTAGGCCCCCTATTCTTCTCTCCTTACACAGCCCCCACTGGACAAACCATCACAGATTTGGCTTCCAGTACTATCTTTATGCTGATGACATCCAATTATACACATCTTCCCGTGACGTCACCCCCGCACTAATACAGAACACCAGTGACTGTCTTTCTGCTGTCTCAAATATCATGTTTTCACTCTGAAACTAAATCTCTCTATGACTGAACTACTACTGTTTCCACCATCTAATAGATCTGTCCCTGATATATCCATTGCAGTCTCAGGCCTTACTATAACTCCTAGGCAGCATGCCCGCTGCCTAGGGGTTATGATTGACTCAGACCTTTCCTTCACCCCCCATATTGAATCACTCACACGCTCATGTCGCCTCCATGTCAAAAACATCTCCAGAATACACCCTTTCCTCACCAGAGATACACTAAAGACACTTATTGTCTCTCTGATTCATTTTCGCCTTGACTACTGTAACTCCTTACTAATCGGTCTTCCCCTCACTAAACTCTCCCCTCTACAATCTATTCTGAATGCAGCGGCCAGGCTCATCTATCAGGCTAGACACTACAGCGATGCCTCTGGTCTGTGCCAGTCGCTACATTGGCTGCCTATTCATCATAGAATAAAATATACAGTTATCACTCTCATCCACAAGGCTCTCCATAATGCCGCACCTCCCTACATTTCCTCCCTCATCTCTGTCTACCGCCCAACCCGTGCTCTCCGTTCACTCAATGACCTAACACTTACATCCTCTATTATCAGAACTTCCCACGCCCGTATACAAGACTTCTCCCGAGCTGCACCACTTCTCTGGAATGCTCTACCCCTGACAATCAGATTAAATCCCAATTTCTACAGCTTCAAGCGCAAACTAAAGACACATCTTTTCAGACAGACCTATCACAATTTCTAACGTAAACCCTTCCGTACCGTAATTAGAATCCCCAAAATCTAACCCTCCTCTGTCCCCGCTCCCACATTACCCCACATGATATGATGCCATTTCAGGCTAACTTTATAGGTCCAAGCTCCATCCATATGTTAAAGGACATGACTGGTGACGGCTCATAAAGTTTTATGTTTGTGTAATGACAGTCACCTCTATTACAACTTTCTTTGTAATGTCTCATGTCAAAAAATGCTTCAAAAAACCATTTTCTAATTCCTGAAGCGGATTTTTTCCTGACCATATTCCATGACACCTAACTATGTGTGAACTAGCCCTTATAGAACTCAGCCAGTAAGGGAACTTTGAAGAGCTGACAAACTGCTCCATTTTCATCAGTCACAGGAAGGAGAATAGAAGTGTCGGGAAGAGCCATTGCTAATAGATAGCAGAGGTTGTCTGAAATCTAGCCGGTGAACAGTAAGCACTGAGGAGACATATTCAGCAGTATCTGAGTAAGATAAAGCAATGCATTGAGTAAAACATGATCCTGGAGATGGTAATGCTCTTTTAATTGGCACCCACAGACTTCCTCTACTTCCATACTGCACACTCACTTGTCAATAAATTCAGAAACAGCAGAAAACAGAGGCACCTATTTACTAATAGTTGCACAGTATAAATGTAAAATGTAACTCCAGCTATAGACAACTTTTCATAAATGAATAGTGCATTTGAATATATGAAACTTTATATCTTATTAAGGAGATGTGTTCCCTTCACCAATTATTACGCTGTTGTCCTGCTCCATATCTGCAAACCGACTGCTTGTTTACATAAGAGTTGTCTCTGTTTTCAGCCTTAAATACAGAGCTCTAAGGAGAAAGGAGGGGTTGAGCAGGTGGTTGCTGAAAGTTGATTCATTGAGTTATTGCCTCATTCTGTGCATTAGTAGCCTCTTATCTACAAGCCTATCGACGTTAAAAGAGGACAAAGTAACAGCAGCCGCAATTATTTGAGTGCATTCTCTCAGCCTTTTCATCCCTCTTTCCTCTTCATAGACTAATATGTAGAAAGTAACTCCTAAGCAAAGCCTGAAAAGTGATAAGGAAAACATATTTCTTTAATAAAATATATTACAAATTTTGATGTAAAATTCTGGCTTGAATTATAAACTTAGACCAAGCCGTCTAACCATATGCCAGATCTATCATTCAGCACCAGCCATTGTGATAAATCAGAAGTATTTTCAGACTGCCTGTCTAGGTTTACACTGTCTAATTGGGAATAATCCTGGACCTCGCTGTTTCAGCTCTATATAGAACATTATAATTTGCAATATGTTTAATATAAAGGAAATACATAACTGGAGTCTCAGGTCTGTATGAAGCATCCTGCTTCTCTGGACAGCCTGGGTTGCCATGTTGAGGTTTTGTTCAGCATGTTTTGTTTTGCTTTCTTGAAGACAGGATTGGATTGTATAAAAGAGGAGGAGTAGCATGTGTCCTATATAGATTTTTTGGTTTGGGCTTAAAAATAAACAACCTGAACAAAACCTCAATGTGGATACTCAGTCTCATCCTCCAAACCCATGAAAATGAGTCAATACCACCTTTGAATGAATCTACAAAAGATTGCATTTTGTTCATCACCTGCTGTTCTGAGCAATACAACAATTAAACTATAAAAGTAAATGGGAGGATTTGTGAAGCAGTAGATAAATAGCAGTTAATCACATCCCCATTATTATGCCATTTCCCTGCTCTACTTGCAAAAGATCTGACATACATTTCCATAAAAGCATGAAGCAAACGCACACCATTACCGTACTTAATAAATCAACTTCTACTGCAAATTGGTACTATTATCCTGCTGCAATTCTAACGCAGTTGTTACTGAAGTATGTTATTCCTTACTTTTACTAACTGTATTATTTGTATGTGTTAATATAGTTCTTTCTTTGGTTGCTAAATGCTTAACCCTTTCATGACCAAGCCTGTGAGGACCATAATGACGCCATTTTTTTTAAAAAAAAATTCTCTTTTTTATCGTTATTTTTCGTATACACATAAGATGAACCAGTCAATAAAGGGCAGCTCATGCGTGATGAGGCCAAAATCACAACCTGGTGTACATAGAGAGGGGAGAAGAATAAAAGAAAATTCTCTCTTTTTTTTTTTTTTGTAAGTAGGACCTGATGGGGGTAAGGGAACTAAAGGAGTGTGGGATACATACATATGGCATGGCTTAAAGGGGTTATCCTAATAGGCCATCAATATTAGATCTGCAGGGGCAGTGCCTCAGTACCTACACTAACCACTCAGTTTGTAGGGAAAGTGAGCAGTGCAGCTGGCAGTATATAAACAAGGGGGTCTAATAAATGCGTAAAAAAGTAAAAAAAAAAAAAAAGTTCAATTCACCTTCCTTTCCCTAGAACACATATAAAAGTACTTAAATACTGTGAAACACATAAACATTAGGTATCCCTGTGTCTGAAAAAAGCCTGGTCTACAATTCTATAAAAATATTTTTCCTGTATGGTAAACTTTGAATATAAAGTGATCAAAGCAATAGCAATTTCCCAAAATGGTATAACTGAAAATTTGGTACAGTTTTGGATTTTCGTTAAGGCGTTAAAATGTAAATAAATCCATAAAAATTTGGTATCCTCAGAATCGTACCAAAACAGAATACAGTTGACGTGTCATTTTGGCTTCACAGTGAACGATGTAAAAATGAATCCTGTAAGGAAGTCGCACAAATGCACTTTTTCTTCAAATCCACCCCATTCTGAAATTTTTTCCTGCTTCCCATTACATTGTACGTCATAATTAATGGTAGCATCATGAAGAAAAATTTGTCCTGCAAACATTAACCCCTTCCCACCGACGGCATATTTAGATTTTCATTTTTGACTCCCCTCCTTCTAAACCCCATAACTTTTTTATTTCTCCGCTCTCAGAGTCATATGAGGTCTTAATCTTTGTGGGTCAAATTTTTCTTCATGATGCCACCATTAATTATTCTGTACAATATACTGGGAAGCTGGGGAAAAAATCAGTAAGGGGTGGATTTGAAGAAAAAATGCATTTGTGTGACTTTCTTACAGGCTTTGGTTTTACGGCACTCACTGTGTAGCCAAAATGACATGTCCCCTGTATTCTGTGTTTCGGTACAATTCTGGGGATACCAAATTTCTATGGTTTTATTTACATTTTACCCCTTAAAAAAATCCAAAACTGTGTTAATTTTTTTTTTCTATAAGTTGCCATATTCTAACACCCGTGACTTTTTTAATACTTCCATACATGGTGATGTATAGGGTGTCTTTTTGGCAGGGCCGGGTTTACTTTTCAGTTCTACCATTTTGGGGAATTGCTAATACTTTGATCACTTTTTATTCAAATTTTTATCAGAAGTAAAACAGTGAAAAAATGGCACTTTTGACTCTTTCCTGCTACGGCGTTTACCGTACAGGAAAAATATTTTTATAACTTTGTAGAGCGGGCAATTTCAGACACAGGGATACCTAATATGTATGTATTTCACAATATTTACCGTATTTTTCAGACTATAAGACGCACTTAGGTTTTAGAGGAGGAAAATAGGGAAAAAAATTTTTGAAGCAAAAACTAGTAAAATATTTAATATATGGGAGTTGTAGTTTTGCAACAGCTGCAAGGCCACATTGACAGGTGACCCTGCAGCTGTACGGGGATGCATAGAGTGTTTTTTTTTGCGGGGCCAGATGTACTTTTTAGTTATACCATTTTGGGGAATGTCTATTTCTTAGATCACCTTGTATTGAAAAAAAAACAGGAGGTGATTTAGAACTTTTATTTATTTCATATTTTTATTAAAGCTTTTTTTTTATTTTTACTGTTTTATTCCCCCCCGGGGGCTTGAACCTGCGGTCGCTTGATTGCAAGTCCCATAGACGACAATACAAGTGTATTGCCGTCTATGGGACATTCTGTATATTAGTATTACGGTGGCTCGTCATAGACCCAGCCGCAATACTAATATAGCAGTGACAGGCCTGGGAGCCTCATTAGGCTCCCGGCTGTCACCCGAACAGGTCGGCTCCTGCGATATCGCCGCGCAGGAGCCGGCCTGCAACTTCACAGGTACGGGGCCGGTGGGGACCGGCCCCAGGGGAGAAGGGGCCACCGACACTGACCCGGCATCCGCTGTACTAGAGAGGTGGATGCTGGCGAGGGATAGACGCCATCACAGGTGCCGGGGCCTGAGACATAGCTCCTCTGCCCTGCCTGAAGCCAGCGGCGGGGGGACGGAGGAGCGGAATAGCATCACTCCTCCCGCTGCTGGCTTCATGCAGGGCAGAGGAGCGCAGCGATGTCTCAGGCCCCGGTGTCTATCACTTGCCGGCTTCCGCCTCTCTATTACAGCGGATGCCAGGCGCCACATTCAGACTATAAGACGCACCCTTCTTTTCCCCCCAAATTTTGGGGAAAAAAAGTGCGTCTTATAGTCTGAAAAATACGGTAAGTACTTTTATATGTGTTCTAGGGAAAGGGGGGAGATTTGAACTTTTAATATTTTTAATTTTTAAAGATTTTTTAAAAACTTTTTTTTTTGCATTTGTTAGACCCCCTAGGGGTCTTGAACCTAGGGGGTCTTATCACTAATGCAATGCATTACAATGCTAATGCATTGCAAAATACCGGCACTACTATTGCAGGGTACCTAGCATAGCCTGCAATAGAAACAATAGAATGACAGGTCGGGAAGCCTTCACAAGGCTCCCCAGAGCTTACTCTGGGTGCTGGCAATCACAGCAAAAATGGTGGTGCCCAGGCACTGCCAGGAAAATGGCACCTCGGTAAGCTTTGACCAAGTCGCCGGAGGGGTTAATGCCCCTGATCGGTGCGGGCACCAACCGGGAGCATTAGCGCTGGTTGTCTAATGTATAAAACAGTAGACACCCGGCGGCTATGGCCGCGGCCATAGTTAAACACCTGGCATGCGCCGTACTAGTACGGCGAATGTCGGGAAGGGGTTAAGGCCTCATATGGCTCTGAGAGTCAAAAATGAAAAACGAAAATCGAAAAATGCCTGTGGCGGGAAGGGGTTAAAAATTGCAGCATGTCATGCTATGAAATGTATGATAACAATTAATGGTGGATTGTTAGATTGCTTTATCATGAAATTTTATATTGTAAACCAAGGTTGTTAATAAATGTCCTCAGTTGTCTGTGTCTGCCCCTGTATTAGACAAAAGGGGGAAAACAGTAACTCAATATGAGGATGAGATGATCGCAATGAGTTGTTTGTTCTTCAGCAGAAATGCATTGTGTTGGTCTCGAGGTGAGTGAAATCCACCTGCAGCAACTTCAGTATTCTGTCTAGAGTTGGAATGGACATCCCACAGAATTCAAGATATTTCTCCAGGTGTTGGCAAGGATACTGGTAGAAAGTGTGGACGTGTCCCTTCAAGGCCTGCTTGGAGACAGTGGGATGAACTTAAAAGCCCCCAAAATGGTCAGACATTTGGGAGACAACGGGTGACACACATCAATCGTAAAATGGAATGCGTCATTTAATTTTCACGATCAATTTGCATCACTGTCATGTGAATATAGATTTGTGTGTGGGATTGAAAGTAAATGTTGTTTACATAAAACTTTGTAGGATGCTTAACCCATTCTATACTGCAGAATGATAAGAACTATGTAGAAGAAAAGGAAAGGTTTTTCTTCTGTTATTGAGTCAAATACTGAGAAAAAGGAGTTTTACTACCAATTGGGGAATGGGAGATATTTTCCATAACAGCCTAAATCATTCAGGTTCAACAAAGCAACAGATGAAGGAAAACCTATAACAAGGTCTTTGATAATTGAGAAATTCATATTTGGAATGTTCAAGAGTATGAATATTAGTCAGAGACTAAAAGGTTAATGACCTAACTATGAAAGGATTGGGGCGAAGGTCAAGCAGATGTTGTGGAAACAGCTGGCTTTGGGACTGGTTGGAGCCACAATGACGTTTGTCTTAGAAGGTCTTTTTCCCACAAGCATGGTTGCTATAATGTATCAAATTATATAGAGAATAGAAAACTCACAACAGTATGATGACTGCAATATATCCTGTATACATATACATGCTCTGTCACAATGACTGGTTTCTAGATCTATGCAGCACTTATCTGGTATTATTCTGCAGAGAGATCACATGATGTAGACCTGTAGCAACTGGGTAAAAAATATGCAAAATTATTCTCCAGGATGTAATTAGAACAGTGCACTCTGTATGCTGCCCTCTAGAGGGCAGCATCCCTAACATCATGCATGACTCAGTTAAAAAGTCTAATATCATGATGTGGATTTAATTGCCAAATTAGTATTTCTATTCCAAAAGGAACAGATTCTCAACTATGGACAGCGCTGTTTCGGCCTATTGGGCCTCCTCAGCATAGCGCAGGGATACTGATTTGGCAGAGTGAGAGACTATAGACCAGGGTCAGGGGATAATCGTACACATCAGGGAGAGTGTGTGCCTACATAGGCAGTATGGAGACTTACAAGTCATTTCTGCTCCGCTAGGGATTCTGGGTAAAAAAAATATGCAAATCTATTCTCCAGGATGTAATTAGGAGAACAGTGCACCTTGTATGCCGCCCTCTAGAGGGCAGCATCCTTAACATCATGCATGACTCAGTTAAAAAGTCTACTATCATGATGTGGATTTAATTGCCAAATTAGTATTTCTATTCCAAAAGGAACAGATTCCCAGCTGTGGACAGCACTGTTTCGGCCTATTGGGCCTCCTCAGCATAGCGCAGGGATACTGATTTGGCAGAGTGAGAGACTATAGACCAGGGTACTAAATAATTGATGAAATGATCAGTGTTTCAGGGCTCATTTCTATCTGTGGGGCACATGGTTACCATTTCTTTCATGGGGCACACAGACATATGAATAACCCCATAGACTCTCATTATTTTAAAATTTTTGAATTGATCAGTTTTTTCTTAAAACCATTTTCAAAATTTAAAAGTGTATCTGCAGATTTTTGATTATGTCGCAGACTGTGAAAAAATTGTATAGTCAATAAAAAAAACACAGGTTCTTTTATTTAAATTTTTTAAAAATATTATTTAGAGATTCCAACAACTTCGACTCTTTGCATCTTTAAGATAGGTGCCGCTCCACTTATTCTGATGCAGTTGGAATTATTTTCCCTAATTTCCACCATTCAGCCCGGGCCACACGTGGCGAAATGCTATGGTTTGCCGTGGGGTTTTACAGTCACTGCAAAAGTGGATGGGATTCTAGCAAATCCCATCCTCATTTTGCAGTAAAATACGTGTAGTGGACATGCTGCTATTACCAAAACGTTGCAGTTTTGAAAATCGCAGCATGTCAAATATACCTATGGAGCTAGTAGTTTCCCTATAGGTATAATTGAAGTAGAAAGTCTGCAAAGGAAACCTCTGCAAACATTTTCTGCAAAGAGCTGCAGGAAGAACTGCAGTGCATTGCCGCCAGTGTTTTTCCCTCAGCGCAGGACCACTTACCTGACAACAAAAAGCCTTCCCTGCTGAAACTAACAGCAATTATTACCTGTGAGCAATATGGACTACAGAAAAAAGTGCAGCATCTATTGTAGGATGCAGCAAGCTGGAGTTTGTGGAGGTGGTGAAAGGTCCACTTTAAGATATGAAAGGTAACTCACGCTTACCTCTAATGGAATCATGCTTACCCTTGTCCCACCATAAGCTGCCTCAAGCTAGCCCTGTTCTCTGACCTAATCTTCAAATCACACATACAAACCCTCAACACCTCCTGCCGCCTCCAACTCAAGAGCAATCATCAAATCCGCTCTTTCCTCAATCCTGAAACCACGAAGATGCTAGTCCATGCCCTCATAATCTCCTACTTGGATTACTGCAATACCCTTTTTCATGGCTTGCCTGCAAATATTCTTGCCCCCCTCCAGTCCACCTTAAACTGTGCTGCTTGCTTAATCCACCTCTCCCCCTGTTCTTCATCGGCCGCTCATCTTTGCCAATCCCTTCATTGACTACCCGTTGCCCAGCGGATAGAGTTCAAGTTACTAACGCTGACATAGAAAGTGTAAATGCGGGACCTTCAGAGAAGGTAAGTTGCTGGGACAATCAGACGGAGGCAAGGATGTTCAGCTCACACGTGTAAGTTTATTGGTAATGGTTCAGAGAATCCAGCAGTAAATAAAACAAATTGGCTTTCTTCGGCAAAGGGATAACTCAAAATAGCTTTCCTCAGCACAAGGATAAATCAAAATAACATAAGCAGTCCTTACTTCAGGGTACAAGAAAATAAATTTCCAAGGTTTTTCTCACCAACACACCAGGGTATTTGTTTGGGCTTTTCTTTCTTCTTTTTTTTTTTAATTCAACAAGTTTTATTGATTTTCAAAAAATATTTTGTGGGGATACAGAAAGAAGAAAAGGGAAGGGGGTAGGGATACAATAAATCAAATCAACTTTAAACTAGTGATCATAAAAGCATGACAACAGCCCATTCTGTCAGGCCTATGTACAAGACATGTAAATCCTAACTGTCCGCTATTTACTAAACAACAACGAAAAGCGCTGTACGTCACATCTGCATATAAAGTAGATAAAACTTAAGGGCAGAGAGGGGGAAAGAAGAGAGGATGGGGGTGAGAGAGGAACAGGGGGAGGGGGAGGAAGCAGAGGTGTACTGTCTTACTAGAAAAGTAGTTATCTATACAGTTGTGCGTCCGAGGAGTCCTTATGGGTGGGTTGTCTTCCAGTAGGTGATCCAAGGATTCCAGTATTGTGAGAATTTGTCATGAGACCTTGACGACCAGCTGAGTAGCTCTTCAAATCTCGAAATCTCCTGGACCGTATTTTCCCAGAGTGTCAGGGGTGGGGCAATTGTCTGCAACCAGAATCGCGGAATTAGGAGTTTTGCTGCAGCTAGCAACTGGGTGACCAGAAGATCCTTCTGAGGCTTGTAGGTGGCAGTTGGCAGTGAAAGAAAAATAGTTTTGGGTGATAGGCCGATAGGGGAGCCTACAACCTGAGCAATTCGAGTCTCGACTTCTCTCCAGAAGGGAGCAATAACTGGGCAGTCCCACCAAATATGTAGGTATGAGCCTTCGTGAGATAGACATCGCCAGCATTTGGGGTCGGTGATGACCCCTCTTTGAGCCAGCCATTGCGGGGTTTTATACCATCTGGCCAAGAGCTTGAAATTGTTTTCTCTAATTCTCATACAGGTGGAGAATCCTTGGGAAGCTTTCAAGATTTGGTCTACTTCCTCTTTGTTTGGGCTTTTCCTCCAGACACATAAGGCAGTGTGTCTAACAAGGTTCTCCTACAAGAGACGACCACACCCCCTTCCCATGGGCAACCTCAGGTCTTTAATAGCTGATCACTTGGGTCAGCCAACAAAATCACTACTGGAGCATAGGCCTGGGTTTGCAATGACAGCTAAAACCTGGTCCTCTACTTCAGCCAGTCACCTTGTAGACAACAACCACCTCAGTGGAAGATACCTGCCATCTACAACTTTACCATCTGCTTGTCTACATAAGCCACCCGCAACCTGTCCTCTCCATATATCTCTGACCTAATCTCCCGCTACCCAGGGCCGCACCTCTAATGAGGCAAGGTGAGGCGGCGGCCTCTGGTGGCACTTTTTGACACAAAAAGAGCAAGCTGCCGGGAATGAGCCATATTTAATATTTTGTGTGACTTCCATGAGCTTGAAGGACTGCATCTATGTGTTTCGACAATGATTCATACAATTTATTGATGAAGTCATCAGGAATAGCATAGAATGCAGTCTTACATGCCTCCCAGAATTCATCAAGATTCTTTGGTTTTGTCTGCCAAGCTTCCTCTTTCATCCTACCCCAAACATGCTCAATGACGTTCGTGTCTGCTGACTGGGCTTGCCAGTCTTGGAGCACCTTCATCTTCTTTGTCTTGAGGAATTTTAATGTAGAGATGGATGTATGAGATGGAGCACCATCCTGCTGCAAAATTTGACCACTTTTATGATTGGGAATGTAAGAGGAAGGTAATACTCGATATTTTCGGCTATTGATATTGCCTTCCACCCTTCAAATGTTTTGCATACCCCCATACTGAATGTAACTCCAGACCATGATCTTTCCACCACCAAACTTAACTGTTTTCTGGGTGTATCTTGGATCCATATGGGCTCCAGTAGGTCTCTTGCAGTATTTGTGGTGGCTTTGATGTAATTCAACTGAAGATTCATCTGAGAAATCCACCTTCTGCCACTTTTCCAGTGTCCATCCGTTTAGCAGGCTGTGGGCCTTTAATTGCCTTTTGTTTAGTGATGGCTTCTGGGCACTGATTCGACCTTGGAGGCCATTTCGAGACAGAATATTACAAATTGTTCTAGTTGACACAGGGACTTCAGGTGACCAGGTCTGCTGCAGTGGAAGAGGGGCTGGCTTTTGATTTTCTAACCAACAAACGTTCCTCCTGAGCAGTTGTCTTGTGGGGTGTGCTGGACCTGGGCTTGCCAAAAACATCTCCAGTCTGTTCAAATCTTTTTGTAATTCTTTGTATTTGACGCTGAGACACATTGAAGGTGCCAGCCACCTCTACAGTGGATCTGGTCTTCAGCCTCTTTGACATGTTGTCAGAGTTGAAGTTGCAGTTCAATGAAAGTCTGGGTTGCTGGAGTTCTTTTTATACACACCCACTAATTAACCGAAAATGTGTACCTGTGAGGCTGTAAACTAGGATTGGGGGCATTATATGACAAGGCAACAATCTGACCTTTCTGTGTTCATTAAATGATCAATATTTCGCCAGTGAAGCCAATTTATTTTCTTAATAAAAACACATTTGGGAGGGTTTCAGCTTTCATATGAGTCATTTCTTAAACCAGTAGATGAATTTAAAGTCAGTTTATAAGCTTTTGATTCCACAACATGGATAAGCGACAGAACTTTTGTCAGGGACTGTATTCACTGTAATGTTACCGCTTTCACCCCCCCTGCTTCCTGATTTGGACAATCAAAAGAAAAATCACATAGCCCCACCCCCTCCCCCCATTCACCTGCCCCCCCCCCATTCACCTGCCCACCCCCCGGGGTTCTTTTAATCGTCCGCCTCAGGTAGCAGAGGCTACAGGGGTTCCTCAGGAAAACCCGATGGAAGTGGAGGGGTGGGGAATAAGTGCGCACCCCAAGAATTATCTTCAACAGTTTATTAGGCACGATGCATTTCGGGCAAACGCCCTTTCTCAAGTGCAATACAAACTACAAAAACAGTCCTAAATAGGAGCAACATATTAAAATACAATACACCAATACATATAGATTTCCGTAAGTATGTATGTATGTAATTCTTGGTGTGCGTGCTTACTTCCTAACCCTCCACTTTCTTCTGGTTTTCTTGAGGAACCACTGTAGCATTAATTCATGCTGTTCCATAGTGTTTGGGAAAGAGCTGCTGCATAACACCTTTATGTATGCCAACAAGATGTTGTGACGTATTCACATCAATAGGTAAGAGACCTACCACACACATATTCCAATATCAGTTTTAATTTACTACACTACATTGGTGCTCGGTGTCTTTCCCATTTTTGTATTTACTCAGGCAGCAGAGGGGCTAGGTTCACCACTGCTGCTACCTGCCCACGCATAAACCTCCAATCCTCCAAATACCTCCTACTCCGCTCTGTTCTTATCCGCACTTCACAAAACAGTCTCCAAGATTTCTCTTGAGCATCCCCCATACTCTGGAACTCCTTAACAAGACACATAAGACTGACCCCCACAATCACAAGATTCGATCATGTTCCATCATCCATAAAGTAGTTTAGTTGCCGTGAATAACTAATCCACTTTTCTTTTTCAGTAGCAAATTACACCACATAATATTATTATTGCTCTACATTAAATTGACAATGATAAACTGATAAAGTTATACGTTTCTCAGGACTGATTTCTATCCGTGGGTCCCCTGGACATGTGAATAGCCTGGTAGACTGTCTTTGTTTTTAAATTGACAATTCTTTTTTTCTTTTGCTTGATCAGTTTTTGGTTGCAATTCTTCATGCTATTAAATTCAATGGTGGAGAAAAAACTGGAAGCGGATTCATCAGGTGTCTGGGTATTTTGGCAGGAAAAGAAAGCACACCATACTGCAGTTTTATTTAAGGTGAAAGCAAAATCCTGACAGGATACAAACAGTAGTCTTCCCTTTGCATCAATCAAAAACTTACCAGGCAAAAACAAAAAAAAGTGATCAGGCCAGTTTCTAATCTATCTCTTAGATTGATGGATCCATCTAATAATGATATTGAGGGACTTCTTTGAGTATAATAAGTTGATTGTTTACTCCCTGACATCGCCAGACAAAAAGTTGTGCTTGGAGAACTTTTTTTTTGCTTGCACAACTTTTTCATCTATAATTTTAGAGCACTGGACTAAGGTTGGTTGCATGCGACTGTAGTGCGTAGTCCGTGTATTTCCCAGATAGCACACTGGCCCATTCTTTTCAATGGGCCTGTACTAGGGTTGAGCCGTTCTTGAGATTTCAGAATCGATTTTAAAATCCGATTTCCGATCATTTTCCAGCTGATCCCGATCGTGAAATTTGCTATATCGCTGATTGGGAGCGGTATCTTTCTCGATCCCAATTACTCAACCAAATTAATGATATATACATGGATAGGGTTGAGCCGATCTTGAAATAACTTCCAGCCTTGATCCCGCCAGAAAAGATCGGGATTGGAATTCCCGAATCCGATAACGATCACTTAACCCTAGTCTGTACACATGACCGTGAATTTCACGGTCCCGTGTGTGGGCTGACAGTCCGGACCGCAAAATATAGAACAGGTCCTAGTACTCTCGTTTGCAACTGGCCTAAATCAGTCTGGCCTACATCATTGCAGTGTATTTCGCTGGCTGCTGAATTGAGACTTGAATTACAATGGTCCACAGTGTTTTTAATTACCTAATGGACACAATGTAATAACTTGAAAGGAATGACTTAAACCTATTTAAAAAAAAATTACAAAACATGATGCATTTTGGAAAAAAAGACAAAGAAGGAAAAAAAATCTTCAAAATAAAAAAATAAAAATGCAATAAAATGTCAGGCTTTGCATAATTTAAACCATTTTTTTCCATAAAAAATTCTTCTTTTGTATTTTGTTCTGTTATTAAACAGATAATAGTTGTTAAGTAACCATTTGTAAGCACTCTCCGACAGAACATAATAAAGCTTCAAAATGAAGGAAAAAACATCTTACTTGAATTGTATAACACAAATGTCTGTTCCCGTGCCAGCTTCAGCACGTGATTTGTCCTTTTGCTTTTTACAACATTTGTTCTACCCAAGTTTTATGTCAATACTTAAGCCATAATTCACCTGCCATTTATCCAATTCCCTTTTTTTTCTAGATACAGATGTACATTAGTGTGAAAAGTGGCAGACTCTTGCTCCGCTATCTTAAGCATCGCAATTGTAGGCTGCAGAATGCTACATTGTTCCAGAACATTTCTATATTTTGAGGTTATACTTATTTCCACTCTTAGACCTGGCACATGGCAGAGTTGTGTGTATGGAGCCTTTACAATTCCCTAGTATAGAGCTGCGTGGCCCCTGTCTTTATAAGCTTCATCAATTACTGGATTTATCGAGCTATTCTCCCTTTAGAAGCAAGCTTTTCATGGGGTATGCCACAATATTTTACGGTCAGGTTGGTGTAGAATCTAAAAAATCTTTAAAATGAGAGGCATACAGTGGGTAACGCAAAGTATTCAGACCCCTTTATATTTTTCACTCTTTGTTTCATTGCAGCCATTTGCTGAAATAAAAAAAGTTAATTTTATTTCTCATTAATGTACTCTCAGCACCCCATCTTGACAGAAAAAAGAGAAATGTAGATATTTTTGCAAATTTACTAGAGTGAAAAATTTGAAGGGGTCTGAATACTCTCCATAACCACTGTATGTTAGATTATGCTTTGAGTAATATACTCTAAGACTATTATCACCATGACAATGCTCTTTCCATGTGCTGATCTGAAAAAAACAAATACCTCTATAAAAGGTCAGAAACAAAATACTTTCCATTTCTGCCTGTCATAATTTGCCTCAATTTTAAAAATCAATGGTCCCTTCCTACGGGTTTCTGTTTTCCCAGTGGAAAAAATAACAGACTGCAAAATTAAATAAATAAAGTAAAAAATAGAAATTGTGATTTAGTGTATGCTTGAAGAGGACCCTACATCACCTCCAGCAACTCTAGTTCTTACTATCTGTTAATAGCTGCTACTTCACAGACTCCAGCACAGTTGAAATAATTTTTCTATCCTCCACCATTCCTGAGCAATCATTGCTATTAGTTTTGATGTGTGATATACTACTTAGGCCCAGTTCACATCTGTGTTCGGTATTCCATTCAGGAGGTCTGCTTGGGGCCCCCCCCGAACGGAAACCTATATGCATTAAAAAGTGGTTAGCTAAGAAACCACACAAACCATAGACTATAATTGTGGTATCCCAAGGGATGCAGGTGTTATAGTAGGACCTAATGGGGGTAGTAGTCCCTCTGATAGCTGAGCTTTTGTAATGGTCATGGTAGCTGTAGTGGTGGTCTAGTGGGGCACCTCTCATAGGACACACAGCAAGTCAATTTTCAGAAGTAGTATAGCAAAAGACACAGTCCTTTGTTAACCAAAAGTTTCTTTACTGAGGACTCTGATAAAGTGCAGCAATATCTCACAGTGATACAGTCTCATGTACAATACAGCGGGTGCATGTGAGAAGAATTCCCTTGTAAGCTGACAGGTAATGGCTGATGCTGACACAACTTTCCTCAGATTTGGTATTTATAGTATTGAGGAGACACAGTCCAGGTTATAGCTACAGAAGAGGGATCTTCACTGGTTGGCTCCCGGCGGGCGACTAATTTGGGGTATATGTAGTTATTCACGGTTACTGGGCCGCGGTGTCCGATAGCCGGACGCAGACCTAATACACGTGGCCTGGAAGCCACGGAGCACTGGACTTGACCGGAGGCCTTCTTTAGGTCCAGGAATGCAGAAAGGCTCCTTTCTAGCTGCTCCTTTCTGTCAGGTTCTCTCCTTCTTGGAGGCAGGAGCAGTATGGCTGTTATCCCCTCTGTATGGACTGGTAAATGGTCCTAGGAGACTCTGTATCTTACATGGGCTGTGAGATTCACCATGTAGCTCCTAGGTTTGGCAGGAGGAATCTGAAAATCCTGCCTGGAGTTGAAGTAGCAGCAGGTGCTGTTACCTCACACACTACACTCTCCACAACATGGCTGCTCTGGTTTCCTTTCCCCTGCTAAGAGGAAGGCGGGGCTAAAGTCTCCACCCACAGCTTACTAGAAACTTCTCTGCAGCTTGTGCTGTGTATGGAGTGATTGGGATCCTATATCACATGCACCTACATAGAGTGAACCATAGGTGGCAGCAGAATAGTACATGGCAATAAACACAATGTATGCACACAGGAAATACAGATTATACAATAGATAGTGATACTCAGTATTAATACATTGTGAGAACATTACATTACATAGCATACAACTATTATAATGGCAAGAAGGAGTGTACTGGGACACTACATAATGGGGTTTGTGTGATTTCTGCTTGTTATCCGCACAAATCACCCGCAGAGAAAAGTACTGCAAGCAGTAACCGAGCAGAAACCACACGGACTCCCTGAACAGAATACCAAACACAGATGTGAACTGGGCCTTAGGCTCTGTACTGTCAGCTGAGCAGCGTCAGGCAGGAGAAAACGGGTTGTGATTCATAGCACAAATCAGAGGTGGACAGTGTCGGAGCTCAGAATCACACCTCATGTCTGACTCCGCCCTTCTGACAGTCCCAAGCCTAAATGGCATATCATGCAAAATATATATCAGGCACTCGTTTTTTGTACAAAAAATAAACTGTTTTTATTTGTAGATAATGCAATCCAATAGCACGGGTAAAACGTTTTTCAGTCTACAAAAAGGATCTTCATCAGACCCGGATTGCCCTATCGAAACAACAGAAGATAAAGACAGTAGCATCAGCAGAATACGTGAGAGTCTCACCAAGTAAATGATGCCAGGTAAGTATGCAGGCAGTAAAGCCTAGTAATTTGCTGCCTAGCCCTTGCCTCCATTTCTGTCCTGGGGTTCTGTCAGTAGCCTTCTGCCTGTATACACAGCTATAGGAGTCACCTAGAGGAGCCAGATCAGCTTAGCAGACATGGGCAGGAGGCTGCATTCCTTCTGTATGGTATCAGCCCCGGTTGCAGGGAAATTCAGTCTCCCCAACCAAAAGGAAGTGTTTAGATGCCTTCAAAGGTCTGTTATGACCTTATGGGGATGTAATGTAAAAATAAATCAATAGAAAAGAAAAATAAATAAAAGTAAAATAAAAATAAATAAATAAATAATACCACAATACCCACGTCACAGGATCTTTCCCCACCCCTGGCACAAAGCAAAATAAAAATTACCGTGACGGAGAGGAAAAACTATATTAACCACTTCAGTACCGGGCCTATTTGTGGTCCAGGACCAGACACATTTTAGGTTTATTTTGTATGTGCGGTTTTGAGGTCTGTAACATTTTTCTCGTATGTCTCAGTCAACTAATTTTTGCGTATTTTTTCGGGGACACATAGAGCTTTATTTTTATGTTGTTTTTATTTTCAAATGTGTTTTAATTTTTTTTTTTATATCCGGGAAAATATAAACAAAATAGGAGGGAAATTGAGTCTGGTTTTCAATTTATTTATTTATTTTTATTTAATAACGCAAAGTGTCACTGAAAAACTTTATAAAATAGTTTTTCCTCTCCGTTACAGTAATTTTTATTTTGTATGGTGTCGTCGGGGGTGGGGCTATAACCTTTAATAACAGCGTTTTATTAGCGTATTATTAATTTTATTATAATTATTTTATTTACATTTTTTTAAAAACTTTTTTATTATATTTTTATTTTATTTCTTTTTTGAGATTGTGTTCCCATAAGGTGATAAGAGACCTTTAGGGACATCTGATCACTTTTTTTTTGTACTGGAGGCTGATTTCTCCTATAACATTTAACCCCAGATGCAGAAGGAATCCAGCCTCCTGCACACTGTATATACAGCTTACTGAGCTGATCTGGGATCCTGTAGGACCCAGCAGCTCTTGTAAGACTCTGCTCCCGGCGGATCACGTGACCGCCGTGTCAGAGGGCAGGTGAATTATGGCAGCATCCATAGCTGTGTATACAGCGCTCATTGAAATCACAGCCGCAAAATAACGCGGCATTTACGATCCACGCTCCCATTGAAATCAATGGGAGCGTATACGGCCCATAAAATCTCACATAGCGTATACGTGCCACATCACGTGGCACGTTACTCCGTGTGAACTCCCCCAAAGTCTGACTGCTGGTTGCTTGTGCTGCAGCATTTGGAGTTGGGTCTGTCAGCCTTGTGATGAACTCCTCATTCTGGATCCCATTACTTTCAACAGTCTCTAAAGTCTTTTGACACTTTGAATTTTGTTCAGTTCCAAAGGACTCTGTGTTTAGATTTGGCTGAGTCGCAGCTCCAGAACATGCCTTGGAAGGCAAGGTTTCCTTTAGTGGCTCCATCTCAGCAGGATGATGATGATGATGGTGAACCTTGGTTAAATCTGGTGTTGGAAGGGAAAGTGGTTTCTGATCTACATCTAAAGTACTGGAGTATGTTGTTTGGGCTACTAACACCTGATCAGAACCCTGTAGAGGTAATGTAGAGTCCCATATTAGAGGACCATTATCGGTAGTAGTGGTTGCAGCCAATTCTCCACCTTTGCGCTCCTCTAAATAAAAGTTACCCCCAGGACTTAATGGCAAAATGTTATCAATTTCACAATCAAAATCAAGGTCAATGTCTGGGTCCTCAGTCCAATCCACTGCATCAATCCCACACAATGACAGTGATGGTTTTGGAACCACCGTTTTAGGGGCTAACAATTTTAAAGGGGCTAAAACTCTGCCGATGCAAGGCTCAACTCACCGAAAGGGCAAAAAACTCTGCTGGTGCAAGGCTGAACTAACTTAAAGGGCTTAAAACTCTGCTGGTAAAAGGCTCAAGTCACCTCAAGGGCCTCAATCTCTGCTGGTAGCTCAGCTTAAGGGACTCTTAACTTAATTTGGAAGGGCTCACATTAAGGGCCAGAAAAGTAAATTTTTGAAGGGCTTACCACATCACACACACACAATGACAGTTAAGGGTGGTTGCGGTTGGATTTCCCATTGCCCATCTGTGGTTGTCATGGGCAACGTGATTTAAAGGGGTGCATGCTAATGTTTCTTTAGCTTAAATTTGTGTCTCTGTCCATACTAATGTAGAGGAAAGAAGGTTTCCAAGTATTTTCCCACTTTCCATATTGAGTTTGGAGTGTCTAGTTGATAGACTGTGATAGTGGGGTAATACTGGGACTTGGGTGTGTTAGATGCCCCCAGGCATGCTTCCCCTGCTGTCCTAGTTGCATTACAGAGGTGTTGGCATCATTTGCTCAGGTGTCATAGTGGACTTGGTGACTCTTAGTCAAATAGTGGCTTCCCTGAAACGAGCATTTTTTCCCCATAGACTATAATGTGAATCAATATTCGGTGGAATAGTTGAATATTGAGGGGCTACTCAAAACAAATATTTTACTACTCGATCATCTCTATTTATTAGTTAAGCATAAAAAAAATCCTAAATAACAGATTTTTTCAGATTAGGGTAGGCAGAATCTACCCTTAACAAAAGAATTTGCCTGAACAGGACTGACTTTGTAAAAAAAGAATGATAATAATCATAATTAGATTATTGGCAATGAAGGAGTTAACTGTCCTTTGTCTGTTTAACTCCTGCAGTCAGGGCCACACAGGACAGATATTCTCCCTCACTCCTTTCTATGATTTATATCACTAATCTGCCTGTAATGAATTACATCTGACCAAACTGTGTTCTAATTCTCCTACTCCTAGCTGTAATGTAAGCTTTGCAGCACTCAGTGCTCTGTACCATGCATCCAACCCCTATTTCCATCATCTTTGATATGTCTCGTCTTCCAGTCCACACAACCTTATATGACATCAGCACTCTAAGCTGTCCATCTACCACTGACTAGTGGCTGAGAGGCTGTCAGGTGGTGTTAGAATGTTGCACAAGACTCTCTTCTGTATTTGCACTGTATAACATATGTGGTGGCAGCCATATTAGTTCATTCAAAACACATTGATATTCCAAGTAAACAATTTGCAATATTCAGGTTGAACCTGATTTGTGAACAATCAGTTCACCCATCTCTACTCCTTACACCTATGTGCAGTAACATCAATATTAAAATGTATAATTTATCTATTCTGAAGCTAGTGTACATTCCCAGCTCCCATGAAGGGTTGTTTCACAGATGGACAGCTATACATTCCAGACCCATTGACTTTGGATGACTTCATGGAAAAACATTAAGAGCTTCTCTTTTGCAGAATATGGACAAAAAAGTTTGGCAGCAGGGATCTAACCTTTTTAGTGACATAAAGGTCTAACACCCAGAGGACAGATGTTGATGAAAGTCGTACCAGAATATTTCCCTGTTCCCTTGAGGTACACAGAGTATATCGAATGGACCAGGATGTTCTGTTACTTTTTTATTTTATTTACTGAGAAATGTATTATGCTTGGAAATGTGATGTATGTTCAGAAACTTCTTTATTTACATCAATAATGCAAATTCCTTAATATTAGGCCATATGAAAATTTTGTGGCTGATGTCACAAATGTTTATAGACATGAACTGTCTGTAATTTTAAGGGTGGGTTAATTTTAACAGTGAGAGATAGACTATCAAAAATAAAATCCAGAAAATTACATTGTATAAATTTTATAAATTTATTTGCATTTTGCATAGAGAAATAAGTATTTGATCCCCTACCAAACATTAAGGGTCCATTCACAGGGAGGAAAATGGCGCTTTATTTGGTGCTGAATAGAGATGAGCGAGTACTGTTTGGATCAGCCGATCCGAAGAGCACGCACGCATTGAAATGAATGGACGTAGCCGGCACGCGGGGGGTTAAGCGGCCGGCATCAAAGTGGAAGTACCAGGTGCTTCCATTCATTTCAATGCGTACTGAATTTTCAGAGCTGAAAAAAAGCCTCCCATTGATTTCAATGGGTTCCACTAACTGTTTTTCCACTAGCGGACTTTTCCATGCTAGCTGCCAAGAGAGCCAAGGATGCTGCAGAACAGGATTTGGAGAAGAAAAAAATTAAAACTTTAATGAGAACTGTTAATAAAACAAAATGTTCTGTATAAAAAAAATCAAAAACAAAAACGGACGTCACATGGCCATTAATTACTGTTGTGTTAATGTAGCTTAAGGGTTTGGTTAAAACCTGAAACATATAAGCAAGTGCTGACGTTTGTCATGTCCCTTTCATGATTTTATATGACCTAATAAAGTCTTCAAATCCTTCTTATTTACTGCTAGAATCTATTTTTGTCTGTTCATGATAATTTTATAATTTTTTTTCCCATAATAAAGCATTTTGTAAGGAAAAGTTTCTTTTTGGGGGATTTTTCAAATTTTCATTAGTAAATCTCTGTTATTTCAAGATGTTTAGAAATACTTTGAACCCTGGGAGATGAATAGTCTCCAAAATGATGGCAGGGTATGCAGCACTTTAATAATAGGCTAGTTCTATCAAAGTATGGTAAAGGATTAGCTACACAATTGCTTCATGACTGGCAATTCAGATTGGCCAATTATATAATGTGTAGGAGGCCCTCCCAATGATCTCCCATTGCAGATGTAGCGGGGAAGAAGGATTTGGCTGTTACATAATGTTCTCAAGTAGATAAACCATTGCATAAGGCAGACCGGTAACAACAGAGGCCAAAACCTTTGTTACCTATGTAAGACCAGCCTTAAATTCATATACAGATAATAAAATATCTGCAAGTAAGTTCTTTTCTTTCTGCTTTACCTTTAAGTACGGTGAAACCAAACGAATAATCTGCAGATAAAAATACCTTTATAATTCTGTCATCTTATTTGTGCTTTCTTTTGAGGACGTTTAATGAGTGATTTTTTTTTAAGCTTTAACAAATTTCTGGCCTCATGCATGACCTGGTTTTGCATTTCAAAAAGATATGATCCCTGAATGTGAATAAAAATATGTCAGGTGTAGTGATGCATAAGCAAATACTTTTGGATCAACTTCAAGCTGTGTTGGGATATTCAATGCTAATCAGAAAATAATTTAATACCGCAGAATGCTATAAAATATGTAAGAAGGTACGTCAGTGGAAGCGCAGTCCTCTAATCGCTCATGTATTGAATGGTTACAACAGGACAATTAAATAAATCAAATCAGCAATGAGGCTGAAAGGAAGTCAGCATTGCCAAAAAACCATGGTATCAAAGGAAACTCTTCCCTTCAGTAAAGAAAATTTACATCCCTATTAGATCCATATACAAGATCCTTAGATTGCTCAAGTGTGCATTTTATTCCAGTGAGGAGATAAGCTGCATCCCAACATACCTGGCAGAGTTGGTTTTCCAAGGGATTCAGTAGATCTAGCATATTGAAATTCAACATGCACAGTGCTTGGATTCTCCAAACAGCAGTCATCAGGGGAAGTGAGTTTGCCACCGTACAAATCCATTTTTTGGCCTATCCCATTAAGATTGGTAGGGTTGGCCGATAATCATAAAATGTCTATTTATGGCAGGGTACTCGTTTGGAAGACTGAAGTTGGATTCACATTTAGATTATATTTAGAGATGAGCGAACACTAAAATGTTCGAGGTTCGAAATTCGATTCGAACAGCCGCTCAATGTTCGTGTGTTCGAATGGGTTTCGAACCCCATTATAGTCTATGGGGAACAGATACTCGTTAAGGGGGAAACCCAAATCCGTGTCTGGAGGGTCACCAAGTCCACTATGCCACCCCAGGAAATGATGCCAACACCTCTGGAATGACACTGGGACAGCAGGGGAAGCATGTCTGGGGGCATCTAACACACCAAAGACCCTCTATTACCCCAACATCACTGCCTAACAACTACACACTTTCCACATTCAAAAAAACCTCAATCAAAGTAGGAAAATACCTGGAAACCTTCTTTACTCCCCAAATGGATGGACACAAACCCCAATTTAAGCTCAACAAACAGTAACAACCACCCCTTTAAATCACGTTCCCCATGACAACCACAAATGGAATAGGCAATGGGAATTCCAAAAGCCCTCACCCTTAACTGTCATTTTGAGTGTGTGTGTGTGTGTGTGTGTGTGTGTGTGTGTGTGATGTGGTAAGACCTTCCAAAATTCACTTTTCTAGCCCTTAACATGAGCCCTTCCAAACAAAGTTACATGACCTTAAGCTGAGCTACCAGCAGAGATTGAGGCCCTTGGCATGAGTAGAGCCTTGCACCAGCAGTGTTTTTGGCACTTAGGGTGAGTTGAGCCTTGTACCAGCGTGTGTCCCTTAACATCAGGCGGGCCCTAAGTTCTGCGCTTTGCACAAAAGTTCCACATTAACTAGGCTGAATGGTACAAAGATTAGTAGGCCCGAGAACCAGGAACAGGTCTTGCAATGGCTGTCGGATAACGCTTAAAGCACATTGTCCACCAGCCAGGCAGCCTCTACCTCCTCTTACCCAACAGTCTTGTCCTCCTTCCACCCAAAATTCCCAATCTTCCCAGAACAACTGTGGCACCTCACTATGCCGTCCCTAGCCGTCTCAACTTCTCCCGGTGTGGCGTCCCCGCCTTGCACCAGCACGTGTCACTCAACATCAGGTGGGCCCTTAGTTCCGCGCTTTGCTGCAAGGTCCACTTGACCACCGACACTTGGACAAGCGCCTGTGGTCAGGGATGCTGCAGTGCTTATCTTTAATGACAGGCAGGGTGAATGTGGTGGAGTCTGTTCCCCGGGTGCAAACTGGGGTGGCCTATCTCCTCTCCCAGGCCAAAATTCATGGCAGGAGTAGACTGAAACCCTACGACGCTGCAACCTCCAACACAGCTACTAGCGGCAAACGCTAAAACACTGGTGTGGGGAGACGTCAGCAGGCGGTGCTGAAGCTCATCAGCTTGGGGGACAGACAGCACAGTGCCTCCGAGGTCAGGGATGCCATCCTGGCTGAGATGGAATTTTTTTTCCCTGCTACACCTGGGGCCTGGCATTTTTACGCCTGTGATAATGGCTGGAACCTGGTAGCGGCTCTGGAGCTTGCCAGCCTCCAACACGTTCCATGTTTGGCCCACGTCTAACCTAGTGGTGCAAAGTTTTTTAAAAACATACCCAAATGTACCGAAGCTACTGTTGAAAATGCGGCGCTTGTGCGCCCACTTTTGCAAGTGCACAGGAGTCGCTGCTAGCCTAAAAACACTCTAGCAAGGCCTACATCTGTCCAAACACAGGCTGTTGTCCGTCATTCACACACGCTGAAACCCTACAATACCATATCTTGAGCAGGGTGTGTGAGCTGCACAGACCTTTGATGGAGTTCCATCTACAAAACCCAAGGGTTCCTCAAAGTCAGCAACCAAAGTTTCTGCACCATGAGTTTCCAGGGGTGGCAGAGTTATGGCTAGGGGAAGAGGCATGGATAGGGATGATGTCTAGGGGCAAAAGCAGTGTGGATGTGGAGGCAAGCTAAGCAGGAAAAACTGGGGGTACAAGCTAAGGCATGGACTGGGGTGATGTCTAGGGGCAAAAGCAGTGTGGATGTGGAGGCAAGCTAAGCAGGAAAAACTGGGGGTACAAGCTAAGGCATGGACTGGGGTGATGTCTAGGGGCAAAAGCAGTGTGGATGTGGAGGCAAGCTAAGCAGGAAAAACTGGGGGTACAAGCTAAGGCATGGACTGGGGTGATGTCTAGGGGCAAAAGCAGTGTGGATGTGGAGGCAAGCAAAGCAGGGAAAATGGTGGCTAGAGGCAAAGGGATGTCCATAGGCAGCAAGGGCAAAGATGCAAAACTCTTCCGTTTCAAGAATTTTCCTGACTTGTTTCCCCACAAAACATTCCTGGGAGGAGGGCTGAAACACCACCCTCCTCCTCCTCCGCTGTTAGATTGACCCCAGCTACGAGCTGAAAACGCTGCAACACTGGTGTGGGGAGACGTCAGCAGGCTGGGCTGAAGCTCATCAGCTTGGGAGACGGACAGCACACTGCCTCTGAGGTCAGGGATGCCATCCTGGATGAGATGGCAATTTGTTTATCCCCGCTGCCCCTGGGGCCAGGTTTTTTAGCTTGTTGGAGGGCTCTGGAGCTTGCCAGCCTCCAACACGTTCCATGCCTGGCCCACATGTTCAATGTAGTGGTGCAATGATTTTTAAAAACATACCCCAAATTAGCTGAGCTAAGGGTGAAAGTGCGGCACTTGGACACCCACTTTCCCAAGTCTACAGTACCTGGAGCTAGCCGCAATACACTCCAGCAAGGCCTACATCTGCCTGAAGCACCTACTGTTGTGCGAGGTCACCACACGCTCTAACCCTAGATACCGTATGTTCAGCAGGGTGTGTGAGCAGCAGAGACCTTTGATGGAGTACCAGCTACAAAACCCAAGGGTTCCTCAGAGTCAGCTCCCTCACTTTCTGCACCATGAGTTTCCATGGGTGGCAGACTTATGGCTAGAGGCACAGGCATGGATAGGGGTGATGTGTAGGGGCAAAAGCAGTGTGGATGTGGAGGCAAGCTAAGCAGCAAAAACTGGGGGTACAAGCAGCCGGTGACATCATCACTGACAAGCACAGCTGTCTGTCAGCTGACAGGCTGACTTTCACCAAAATGAACAGACAATGGATAGACTCATCATATACATGTCAGTTACATGACAAATTTAGTGCAATTTGCAAGTCCAAGATGGTTTGGAGATCTGCGGAGAGGAATCTCACCACCTCTTGCGGGTGCCATCATTTGGAAGGCAAGCCCTGGGCTCAGTGGGTGAGAGCAAGCGCAGGATAATCGTCGTTTGGCCTGGCGGCCACTGCCTCTTCCACTGTTGACAGGGCTGGCGCTGCAGTCCAGACCAGGAGCCAGGACACCTCCACATCTGCCTCTGACACTTTGGGGAGTTCACCCTTATCCTCACCTTTTCCTGCCATTTCTCCTTTTGCCCGCGCCATCATGCGCCTCTTCCCAGCAACTCCCCATCTCCCAAGCCTTTCATTTCATGCTAAAGTACAGCGCAACCCACCCACATGCCCAAGGCTTCAACGGCCTCATCTCAAGAAATCTGGCCCAGGAGATGTTGGAATCCCGGCTGGGGGACACTCTGCCCTTTTTGGGCAGAGTGTCTACTGCGCCACCGCACTGTGCCGTCCACACCAGCACTTTCCCCCAAACATGAGGCGGTCCCTAAATTCAGCGCTTAGCCCTAAAGTTCCATGTGACCAGTTACGAATGGACAAGTGCATGCGGACAGGGACGCTACCTTTCAATTTGGGCACAGTGGTTGAATGTAGTTGAGGCGTGGACCGGGTCGCAAAATGTGGTGGCCTGACTTGTCTCCCCACACAACATTCCTGGGAGGAGGGCTGAAACACCACCCTCCTCCGCTGTTAAATTGACCCCAGCTACGAGCTGGAAACGCTGCAACACTGGTGTGGGGAGACGTCAGCGGGCTGTGCTGAAGCTCATCAGCTTGGGGGCCAGACAGCACACTGCCTACAAAGTGAGTCATGCCATCCTCGATGAGACGGCAATGTGGTTTTTGCCACTGCACCTGGGCCCAGGCATGTTGTCATGTGTGATAATGGCCGTAACCTGGGATTGGCTCTGCAGCTTGGCAGCCTGCAACATATTCCATGCCTGGGCCACGTTTTTAACTCATTGCTGCTAATCTTTTGAAAAAGGTACCCCAATGTTCCTGAGCTACTGGTGAAAGTGTGGCGCTTGTGCGGATAGTTTTTAAAGTGTATAGTTGCCGCTGCTAGCCTCTATGCACTCCTACAACGCCTGTACCTGCTGGAACAACGGCTGTTGTGCGACGTCTCCACACTGCTGGCACTAAACATATCATGTGTTGAGCAGAGTGTGTGAGCAGCACAGACCTTTGATGTAGTTCCAACTCCAAAACCCTCGGGTTCGTCAAAGTCAACTCCCTCAGTTGCTCAACCATGAGTGGCCATGGGTGGCAGACTTATGTGAAATCCCATCCCATCCATTGCACTGGACACGAAACATTAGCATGCGCTCAGCACAACTTCGGATATGGCAGATGCGTTAAGCAGGGTGCAGGGTACAACACAGACCAGGCCCGAGCACCAGGAACAGGTGTTAGAAATACTGCAGCATCTGCCATTTCCTTCCAATTTTGGGGTTTTGGACCCGCCACCGACTTGTCTGGACCTAAGTGGGGATCATGAGACACAGTTGCCATCAAGGCAAGCTGTGGTCATGTGCGGTTTGCAGTAAGGGGGCAGTGCGCAATTGGAAGAGGAGTTGGTGGATGACGAGGCCACCGACCCCACATGGACAGGGGTGATGTCTAGGGGCTAAAGCAGTGTATATGTAGAGGGAAGCTAAATCAACAAAAAACCTGGGTAGAAGCAAAGGCATAAACTGGGGTGATGTTTAGGGGTGAAAGCAGAGTAGATGTGGAGGGAAGCTAAGCAGCAAAAACAGTGGGTAGAAGCAAAGGCATGCAAAACTCTACCCTGTTGGAAGACTTATTCCTAGGTCTGGAACACGTTAATGGCCCCCCTGGACAAATTACTGCCACTCAGGGGCCTAGTGTCACCAGGAGGGACAAGTATAGGCGCATGTTGTGGGAATACCTGGCCGACACCAGCTCTGTCCTCTCCGATCCCTCTGTGCTCTACAGCCTAAACTTATTTTCTCATCTTTTTTTCTGAACTGCACATCTCTTGCCTGCTTCCTTTGGGATCTTAGAAATGGTGGTCCAGTTCCACAGATGGTAACTTCAATAGACAGTGTAACGGGAGTAGCTGAGGGATCGCTGTCTTAACCACTTTTTGGCACAAAATTAACTTCCAAAGCCAAATATGGTGCAAGTATATGATGCAAGGACACCTACACACCTATCTCTGACACATTGGGGAGTTCACCCTCATGCACCCTTTTGGCCTGCACCATCATGCGCCTCTTCCCAGCCACTCCACATTTCCCAAGCTTTTCATTGCAGGCAGAAGTACAATACAACCCACCCCCATGCCCAAGCCTGTAACAGCCTCATCGATAAACTGCTGGCCCTGGAGATGTTGGTGTTTGTTTATGCTTCTGGAGACCCAGGCCTTCCGTCAGCAGATGGCAGCTGGGGCACCTCCCTATGCTGGGCCTAGCCGTTACTACTTCTCTTGGTGTGCTGTCTCTGCCTTGCGCCTGCATGTGTCCCATAACATCAGTCGGGCCCAGAGCTCTGCGCTTTGCTGCAAGGTCCACTTGACCACCGACACATGGACAAGCGCCTGTGGTCAGGGATGCTGCAGTGCTTATCTTTAATGACAGGCAGGGTGAATGTGGTGGAGTCTGTTCCCCGGGTGCAAACTGGGGTGGCCTATCTCCTCTCCCAGGCCAAAATTCATGGCAGGAGTAGACTGAAACCCTACGAAGCTGCAACCTCCACCCCAGCTACTAGCGGAAAACACTGTAACACTGGCATGGGGAGATGTCAGCAGGCCGTGCTGAAACTGATCAGCTTGGGGGACAGACAGCACAGTGCCTCCGAGGTCAGGGATGCCATCCTGGCTGAGATGGCATTTTTTTTTCCCTGCTACACCTGGGGCCTGGCATTTTTGCGCCTGTGATAATGGCTGGAACCTGGTAGCAGATCTGGAGCTTGCCAGACTCAAACACGGTCCACGCATGGCCCACGTTTTCCAACTTGTTGGTGCCATGTTTCTTTGAAACCTACACCATTGTGCCTGATATACAGGTCAAAGTGGGGCCATTTTCGTAAGTGAGAACTAGCCTCTGCTAGGCAGAAAACATTCAGAGCACACTCCTCTCATCTTCGCACCGTTGGCTGGCGGAGGAAGACGAGGGGGTTGGAGTGGCATCTGATGTCCCTATCCCACACGAGGCTAGAGGGTGCACTTCAGTGCATCCCATTGCTTCACCACAAATGGTGTGAAGGGGAGTGGAAAATGGAGGAAATGGAGAGTGACCCTTACAGTTGGGGCCAGCAAAGGCATGCCAAGTAACACACTGGCACACATGGCTGACTTCATCTTGGGTTGCTTTTCAACACATATTTCACATCATGAAGAACAAATAATACTGGATTTTTTCAAGCCTCGAACCCCGGTCTAGGTCTAATGTCTGTTCTTTTCTTATATTAGGGGAGAGGGAAAAAAAATTACTTCAGTGATACGTTTAGCGTACATAGACTGACTATTAATGTGTATCCCACTTAGTGTTGTTAGGGTTACACACCGTCACAACCTGGCTAAAGCTTCTATAGCTGTTAATAAAGTCAACATAACTTTACGGTATCCAAAAAGACAGCTGGTACCGACAGAGAGCAAGACAAATGTCACCCAAAGCTGTGAGCTCTGAACACCCACAGTGACTTTGGCGTCATCATCATTATAAGGGAGCGGGTGGTAATAAATAACTTGGCAGTGCCTAAAACCCAAAAAGCTTATACAACTATATTTACATTAAGATACACAAATGAAACTTTTCAGTAGCATGTCATGAGACAAGCTGATAAGCTCTTCCTTTGTGCAGTGCTATTTGAAAGTTAAACGCTGCCTTTATTTTAATTCTGGAGAAGGTGCAGACATTAGATTTAGAACATGTTGTCTTCATTGTCCAAATCCTCTATATAGGTAACGTGTTTTTCGGGACGAGCTGTCTGGGAACGAGCTGGTGCAGCACTGACAACCTGGGTGAATATGGCAAGAGCCTGAGATGTAGGGTGAATGAATCCCCAAATTATTTGTGGAATTCCCAGTGAGACAATGGCACTGTATACCAGTATTAAAAATTGTGGGTGCACATAACCCCCATATATTCTTTGAATTCCCAGTCAGACAATGGCACTGTATACCAGTAGTAAAAATTGTGGGTGCACATAACCCCAATATATTCTTTGAATTCCCAGTCAGACAATGGCACTGTATACCAGTATTAAAAATTGTGGGTGCACATAACCCCCATATATTCTTTGAATTCCCAGTCAGACAATGGCACTAAATACCAGTAGTAAAAATTGTGGGTGCACATAACCCCCATATATTCTTTGAATTCCCAGTCAGACAATGGCACTGTATACCAGTATTAAAAATTGTGGGTGCACATAACCCCCATATATTCTTTGAATTCCCAGTGAGACAATGGAACTGTATAGCAGTAGCAAAAATTGTGGGTGCACGTAACCCCCATATATTCTTTGAATTCCCAGTCAGACAATGGCACTGTATACCAGTATTAAAAATTGTGGGTGCACATAACCCCCATATATTCTTTGAATTCCCAGTGAGACAATGGAACTGTATAGCAGTAGCAAAAATTGTGGGTGCACGTAACCCCCATATATTCTTTGAATTCCCAGTCAGACAATGGCACTATATACCAGTAGTAAAAATTGTGGGTGCACGTAACCCCCATATATTCTTTGAATTCCCAGTCAGACAATGGCACTGTATACCAGTATTAAAAATTGTGGGTGCACATAACCCCCATATATTCTTTGAATTCCCAGTGAGACAATGGAACTGTATAGCAGTAGCAAAAATTGTGGGTGCACGTAACCCCCATATATTCTTTGAATTCCCAGTGAGACAATGGCACTGTATACCAGTATTAAAAATTGTGGGTGCACATAACCCCCATATATTCTTTGAATTCCCAGTGAGACAATGGCACTGTATACCAGTATTAAAAATTGTGGGTGCACATAACCCCAATATATTCTTTGAATTCCCAGTAAGACAATGGAACTGTATAGCAGTAGCAAAAATTGTGGGTGCACGTAACCCCCATATATTCTTTGAATTCCCAGTGAGACAATGGCACTGTATACCAGTATTAAAAATTGTGGGTGCACATAACCCCCATATATTCTTTGAATTCCCAGTCAGACAATGGCACTGTATACCAGTATTAAAAATTGTGGGTGCACATAACCCCCATATATTCTTTGAATTCCCAGTCAGACAATGGCACTGTATACCAGTAGTAAAAATTGTGGGTGCACATAACCCCAATATATTCTTTGAATTCCCAGTGAGACAATGGCACTGTATACCAGTATTAAAAATTGTGGGTGCACATAACCCCCATATATTCTTTGAATTCCCAGTCAGACAATGGCACTGTATACCAGTAGTAAAAATTGTGGGTGCACATAACCCCAATATATTCTTTGAATTCCCAGTCAGACAATGGCACTGTATACCAGTATTAAAAATTGTGGGTGCACATAACCCCCATATATTCTTTGAATTCCCAGTCAGACAATGGCACTATATACCAGTAGTAAAAATTGTGGGTGCACATAACCCCAATATATTCTTTGAATTCCCAGTCAGACAATGGCACTGTATACCAGTATTAAAAATTGTGGGTGCACATAACCCCCATATATTCTTTGAATTCCCAGTCAGACAATGGCACTGTATACCAGTAGTAAAAATTGTGGGTGCACATAACCCCAATATATTCTTTGAATTCCCAGTCAGACAATGGCACTGTATACCAGTATTAAAAATTGTGGGTGCACATAACCCCCATATATTCTTTGAATTCCCAGTCAGACAATGGCACTATATACCAGTAGTAAAAATTGTGGGTGCACATAACCCCCATATATTCTTTGAATTCCCAGTGAGACAATGGCACTGTATACCAGTATTAAAAATTGTGGGTGCACATAACCCCCATATATTCTTTGAATTCCCAGTGAGACAATGGCACTGTATACCAGTATTAAAAATTGTGGGTGCACATAACCCCAATATATTCTTTGAATTCCCAGTGAGACAATGGAACTGTATAGCAGTAGCAAAAATTGTGGGTGCACGTAACCCCCATATATTCTTTGAATTCCCAGTGAGACAATGGCACTGTATACCAGTATTAAAAATTGTGGGTGCACATAACCCCCATATATTCTTTGAATTCCCAGTGAGACAATGGCACTGTATACCAGTATTAAAAATTGTGGGTGCACATAACCCCAATATATTCTTTGAATTCCCAGTGAGACAATGGAACTGTATAGCAGTAGCAAAAATTGTGGGTGCACGTAACCCCCATATATTCTTTGAATTCCCAGTGAGACAATGGCACTGTATACCAGTATTAAAAATTGTGGGTGCACATAACCCCCATATATTCTTTGAATTCCCAGTCAGACAATGGCACTGTATACCAGTATTAAAAATTGTGGGTGCACATAACCCCAATATATTCTTTGAATTCCCAGTCAGACAATGGCACTGTATACCAGTATTAAAAATTGTGGGTGCACATAACCTCCATATATTCTTTGAATTCCCAGTGAGACAATGGAACTGTATAGCAGTAGCAAAAATTGTGGGTGCACGTAACCCCCATATATTCTTTGAATTCCCAGTCAGACAATGGCACTATATACCAGTAGTAAAAATTGTGGGTGCACGTAACCCCCATATATTCTTTGAATTCCCAGTCAGACAATGGCACTGTATACCAGTATTAAAAATTGTGGGTGCACATAACCCCCATATATTCTTTGAATTCCCAGTGAGACAATGGAAATGTATAGCAGCAGCAAAAATTGTGGGTGCACGTAACCCCCATATATTCTTTGAATTCCCAGTGAGACAATGGCACTGTATACCAGTATTAAAAATTGTGGGTGCACATAACCCCCATATATTCTTTGAATTCCCAGTGAGACAATGGCACTGTATACCAGTATTAAAAATTGTGGGTGCACATAACCCCAATATATTCTTTGAATTCCCAGTGAGACAATGGAACTGTATAGCAGTAGCAAAAATTGTGGGTGCACGTAACCCCCATATATTCTTTGAATTCCCAGTGAGACAATGGCACTGTATACCAGTATTAAAAATTGTGGGTGCACATAACCCCCATATATTCTTTGAATTCCCAGTCAGACAATGGCACTGTATACCAGTATTAAAAATTGTGGGTGCACATAACCCCAATATATTCTTTGAATTCCCAGTGAGACAATGGAACTGTATAGCAGTAGCAAAAATTGTGGGTGCACGTAACCCCCATATATTCTTTGAATTCCCAGTCAGACAATGGCACTGTATACCAGTAGTAAAAATTGTGGGTGCACATAACCCCAATATATTCTTTGAATTCCCAGTCAGACAATGGCACTGTATACCAGTATTAAAAATTGTGGGTGCACATAACCCCCATATATTCTTTGAATTCCCAGTCAGACAATGGCACTGTATACCAGTAGTAAAAATTGTGGGTGCACATAACCCCAATATATTCTTTGAATTCCCAGTGAGACAATGGCACTGTATACCAGTATTAAAAATTGTGGGTGCACATAACCCCCATATATTCTTTGAATTCCCAGTCAGACAATGGCACTGTATACCAGTAGTAAAAATTGTGGGTGCACATAACCCCAATATATTCTTTGAATTCCCAGTCAGACAATGGCACTGTATACCAGTATTAAAAATTGTGGGTGCACATAACCCCCATATATTCTTTGAATTCCCAGTCAGACAATGGCACTATATACCAGTAGTAAAATTGTGGGTGCACATAACCCCAATATATTCTTTGAATTCCCAGTCAGACAATGGCACTGTATACCAGTATTAAAAATTGTGGGTGCACATAACCCCCATATATTCTTTGAATTCCCAGTCAGACAATGGCACTGTATACCAGTAGTAAAAATTGTGGGTGCACATAACCCCAATATATTCTTTGAATTCCCAGTCAGACAATGGCACTGTATACCAGTATTAAAAATTGTGGGTGCACATAACCCCCATATATTCTTTGAATTCCCAGTCAGACAATGGCACTATATACCAGTAGTAAAAATTGTGGGTGCACATAACCCCAATATATTCTTTGAATTCCCAGTCAGACAATGGCACTGTATACCAGTATTAAAAATTGTGGGTGCACATAACCCCCATATATTCTTTGAATTCCCAGTCAGACAATGGCACTATATACCAGTAGTAAAAATTGTGGGTGCACATAACCCCAATATATTCTTTGAATTCCCAGTCAGACAATGGCACTGTATACCAGTATTAAAAATTGTGGGTGCACATAACCCCAATATATTCTTTGAATTCCCAGTGAGACAATGGAACTGTATAGCAGTAGCAAAAATTGTGGGTGCACGTAACCCCCATATATTCTTTGAATTCCCAGTCAGACAATGGCACTGTATACCAGTAGTAAAAATTGTGGGTGCACATAACCCCAATATATTCTTTGAATTCCCAGTCAGACAATGGCACTGTATACCAGTATTAAAAATTGTGGGTGCACATAACCCCCATATATTCTTTGAATTCCCAGTCAGACAATGGCACTGTATACCAGTAGTAAAAATTGTGGGTGCACATAACCCCAATATATTCTTTGAATTCCCAGTGAGACAATGGCACTGTATACCAGTATTAAAAATTGTGGGTGCACATAACCCCCATATATTCTTTGAATTCCCAGTCAGACAATGGCACTGTATACCAGTAGTAAAAATTGTGGGTGCACATAACCCCAATATATTCTTTGAATTCCCAGTCAGACAATGGCACTGTATACCAGTATTAAAAATTGTGGGTGCACATAACCCCCATATATTCTTTGAATTCCCAGTCAGACAATGGCACTATATACCAGTAGTAAAATTGTGGGTGCACATAACCCCAATATATTCTTTGAATTCCCAGTCAGACAATGGCACTGTATACCAGTATTAAAAATTGTGGGTGCACATAACCCCCATATATTCTTTGAATTCCCAGTCAGACAATGGCACTGTATACCAGTAGTAAAAATTGTGGGTGCACATAACCCCAATATATTCTTTGAATTCCCAGTCAGACAATGGCACTGTATACCAGTATTAAAAATTGTGGGTGCACATAACCTCCATATATTCTTTGAATTCCCAGTCAGACAATGGCACTATATACCAGTAGTAAAAATTGTGGGTGCACATAACCCCAATATATTCTTTGAATTCCCAGTCAGACAATGGCACTGTATACCAGTATTAAAAATTGTGGGTGCACATAACCCCCATATATTCTTTGAATTCCCAGTCAGACAATGGCACTATATACCAGTAGTAAAAATTGTGGGTGCACATAACCCCAATATATTCTTTGAATTCCCAGTCAGACAATGGCACTGTATACCAGTAGTAAAAATTGTGGGTGCACATAACCCCAATATATTCTTTGAATTCCCAGTGAGACAATGGCACTGTATACCAGTATTAAAAATTGTGGGTGCACATAACCCCCATATATTCTTTGAATTCCCAGTCAGACAATGGCACTGTATACCAGTAGTAAAAATTGTGGGTGCACATAACCCCAATATATTCTTTGAATTCCCAGTCAGACAATGGCACTGTATACCAGTATTAAAAATTGTGGGTGCACATAACCCCCATATATTCTTTGAATTCCCAGTCAGACAATGGCACTGTATACCAGTAGTAAAAATTGTGGGTGCACATAACCCCAATATATTCTTTGAATTCCCAGTCAGACAATGGCACTATATACCAGTAGTAAAAATTGTGGGTGCACATAACCCCAATATATTCTTTGAATTCCCAGTCAGACAATGGCACTGTATACCAGTAGTAAAAATTGTGGGTGCACATAACCCCAATATATTCTTTGAATTCCCAGTGAGACAATGGCACTGTATACCAGTATTAAAAATTGTGGGTGCACATAACCCCCATATATTCTTTGAATTCCCAGTCAGACAATGGCACTGTATACCAGTAGTAAAAATTGTGGGTGCACATAACCCCAATATATTCTTTGAATTCCCAGTCAGACAATGGCACTGTATACCAGTATTAAAAATTGTGGGTGCACATAACCCCCATATATTCTTTGAATTCCCAGTCAGACAATGGCACTGTATACCAGTAGTAAAAATTGTGGGTGCACATAACCCCAATATATTCTTTGAATTCCCAGTCAGACAATGGCACTGTATACCAGTATTAAAAATTGTGGGTGCACATAACCCCCATATATTCTTTGAATTCCCAGTCAGACAATGGCACTGTATACCAGTATTAAAATTTGTGGGTGCACATAACCCCCATATATTCTTTGAATTCCCAGTGAGACAATGGAACTGTATAGCAGTAGCAAAAATTGTGGGTCCACGTAACCCCCATATATTCTTTGAATTCCCAGTCAGACAATGGCACTGTATACCAGTAGTAAAAATTGTGGGTGCACATAACCCCAATATATTCTTTGAATTCCCAGTCAGACAATGGCACTGTATACCAGTATTAAAAATTGTGGGTGCACATAACCCCCATATATTCTTTGAATTCCCAGTCAGACAATGGCACTGTATACCAGTAGTAAAAATTGTGGGTGCACATAACCCCAATATATTCTTTGAATTCCCAGTGAGACAATGGCACTGTATACCAGTATTAAAAATTGTGGGTGCACATAACCCCCATATATTCTTTGAATTCCCAGTCAGACAATGGCACTGTATACCAGTAGTAAAAATTGTGGGTGCACATAACCCCAATATATTCTTTGAATTCCCAGTGAGACAATGGCACTGTATACCAGTATTAAAAATTGTGGGTGCACATAACCCCCATATATTCTTTGAATTCCCAGTCAGACAATGGCACTGTATACCAGTAGTAAAAATTGTGGGTGCACATAACCCCAATATATTCTTTGAATTCCCAGTGAGACAATGGCACTGTATACCAGTATTAAAAATTGTGGGTGCACATAACCCCCATATATTCTTTGAATTCCCAGTCAGACAATGGCACTGTATACCAGTATTAAAAATTGTGGGTGCACATAACCCCAATATATTCTTTGAATTCCCAGTGAGACAATGGAACTGTATAGCAGTAGCAAAAATTGTGGGTGCACGTAACCCCCATATATTCTTTGAATTCCCAGTCAGACAATGGCACTATATACCAGTAGTAAAAATTGTGGGTGCACATAACCCCCATATATTCTTTGAATTCCCAGTCAGACAATGGCACTGTATACCAGTATTAAAAATTGTGGGTGCACATAACCTCCATATATTCTTTGAATTCCCAGTGAGACAATGGAACTGTATAGCAGTAGCAAAAATTGTGGGTGCACGTAACCCCCATATATTCTTTGAATTCCCAGTCAGACAATGGCACTGTATACCAGTATTAAAAATTGTGGGTGCACATAACCTCCATATATTCTTTGAATTCCCAGTGAGACAATGGAACTGTATAGCAGTAGCAAAAATTGTGGGTGCACGTAACCCCCATATATTCTTTGAATTCCCAGTCAGACAATGGCACTGTATACCAGTAGTAAAAATTGTGGGTGCACATAACCCCAATATATTCTTTGAATTCCCAGTGAGACAATGGCACTGTATAGCAGTAGCAAAAATTGTGGGTGCACGTCACCCCAATATATTCTTTGAATTCCCAGTCAGACAATGGCACTATATACCAGTAGCAAAAATTGTGGGTGTATATAGCCCCAATTCTATTGCTAGGGGACTTGCAGGGTATTTCTGAGGTGAAGGTGGGGGGGCACACCGTTGGAACGGGGATTTGGGGTGTATATATGGGGTATACGGGAATACACTGTCAGTGTGTTCTATTCAGGATCCTGGGAAAGCTGGGTTGCGGCGATTGAGCCCGTCAGTGCCACGTTACACTGACAAGCTTCTCCCTGGAATTGAAGTTATATGTAAGCCCAATATATTCTTTGAATTCCCAGTGAGACAATGGCACCATATGGCAGTAGCAAAAATAGTGGGTGTATATAGCCCCAATCCTATTGCTAGGGGACTTGCAGGGTATTTCTGGGGTGAAGGTGGGGGGGCACACCGTTGGAACGGGTATCGGGGGTATATATCGGGTATACGGGAATACACTGACAGTGTATTCCATTCAGGATCCTGGGAAAGCTGGGTTGCGGCGATTGAGCCCGTCAGTGCCACGTTACACTGACAAGCTTCTCCCTGGAATTTAGCTCTTACAAGAGCTGTTGTGGTTGTCTTCTCCTTCCTATCTAGCCTGTCCCTGCCTACCCAGAATCTAACCCCTAGCTAGCTGGACGGAAACCTCCGTCCCCGGTGAATTGCAAGCTCAGAATGACGCGAAGCTGGGCGGCGCTGTTCTTTTAAATTAGAGGTCACATGTTTTCGGCAGCCAATGGGTTTTGCCTACTTTTTTCAACGTCACCGGTGTCGTAGTTCCTGTCCCACCTACCCTGCGCTGTTATTGGAGCAAAAAAGGCGCCAGGGAAGGTGGGAGGGGAATCGAGTAATGGCGCACTTTACCACGCGGTGTTCGATTCGATTCGAACATGCCGAACAGCCTAATATCCGATCGAACATGAGTTCGATAGAACACTGTTCGCTCATCTCTAATTATATTGAACTTTTGAATAAAATTATATTACTTACAAAAAAATCATGCCTAAAGAAAAGGAAAACGTGCACCAGGCCAAGGACATTGCATATCAGCAAAATAAGTACACAAGTAACTCAGACTATGTTTACATTTGTATTAGAGACATCAATCGCAGAATCAAAAATTATGGGTGAAATATTACAGCAAGCTGAGCCGTTTCCATCAAGAAGATGCCATAATGGAAATATTTTTATTGGTAGCAATGTTTTTTTTTACAACAGTTATGATGAGATAATATAGACAGAAGCAGCAAGTGTCTATTAATTTAATTGAGGCAATATTGCACTGAGAGCATCTTTATAATTAATAATTTTGCAATTACTACCCAACCATGGTATACTTATGCCATTTACTATTTATCTATGTACAGAGTTCATTCACACCTATCGAGTAACAATAAGAAACCAAAAACATGGAGAAATAACTATTTGCCTGAGTGAAGTCATTCTATAATTCTAGTTTAGGCATAATAAGGTCATTGGAAAGTATTCAGAAAGGGATGAAAACACTAAACCTCTGCTGAACACACAGAGAATGAAGGAAAAGAGAACTATATTTAGAGAAAAAAAGGAAAATGTTGCGGGGAAGTGGAAAAGGGACCGGGGGAGAGGTGTTTAAAGGGGTTGTCCCATCTCAAGGATCCTATCTATACTGGTAGATTATGTAAATTGAAGACCTTTCCTAAATATATTGGTTTAGAAATGCTGCTTTGTTTTCCTGCTATGTGACCTTATACCTTCCATTGTTTGCACTGTGTTGCTATAACCTCGGACCTATAGGGCAAGTGACGTCACGTACTCACTGCTGTAGCTGGCTTCAGCTAATTCCACTTTGCTGATAAAGCCTGTTCTGTTAATACATTCATTTATAGTTTTAATACATTGAAAAAAATAAACATCAGTGCAAGAAAAAAAATCTGCCATATGACACAACTTTTTAAAATGTAAAAGTGCACAGAGCTGTGTAAGGTGTTGCTGTTTGCTGAAATAGATGTAGCATTTAGTGAACCATTTTGGGGAATGCCTGATGTTTAGATCACTTTCATGAAATTGTGCACAATGAGAATGGTATCTGCAAGGTACTGACATTATTTTGATACAGATTTTCTAGCTAATAGACTCCCTTAGGCAGAGTTCACACGGAGTAAACGCGCCGCGCATTGTGGCGCGTTTACGGCGCGTGTACGCCGCGTTATTTTACGGTGCGCGATTACGCCGCGTTAACGCCGTGTTTACGCGGCGCTAACGCGGCGTAATCGCGCACCGTAAAAAAACGCGGCGTACACGCGCCGTAAACGCGCCACAATGCGCGGCGCGTTTACTCCGTGTGAACTCTGCCTTAAAGGCTGTGGCCCCAAGAGTCGTAAACTCCAAACCACAGCGTTTTACAGTCTCTGTAAATTGGATGGGATTCTATTCCACATCAGTGCACATGTACTTGCATAGACTCAACCCTGTTACAAGCTCTTTCCAGGCACTGACTTCACTGTGTTATATTGTTTCAATAATTTTTATTAGGGGATTATTTAATTTTTTTTTAGTACAACAATCATACATTAACAAATAAGCAGTAATTAAGTTACATTAATTCTCAAATAAGTAGATATTAAGGGGAAAACATAAGACAAGACAAGAAACAAAAAGGAAAGGGAAAAACAAAGGAAGATCACAGTAAATTAGTGGTACAATATGAGCTTTCTCTCCAAACTCTCCAAATATTATTGTATTTGGCAAAAGACAAATCTCCCAATTCTATTGTTCGTTCATAAGTATGAGTAGTGTCAATAAGAGTTAAGAGTTCCCAAATAGAAGGAGCAGAAGGTTGTTTCCAACTCCTAACAATTACTAGTTTTGCGATAACTAAGATCTTGCATATTAATTTTCCATTTGGAGATGGGATCGAACTCAGTTCTAAATGGAGAAGAGATGTCTGTGGAGTTCAAGGCACAGAACCATCTATTAATTTATCCAAAATATCAAAAACTTCTTTCCAGTATTCAGTTACCCTGGGGCAGTCTCAGAGGATATGAAATAGAGATCCATTCTCCCCACATAACCTCCAACATGCCAGAGAGAATCTGATGTAAACGGGCCAGAGAAAAATACCATCCCAGGGTAACCTTTATATGGGAACTGCTTTTAAGTGAGGCATGTACCAGTGAGAAAGCGGCTTACCATTCTTCATTAGACCAACTTTTATCAAGTGTTCTCTCCCGTAGATGAATCAGGTGACTCTTTTGAAAGGATGAACGAGAATCAATAGAGTAGTAAATAGGTCGTAGACCACTACAGGGTAGTTTAAGAAAAAGTATAACTTCTGGGTTACAGCTTACTTTGAAGTAATCATAAGTTTGTATGCAATGCCTAACTTGTAGATATTTATAAAAATCACTGTTGGTCAGATCAAATTCTTTGGACAGAGAGTCATAATCCTCCGGAGCGCTACTGAGCACACGCCGCCGCCATTTTTGTTGTAGTTCTAAGTATCCTTAGAACTACGCGAGCATGCGCAGAACGCTTGCAAAGGTGTCCATATACAGAAGAAAAGACGATGAAGGCGGAGAAGATCAGGACAGGAGGACGTCGCTGGAAGAAGAAAGTAGAGGAAGGAGGGACCGAAAATGACGTCGGATCGTGCACAACAGCCCAGCGTGCACGTTCAGGTATCATTTACATATATGTTTTTATAGTTTTATTTTAAAACGGGCAGGGGGTTTAAAATTAGATTAATGATGCCTGAATAGCCTTTTTAAAGGCTATTCACGCATACGTGGGGTTCTATCAGCATAATTTTGCTGATAGAGCGCCTTTAAAATCACCACATTTCACCAAACCACCCTGGCGGATTCGAGAGACTAGACGCATGATCTTATTAAGACAGCGTTTTTTATATTTATTTATTTATTTATTTCTCTTTATTTCTTTTCTTCAAAATAGGTGACATTGGTTCCCTTATGGTCGTAAAAAACCCAAAACTGTGTTGGTGGTTATTGGGAGCATATACAGTAACTAATGTACACAAAACATTAAGATAACCCATTAAAATAATATATTGTCCCCTAGAGTCAATAATTTTATCTATCAATTGAAAAACAGTTTTTAAAAGCTATTAAAACTCCTCTAGTTTTAGAAGTATGATGGGAATGAAAAATCAAGGGGAAATTACAATTATTAACTCTATGGGAATCTCTACTTATCAAATGGGTTTCTTGTGCGCACAAAACATCACAGGATAGTGATTTAGCTTCAGACCACAAAAATGATCTCTTGCTAGAACAGTTTAAACCTCGGACGTTAATAGAAACAAATTTAATAGTCATAATAAAATACAGTAATCAAGCTGCAGTATAACTCACCACCCCATAACCCAATTAAGGAATACCGTATACACTGTAGGAAATCAACCACAAGGGTCTTCCATCTTGGACATGTACTGTTGACCTGAAGGGGGAAACACACTAGGAAGGGGAAAAAAAACACAAGACACAGACAAAAACATAACATCTTAGATGTAGAAAGCATAAATGAAAAACAATAACATCTGATAAGGTGGCCAGTATTCGCCTTATAACGGCATAAAGGGGAATAACCGTCAATCTCAGAGCCAGGCGACTTAGGACGACCATAAGGGAACCAATGTCACCTATTTTGAAGAAAAGAAAGAAAGAGAAATAAATAAATAAATATAAAAAAAATATAACCCCCCCAAAAAACTGTGTTATATTGCTGAATAAGGTTAGCTTATCCTCTTCTCTGATTTTCCTCTACTATACCACTCATTTACCTCTTCTAATCTTCACTTTTCAACTGCCCCATCTCTGCTTTACCATTAATTCAGTTCCAATGCACCTCTGGCTTTAATAGACTGTGTAGTGCTGGTGTCCTAGGAAACCTACTAAACCTGGTTACCTTTGTGTATACTATTGTTTCTTTAAGGATTGTTGTGTTCATCTATATGTTTTCTTCTGCCAAACTTTGTTTGTATGTATATATAAAATTCTGCTTAATGCATTCTGCTTTGCATGAGCAATGCTCTTCAGGGGTCAGCAACCTTCGGCACTCCAGCTGCTGTGAAACTACAGCTCCCAACATGCTCCATTCACTTCTATAGGAGTTTCAAGAACAGCAGAGCAAGTATGCATGCTGGGAGTTGTAGTTTTACAACAGCTGGAGTGCCATAGGTTCTCTACCCATGCTCTAGTTTCTAGTTTGTGTCCCTGTGTCATCTATGTGATTGGATAAATGTCCTTCTGCCTTTATTCTTGTGTGTTATGATGTCCTGTTTGGAAACATGTTTTTCTGCCAGTATTCATATGTGCCCAGCATGCCTGCGAAAACCGTGTGCACGCATTACAATACACAACTGTATTGATTCTTTCCCAAAAAATGTCCAACTGACTTTGCCAAAGTCCTTTTCATATTTTATTGAGAATAGACAGAACTGCTGCTCTGAACAAGACTCATAAGCTGTAATGTTTTATGTCTCTTCTCTTCTGGAGCACTGCCTTCCACAAGGCCAACCTAATCTAAAAATTGAGTCAAGTGAGATAGGAACATTTTTGCAGGTTGGTTTTCAACTGACGGTATGGTCAGATGCCATAGGCTTATTCCCATGAACATAACTATATTTAAATTTCTAATTTGCAATTAAAAGTTAAATATTTTGCACATATAAGTAATTAAAAATTTTGCTTGTATTTAAGATTTTTCTCTAACCATCTAAGTGGTGACAGTCTTCAGTCTTGATAGTTTGTAAATGGATACAATCATGAAACCCTGCCATGGATTCCTTATCAGTTATCTTCTCATGCATGTAGAGTAGGGATTAGGATAATTATTCCACAATAAGGACACATCATGGATGGGCTTCTGACAAGTCCCATATGGTTAGTGGAAATCTTGAAAACCCCTTAAAATGTTTTATTACTTATATTAGCAAAAATGTTTAACTTTTGTCTACAGACTTAAATATGGTTATAGTCATGGGGAAACCCCTTCAACATATACTTTGCAATATTGAAACTTTCAGATGTAGCAAAATTTAAATTGACAAGTCATTTAAATGGGCTCGTTCATTGGGAAAAGTCATTTTTATCTATGCACATACTTGCATAGCCTTTAGGGTAAGTTCACACTGGGTTTTTTTTTTTTTGCCAGGATTTTGAGGCCGTATCCGCCTCAAAATCCTGACCAAAAAGACGTCTCCCATTTAAATCAATGGGAGCCAGTCAGGTCTTTTTTCTGGAAGTGACATGCTCATTATTCAGGCCAATTCGCCTCGTGATTCGGCCTGAAGACACTCCCTTCTCCCGACTAGGTCCATTCATTGGGCCTAATCCAGAGCGGAGTGCGCGACTGGATGCTGGTGCAGATCAGATCTAAATCTAAACAACAGACACCCTAGTTGATGGACCCCATTATAAGTCAGATGGTCTATTGAGTGCAGCTGGTGCCCCTCGTGCTATGAATCTGGCACTGGATTGTGGTTCCTGCCTAAAGCAGAAACTACAATACAGATGTGAACAGAACATAAGGGAAATTCTACTGTTTATAGGGAAACTGCTTGTACTTTTATGGTGCCACATCTCTGGTCTTCATATTGGGTACTTGGGTTTTATGCAGGCGGATTTAGCTGCGGAATCCGCCTCCAAATCCATCTGCAAAAAATGCTCCCATTCATTTGAATGGGAGCCGCTAACTTTTTTTCCCCGCTAGTGGGAAAAAGCAGCAAGATGCCCCTCCTTCCCACGGATTCCGCAGCTGAGAAAGCCATGGTGCGAGACTCCCTCCTGATTAGACCTATTCATTCTGGCCTAATCAGGAGCGGAATCTTGCGTCTGAATGTCGGTGCACTGCATCGGCATCCTGTCACGGCTAGCTGAACAGTTCACATGACGGAATTTGGTTTCTACCGTGTGAACATACCCTAAGAGCTTTCTATATATTTTCCACTTTTTCTGTAGTCACTGCTAGGTTTGACTAAAAATAATCAAAGTAGCGTTTCCACGACAGTTACAGCCTAACCCAGTCACGGAAGGATTTTTTCCTCTAGTATCATACACAAAAAATGCATTTATTTACTTGAAAACAGTTTGTCAAGCCCATATTCAAGCAGGCAGTCTGTATCTTCATGTTTTTGACAAATCTGATAAAGATGGATGCATTTATCTCTGGATGTCCGTCTATCCATCCACTTCAATTGTGGTAAAATGGAAAAGACAAAAGGATCTTTGTGCACAATTTACTTCGAAGAAATTAGAATATGAATCATAAGTAGTCATTAATTCTGAGTCGTTTAGTCGTTTAGAATATGTAACTTTAAAGACTAGAATCTAATGTTCTTTTGAGTGCGCCACCTTTCTTTCTCATTCATTTCTCCCACGTACCTGTCAGTCACGGAGAACAAGCACTCTAGTTGTGTATGTGCGAAATGCAGGCAGCTGTCAGAATTGTCTTGTGTTCTTGAACAGCTTTCTTTTCTAAAGCCTTGTATGTTTTGTGGCAATAAAATAGTTATTTAGTTGTAAAGTAGAGAATAACTAGTAGTAGTTTGGAAGTTTTGTAGGCAAGATAATAGGAAATTAACCCCTAAAAATCCTTAAATGTTTTTTTATTTTTTACCACAAATACAGTATAACAAATATAGCTTCTCAAGCACACAATGTCCCAGCCTGATAACCTAGCCACAACAGAGAGGCCCCTTCATAAATCAGGCACGTGCCAGGATGGCAATCATGCTCATGTGCCGGGATGGCAATCGTACTCATGTGCCAGGATGGCAATCTATGCCAATGCAGACTGCAAGAAAAGTTGCATTAATAAATATGTTGTGCCAAGATGTTCTTGACCCAACCTACTCTACTCTCCTCTTTGTGAATGGGGCCCAGAAAGCTAATATAGGTGTGTTGATGATCCCCCCCCCCCCCCATTGTATTCTACCTAGGGCAGAACTGGCACACTAGCTTCAGTTTATACTATGGCACCCCCTCATAGCATAGAAAAACAGAAACTGAGGGGCCTCACAGTGGCTCAGTGGTTAGTACTGCAGCCTTGCAGCGCTGGAGTCCTGGTGCTCAAATCCCGCCAAGGGCAAAAAAACATCTGCAAGGAGTTAGTATGTTCTCCCTGTGTTTGCATGGATTTCCATCCCATATTCCAAAGACATACTGATAGGAAAATAAATGTACATTGTAAGCTCTATGTGGGGTTCACAATCTACATTTAAAAAAAAAAAAAAAAAGTAACTGCTGCACAATGCAGAAAATTTCTTTCCTTTGCCATGATTTACACTATTTCCTTAAATACATAAACCACATCATCAACAGTCAGGGGCACTCTGCCACTATACTAGTACAACCAATACAATACCGCCATACAGTTCAAAATAGTGCTTAAGATACCAGGTCTCCATAGTATTATCACACTGCAGACTATACAAGAGGATACAGCACTGAGCAAACAAAATCACATGCAAAATATACTATTAGTCAACCTGTCTCCACTCCCGACATGTCTGTCTTAGTATAGACATATACAGATATATTTAAAATCTGTTGCATAACAAAACGTATCCATGTAAACCAAGCCTTATTCATACTCCTCCAGGAGAAACAACAGAAATAACTCAACAAAAGAGGTCAAGCCTACTTATTTTCTTCCTTACCCTTGGTTTACATCTGCGTTTGGTAATCCATCTAGGGAGTCTGTATGGGGACCATCTGAACGGACTACCGAATGCATTTGCAAGTGGTGTGCAGTGAAAGCAGATGGACCCCATAGACTATAATAGGGTCCGTGTGCTTGCCACGAGATCTCCGCATGAGTTATGCGGACAGGAAAGTAGATTTTGAAGTACTTTCCTGTCCGCATGTTCCCTGAGGAGATCTCGTGGCAAGCACACGGACCCCATTATAGTCTATGGGGATCCGTGTGCTTTCACTGCACACCGTTTGCAAATGCGTTCGGTAGTCCATTCAGGGGGGTCCCTAAGCAGACTCCCCCGAATGGATTACCAACGCAGATGTGAACAAGGCCTTAGTCTCCTGCTGACTTTCGGGTTGGCATGTGGTACAAAATGTTTCTTCCCCCAAGTTAAGACCCTGAAAATTTTTTAAGGACTTAAAACATAAACAAACAACAATACAATACATTGACATAATGCATTTACTAATTCGTTCATTCATTATGCTTTTAAGGGAACAAATTATCTACACCTATTCCTTCTTCTTAGACAGGAGATCTAATGGTAACATACCGTTAGGTAGTTACTAGTTATTTGTGAACACAGATATGCAGGCAAGACATAAATCGTGTCTTTCAAGCATATCTCCAAGCCCCTTCTACACAGATTTTCCTTAGTTTCAGTCCCAATGTTGAAGCAGCACTGCTGCATTCTGAATGTCAATTTTGGCCCTTGTTTAACACTAGGAATTTTTTTTTTCTGCCTTCCAAACCACAAACCCTTGTCAATTTTTTGCTTAGTGAGCCATATGAGGGCTTAATTTTTGTGGGACAAATTGTATTTTATAGTGGTACCATTGTACTGTACAATGTACTGGGAAGCTGAGAAAAATAGGGTGGAATTGGAACGAAACTGCATTCTGGAAACTTTCTTTCTGGCTTTGTTTTTTACAGCATTAACTGTACAGCCAAAATGACACATCATCTATATTTTATGGGATGGTACGATTCCATGAATACCAAATTTATATAGTTTTTTAAATTATTTAACCACTTAAAAAATCCAAATCTTTGCAAAAATAATTTTTTTTTGTAAAGTCACCATATTCTGACATCCGTAACTTTTTTATATTTCCATGTACAGAGATGCAAAAGGCATCTTTTTTTACAGGTACTGATGTACTTTTTAGTTCCATTTTGAGGAATGTCTGATGTTTTGATCGCTTTTTATTACAATTTTTATGGGAAGCAGAAAAGCAAAAAAACAAATTGGATATTTTGATTTTTTTTTCTTGCACAGGAATGTATAATTTTCAAACACGGGGGGTGTATAATATGTTTATGTTTGTTTTGTTTATTATTTTACAAATGTATGGAAAGGGGTGATTTGGATTTTTAAAACATACACAATGTGTTTAAAAACTGCTTGAACCAGCAATCTATTGATTGCAAGTCTCATAAACTGCAATACAACTAGATTGCAGACTATGGTACTTTCACTACTAAGCTATTAGGGTTGGTTATATTACAATGATAGGCCTGGGAATCTTTATTAGGCTCCTGGCTGTCATAGAATCAGGATGGCGCCTGTGATCTCGCAGCAAACAAGATATGGGGCCGCTGGGGAGCACCCTTGGGGGTCTTTTTTTCTTTGGGGGATGTATCTTAATGCAATGCCTGTGATCAGAGTGGACTGTGATCACAAGCATTTTCTCCGCGTGTCCACTGTACAATACAAAGCAGCCACCATCTTAAAAGGCACGGCATTAACCGTAATAGTATGATGGAAGTTGGAAAGAGGGTAAGAAGAGCCTTCCCCACCTCTAGCTATTTAAAGACGACCTGTCACCAAATAAAAATCAGTACTAAATGCATCATCATCATACATCATATAACGCTAGCTGTGCCCCTGATCAATTTGCCATTTTTATTTTTAAAATCCATCAGTTCAAAATGATGAGCAAAAACCATATGTTTTTCTCATAGAAAATAAAGCGTCAACGACCACTTGATGAATAAGAACTAATTTACAGTGAAGAAAATAAGTATTGGACCCCTTGCTTATTTTGTAAGTTTGCCCACTGACAGACATTACCAGTCTATAATTTTAAGGGTAGGTTAACTTTAACAGTGAGAGACAGAATATCAAAAATAAAATCCAGAAAATCACATTCAATAAATTTTATAAATTTATTTGTATTTTGCATAGAGAAATAAGTATTTGATCCCTCCGGCAAACATGACTTAATCGGTGGCAAAACACTTGTTAGCGCGTAAAGCAGTCAGACAGTTTTGTAGTGGATGATGAGGTTTGCGCACATGTCAGGAGGAATTTTGGTTCACTCCTCTTTGCAGATCATCTCTAAATCATTAAGATTTCAAGGCTGTTGCTTGGCAACTTGGAGCTTCAGCCCTCTCCTTTATGTATTATATATCAACCATTATAACACAACGACTTGTAAGTTAATCAGGTAGTTCCCGAGGATGACCCAAAACTAATATTCTGCTTCCCATATTTGGGAAAGTATCTATAAAATGTGAAATTAATGTTTTCAGATTTAAGTTACTGTCATAAAAAGTGGATACAAATGAACCAAATTATTAAATCATCAGTAGGTGGCACAAAAGAATAAAGGATTACTTACAACTTATTATGAGGTACAAGGAGTATTGTATATTATTCTACTTGTGCCTGCTCCAAAATCTATGTGGAGTTGACAACTAGAGAACTCTGTAAATAAACAAGATCATGAACATGACATAGTGGCAGGCAGAGAAATAAAGGATATAATACAGAGAACATGTCAATAGGATATTCCATCACCTTCTGAACAGTAGGGGTCCAAATGCTGAAAATAAAGTGGTTGCAGAAATAGTTTAGCATTGCGGCCTCTTTATACAGTTTTTCCCTGTAGTGTTCCTTGAGCACAACCTGAAGACAAAGACAATTTACAAACTGGAAACTTATCTTTAAGGTTTACTAACAAATTGCAAACTGGGTTAAAAAAGACACAGGCTAAAAATATAAGTTGATAATTGGCAGTCAAGTCAAGTCTGCAACGTTTGGAAGTAATTATTCCAATGCTGAAACGTATGCAATGTCAGTCTGCTGTATCCAAAGTCAAGAGTATTATTTTACCCCTCTATGAAACACTGGTGCCATTTTGAGTGTGCCATACAGTTTTGGGTGAGAGTTCATAAAAAGACATTAGAGAGCTGGAGAGTGTATAGATAAGGGCAACAATATTAATAAGTGCTATGGAATATCTTGAATATGTGAGGCACATTGTGCAACTTTCTTATGGGTTCCATTTTTATGGTGTTCACTTGTATTCTATGTTTTGGTACAATTCTGGGAATAAATTAATGAAAGTCCAAACCTTTGCAAAAAATTTTTTCTTAAAGACGCCATATTCTGACACCCATATCTTTTTATATTTCCATATACAGAGATGCATAGGGCATCTTTTTTTTCAAGGCCAGTTGTACTTTTTAGTTATACCATTTTAGAGATTGTCTATTGCTTTGATCATCAATTTTTTTTTTTTATTCAAATTTTCCTTCTACAGTGTTCACTGTAATTTGATAAACCAGGCATTTTTGGACATAGGGATACCTAATGTGTATGTGTTTCACAGTAATTTTCTACTTTTATTTGTGTTCTAGGAAAATTAGGGTCATTTAAACTTTTAATTATTTTTAATAATTTTTTTTAAATACTTTACTTATTAGACCCCTGAGAGGTCTTGAACCCCCGGGGGGTCTGATTACTAATGCAATGCATTACAGTGTTATTGCATTGCAAAATACAAGCATTTGTATGATGGGCTTCTTTATTCAATCTCAAATGACTACCAGACAAGCCTGGGAGGCTTCAATAGGCTCACAACTGTCATGGCAACAGATTGGCAGCCCTGGCAGCTATGGCAGACACTCAGCTCCTGAGTGGTTGCCATATTTAAATACCCAACATCCACCATACTATTATGGTGGATATCAGGAAAGGGTTAATAGTCTAGTTGCCCATCTTTAAATCCTCTCTACCTCTCCTATATATTTTTGTAGAATGTGGAGCCCAACATTTTTTATTTGATATTCTGGATGTATTCTTACAAGGGATTTAGAGAAGTATACTTGCCGAGAGTTAGAATTGTATTGGGATCCTACATTTTAATCTCTCTTTTAATACACCCTAAACTAATTACAATATTAGTTCTATAAACTAAACTTAGAAGATAGTGTTGCCACTTATAGGTAAAGGAAGCACAGTTTTGTCACAAAGATCAGTAGCACTGCTTTACTGTCCAGATTATAAAATCATGAAGTCTGGGGGCAGTGAGCCATTGCCATGACAGCCAGGAACCTATTGAAGATTCCCAGGCTTGTCTGCTATATACTTGCTGCATCTTGCAGAGAACTTGTAAAATCACTTAAAGGGATTCTACCATTAAACTACCTTTTTTTTTACTAATGAACACGTCGGAATAGCCTTAAGAAAGGCTATTCGTCTCCTACCTTTAGACGTGGTCATTTTTGGGTAGCCGCTATTGCAGTTCAATACAGGAGCCGGCCGGCGGCCATTTTGGGGTGGCCTCTCTATGCTCCTGTATCGAACTACAAGAGCAAGAGAAGCCAGAAGAGGCGGAGTTGCTGCAGAAGAAGGAGGCGGGAGAGCTCTCGGGGATGCGCAATGGGGATGCGCTCATCGGCCTTTAAGCGCTGGAGCCCGCCCTCATTGCTGCGGAGAGCTCATTTGCATACCGGTTAAAACTGGTATTTCTATGGAACGGCACAGTGGAGACCACGTCTAAAGGTAGGAGATGAATAGCCTTTCTGAAGGCTATTCCGACGTGGTAATTAGAAAAAAAAAGTTGTTTAATGGTAGAATCCCTTTAAGTAAAGGGAAACACATACACATAAGGTGTCCAACTGGTCTACAAACTTATAAAAATGATTTTCTCATACAGTGAATGCCATAGTAGGAAAAAAAATTAAAATAGCCAAACCAACATTTTTTTTTGTTTCACGTCCTACAATTGAGATAAAAAGTGCTAAAAGCAATAGACATTACTCAAATTGGTACAAATAAAAAGTACGTCTGTTTATGTGCAAAAATAACATCTTATGTATCCCAGTACAAGAAAAAAAATTACAAAAAAGTTACAGGTGTCAGAATATGGTGACTTTTTTTTTTTTTTTGCAACGTTGCAAATATGCACATATTATTCCAATTTCTGCCAATTTCAAAGTCTTGGAAATGTATTTTTTCTCCAATTTCATCCGGACTTCGCATGGAATATTAAATGGTACCATTGTGAAGTACAATTTGTCCCATAAAAAATAAACCCTCAGGGTCCATTCATATGGAGGAAAATGGTTAGGAATTTGGTGTGGAATTTCAGCACTGAAAAAAACACATCAGAAAAGAGAAACCCATTGAAATCAATGGGAGGCTATTTTATCGGCGGTGAAATTCCACACCAAATTCCTCACCTTTTTCCTCCGTGTGAATGCACCGTCATGTGGCTCTGTGAACGGAAAAATAAAAAAAGCTTTAGGAAGTCAGAGAATGAAAGATGAAAATCAAAAAATGCCTGCAGTTAGAACTCTAGCACTGCAAGGTTGCAGTGCTAACCACTGATGAGTTGAATCCGAGACATACCTCCAGTCGACTGTGAGTATGGAACATGACCCTGAATCCGGGACTGTTCCACAGAATCCAGGACTGTTGGGAGGTATATGTCACAGCGCAGGCAGCATGGTGGCTCAGTGGTTAGCACTGCACCCTTGCAGTACTGGAGTTCTAGGTTTGAATGTGACCAAAGACAACATCTACAAGCAGTTTGCATATTCTTCCCAGGTACTTTGGTTTCCTCCCACACTCTAGAATGTAGATTGTGAGCCCTACAGTATATGGAGTAGTGATTGATAATGTCTGTGAATGCACTGCAGAACATATAGGCACTAAATAGGTAAGCAAATAAAATGACTACATAATTGTCAGATTATTGAAGGTTTGTACATGACAAATCTAATTATATGTTATGGTTCTGCCTCTTGATGATCGTGTATCCTATCCTACTAATATTAATTTTTGGATGTTTGTTCCTCAATCACGGCAAAACGGCCGCATGGATTTGGCTGGAATTTTACACACACATACATTGAGTACCGGTTTGAAACATAGGCTACATAGTAGCCCCCTGCACACCTGCACTTTGCCACCGCTAGCGAAAATTTGCCAGTCAAGCTACACTCAAGGACCTAAGATGACGTCATCCCAGATCTTTGAGCCATTCCCCGATTGGCTGGGCCAACTGTGTGGGCAGAGTTATCAGCCGGACTGCGAGCCGAACACAATGGCATCTCGGTACACGTTCGGCTTCGCTAATAGCCGGCCGACACATGTGCTGGACTGGATCGCACATGCCGGCTTAGCTTAGCTTAGGACTGGATCGCAGGGGGGGGTAGAGCCTAGGTAGGGGGCGGGGGAAAGTAGTAAATAGGGAGGGGACCCAATGGCATAAGGAGTACGGCGGATCATGGCCACCATGAATTCGCAACATAAACGTGGCTCAGCGCGGCAACCAACCCACAGACGAAGATGAAGCAGCACTGATGCATCACAGGCTATATACACAATAGTGTTTATTGAGTCCCATATATAATTTGTCAGTATGACATGAAATTAAACATCATTGTGATATCTTAATATATATACATTAGCAAGTGAAATACTTAATAGGGGACTTAAAAGAAAAAAACGTTTTTTCCAGCATCCCTCCAAAACCATGGATTAGTTATAATAAAACATAGCTTTTATTGCTAGAAGTACAAAAATATATGTGTGTACAGCGGCATAGTTCACAGCAGCCTATGCGTTTCGGGAGCGTACCTCCCTTACTCATGGCATAGTGCAACTGAATAAACGCACTGAATTTAAAACAAAAAAAACAGACTACACCGAAATCATGTGACCACACACCTGAAGAATTAACCCTGAAAGGGAAAGACTAAATTATATATAAACAGACAAGGAGAGAACAAATATATCAAACCAGAAAATATATGCTTACAAAAATACAAAAATACATAAATATGTTCAAATCTCAAAGAAAAAAACTTGATCAAAAACATATAAACATATCCAAAAGAAAAAAATGGTACAAAATTGAAAAAAGCTCAACAACAAAACAAACTTGTAACATCTCTGCCTGTTCTGGTCTCTGCGCCATCATCTGCTCACATGCTGTGGTGCAGGAGGCGTGTGCAGTTTGATAACTTGCTTAGAGTTTTTGGTTGCATTGTCTGAACACTGTCCTATTCCTTCACCTTGTTAATTGATTTTCCACCACACCCATCTCCTTCACCTTCATTTCCCTCTGCTCATCTAAGAGTTAAGTTTTGTTTTGCCCTGTGATTGACAGCCTGTCTTCCTATCAGGTTCAGGGTGGGTTCTTCCTCCCTATTTATTCTTGGTTCGCATTCACATTGGTGCTTGCTACTGCTTTGTGCGTGTTGGCTTCTTCTCTTGCTGTTTATTTGTGTATTATAATAATAATAATAAATTTTATTTATATAGCGCCAACATATTCCGCAGCGCTGTACAATTTGTAGGGTTCAAATACAGACAGAAAGATACATTACAAAGAAAATCATTTCACACAATGGGACTGAGGGCCCTGCTCGCAAGAACTTACAATCTATGAGGTAGAGGGGGTGACACAAGAGGTAGCAGGGGCGGCATTGCTTATACAGAGATCAGACACTTTTGTAATAGGGGGTGACTGTCATTGCATAAACATAAGACTTTATGAGCCGTCGACAGTCGTGTCCTTTAACATGTGGATGGAGCTTGGACCTATGAAGTTAGCCTGAAATGACATCATATCATGTGGGGAAATGTGGGAGCAGGGACAGAGGAGGGTTAAGGGTTTACGTTAGACATTGTGATAGGCCTGTCTGAAAAGATGTGTCTTTAGTTTGCGCTTAAAGCTGTAGAAATTGGAAGTTAATCTGATTTTCCGGGGTAGAGCATTCCAGAGAAGTGGTGCAGCTCGGGAGAAGTCTTGTATATGAGCGTGGGAGGTTCTGATAATAGAGGATGTAAGTGTTAGGTCATTGAGTGAATGGAGAACACGGGTTGGGCGATAGACAGAGATGAGGGAAGAAATGTAGGGAGGTGCGGCATTATGGAGAGCCTTGTGGATGAGGGTAATATATTATTCTATAATGAATAGGCAGCCAATGTAGTGACTGGCACAGACCAGAGGCATCGCTGTAGCGTCTAGTCTGATAGATGAGCCTGGCCGCTGCATTCAGAATAGATTGTAGAGGGGAGAGTTTAGTGAGGGGAAGGCCGATTAGTAAGGAGTTACAGTAGTCAAGGCGAGAATGAATCAGAGAGACAATAAGTGTCTTTAGTGTATCTCTGGTAAGGAAAGGGCGTATTCTGGAGATGTTTTTGAGGTGGAGGTGACATGAACGTGCGAGTGATTTAATATGAGGGGTGAAGGAAAGGTCTGCGTCAATCATGACCCCGAGGCAGCGGGCCTGCTGCCTAGGAGTTATAGTAAGGCCTAAGACTGCAATGGATATATCAGGGACAGATCTATTAGATGGTGGAAACAGTAGTAGTTCAGTCTTGGAGAGATTTAATTTCAGATAGAGTGAGGACATGATATTTGAGACAGCAGAGAGACAGTTGCTGGTGTTCTGTATGAGTGCAGGGGTGATGTCCCGGGAAGATGTGTATAATTGGGTGTCATCAGCATAAAGATGGTACCTGAAGCCAAATCTGGCGATGGTTTGTCCAATGGGGGCTGTTTAGAGAGAAAAGAGCAGGGGGCCTAGGACCGAGCCCTGAGGAACCCCAACAGCAAGGAAAAGAGGGGAGGAAACAGAGCCCACAAATGATATGCTTGAAGGAGGATGGGAAGATTCCAGAAGAGAGAGAGAGGTTAAATATTTTAGTAAGGTAAGTCGTGACAGCAGGGGACAGAGATTGGAGAAGGTGTGAGGGGAAGGGGTCACTACTGCAGGTTGTAGGGCGAGATGAAGAAAGTAGTTGGGAGACTTCCTCTTCTGTAACAGCTTCAAAAGATGAGAATGGACAGGCTGAAGTGCGGTTGGTGAGGGGATCAATGCCACCTGGGGCTTGGGCAGTAATTTCCTGATGGATCTTATCAATTTTATCATGGAAATAAGTGGCAAGGTAATCGGCACTAAGGTCTGTGAATGGTGTCTGCACCTTTGGTGTGAGCAAGGAGTGAAAAGTTTCAAAAAGCCTTTTAGGGTTGCTGGAGAGAGAAGAGATGAGGGCAGTGAAATAGTCTTGTTTGGCGAGGTAAAGGGCAGAACTATATGTTTTAAGCATAAATTTGAAGTGGAGGAAATCTGCAGGCGAACGTGATTTTCTCCAGAGATGTTCGGCACACCTAGAGCACCGCTGAAGAAATCGTGTCTGTGGCGTGTGCCAGGGTTGCTGCCTCCTATGTGGGACTTTACAAGTGGAGGGGGGAGCCACCTCATCCAATGCATTTTTAAGGGTTTCATTATAGTGACTGGTGGCCAGATTGGGACAGGAGATTGAGGAGATAGGGGACAGAGAGGACTGTAGAGTATCTGAGAGGTGCTGGGTGTCGATAGCACGTAAGTTCCTATATGTGTGTTGGGTAGATGTATCTTGTGAAGGGGAGAGGGCACTGATGGTGAGAGACAGAAGATTATGATCAGAGAGGGGCAGAGCAAAGTTAGTAAATTTAGAAACTGTGAGGAGTTGATGGAAAACAAGATCAATTGAGTTTCCACCTACATTTGTGGCAGAAGAAGAACATTGTGAAAGACCAAGAGAAGTGGTTAATGAGAGAAACTGTGAGGCAGCTGGGAAGTGAGGGGTGTCAATAGGGATGTTAAAGTCACCCATGATGAGGGTAGGAATGTCACTGGATAAAAAGTGGGGAAGCCAAGAAGCAAAGTGATCCAAAAATTGGTAGGGTGAGCCAGGTGGACGGTAGATCACAGCTACACGTAAGGAGAGTGGGCGGAAAAGTCCATGGACTTCAAATGAGGAGAATGTGAGTGAGGGTACCGGTGGAATGGCCTGAAAAATGCACTGTGGTGACAGAAGTAAGCCTACCCCACCACCCTGCCTGTTGTCAGGTCTAGAGGTATGTGAGAATTGTAGGCCACCATGAGACAGAGCAGCAGGGGAGGCTGTCTGCCTGCTGGATCCAAGTTTCAGTAAGGGCGAGCAGGCTGAGGGATTTACTAAGGAATAAGTCATTGATATATTCTAGTTTGTTACACACTGAGCAGGCGTTCCAGAGAGAGCAGTTAAAAGAGACAGGGGAGGGGTGAGGGGAAGGAACACGGTAAATATTGATGAGGTTTGTACACCTTCTATGTGTGCAGGAAGAAGAGTTAGTAAAGGAAGGAGGGCCGGGGTTAGGAGAGATGTCCCCAGCAGCTAGGAGGAGTAACATGGACAGAGACAGAAGTTGGTTCAGTGATTTATGTGTAGACAAGACATGTGGAGCTGAAAATGGCAGCCAAGTCTCAGAGCACTCCAAACAGAGATGTCTTTTCCTCTGTACTCAAGATTCTCCTCAGAGAGCGTTTTCCTCTGAAACTCCAAGCCTACAAGCACTAAAGTTTACGGACCTGTTTTATCCATCTCATCTGGGACTTCTACACGTATCTCTCTATCCAAGTAAGTCTTTGGGACAAATCTATATTTAAGAAGCCCATAGCTAGTCTGGTAGAATTTGAGGGTCTCCCACTGCTGACAATTCTATTTGCTCTTCTACATATGTGTACCCAGTTTGTTGAGGACTAACCCCCTGGATACAGGCCATCTTTACAAGTATATACAAGTTTAACTACCCAAGCAACTATTAATTAAACTATCCAAAGCATTCCTGCTCCAAGCTCCATCGCCTGCTCAATTGGACACTACCTACAAAGATCGCTGTATTGTATGTGAAGAATTACTCCATATGTACATTTTTATTACCTTGTCCTGCTAGTAAAAGAGCAACGGCTACCCCCGAGACCTGGTTGTCTGTTGTCATTGTCAGATATTACGTGGGGGTGGGTAGTTGGGGACATCAAAAAGGAGATTTTGTGCACATTTGGGACCCAGGGACCCCCTAAAAGCCGGCCACATCTGATATATTACCCGTGATACCAGCCCTGGCCCTCCTGAGTGCTACATCCTCCTTTTTGTGTATTCTGATTCTTGACCTCTGGCTTTCCCTATTGACTACTCTTTTGGATATCGATTTTGACACTGCATTGCTCGACTGTTACAGCACCCTGACTAGCTGACCTCCCTTTGTTGTTGTTTGTCTTGTCTGCGTTTTGTGTTTCACGTACATAGCAAGGGATCGTCTCCAAGTTGCCGCCTATTACATAGGATAGGACTAAGCAAGCAGGAAGGGACAGTGGGGGGCTTCAGCTTAGGGCTCACTGCCTCTTGTGCCCCTTTCCCAGGGTTTCCAGCAGCTACTGGGGAATCGCTGCTCCTATTGCAATTCCCTTACAAAACTACATAGTGACAATAAATATATAATGTGTATATAGAAAATCATGCATCATCTATAAATGCGTGACAGAATATATATAAATATTGAGATCATGATGCAATCAGTAAAAGTATAAGTTTGCAGAGTACTACCCTAAATGGGATTATAATATGTATATGATTTATATCATGCAGCATCATCTATGAATGCGCAACAGAAAATCAATAAAAGTAAAAGTTTGCAGAGTACTCACCCTCAATAGTATTGAAACCACAAATCCACTCCTGTATGGTATAACCTCCCAAACAAAATGAAACCAGGAACTACAACCCAAACAAGTGAAATGAACCACGTGATCAAGGTGCACATGATAATGATTAGAGATGAGCGAGTACTGTTCGGATCAGCCGATCCGAACAGCACGCTCCATAGAAATGAATGGATGCACCTGGTACTTCCGCTTTGATGGCGGCCAGCCGCTTAACCCCCCGCGTGCCGGCTACGTCCATTCATTTCTATGCGAGCGTGCTGTTCGGATCGGCTGATCCAAACAGTACTCGCTCATCTCTAATAATGATCACATGACCCTATACTGTACAAATGATATAGTAATAGCAGAGTGCAACTCCGACTGATACTACCGCAGACTCATATAGCAAATGAGAATTGTGGAAATGTTAGTTATAAAAAAAAAACAAAAACAAAAAAAAAAAACAATTGACAAACACTTGAGCACTTGAGGGACTTGAATAGTTCTCTATACCAAAATATGTAGATATGTTGATCACATTTTATAAAAGAAAAAAACAACAACAAGCCAAACACTTGAGGGACTTAAATAGTTCACTATACCAAAATGTGCAAATGTGTTGATAAATAGCATAGAAAAATTTTCGATAACAGATGGTTCTAATCACTGATCCAAACAACAACACTGTACAGGCGGCCAGCTAATAAAAAAACGCCAGGTCTGTTCTGAGGTTGAGGCTGAGTTCACATGGGGTATTTTGGTCAGGATTTTGAGGCCATATCTGCCTCAAAATCCTGACCAAAAAGACGGCTCCCATTGAAGTCAATGGGAGCCGGTCAGGTCTTTTTACCGGGAGCCGTTTGTTCCGGCTCCTGGAAAAAAGAATGGACATACTAATTCTTCCTCTGGACTATCAGACTCAAAGTACTACTTTATTTAACAGATTTAAAGAAAAGGGGTACCCAAAGGATATTGTTATGGCCGCCTGCTCGAGGGCAAGTCAGATGAGTCAGGCAGACTGTTTAGAATCCATACCAGCTTCTGTTTCTAAGGCATATAGTCTAAATTTGATTAGGCTTTTAGTGCCTCACACCATTATGTAAAAGATGTGATAAATAGATATTGGCCCATTTTACATAATGTCCATTTCTTAGAAGGGTACATCCTACGAAACCCAGTTTTACATTTCGGAGAGCCAGGACCCTAAAAAGTCTTGTTGCTCCAAGTAGATTACGTTCTCAAAAACCTTCCCTAACAAATACTGTCACACTGCCAAAAGGGAGCTTTCGCTGTAATCGTGTAAGGTGCAAATGCTGTAAAATTATTAAGAACCAGGTATCTGAGATAACTAGTTTCTCCACAAATGAAATTTTCCAATTTAAACATCATTTGGACTGCACCTCCACCTTTATAATCCATCTGCTAGAGTGCCCGTGTGGCCTCCAGTATATAGGAAGGACAATCAGACAATTGAGCGAGCGTTTGAGTAAACATCGCTCCAATGTTACAAATGGTTTTATTAAACATAGTGTCTCCCGGCACACAGCGGAATACCACAACAAGGATTTTAGTGGTTTTTCTGTGATTCCAATAGATTGGATACCTCCTGAAACCGCTGATAGAATGGGTACGTTAAATAACAGGGAAATGTTTTGGCTTTTAAAACTAAATACACTCTATCTAGCTGGATTGAATATCGCATCTGAGGATGTTAATAAATAATGATGGATGTTCATGTTGTTGAATATACCCATCATGCAGGTTCTGTATGCCATTTTTTCTTATTGTACCTATTCGATGATTCTCTGCTATACTTACTTGTATTATACTAACCAAGTTCAGTGTTGTCCAATATTCTTTTTTTTTTATTAGTTTACTTAGGATAGCATTTCACATCTCTACTTTTATTAATTTTTATTATACTTACCAAGTATAGTAGTTTAGTGTTGTCCATATCCCTACCTCTCATTAGCTTTTCCAAGATATTCCTTCCTCCTTCCCCCTTCCCCCTTCTTTTTTCCGGTTTTGGCAACGATAAACGACTCTGGCCAGACAAATCAAGTATTAATCCTTTTGAACATATACATATACAATGTGATACGCCTATCACATTGAAAGCAATAGGTAAAAAATCCTCCTATTGATTTCAATGGGTAGCGCACATATGCTGGCACCCTTTCAAGTCAATGGGATCTGTTTTTTATGCTGCTTACTCTGAATGAGTTTACGTTCAGAATGAGCGGAGTGTAAACTCCGTGTGAAGGCTCCCTAAGGCTGAGTGGACGCATAATTTTTTAGTCAGGAATTTGGTCAGGAAAAATCTGCTCAGGAAAATTGCAAGTTCTTTTCTATCCTAGACAAAACCCGAGACACAAAACACAAATGGTTGGGGTAAATCTTCTAGCCAACCACATAGGCCCTCATTCATAGACCCTATGCCCGATATAATGGGATGTATGGGGGGAGGAAAACCAGACTTATGAATTTTTGGAAGGCCATGAAATAATGGCAAAACTGGAAATTTAACAAGTAAACTATTGGCAACACGATCCAAAATAAAGCCCAGGTTTACTCTCTCCATAATAAAACGTGTGAGTTGTTCCATGAAAATCTGAGAGGGATCATTCTCCAGATTCCTATAAGTGCTACTATCCTCCAAAATCTGAAAGCAACTGGTCCTATAATCATGACTATTAAAGATGACATTTTTTCTGCCTTTGTCCGCCATTTTCACAACCAAATCATTGTTGTTTTTGACTGCTTTAATGCCAAATCTCTGATTTGCTCAAATTAAAGGCAGAATGAGAATGCTGCAGATCCAAATTATTTAGATTATACTCTACAGCATTCTGAAAAAGAGTTAAGGTGGGTGTTCTAGAGTGAATGGGATAAAAGTGTGAATTGCCTACAAATCCTGCCGCAAATCCTGTAAGGATAAAAGGGACAATTGCTTTTTAAATATGAGATCACAAAATTCATTTTTGAAATTGGCAACACTAGATCTACACGGATTATAAGGAGAATCAGTAGAGTCATCAGAAAAAAAAATGCCCTTTCACCTGACAAAACCATTAACATCCAAAATGGTATAAAAAATATTGCAATTGGCAGTAGGAACAAAGCTGAGTCCCTTGGACAGTACTGAAACATGTTCAAGGGTCAATTGAAGAGAGGAAAAATTCAAGATGTAGTCAGAGTCACTCTCCTGCATTGGGGTTTCTGTGTTATCACTCATTCCTGGTGTCACCACCGCCTCTGTGTGTTTGAGTGGGTGAAATAACGTGGTCTTGACTCTCTGATGGTGTTTCCTTCCCACCCTGCGATATCATTTTTTTGAATGATGAGATCTAGATGTAGAATTCAACGAATCCATAGATCGAAGAGACTGATCAGAATTAGTATCCCCTGATACAGAGCTCAAGTTGGAAATATCCGAATTTAAATCTGAAGCATTAAAGGAAACCCTGCGATGATTATAGCGAGGTCGAACATCTCTAGACTCCTTTTCAAGATAGATCTAGGAGCTTGATTGCATAAAGAAAAAACTTTGTAGGGAGAAAATGAAACCTGATGAGTAATCATTGGATTCTCGTGTGATTTTTTTTCTTTTTGAGTGACATGATCTGTTTTTCCATAGTATCCAGTTTGTCCTTCAGCTTTTTATCCAAATCATTATAGATATTAGTGTTAATAAAAACACTTAGTTTTTCATGTGTGGTTTTAATATCTTGTTTAACGCTCTCCGATTTAAGTTATTCTTTTCAACAATTAATTTCATTAATTTAAGAGAACATTCTGAAAGGATAGTATTCCAATTAGTAAGAAAAGTATCTCAGAAGATGTTTGTTGGAACTTTCTCCAATCTCAGACCTCTTGGAATCATGTCCTTTGAGGGATATTTTTCCAAACTGACAGAGTCCCAAAAAGATTTTAACTCTTGTATAGACAGCTTTTCCAAAGAGGAAAACAGTGTTTTACATTCCACATAGTCACTGTTATCAGGTTCTCCATAAGTATCAAACACTTCAGCCACTCTTTTTGAGCGCAAATCAGATAGTGGTTCCGGTTGCATAATGAAAAAATTATATCAGACATATCAGAAGAAACATGAAGTCAATAAGTGGGGAGCACATAGAGAGGTCCAAAGTTCCAACAGAAAAGCAAATAAAAAAAACTCAACAGCTCACCAAATTGTGAAACGATCCCATATAAACAGATGAACGGAAATTGAAGCTCAGGACTGCAACTTGAGGTTATTCAAACAAGAGAAAAAGCTTAGCATGGATTAGTTATAATAAAACATAGAAGTTAAAATACATGTATTTTTGTAAGCAAATATTTTCTTTCCCTTTCAGGGTTAATTCTTCAGGTGTGTGGTCACATGATTTGGGTGTAGTCTGTTTTTTGGCTTTAAATTCATAATGGTAGTCGTAGACTGACTCATACTACCTTCCTCTCACTCCCTCCCCCTCCCTTTCTCACACCCTTCCCTGTCTCCCTAGCTATCTCGCCTCCAAGCTAATTAACTCAGCCCACCTCTGCACCCCATGATACTTGTATGTCTTCCTGTCCAGATTTCCCTTCTGCAACAATGGCTCTTCCTTTTCTTTTGACTCTGTCAATGCGTTTGTGAGAAGCAGACAAATATACCACACTTGCCTATGCTTGACAACCTGTATATCCTGCATGAGTACCATTGGGTATAGTTGCAGAATGTATGCTGATTACATATATTGTATGGACTAATGCCTATAGTATTGCCCTTTGATCACAAGATGCCACTGTTTTACTCCCTGCTGTTCCTCCACAGACATTGTCAGAGACTTGTTCAAAGAAGGAAGGTGTTCACAGGAAGCTCTGATGTGATCAAGTTCGTTGGATAGTCTTTTAGCGTCTGTGAAAGGCAGAGATGCTGGGAGAGAATCTGTCGCCATCAGCTCTGGAGAACGTTCTGGCAGAACCGAGAACTGCTCAGGGTGAATAGAGACGACCTGTTCTACACTCCTCACCTTAGATAGGAGGAAATCATGCAGAATAGTGCCGCTGGGGAGAAATAAAAGCCGGGCCTTGTGAGAAGGCGCATCAGAAACCACAACTGAATGTATGACGTCCAGAGGCAGTGCTGCTTGCAGTGGAGGAGACCCCACATCATCAGAAGCTGTTTCAGCCAGAAACGCCCACGACCTGGGTCAGTAAGCCTGAGCTCAGGTCCACTGTGTAGCAGTGGTCTACAACATGAACGCAACAATGCTTAGCTTTGGCGCAAAAGTGTAGTATTGGGGTGTTATCACTTTCCATGGACACTCAGTTCAGCCTGTTGCTATTAGTTAAAGACAATGTCTTCAGTTAATTATTACTTCCATTAAGAACTCTGGATTCTTCGCCATTTCCTATTGCAACCTAATCTCAGAGGATCCTGTGATATTACCAAGGTCATCAAATTGCCTGTTTCCACTTGCTCAGGATTTAATACTGATATTCACTAGGAGTGATCAAGGAGGACTGGGTTTAGAGGTTTCTATAAGTTTGCTAGCCATGCTGCATCACCGGTAAGCCGGCTTCTTTCTTTATCAGAGGTATTAAAGGGGTTGTCCCATAACAAGGATCCTATCTATACTGCTAGCTTATGTGGATTTAAGACTTTTCGTAAACACATTGCTTTATCAAAACTGCTTTGTTTGTGAGCTCACAATGTACATTTTCCCTATTAGCAAGTCTTTGGAATGGAAATCCACGCAAACACGGGAGAACATACAAACTCCTAGCAGGTGTTTTTGTTTTTTTTGCCCTTGGCAGGATTTGAACACCAGGACTCCAGCGCTGCAAGGCTGCAGTGCTAACCACTGAGCCACTGTGTGGACCCTGACACTGTGTTTCTATGACCACAGGGCTCATCTGCTCAGTCCCCAAGTGACTAGCTGTCTGCTCTCAGGGAGGAGCTTAGTGCACAGGAGCAAGCCTGTATTTCTTTTTTTTTTTTTTTAAATGTACATTGTGAACCCCATATAGGGATCACAATGTACATTTTTTTTCCTATCAGTATGTCTTTTGTACAATGGGAGGAAATCCACACAAACACAGGGAGAACATACAAACTCCTTGCAGATGTTGTTCCTGGCAGGATTCCAACGCAGGACTCCAGCGCTGCAAGGCTGCAGTGCTAAGCACTGAACCACCATGTTACCCAGAGCGAGCCTGTATTTCTGAGCTGTTCCTGTCTCTGCACCAGCTCCCTGTTCTCAGATAGAGGAGGGGGGAGGTGAGTGCTCGGAGCTGCTTGCATTTCTGAACTTTTTATCTTCTGCTCTCCCAGTTATCAGCTCTGCTAATTGAATTTTGTTGATTATGGCAGAGACAGGCAGTCCGTTACCTCTGTATGCTTTGCATGTGAAACCCCGCTCACCAATTGACACCGAAAACCAGAAAGAAAAATGTCTTTACAGCAGCGAAGGGTGGTGAGCAAGGAACATGGGAATACCCCTCTAATAGGTAATTTGGGCAGCCGTCCTAGATGGGCCCATTGTTAGACAAAGTATAAAGAGGTAGTTTGGACATATAGAGCCTACCAGGTTATGGAGCACCGGGACCTTCGGCTATCCAGTCGAGTGTGTGTGAAATTCTATGTGGTTCTTTTACTGTGGTATTAGTAAAAATATGTTTTTAGCTAAACAGGTATTGGGTCATTCTTCGCATCTGTGATTTTGCTGTATTCTGGGGAGCCCTCCCCATTACGGCTTACACATTCGCAGGACGGAGGTGCCTCTGATATCTGCATAGTAGAGATGGCACTCCATTTCTACTGCACAGGCGTTGGAGGCACCTTTGGCCTGCAAATGCACTGACAGAATCAAAAAGGAGGAGGAGCCATCCCCTCAGAAGGAAGTCTGGACAGGAAGACAGGTACATATGATGGGGTGGAGGAGGGGGGAGTGTTGGTGACATTCCATTTCCGGAAACAAGGAAATGGAACATCACCGGATAATCAAAAAATGTACCTGGGGTGGTCACATGGCTGCCCCAGGTATACATTGTCTACCAATAAATATTTGGACACCTGTGGTAGGATAGAAAAACATAATTTATTTAAATTCAATATGGATGGTTTTGATAGACACAATACTCCCGAATACCTGTTGAAACTCCTGGTATATGTGAGCCATCAGTTGGGTGCGGTTTCTCTGGCCAGTACTTGTCGCTCTCTATCTCCCAGTTTTGGGGCTCTGCCGAATCGGGGCACAATCACCATTCACCTTCCACTTAGTAATTACATAGGCCCCTCTCGATTTTGGATAATTTAGTTCATTTGCTATGTCCCTTAAGGATCGACCATTTCTGTGGTACCCACCAATTACCCCTTTCTCAAAATCGGACAATGGCATCATGCATGTGATATAAAAAAACAAAAAACTTGAGAGTCTTCAGGAGTTGATACCTTGATTTTTTATGGCTAACTAATAATGATGGTAAATTACAATGTTTTGAAGCTCTCGGATTCTTCTTCAGGTATATCTAAAAACAATTTCTGAAGGATGCATATTTATGTACAGAGGGACACATAGGAATAGAATTCTAGGAGGGAGGGTAAAAGAAGGTTATTGGTTATACAACTAAACAATTCATCAGCTTGTAATGTTCTTATCAGTTCACAGAGTGTCTTTATGGCTGGCTGTCTCAGTTCAGTTATATCTGTAGGATGCCATGAACCCATGTGAGAGATTCATCCCTTTCTCGAGAGTGTCAAACAAGGTCATAAACTTGTACTCATAAATCGTCTCTGTTTCCTGGATTTAAAATTCCCTCTCAAAACCAAAATTTTCATGTCATTGGTGATATTATGATCTTCTTTGCAGAAATGTTTTGACACAGGAAGGTCCATTCTTTGTTCTCTAATTGTATGACGGTGTGAGTTCATCTGCATTCTAAGCTTCTGGCCTGTCTCTCCAACATACAGATTTTCAGTGGAACACTTGGTGCATATTATTAAATACACTACATTAGGTGTGTTACAGGTGAACGTATCTGGGATTTTATATTCTCTGTTTTGAATTCGGTATCTCTATCTTATCCGTGGTCAGTATGTGAGGGCAGGTTTTGCACCTTTTCTGTCTCCATGGAAATGTTCCTGTGTTAGTTGGAGGTGACAGTGAGCTGCTAATCACCATATTCCTGAGGTTTGGTGGCTGTCTATAGCACAGGAGAGGGGGGTCTGGAAATATGGATTTTAGACAGAGACAGGAGAGAAACAGGAGAACAATCGGGTGCTCCATCACATATAACACACACCTGGAGATGCTTAGAGGAATCACACACAAATTACATCCGCTACTGCAAAAAGACGACCGTTTAAAATCCAAGCTATAGATTATAGGACAATATACAAGAACCAAAAATATGCACTGAAATTTGCCCAGAGATTTAATATATTTTTTCACTTTGTTTAATTTGCAAATTTAATTTCAGTTTAGCAGCAAAATACAGAAATAGAACCTGCTAATGTACTAATGCCAATGCTGTTTCCTATTTAACGGTGGAAGGGGTAACGTACATCACGACCGCAGATATCTTCATTGTATGAGTAAAATGTACATTTTTGCTAAAGTAAGTAATTTAGAAATAGGTGGGGACGTGTGTCTAGATTAGTGTAGGAATTGCATTTTAATGGAAACATTCCTCAATGTTCACCATAAAAACACACAGCACCATTTAGGGGTTAAAAGAAATTCTAGCAGCCCTAATGAAAGGACGTAGCTTTTAGCCAACAACATGATATTCCATATTTTTTAGATTACTTGGGTTTATATAAAGGAGCAGGTTCTATTTCTGTATTTTGCTGCTAAACTGAATTTAAATTTGCAAATTAAACAAAGTGAAAAAATATATTAAATCTCTGGGCAAATTTCAGTGCATATTTTTGGTTCCTGCATATTGTCCTATAATCTATAGCTTGTGATCAATGGTGGGGGATTCGGTGAGCGTTTCTATAAACACAAATCAATCATTCAGATCAAAGCTCAGTTGTTAGATAATATTGCTTCTCTGACTACTGGAGCTTCCTATTGTGCAAATGCATCCCCATGGAGACAGAAACATTATAGATTTGTCTCAATGCATCATCCACTAAATTGTTTTTAGACAAGAAATCCATTATAAATTGCAGGCAGGAAGTTACTATGGAAACAGTAGAATGAAGGACCAACTGCACCCAGCAGGTATACAGTAGTTGTAAAGGCAATGGGTATGGAAATGCCCCTTTGTATTACAGACACCTCATCGTATTAAACCAGTGTTTTAGCACAGCTCAGAATCCTTTTGCAATAGACTCCCTACTTAAGAATACGTCAGCAGCGATTCGCTACACTACAGTACACTACACAAGCATCTTAACAAGCTCTATTTGGTGATGCAGAATGTGGTGAGACGTTGAAAATCACTATTAACTCCTTTAGAACCAGATCTCACATTAAAAGATCTATGTGTTTGTTAATTTATTGTCTAGGTTGTTACATTTCTGTTATTTGTTGTCATCTTGGATCTTTCAGGTCCTTCAGTGTGAACCCACTGGGGTCATGCAGGGACGTACTCAGGGGGATAGTTTCATGGTTAAACTTGCCACCTTGCAGACGGCTGAGTATCACTCTCCACAATAATTACTCAGGAGAGCAGTGACCTGGCAATCAATGAGCATCAGTAGTGATGGAAGTGCTCATTGGCTGCAGCAAGGCACAGGAATTACTGGTGAGTATGATTCGCAGTACACCCTGCCCCTTCTGTACACTCTCATGTATATGCCAGGATGTGAGGAGTCCTAGGAGTGGGAAGTAATGAAAACCATACTTAATTGTACAGCGCTGCGGAATATGTTGGTGCTATATAAATAAAATTTATTATTATTATTATTATTATTATTATTATATTACTATTACTGCTCACTCCCCGAGCGCCATGTAGCGAGGGCTTGGCACATTATACTGTGTGGACCTGGAGGCACTACTGTATACTATGTAGAATCTGGGGACAAAAAAAAGTATAAGAGACCTGGGGACACTTTACTGGGGCAAAATATTGTGTGTTTGTGGGGCTGGGGACACAATCGTGTTTGGGAGCTTGGGGTGATTATACTATGTGACCATGATACACTCCCCAGCGAAAAAGTCTTGTGGACTCCAGTTCAAGCTTTGTCTGGAGTCCCCTATCCCCTCCCTAGAGAGTAATAGTGATGGTTATGGGTACTGCAGCAGTCTCACCATAATACACTTCCCAGTGCAAAAACTCTTCTGGGCTCCGGTGCAAACTTTGCCCCTTATCCCTTTGTGCCCTATCCCTTTCCTGCAGAGTATTTTTGATAGTGATGGTTATAAGTACCGCAGCGATATCTCATATACTTGAAAGGGATACAACCCTATAGTCAGGGTCGGTGTCAGCACCTGGCAAACCCAGGCAAGTGCTGGGGCCCTTACCTCCTGAGGGGGTTCACTGGGCTGACAGGTGCTGACTATAGAGGGGGCATCTGCCCCTGCAGACACTGATATGATTAAAAATCTTCCTGCAACTTGGTTGCCTTGTCAACAGCAAACAACATGAGGCCTGCGGTTGACAAGACGAGAACAGAGACAAATGTCTGCTTCTCAGGCTGCTCAATGACGTCATAGCATCGCGTCAGCTGTGCTGAGACAGACGCCCTGTGTGTGGACAGGCAAGAAGCAGCAGCACCATTCATCATGATCGCAGGTAGGTATGAATTTTTTTGTTCTTTTTTTAGCTTAGTTGTGGGTATTTTAATAATATAAGGGTTCGTTAGGAGGGGTAATTATAACTATAAAGGAGGGGACATTATGAACATAAGTGGGTCATTTATATAAGGGTTATTAGGGAGCATCATTCATATTAGGATTAGCATAAGGGGGTGGTCATTGATATAAGGGATCATTAGGGGTGCAGTATTTATGTCAGGGGGTATCAGGGGCATAATATGAGGGGGAAACTAATTTAATTAAGGTGGCACTAGGGCCACGTAGCAGGCTGCAGAATAAAAAGTGCTTTCCTCTATGGACTTTCTGCTTCTATTAAACCTATAGGGAAACCGCCAGTGTTTTCATAGTTATAATTGACATGCTACAGTTTTGGAAATCACAACGTGTCCACTGCTCATATTTTTCCACAATGTGGATGGAATTTGCTAGAATCCCATTCACTTTGCAAGATCTGTAAAATGCCAGGTTTTTTTCTTGTGCTGTTTTCATCACGTGAAGCCCCATCCCCACTTTGCGGTAAAATAAGATACATGCTGTGATTTCCAAAACAGTCGCAGTTTTGGAAATCATACCATACCTACAGAAATGCGGTGGTTTAGATATAATTGAAGTAGAAAGTACACAGAGGAAACCTTAGCAAACTTTCTGTGTAAAGAGCTGCAGGAAGAAATGTGATGTGTCACCTCCGCGGTTTTTCCCGCAGCGCTTTTTTGCTGCAGGTCACATGGAACCTAAGGCTAAAGGCTATTATTCATTATGGGGGGTTATTATATATTATTATAATTGTGGAAAGCAGCAGGATGGGGGCTTTGAATAGGTGATGACATTGTGAGACAGGGGTCTGGAAAAGTGAGGAGCCAAAGAAATCTGTGCTACAAACTTTACAGAGACTGGAAGAAGTGGTCATGGTGGTCCAGATGGAAGAGACAAGAAATGTGAACGATTAGTCAGAGACGCCACCTGTAAGTCATAAAATGTAACTGTAAGATATTGACCTAAATCGTCTGCAGAGCGTCTTACAAACTCAGGAAAGACCAATAGCTTTATGATCATGTACATAAAGAAATACAGCCATACAGAAATATACCAGCAAATCTGAGCGAATAATTAATTAAAGAAATACGCTTATATCTGTTAGCCCAAGAGGGCCCATTGTATTCGTTCTTAGGATCCATTTCCCTTCACATTGAAGTAAAATTTTTCCACAATCTCCTCCCTGCTTTGGTAAGTTAACCTGTTCTATCTCAGCAAATCTCAATCATTCAGCTTCTCCATTGTGCTCCTCACGGACATGTTTTATTAAGCGAGGAGATCCCCTACCCTGTTCACACTAGGGATGCGTTTTTCTAGTAAAAGCATGATTACGGCCATTTATTTTCAATCTATAGTTTGGGCTATTAATCCATGTTCATACTTACCGATGTGTTTTGCCAATGTGATTTGGAGTTTGTGGTTTTTTGTTTTGGTTTGTTTTTTGTATACATTCCCCGTTAACTTAAATTCCCCGCTTTGTTACAACGAAGCTAAGCATATGAAGCTTCATCTTCAGGTCTGATGTGCACGGGGGAGGAGTCAATGCAAAAAGAGGTAGTATTAGCCTCATTCTGATTGGTTATGAGTAGTTTTGCACCATAGCTGTCTAATTAAACCTGATTAAGACTTGTTGCATTTAAACCTATAACCTCATGCACTTTGTATTCCACACAAGGCTTAAGAAAGCGCTTTGGAGAGCGCGAAACGGCTGTTGCCTCTTTGCCTACGATGCACTTCCTCCCAGGAGATGTTTTTAATGCACTTTAAATAAAGGACTGTGTTTTTAAGAATATATTTTGTCATGTGGTGAGTGCCCTCCCGTTTTTGTTCTTTTTTTACTTACACTTTGGGTTGCTGAGCACCACCACACTAGTGGCAAAGACAATTGTCAAGTCCCATATTAAGGTTTTTTATTTGATACATTACAGACAATGGTGAACCTTTGGTTCGAGAATTAGCAGTGCCACCTTTTTCTACTTTTTTGCACTTTATATATTTTTATATGGTCACTGTATAGTGATAATAATTGCTATACCTAAGTTAGGGACCCACTTGGACATGTTCTCCCTCTTCCCCATGCTGAGCCCCTAGATACAACTCTGGCCAGGTGGTTTGGTTCAATCTGCTATGGAACATTATGCTGTGTGGCAGGGCTGCTATGGGTCATTATGTCATGTGGAGGGACTGCTATGGGTCATTATGCCATGTGGAGGGGCCACTATGGGTCATTATGTCATGTGGAAGGACTACTATGGGACATTATGCCATGTGAGGGGCTGCTATGGGTCATTATGTCGTGTGGATGGACTGATATGGGACATTATGCCATGTGGAGGGCCACTATGGGACCTAGTGCTGCCTGGAGGGGCCACTATGGGACATCTTACCTTGTGGAGGGGCTGTCGTGGAACAGTATGCCATATGGAGGGGCCGCTATGGGAGACACTATATTGTTAGAAGGGCCACTGTAGGACATTATAGTGTGTTTAAATGGGGTGTTATACTGTGTGGGTCCAGGAAGGGAGGCACAATGACATGGAGGCACCCAAATCAAAAATATGCTATGGGGCCAAGTCTTCGCTAGTTACATCCCTGTAAATCTAGTGTAAACTGAGTGTAAAGTGTATAATGTATCCCTGTAAATAAAGTATATAGTTATTATACCTTGTCTGTGTATATATTTATATATGTATCTGTGGTTGCCCACTCAGTCTCTGCATTGAGCACTTCCATTAATACAGCTAAACAGCAGCAGATTCTTCCCTCATTCTGACTCCCAATTTAAACAATTAGTGAAGGACGCTGAAAAAAAAGCATCCTGCTGGATCTTGCCACGGATTATGCAGCTGATTCGGAGGCCACGGCTTGAGACTCCCCACTGGATAGACCCAGTTATTTGGGCCTAATCAGTGGTGGAAACACGCAAGGGAATGCTGTTGCTCTATAGCCACCAGCATGAGCCGAGGGGCAGAAAATAAAGAGAAATCCGAGGCAGATGTCAGCCTAAATTTGCTCTTTACCTTCTGATGTCTGAACAGGTTCTATCTACTTGCATGGAATGATCTGTATTATACTCCACTCCAGTAGGTCCGCCTCAACAATTTTGGTTGTTTTTTTGCTGCGGTGCGCATTGGTTGCTCCAAAAAGGGCCAATGAGGCTCTGTTGCCTAAGGGCCCACAAAAACCTGAAGCCGGCCTTGCCTGTAGTACCCACAACTGTAGTTATCCAAGAATATGGTGATTGAGCAGCGCCCCACATGTAAACAATACTGGGAGCTGTGTGCTGTAAGTAACAGTTGATCTGCAGGTTCCTAACAGTCTAAAAGATCAGTCTTGAAGATCAGCATTGAACATACAATGCTTTTGTGAGCGTTGTGACTCCATCGCTATTTACATTGTACAGGATCTGTTTTCTAATCACTATGCAACTCAACCCCTAAACCAACACACACCCCCGCAGGAACCTTAACCGCCTTGACAACCGCATGCTCTCAGACTCTCTCCCACCACTTGCTGACATATCCTCACTCCAGGACGTAGATGCCGCTGCTGCATTCTATAATACCACCATTACCTCACCCCTTGACTCTGTGGCCCCTTTCACAAACACCAGAGCTCTTCATCTTTAACCTGTTTCTCCACTGTCAGTAATGAAAAGCTCTCCTCCCTAATCTCCAAATCCCACCTCATTTTCTGCATGCTTGACCCAATCCAGTCACATCTCATTCCCAAACTCACTGAAGTCATCACCCCAGCCTTCACTCATCTCTTCAACCTATCTCTAACCAATGGATCCTTCCCTTCTGCCTTCAAACACGCCACAGTCACACCTATACTTAAGAAACTCTCCCTCGACCCATCCTCTCCAGCCAACTATTGTCCCATCTCACTGCTCCCGTACTCCTCAAAACTGCTTGAGCAACATGTCCACTCCGAACATGTGTCACCAGCAATGCTGGAGCTAGGAAACTTCTACAGCAATTAAAAATTCCCCACTATCTCTAGGCTACTATATGATACAAGCAAAGATAAAGACAAGTGAGTGTATGGAGGCCAGTGGTGTCTGAGCCTCTGTATATGAAGGCTATTTCAGCATCAGTCTCAGTCGTCATTCTCTACAGAATATTCACTGTGCAGAGAACATCTGCATCTAGCTGCTTTAAGGAAGTCACTTGGGAGATAGCTAGGTATGGAGTCATGGGATAAATTCTATCTGTCCCTCTATATTCTGTTCCAATAGTAGTCCTGCCTCTCTAAACCATAATGCCCTGGCAGCACACTAAATCTTTGGCAACCCTCCCAAATTGTTCTTTGTTTTTAAGTTATGTCATTTCTTTATTAGAAGGACTTTGGTTGCTCATTTGAAATTAGTTTATAGATGATTTGATGAATATATGGCTTTAATTTATGGCTAAGCTGTAATTCTGGTCTAAAAGTTGTTTTGCAAATGTTTAACAATAAGGCAACTAGCAGCCTTGAGGATAAGGATAAGGAGCAAACCCCCTGCACCCTCCCAACTTACGGTAGGTCTGAACCTATCACCAGTAGGTCTAAAGGATTAGGCACAGCCAAAATAAATGGAAACTATGCTGTCACTGATGGAGAGCCCAATAATATAGAATTAGATTTTGGAGAACAAGACCTCCTTTAGCTTTTGGGGCCATCATAAGTAGCCTAGACAGCCAATGTCTCCCTCCAGCCCAGATCAACCTCAGTGTAGAGCACAGCACTCAAGAAGAGAGGAATTGAGAGAGTCTCAAACAGATAAAGAATCTTAGTCATTTTCACTGCAAAGATCTGACCAAAGATCTTTTTGTCTAAAAAGCAGGGAGAAACTGGTCTGATATAATGAGGAGAAAGAACTAGAGAGCTTAATGCCCAAATACTTCAGAGAAGACTCCTGCCAGCTATATGTTGCACACCTAATGAACTAACACTGGTGTGGTTGGGGGGGGGGGGGTTATATTCTTTATTCACCTTATCTGTAATCATAAGGTATATGCATCAATATGGAGAGTAGGACCTCCCTTCCTCTTGCTATCTGAGGTGCACTACAATACGTGTCCTTACATACTATCTAGTAGTTATACATTAGCATCAAGTTCTCAGTCATTCCTAACATCAGTGACTGTATCAACATATACTGAACAATACAATATGAGAATATAACAACAACATGGCTGCAGCAATTAATCACTTTATCTGTAATCATAAGGGACATTCCTCCTTATGGAGAGTAGGACCTCCCTTCTTCTTGCTATCTGAGGTGCACTACAATAAGTGTCCCACCAGAAACACACCTCTGAGATACATGGTCCCACTCTAGTGTCAGATTACAGGACCTGTAAACTGCTAGTCTGACACTAGGTAATATCCAAATTTTTGTGTGGTGGATCTTTCTGTATACATCTCACATATACTTAAAGGGGGATTTCAGTTGTGACAAATGGGTCTGCAAAATTTGAGTGGAGAGGGCCTAGGTCATAGATGTGTTAGTTTTATAGCCCAAGACACGACCAAATCACAGCAACAGAGCATGGACTTCAGAGAGGGTGATATGGAGATTGGTAAGGCTGAGAAGTATATGATCTGCGATCATAGAGGGCTTAAACTCCCTGTCCCTAACTTTAACTCCTGATATGTCTGGATTCAAACAAATGACTGCGGCTAGGGTTTCAATCCAAAAGGCAAATAGGAGGGGAAAATGTGGACAGCCCTGTCTCTGTTCTGAGGGAAGGAGAGGAGGCAAGGCATGAGGGAGTTTATTGGTGACCGAGGGGGTTGAATAAAAGTCCCTGGATCACAGTCATGAAGGGACCTTTTCAGACCAAACACTCTCAGAGTAGCAAACATAAAATGCTACCCTAAGGGCTAGTTAGAGTTAGTTCACACGGGGCTAGTGACTGCGTATTTTGGTCCTGATTTTGACACGGGAAGCGAATGGGTCAAGTCTGGAGGGATCGTCTTGATGCCTCCACCTCAAGAAAAGGCAGCTCACTTCTTTTTTCCGCGAGCGGGAACAAACGACTAGAGTAAAAAAGATCGCTTGCGGTCTACATAGACCTCTATTGTGAGGGGGTGGATTTTAAGGTGGATTCCGCGCCAAAATCAGCCCCCTTTTGCTCCATGTGAACGAGCCCTAAGTAGTTGAAGTTACGTGTGAACTAGCCCTAAGGGTAATTGAGGAATTTGGTCAGGAAAAAAATCCGCTTCAGGAATTAGGAAGCATTTTTTCGAGCGTTTTTTTTTACATGAGGCAGTTTTTGAAGTGTTTTTTGAGGCGTTTTTTGAGGCATTTTGTCAAAAAAACGTGCCAAAAAAGGCTAGTGGTTTTTGGTAAAAAAAAAAAAAAAAAAGCTACAGGTTTTTCCACCTCCCATTGACTTGTATTGATTTCCATAGGCGGAATCCGCCTGAAAAAGGTCATGTCACTTCTTTTTTCCGCTGGCAGAAAAAAGAACACTAGCGGTCTACATAGGCCTCTATTGTGAGGGGGTGGATTTTGACGTGGAATCCGCCTCAAAATCCGCCCCCTCTTGCTCCGTGTGAACGAGCCCTAAACAGTTGAAGTTCCTTTCAGCATCCCAAGAGCTCAGAACCAGACCTGGAAACAACATCAATCAGATTAATTATTGTTCTAGTATTATTGCTGTCTTCTCGGCAGAGAACAAACCCAACCTTGTCCTTACATATCAGGTATGGGAGGCATAGACTGTCTAGAGGAGAGCACCTTGGTGAACAGCTTAAGATCTGTATTCAGAAGAGCAATGGGTCTGAAATTTTTACCATCCAAGTTGTCCCTACCTGACTTTGGAATAAGTGTGATTATTGAGTAGAGGGATAGGGGTACCAGTCATAAACATATGAGGGAAACAAGGTGAGAGATAAGGTCAGCCCCAAATACGTTGTAGTAAAAATAAGTAAACCCATGATCCAGGCCACGGGACTTTTCAGTTGGGAAATACTTAAGGCTCCAACTTCTCAGCAGTGTTGGGCTCATTAAGATAGGATATGGGATAAGGACAGGCAAATGACAGGAATGCAGATAATCTCCTAAAACCGCATGTCTCTCAACTGGATTAGCAGGGAGACCCGATGGAAGTACAGTCTAGAGTAAAAATCATTAAACATGCAGGTAACTGCAGCGGGATCACTGCACTGTCGGAGACGTATTCGCCTGATCATAATAATGTATTTTTGGTGTATAGAAGGAGCTTGTCTACCTTTTGAAGGAGAATATCTTTAATTTGCGCTGTTAAATCTATCAAGGTATTGAGGAGGGGATGACTAGGAGAACCTCCAAGGGGGATCTGGAGATCCATAAGATCTGAAAAGGACATAGTAAAATCTCCCCCAATACTTATGGCATCTGGAGGGAGCCTAGCTACTTTGTTCAGGACCCTGGTGAGGAAGTCAGTTTGGGAGGAGTTAAGGGCATAAAGATTGCAGACAACAAAAACTTAAATTATAACTGAGTAGAACTAGTAGTTCTGGGGAGTATATATAAACAGCAGAGGCCCATGGCAGAGCAACAGCATCCAGCAAGTCCTATGGAGGGCAAGTGGGACTGAAAGTTGGTTCTCCAGGAGGGTCCAGGATGGATCAATGTTTCAGTCCCTGAGGAGGTAGACAGTAAGGTCCCGGGTAGAAGGCCCAGAGACAGTCGAGGGCAAACAACATTTTTTCTGTGGCACAGTCTTTCAGACCGGAGGAGTAGACGGTAGAGGAGCATGAGCCTCCCAGTCCTAAATGGGAGGTTAAGGAATACCCAAGGAGGCTCATTTTGGGCAAAGGGCTCTGTGCACTCTGTCAAGCTTAGAATGGTGGCCAGGTATTTTTTTTCAGTATCCTATTAAAGATGGCTTCAAGGATGACTTTAAGGTCTTGTTTAGGGGTATAACAGTCCGTGGAGTCTCATCTTCCTCTGGTTTGGTGACAGCTGGACAAGTATTGGGCAGGGATCTCCACAGAGGCCTCTTCTTCTCCCAGTAGGATGTAGAGTTCCCTCTTCTCATCTGCAGATATGAAGTCTGGGATGTGGGCAGAGAGTCTTTGGTAGTAGACAGCCCTCACAGTTGAGTATTTGGTGCAGTGTAGCAAGAAGTGGGTCTCGTCTTCTAGGGCCCCCTGGTCACAGTGCTGGCACAGTCTATTCTCCCGTGGGTTGTACATCTGCCTGTGTCACCCCGTCTCCATCTCCAGGTTGTGGGCACTCAGTCTGTACGTGTTTGGGGTGGCGTATTCTCTCCAGGTAGGTGGCCATGGTGTAGTCCCTTTGCAGTGACTGGTACACAGTGAGTTATTTATTGCGCTTCTCCATTCCTCGATGTACCGCTCTCTGTCTCTCTCAATGACTCCTTTTATTTGAGCCTTGTTCAGGGCATGTTGGGGGTTTTGGCTTGGCAGATGCTTGGTTGGGGGGTATCAGTTTTTCTCGGGGCTCTGTGGCTCAGCCAGGCTTGGTGGTGGTAAGAACCAGGACTGCTGCCCTGTATGTGTGTCCAGAAAGATAGCGCCCTCTTCTGCATGGTGAGCCATAGGGGGAGTCTGCCTAACTCTGCCCTGCAGGCCATGTTGGAGGTGCTGCGATGGACATGGAGCAGGTACTTGCAGAACTCCAGGTGGAAGTTCTCTGTTGGGCTGGAATCCCACTTTGACTGGTCTGGGTAGGTCGCTGGGTCCCAAACCTCGCTGCAATAAAGAAGGATCGGAGCAATGACTGCGTCAAATATCTTCAGCCAGACCCTCATCGGTGGTTTGAGGTGGTACAGTTGTCTTCTGATGGCGTAGAAGGTTCTGCAGGCTTTTGCTTAGAGGGTTTCTATTGCTGCTTTGAAGCTTGCTGATTGGCTGAGCTCCAGCTCCAGGTAGGTGTAGCTGTAGGTTTTCTCCAGTGTGGAGCCGTTCAGTGTGAATTGTGGGGTGGGGGCTTTGTTGTGGCCCTTCTTCTGAAATATCATGACTTTGGTCTTCTTGTGGTTGAAGGGTAGAGCCCATGTGGTGCTGAATTTTTCCAGCACTGACTGGCTTTCTTGGAGGTCTGTCTTGGTGGGGGACAGGAGTAGGAGGTCGTCAGCGTAGAGCAGAAACTTCACCTCCTGATTGTTTAGGTTGAGGCCTGGGTTTGGTGAGGCCTCCAGGGCTGTAGCCAGTTCATTGATGTAGATGTTGAAGAGCGTTGGGCTCAGGCTACAGCCTTGTCTGATCCCTCAGGCCTGTTGGCAGTGTGCTGTCCTTTTCCCATTCACCTTCACACTGCACTGTTTCCGGTGTAGGAGCTCTTGATGACGTCATACATTCTTCCTCCTATTCCACTCTCTAGGAGTTTCAGGAGCAGGCCTGGGTACCATACTGAATCAAAAGCCTTCTTAAAGTCCACGAAGCAGGTGAATATCTTGCCTCTTCTGGTGTTGTGGACGTTCGTCTTGATGAGGCTGTTGAGGGTGTAGATATGGTCCGTGGTGCGGTGGTTTGGCATGAACCCTGCTTGGCTCTTGCTGAGGACCCCGTGTTGTGTGAGGAATGTGAGGATTCTGTTATTGATGATGCTGTTGAACAGTTTCCCCAGCGTGCTGCTGACGCAGATCCCTCTGTAGTTGTTGGGGTCATATTGGTCTCCATTCTTGTAGATGGGGGTTATGAGGCCTTTGTTCCAGTCTTGGGGGAAGTGTCCGGTGTTGAGGATGAGGGTGAATAGCTTTGCCAGTGCCGCGTGTATTGCTGGAGGGCTGTATTTGATCATCTCTGGTAGGATGCCGTCGGGGCCACTGGCCTTTTTTCCTTTCAGCAGGGCAATTCTTTCCTGTATATCTTTTATGGTGATTGGTGAGTCCAGAGGGTTCTGGAAGTCTTTGATGACTTTCTCCATATCCCTCAGTTTGGTGATTATCTGTTGCTGTTCTGGGGATAGGTCTTCTTCTGGGATGTTTTTGAATCGAATTTTTAAAAAAATTGATTCGGCAGCTTCGCCAAATTTTACAATACGATTCAATCTGAATTAATTTGAGGTGAGTCATGGTAAAAAAAAAACTGATATTTCCTGGCTGCAGAGAGCCTTATAGTGGTGTAGAACACTCCGCCTTGCAGTGGTTTTTAGTGATGTCCCACTATTGAACCTGACTCAGCAATTCACTGATCACTTGTTCCTCTCTATAGACTGCAATACACATGGGACTAAAGGGCTGCGACATCACAGGGCTGGCTGCTGATTGGCTGCACACATGGCATTATGGGTGATCCATGTACCCAGAGTTCTTTGCCACATGTCCTAACATGCGACAGCCATTTTTAGAAAAAATGCAATTCGTTATCACAAGGCATGATTAAACCCAGATTCGATGTGATTCAAATATTTCCTGAAATTCAGATCGAATTCCACTTTGGCAGTTTCGATTCGCTCATCTCTACTTACAATGCTGCTTATTAGAGAGTTGTGACAAAAGACATTGCTATTGAGAGAAAGTATCCTGCAGGTTGGAAACAGGGAGCCCGGAGGCTGGCGTGGGATCTGATGTTAGCGTATCCCAGGGGTTCTCCACCACCGCCAGTACCCACGGATAGTAAGCAGTCCAGAGGTTTTTGTGGTGGGAGGCAAAGCTGCAGGCTGGGCCATTAGAGAAGATGGAGGAAGCAGACAGGACACCAAATGGGGACTGGAGTGAAGATGGGGATAATCTTGGAAGGCATAGTAAGATTCTGAGGATGCTGCAGGGGAGATGACAACCCTGCATGCACGGAGCCAGGAGGAGGCCAAGGGGAGAAAGACCTCAGGGGAGAATTTCCATTTTTAGAAGAGAGAGGTGAAGTTCGCCGAACAGAGCGTACTGCCCAGGCGTCTGACGGAAAGCCAAAGAAGGAAGGGGAGGATGCAGAAGAAGATAGAGGCGGCGCTGGAGTCGGTTTTCGAGCAGCAATGGGGACGCCCCCATCGCTGTGAGAGAACTAATTAGCATACCGGTACAAACCGGTATTTCGAACGAACGGCGCGGCGGAGATCACTTCCAAAGGTAGGAGACGAATAGCCTTTCTAAAGGTTATTCTGACGTGTTACCTAGAAAAAAAAAGTTTTTTAATGGTAGAATCCCTTTAAAACATTCCTTGGTTGCTCAAATAACATCCTGACTGGCGTCCTGCTGGCAACAGGATATTCCTCCAAAACAGGACGTAAGGTAGGTCCAAACACTAGCTAGTGTGAAGGTATTATGTGTGGCAACACTTGTGTCCTGATATGTGCCACACAGGACTTACAGCAGCATCGGTGACAGAGCCTGTAGGAGGAAAGAACATAGAGAACAATAGACGCCTGAATGTACTGACAGAAAAGCACACCTTAGGGCCCATGCACATGGAGTTAACGCGAGCGCATTTTAGCATAATACATGTGTATAGAATACACATGTAGAAATAACACTCCCATTGACTTCAATTAACTTTTTTGAAAGGTATAAAATACGCGTTGCGTATTTTGAAGCATTTTTTACACGTGTAAAAAATGTAATTGAAGTCAATGGGAGTGTTATTTCTACACGTGTATTCTATACACATGTATTATGCTAAAATGCGCTCGTGTTAACTCCATGTGCATGGGCCCTTAGTCACGCTCACACAAGTACAACACACCAATGAATGCAAACAACAGCTGCAGAATAATATGTTCAATAGGCAGCAGATACAATCCCCCAAATATTATTGTCCTAAACAGAATCTTATTCATAGTTGTGGTGGATTTCTGGCAGAAAAGTCTGCCGCCTGTTGCCTTTTCTAAATGTACCTTCTTTATTATACTTGTTTTATTCAGGTTCTTAATGCCTTCAGCCTACACCACCAGATTTACAGATTAAGCTACCACCTATGTGTTAAGGACCTTATGTTCCATTCTTCATTCTCTGCTTCACTGCCTTTTTAGCATATAACGTATTATATGGAATGAATTTGTTCTCAAACTTATTGCTTTGTAAAATGCTTAATATTAATATGTCATTACTAAGTTGTATTCACATGTCGTTCAATAAAACACTTTTTTCCCACTAAGGATAGATTCACATGCAAAACAGCCATGAAAAAGTAAAGATTTTTTTATGGCAGTCTTGCATCTGAGGGGCGCCCATTTTCATAGATCCTCCATGTATGACAATCAAAATACCAGTCATGAGGATAGCCCCAGTCACTGACAGTGAAATGAATGCTGCCGTGTAACGTCTGTTAAAAAAAATAGATGTCACTGTCATGTGAATGTAGCCTTAGGCTAAGACCCCACATTGCCGAAACACAGTTTATTTGTTGCAGTTTTTTGAGCCAAAGCCAAGGATAGCTACAAAAGGAATGGGAAATATATAGAAAGCTCTGATACTTCTTCCTTATGCTCAATCCACTCCTGGCTTTGCCTCAAAAAACCACAACAAAATCTGCAACAAAAAAAACTGCGTTTCCACAATGTGGGGCCATAGACTAAAAGGGCATGCTTGAGATGGTGGTCACAGAAAAAAAGTTTGAGATGGGTTTTGCCTTTTCCAGTTGCACCCCTGCTTCTGGCAGGGGTGTAATTTGTGATGAACAGAGTCTTACTTTAGTAGCAGATACTAATAAATTTGGAATGAACACACGTTTTTAACTACTTCGGCAGATAACAGATTACTACTGATATATTATAAATGCTTTTCTGTAAATGCTGCTCAGGCTTCAGCTGCATATCGCAAACCCACAGGAAAGCCACAGGAACTCCACATAAGGCTGGGTTCACACAGGGTTTTTTTGGGCCGGATTTTGAGGTGGAATCCACCTCAGAATCCATCTCAAAAAACCGCCTCTCATTGACTTCAATGGGAGCTGTTCACTTCCTTTTTCCACAAGCAGTTTCTCCCCACGCACAACACTCCCCTCCCAACTAGGCCTATTCATTTGGGCCTAATCCGGAGCGGAATACCGCGACTGGATGCCGGTGCACTGCACCAGCATCCAGTCGCAGCTAGCCATTTTTTGGACTGGATTCTAAGGCGGCCTCCGCGTCAAAATCCGGCCCAAAAAACCCCTGTGTGAACCCAGACTAAATCTGTACCAGTACTATGCCTCTAGGAAAAAAATTCTTTAAACAATGGGGGTCTTTTATAACTTGTTCAATTTTTGGTCCCTTTTTTTGGCATGCACCTTATTTATGCCTTGTCATTCCATGCATTTAATTTACTAAAAAGGCGCAATTGTATCATAAGTCATGGAAATTGGGATTCCAATGCTGTCAGATATTTTGGCTTTTTTGTGCTGGAGTGCAGTTAACCCTTTTTTGTACCTGTCATAAACACATTGTAAAATGTTACTATGACTGTATGGAGGACTTTTCTCTCGGACACGTTCAGTATCACAGAGAGCCAAGGTGGTGAGCCTTGTGTAAAAATCTTGCGCACACGGCATAAAACGTTAAGGGTGAGTTCACATGGGGTTTTTTGGTCCAGAATTGTGCTGTTCAATTACAGCTGGTTGCACGCCTAGGATTGTGTGCAAGGGGCCTTAGGCTGAATGCATCCTAAAGTTATGTTGCTGAACAACAGACTCATTAGAATATCTGTGATACTAGGTACACACCATAGTCATTGTAATTGGAAATGCACATTGAGTTATTTGCATTTAATTGTAATCAGTCGCACTTCATGTCATGAAAATTCCTGTTAAAGTAATGCACATATCAAAAGATAATCACATTATAAAACAGTTTTGCTTTATGGTTATATAACATCTGGCATCTTGATTTCTTTCCTTGAAATATAGACAAAGTAATTTTAGCTTTAACAGTATAACTGTCATTTCATATTTTATTGCTATTGTATAGGGAGGGGTTTGCAGAATATTATACTTTATATACTTCATTAACCTGTTATAGAAATTGATACCGATCTTTAATTAGTATTAAATTGATTAATATTAATGTATAAATACAAGTTACTCAATTTGCATCTGTCTTACTGATACCTGTCTTTTATCCAGATTCTTTAATATTCCCACTTTCTGGCAACGTTTTGTATAAAATTAGATATACTGACCAGGATATGATGAGTAACCTTAACCAAGTTCAAAAAATCTGAACTTGTGATCGGAAATACAAACAACTGCCCAGTAAATACATGGAAAATACCAAAATATATATATCTACATAGGCTTACTAACTCATTAAAACATAAAATGTGATTGGTTAAATCAAATGTTATGACAGTAAGAGGTGAGGCCTCAGGACTACAATAAATGAATAGTTTGATTTGAACTCTGAGAGGACATCTCCATTGACTTGCGCTGCTTTATCCCTGGTCAGCCAGTGACTCTTCCTAGGCCAGAAGGAGATAAATTTACTAACCATATTTTGTAAGATATTGAACTCAGCATCAGCATCTCCCTCTCGCACACCATTTCCTGGCCTCGCCCTCTTTTTGTAGGTCTCCCACATGGCTTTTTCCTAAGACCCCTCCTGTTCTCCTTATATACCCTCAGCCTTGGCCAACTCATAGAATTTCATGGTTTTCATTACCATTGCCATACTGATAACACTAAAATATATCTCTGTGGACCAGTCATTACCACTCTGTTGTTCAGAGTGCGAGTGTATAGCCTCCTTTCTTTACTCCCACTTACTGAAACTCAACATGGCGACAACTGACTTCATCATCTTTGCCCCACTTTGCACAGTTTCTCTACATGACCCATCTATCAAAGATAACAGGATCACACTTTCTCCAGTCCCACGGGCCTGCTGCTTTGGGATAACTTTTTACTCTGACCTATCATTCAAGACACACATCAAATTTATTCTGGAACACAACGTGTTTGAGTTCGAGGGAAAAATCTTCAAGCAGCAATGAGGGACCGTGATGGGTTCTTGTTTCGCGCCAAGTTATGCTAACTTGTACGTTTGGCATTTCGAGGAGGAATATATTTATGGGCATGAATGGTGGTACTCCAGAGTCATCTATTACAAGAGGTATATAGATGACTTGCTGTTCATTTGGAATGGAACTGTTAAGGAGTTCCTAGAATTTATGGAACATCTGAACCTTAACGATTGGGGTCTCAAGTTCACCGGTAAGACCAGTCAGGAGAATATTGAATATCTGGACCTAGTTCAAATGTCCAATGGCAATACAAAAACATATTTCAAAGAAGTGGATTGCAACAGATTATTGGACTTTAGGAGTTGCCATTTGCGTAAATGGAAATTGAATGTGCCCTATGGCCAATTCAAGAGGATCCGCCGAAGCTGCACGCAGTTATTAGACTACCAGCTCCAGAGCAACATTCTAGCTGGTCGATTTGAAGAAAAGAACTATCCCAAAGCCATTGTGACTGCAGCCAAACAAAAGGCATGCAGAATGTCACAACTGGAATACCTGACGAACCGGCCTAAAGATGCCACGTAGAATTTTGAGTGCAATTTCCTGACCACGTACAATGGGGCTCACAACAGCATTCGGGATATCATCAAGAAACATTGGCCAATATTGCTGAATGACTCACACTTCAGGAAATCCTTACCCAATACCCCATGTTTCACGTTCAGGAGGGCTAGAACCCTGAAAAGTTTAATAGCTCCCAGTAGATTGAAGAACACTGTGGGTTCCAATTACTCACCCATGATCCCTGTCAAGAAAGGAAGTTTTCGTTGCAACATAAGGCGATGCAAGTGTTGTTCTTGCATTGCCCATAATGTTGACCAGGTCAGCAGCCGTTCTACAGGTGAGACCTTCCACTTGAAGTCCCAACTGAATTGGTCTACATCTTTCATGATTTATCTACTCAAGTGTCCGTGTGGACTTCAATATGTGGGCAGAACCACTATGGCCTTGAGAGTACATCTTAATAAACACAGATCCAATGTGGTGAATGGCTACACTAAACACAATGTCTCCAGACATGCAGCCCAGTTTCACATTAAAGAATTCACAGGCTTCAAATTAACACCCATTGAGTCTATAACATCTTCCTGTCATGATAAATTTGATATACCTCGTGCCTAAGGGCTTGAATGAGGCTCTGGAGGATATTATGCACTAACTATTGGGTACTGAACTACTCTTCTTTAAACTTGTGTACATCCATGACCTTTTCATTCCAAATAAATTTACATTTCTCGGCATCACAGAAACATGGCTGACACCCTCAGGCACCACCTCCCCTGCTGCCCTCTCCTATGGGGGTCTCACACACTCCCCGTCCCAACAATAAACCTGGTGGAGGTATAGGCATCCTCCTGTCAGACAACTGCTCATTCACCCCAATCCAGCCACCACCTTCCCTCACCACCACCCCCCTCCTTTGAAGTGCACTCGGTTGGTATCTACTCACTCTCCAACCGGCTGTCATATACCGACCGCCTGGACCTACCGCTGCCTTCATTGACCATTTCACCACCTGGCTCACACGCTTCCTATCCACAGACACCCCCACCATCATCATGGGTGATTTCAACATCCCCCTAACACAGACCACCCCACCCCCCCACCTCCAGTCTCCTGTCCCTCACCGCCTCCTTTGGTCTCTCCCAACGGTCCTCCTCTTCCACCCACATAAAGGGGAGCACACTAGATCTCATATTCACCCGCCTCTGCTCCATATGCGGCCTCTCTAACTCTCCGTCCATGCTCTCTGAGCACAACCTGCTGACATTCTCTGCCCGCTCCTCTCCAATAGACCCCCCAACCTCTAAACCAACACACCCTCGCAGGAACCTAAACCGTCTTTACATCCGCACGCTCTCAGACTCTCTCCTACCACTTGCTGATATATCCTCAATCCAGGACGCAGTTGCCACTACTACCTTCTATAATACCACCATTACCTCAGCCCTTGACTCTGTGGCCCCCTTCACAACCACTAGAGCCTGACCTATCAACTCAACATGGAGTCTTTCCAAAGATGGCAAGGACTCAGAGGGCCTATCCAGCCATTGTTTCTTTGTAAGCTGAGATAAGGATTCATTGATGTCTTTAAGGGAATCATCCTGAAAAAAAGCAGAATAATAGTCATTTCAGTGGAATCTTAGGGTTCCACGTCATCAGGTGTAGTACTCACCATGTACTCCTTGACCTGTGTCACAACTTCTGAGGTAGAGGCTTCATCCCGAGGGGGACCTCTACACTGACAGCAACGAGAGTAGTCGTAGCCTAATCAGAGAACTGGCAATTAGAATTCCCATATGAGGGAATATTTAAGACAAAAGACCGCCACCTACCGTCAGGAAGTGGAATATCACAATTCACACAAGGCGGATACCTTCTTTTGGTAGGTCTTTTCCTTCTACTACGATCACAAGATGGTGTAGTGGAAGAGGACTTTATAACCAAAATGAACACCAATATATTATAAATATGGGTAAAGGAGTCACATTTGAAGGCTAGAAGGCATAGCAAGTCTTACTTTAACATGTAGCTTGTAATTCGCTTGGAGCTTTTAGCAATTACTTTTACAAAGTAATAGCACAACCAAGGGCCTAGAAAACTAGGGAACCTGCCAGGAAACTCTGGAAGGCAAAGAGTACTCAGGCCAGCCTTCTTTTAAGGCTGCCGGCCGGAAATGGCGGGGCTAATCTATGTCAGCCCCAAGAATTTAAAATTTAGATAGTAACCGCCCTAGCACTAGGGCCCCCTTCCATAAAACTCCCCTATTTAGTCTGCTGACCTGAAAGAGAACACAGAGGAGAGTTTTTAGTCCCCGAAACGGCACCTCCGGCATTTACAGCCGGAAGTGCGCGGGCCACACCGGAAGTGTGCGCCCGCAAAGTGGATCCGGAACAAATGCTAAGGCCGGACGTTCCGCAAGCTGGCATTTCGATCGGCCAGCCCAGAAATACTACGGCACAGGGTAGCGCAGCGAGAGCGGTGCCGCAGCGCAGACTGCCGGATTCAAGGAACAGCCGGCTACGTAAGTACTGCCGGCTAGAGGCATTGGAGGGGAAAGACAGAGAAGGGAGAGGAAAGTACGTCTCCCTAATATGTAACATCTTTTAGGGGGCGTTCACACTACCATCTGTGTCCGACGGTAGTGTGAACGCCTCCTTACTGGAGGAAAAAAGGAAACAATGCAGCAAGCTGCAAGAAGGAAAAAGAGAAGAAACAAGCGAATCAAGACCCAGGTAAGTAGCTGGACCTGATCCCTTAAGAGGACACAACGTCCTCTCTACCTGTTCTGGCCCTCACACAGGACAGAAAAAAACATGCAGGGGGAAGGAAGCTGTGTCCTTTTAAGGGATCTAGCCATGTGAAATTAATACTGGCTAATTAAAAATCCGCCTGTCCTACCAGCACACAGGGGCAGATAATACCCCAGTTGTGCCGCTGGTAGGGACAACAGGGAAATTTTTTTTAATATTTTTTTTTACATATTTTTTATATAACATATTTTTATTATATTTACATAATCTATTAAATTTACATAATTTATATTTACATAATTTATTCATTGATACTTATTAATTTGCACTATTTATTAATATATTGATTCATTCATTCATTCATTTATATATGTATTTATTCATCATGATTTTATCTATTTTCATATCTTATCCAAGTGGACTTGTCTGTTTTTATTTACACATTCATTTATTTATTTAAGTATGTATTTATTTATTTACTTATGTAGTTACATTTATATGTGTATTGCTTTCTCATGAAGGTATAACATAATTTCGGATCATGCATTATTTTCCTTATTGAACACCCGATAGTTCATCCATGAGCATGTATGTCCATCGATATATTCTTATCCTGCACCATACGGATAAGTGAAACCTTGTAACAGTTGTACTACGCTCTATCCTTCTTCCCCCGGCGGCCGGATGTGGCAGTCCTGTCATTCCAACAGGGATTGCGCGGCCCGGCTTGTCGGAGTGGGGAGTATGTATATTGCGCATGCGCATGGTCTGCGAGTCGGCGCATACGCAGTGGACATTTCCTGATGCGGCCGCCGAGCCAGACGCCCCACTTGGTGCAAAGAACTGCTCCCTCCCACTGAAATGCCAATGTGCTTTATAACCAGTGACCCACCACAGTGGAGCCATGCTTCTGGCCCACTGTGGAAGGGTAAGTATAAGAAACTTCTGGCAGATACATCTGAGAGGTATTTATTTATTTATTTATTTATGCATATATCCCATTTGTTTAAGTCCAAGCATCATTGTAAACAGTCTATAATGGCAGATCATTAAGGATTCCAGTATTTGCTTACAGCTATTAATATGCCTATATACAGTTCTTAATTATATAATCCCTAATTACTCATATGTATACTTTTACTGACATCTCCCAGGATCTCTGGAATAGTATTATAGCATATTATCATTTGATTGCCCCATGTCTATACTATTGAATATCAACTTGTTACATACGTTGGCTTTATCATACCCTGATTTTGGATTCGTTACAATGTTTTTGGACTACTTACTGTTTTTTATATATTTGTTTCATTTTTGAAATTTGTATATTTTTGTTTAAGAAATCTATAGACTTGAAAAAGGGCTCCCAGCCAGGTACGCGTTGTGCGTATGTAAAAAAAAAAGAAGTGTTTATCTACTATTACAGGTGAGCACTGTTTGTGTTTTGGCCTAATCCCGTGAGGAGGCTGGTCCACTCTATCCCAATGACAGTATCATGGGTATTTCCTATTCCTTAATTTCCTTGTCTTCTGTCCTGTCTTTTTTCCAGACATTTTACTGTTTATATATGAATAGACTGTTTACATTATGAATACATTTTATGCAAAATTACTGGTAAATGCAGACTATACAAATGGCATTAAATTACAGTGGTCAGTTTGCAATATTTTCTATTAGATGCAGCCTACATACTTAATCATAAAAAAAATATTTTATGTAACACTTGTCACTTAATTGCAAGACTTTATTACATGTAACACTGGACTTTATGTAAACCTCGCTGGTAAATGTACCCTACCTAACTGGCACTTATTAAACCTACCAACCCTCAACACTAGGGTATATATCATGCATGATACCTACAAAGAGAAAATATTGGACCTATTTGGTATCTGTATCCAATAATAAATATAACCACAAAAATCAGTATTTCCAATAAATAGATACATTCTATTATAATCATCAAAGAAAAAAATGAGACACAATAAAAACAATTAAAATTGCATCGATATGAGTGGAGGTCGCACTGCTGCACAATGTATAGTAATCACACACATGTATAGATAATTCAACAACAGTGTTTAGATGATAGGAAGTACACAACTGTATGCATTAAATACATATATGTAGACACTTTTAATACCAGAGATTATGGTGTTAATTGAGGTTGTCTCACACTAAATAGATTAGGTATCCAAGGGGTTAATGCATGCTTGGAGTGTATTTCAAATACTCAGAATATAGTCCTTAATAAGGTAATAATAAGATAAGACAATATCAAACCAAAATAGCTGGAACCCTCTGACATACTCCTTAATAGGGAGGTATGATTTAAATATAGGGTCCAACAAATCACCAAAATTTTATTATTAGTAAATAGATGTAGTAGGACTATAAGAGGTGGATATATTGCATCAAGTCACCACTAGAGATGAGCGAACACTGTTCGGATCAGTCGTTCCGAACAGCACGCTCCCATAGAAATGAATGGAAGCACCTGGCATGTACACTTTGCCGGCGGCCGGTCGCCATGCCAGGTGCTTCCATTCATTTCTATGGGAGCGTGCTGTTCGGAACGGCTGATCCGAACAGTGTTCGCTCATCTCTAGTTACCACCTATAAACACCTCAAAATGGACTCATTTCTATGTGAGATAAATTACCTATAAAAGTGACACCATATACAAAAATAGTACAACAAACAATTGTATATCCATGTGCTTACCACTGCGACCTCCACTCACAGCCCCGACACGTGTTTCGCACCCTGCTACCTGGCACTTAACTGCAACAAATTATTTTATATAACTGTGGACAATACACAAAATTTGCTGATAAATGTGGCCTACACAACCAATCTGGAAGCATAATTATTTATTATATGTAACACTGAGAACGGTATGCAAAATTTGGCATTTGGTATGTAATATACCACAATACTTTACTGTGGATGTTATGCTAGATTTGGAAATTAATGCTTAGAGCAGATTCAATACTGCAGGAAATAAATAAAATATACTTGCCATAGAAAGGGTGGCAGTGGCAGACTCTATATAAAAAACAGTGTAGTGCTGCTGTGCAATGACACAGAAATTCTGTCACTTCTTTTTACACAGAAAGATCTTGTCACTGACTTGTATGATCTCTCCATATATCTGTCTGTCTAAATGAAATAAATATGTGTAATTTTCCCTCCTCTACTCTATCTATATTTTCTGTACTACATCAATTTTTATCATTAATTTCATTTCACTTGCTAGCCGAAATCTTTCTCTGGTTTCTTCTCCGCAAAATGGATCCTCTGTGTGTATAATGTGATGTTGATGAGTGCCCTCTCCTCATCCCATCTCCCCACCCACCATACCTTCCAGAGAGACTTATGATGGCAAGAACCCATCTGGGTCACAGATCACGTGATGCTCCTTCTCCCTGCTTGTTACTGATGTCTCACCTGGCAGTGCCAATTATTTGCTTGTTTGCCAGAAAGAAAATTAACAAATTTCAGAAAAAAGGGTCAAATTCAGTTTGTTACTGTTTCTCCCATCTCTAGTTCTTACTCATCTCAAAAGAAAAAAATAAAAACAAACACCGAGCAGACGTAGTGTAGTACTTCTTAAATTATAGGGTGTTAGTACTTAAGCAGAGGAGCTCACCTTGGAGGGTTGTGGATGAAAGCCACAACACTATTTGCAAATGTTAAGCCACAAAATGCTTCTCCTAGGTCGAGGCAGCAATGTTCCTGGCACCTCACAGGTGTCAATAACTTGGATAAATGAACCAACAACTCAGATTCGGTGCGAATCCAGGAGTAAGGAACTGCGCTCTCTTGTTTGGTAAAAAATGGCAAATTCGGTTTTATTGACATCAAAAACTTTCACACAACGCGTTTCGGGCGTTATACTACGCCCTTCCTCAGGTGTACTGGTTTCTCTAACCACTGGGCTGGTTGCTGGTTGAAGGAAGTAAGGGCGTAGTATAACGCCCGAAACGCGTTGTGTGAAAGTTTTTGATGTCAATAAAACCGAATTTGCCATTTTTTACCAAACAAGAGAGCGCAGTTCCTTACTCCTGGATTCGCACCGAATCTGAGTTGTTGGTCCTTTTATCCTAGTTCTTACTCATAACATGGGATCTATACATTTCTCTAGAGAGGGTATTCTTGGTGAGACCACTGCCCATCAAATTCAGGTGAATAATGTATTTTATGTAATGTAAGCATGCTTGTGGCCTGTAGTCCTGTAGTGTTCACTTCTGCATATCTAGGGTTTTATATCTGCCTACACTGTTTTATACTGGGAACTATGTGATTATACAATGTAACTTGAGCCGGTGGCGAGACAATAGTGTTTAACTAGAATATATACATTACAAGGCTGAACTGCACATCTTTCACTGCTGTATACATTGTACGGGATAAAGTTTCTGTTGGAATTTTGTCATGTATACATTTGTAGTTCCTTTTACTTTGGAACCAATTTCATTGTTTAGACTTGTGTCCATGAGCAGCTCTCCTGGAAAATTATCACAGCTACGAAGGAAAAATCATGACAACATATGGCAAATATTCATAAGCTATTTTAACCCTTTAATGACCAGGCCTATTTTGTCTTTCATACGCAAACCTTTTAAAAATATTTTTATCTTTTTTTTTTTTTTGCCTCTTTTTTTACATATATGATTCATGGATTCATTTTTGTGGGATGAGTTGTATTTTTCACTGGCACCATTGTGGGACGTATATAACTTATTGATTGACTTAATAACTCTTTAAGGGAAGGAACTGAAAAAACTGCAATTCTACTATTGTTTTTCTATGCATTAGTTTTGCATCGCTTACTGTAGTGCTTATGTGACCAGTCCTCATAACTTGTGGTGTATTACTATGTGTTTTGTTTTTTTAAGATTAAGAATTTATTGAAATTTTTGTTACAATATAAAGAACAAATCAAACAGGAAATCAACCATAATGGGCATACAAGGCAGAGGGATGGTTTGAGGGATGGTGGGAAGGGTAGGAAAAACAAGAAATGGCACATAAGTAGAAGGCGAGAACACAGGGGGAAAAGGGAAACAAAAACTCTGGCGCAGAACAGTCAGATAATTAGTTCAGAAACAATAACCATGGTAAATATACCTAATGTCGTGTAGGAGGGGAAAAAAGAATAGTAGTAAAAGAAAAAAGGAGAAATCAAGAGGACACAAAAGGAAAGGCAGACTAAAAGCCAGCAGAGTAGTAGAAATGGCTCCAAAACTGAAAAGTCACAAGTGTAACTAGCTCAGGTAAAAAAATATGGTGATAGCAAATAATAGCAGAGATACCAAGTATAATACAGTACATAAATATTCTAAGATCTATACGGTAATTTACTAGTACAGTATATAACCAGTGCTAGCTAGTATGAAGTAGTATCAAGTACAAATCCATAAGATCAAATAAATGCTAGCAGTATAAATAGACATCATATAGGAATCCATAAAATCGGAGTGTATAGTAAATGGATATAGTATCAAAGCAGACACGGAAACAGAAAGTCTCAGAGGTGTTCAGTAAGAGAGTGAAATAGACTGTATAATGAATAATCAAAGACATAAGAGTGAACACATACCCATAGTGGAATTGTAGTAATAGGCCTGGAGGGAGAAGATACCCAAAACCCCAACGCACGTTTCGGCGCTGCCTTCTTCCGGGGGTGGTTTAATGGTGGGCGCTGTTTTAATGTTTCAGCTCTGCAAAGAGTCTCTATACTGCGTATGCATAGGATCTCCTGAAGCCAAGACAATAGAGAAGAGGGAGTCGTGAATTTCCACAGTCTAGGGATAACGTATCTCGCCACTACCAGTAGGAAACCTAAAAGCCTGTGGGTATGCTTCTGGAACTTACATGGGAAGATAGAGAGGAGCAAAGGGGCAGGGTCATCTTTCAAGGCAATGCCAATGACCGTCTGAATAACACAATGGACACCAGACCAAAAGGAGCATAGGAGTATACATTCCCACCAAATGAGCGCCATCACGCCCTGGTCAATATTACATCTCTAACATCAGTCCGAAGTGGAGGGATAAATCTTTAGAAGGACAGAGGGGACTCTGTGCCATGTAGAGAGGATCTTGTCATCTCCTGTGCTTTGCAAGATATGGAGAACTTGTGACTTACCTGGAAAGCAGTGCATGGCTCTGTATTTAGTACTGCTTCCCTACACAATCAAATCCAGGCAGGGGCTTCTCTTTAGTGCAAACGTTCAGAAGTAAAATTCCAGCAAAACCATAACTCCTTGAATAAAACTTAACTTTTATTGATTGTAGACAAAGTTCATAAAATCATGGTGAACAGTGCGGTAAAACACACTAGATACATGCAATCGATGGAAAAGCAGCTGACGCGTTTCGAACACTGATTGTGTTCTTAGTCATAGCTAAATGCATGATGCTCAAATGCTCAATATATGTAGACTGAAAAAATCAGATTTGTTAACACCTGAAGCTTGAGGTTAAAGGTGAATCTTACCATCAAGGTTGCGGTGAACAACTTCACAGCATTACATGCAAGTATTTACAAATAAAAGACAAATAAAAATCAAAAAACAAAAAACAAATTCCATCGATCTTAGCGATGAAAACATGTTACGTTATATTTGAACTTATGTGTATCTGTGTAACACAATAATTCAAGAGGCACAAAACACCACATATCGACGATTCAATCACAGGGAGAGAAAGAAGAAAAAACTAAGTTACTTCATGTTAAAACTTGTTTGACACACAAGACAGATGGTAATTACACTATATGTCAACCAATTATTCTCACTAGGTGAGTGTACCAATTCACCAAATAAGAGTATAGATTCATCAGGTAAGTATATCGATATTAAGTGTTGTATTCTGTGTCAATAAAATGATAATGTTAACCGAATGAATATGTCAATATATTTCATGCAACGTGCAAAAACAACTGCTATCAACTGATTTCAACAAGTGGCGTTTGTTATGGTTAAAAGGGAGAATACTGGCAGTTCTTGCACATACTAAAGATGGCGATGTGGACATCAAAGTGGTAATGCGCATGCTCCAATTTTGTATGTGTGCAACTTTAATAAACACTCAATGCAACGAGAGACACGCAGCAAGAGCGAGAAAACCATTTTAACTAGAGAAGACACACAAACCAATGGAAAGAAGTACAAGGTAAGGGATATCTAATTGGTTGAGCTATAAAGGATCATCTACAATCAATAAAAGTTAAGTTTTATTCAAGGAGTTATGGTTTTGCTGGAATTTTACTTCTAAACGTTTGGATTCAAGTCACCCTAGCCGAAAGGGCATTTTCCGGGCAAATTCCATCTCCCTCAGGATTAACGTGAGTGCATTACATTGAAAACTGAACTATATTTCATCTGTGCACGAAGGGCTGTGTTTTTTCCCTTATCCTTTTCCTGTACTATCTTGACTTCTCTTTAGTGGATACTTTCTTTTCTTGCAATGTGGAGGAGCTCCAAGTGGTATCATCTTCCATGTGTATGCCCAATAACAGGCCTGAGCGGTGACCCCAGGCACATGATATTATAAAAGAGCATCAGACGCCATGTGGAGGAAGACACAGAGAGTTGAACGCTATGAGTTGGCACAAAAGAAGCATAAAAGGTGAGTAAAAAATTTTTTTTATTTTTTTTATTTTTGTCACCTCCGCTGGGCCTAAAACTGTTATACTTTGGGGTCTAATATATTTTATTTAATAATTTCCCTTGTGGGTTTTGAGTATGAGATTGCTGTACAGAAAGTTTGCAATTTGCATGGGCAATGTTTTTGTATTTTTATATTTATATTTTTTTTGCATTATGCATCCTCTATGAAGTCATAAAAGACCCATGGGGTATACACTGTCTACCAAGAAGTATTTGGACACCTGTGGTAGAATAGAAAAAGAACATTTATTCATATTCAATAGTTGGCAGAACCCAGCAGATGCTTCCTTACAGATGGTATTGATCGACACAATACTCCCAGATACCTTTTGAAATTCCTGATGTATGTGAGCCATCAGTTGGGTGCGGTTTCTCTGGCCAGCACTCATTGGTCTCTGTTTCCCAGTTGTATTGCCGTCTATGGGACTTGCAATCAAATGACTGCAGGTTCAAGCCCCCTAGGAACTAATAAAATAGTTTTTTTAAAAAAAAGCTTTAAAAATATATAATAAAAAAAATGAAATAAATAAGAGTTCTAAATCACCTCCTTTCCCTAGAATACAATGTGGCCTTGCACCTGTTGCAAAACTACAACTCCCATATATTAAATATTTTACCATTTTTTGCTTCAAAATTTTTTCCCCCTATTTTCTTCCTCTAAAACCTGTGCGTCTTATAGTCCAGTGCGTCTTATAGTCCGAAAAATACGGTAATTCAGTTAATTTGCTATGTCACTTAAGGATCGACCGTTTCTGTGGTACCCCACATCGGACAACTCTCCACTTTGTGGCATCTTTCATGTGACTAATGCCAATGCACTAATGCCAATGCTGTTTCCTATTTAACGGCGGAAGGCGTGACGTACATCACGATTGCAGATTTCTTCATTTGCATGGGTGTCCAAATAGTTGGTAGACAGTGTATTTTATAACTGTGACATCCTTATGAGCCTCAGTTAGGGTCCATTCACACGGAGCAACGCGAGGCGTTTTTTGTGCTTATTTTTACGGCCGTATAAAGACGTTTCCATTGAGTTCTATAGTAAAATACGCCTGTATTTTTACGTCCGTAATTTTACGTCCGTAAAATAACGTACATAGAAGCACCAGGTCTTCCTCTTTCTGTATTCTCTACATAGAGCTCATGTACTATGAATAGGAGAAGCAGTATGTTAGTTCCTGTCGCTGCCTTCAGGTTTCCATAACCACAAAACAAACAACTTTACCTTGGTCTGCAGGTCAGAGATGTGGGATATTTAAATCCTGCTGAACTGAGCTCTTTTGCCTGCTATTGTCTAGTGCAGGTGGATTCTTACTCTGCTGAAACAAAGACTATTTTTCTACTGATCTTCTGGTTCTGACTATTGGTTTACTCCCTTTGGCATCTGACTTGGAATTGGCTTTGACTTATAAGATTCAAATTTTTGGCTTGGGTTTTGACTGTTCTCTGATACTTGTTTTGGCTTCTAATTACTCTGCTGGGACAATCCTGGCTCATTTGTCACTCCCTTTGTTCTCCTAATCACACAGAGTCTTTTGTAAAAGGATTTCGCAAAATCTCCATCTCCCAAAAATTTTTCAATGGGAGTTAGTACCAGCAAAAAAAAAAAGCAAAATCACCTATCTTCAGGTGGATTCTGCCTTGAAAAACCCATTGAAATCAATATTAAAAACCTGAAGTTTTTGATGTAGTTTTTGCAAAGTGTTTTCAAAAACCACATAAAAAACTCTGCTAGCGATTTTTCGAAGTGAGGCTTCCAGGTACATACCTGGAAAAAAACAAAAGTCAAAACACTGTGTCAAAACCTGTGACAGAAAACACATCAAATAACACAATAAGTAAAAAAAATGCATCAAAACACTGTTTCCTAATTCCTGAAGCAGATTTTTTTCAGTCTGCTAAAAACTCTGTGTGAACATACCCCCAAGGTAACTGTTTTTTGTTCTCTATTTTGCTATTTTGCTCTGACACTTTCATGACATGGAGCCAAGTCCATCCTGCCTTGCAGTTGGCCTTGGTGAACACGGTGGTGCCTTAGATTCCACACTTCAAAATAGTGTTGGGTAACTGGCAGGTCACTAGCGAAATTCTGTCCTATTCTGTTGCTAGGAGGTTGAAAACTGCAACTGCTTACAAAACTGTTTCTATCTTTTTTTTCTGAGTCTAACCTGTATGGGTGCATCATACACGTACTACTGGTTAAAGTCCATGACTAAAAGCTGTACATTAATGGTACTCGATAGAGATGAGCGAACAGTAAAATGTTTGAGGTTCAATATTCGTTTCAAGTAGCCCCTCAATATTCGACTACTCGAATCTAATATCAAACTCTATTATAGTCTATGGGGGGAAAATGCTCATTTCAGGGGTAGGCAACGTTCGATCAAATTATACTTACCAAGTCCATGAGTGAGGGTCGGGCTGGATCCTCCGGGAAGTCTTCTCCTTGCAGCGTCCCCGCGGCGTCTTCTGGCTCTTCATTTACTCTGCCAGGCATCGGGCCTGGGCAAAACCGACTGCGCATGTCCGCACTACAAGCTGCACGGAGAAGACTTCTAAAGGTAGGAGAAGAACCAGCATTCGGCCAATCAATGCTGGTTCTGCATCAAACTTTTACATTCAAACAGCGAGTGGTACTCGATCGAGTACGAGTATTTCGAATACCGTAGTATTCGATCGAATACCTACTCGATCGAGTACTACTCGCTCATCTCTAATACTCAATCATTAAGTAGTTAATAAAGAAGACTTAACACAATTTTTAATTTGTCTGGCCAGACTGGAGGTGACACTGCCCCCATGGAAGTTTTTTGGGGCAGAAAATCTACATTTAGCCCATGCTTATAACATGGGATAACGTTAAACCATTTTTTTTATAGACAAGTTATTAAAAATATGAGGACTCTAAAAAAAAGTAAAAGTCTCACTTGAAAACAAAAGAACAAAAAGCACTGTTATGGTTGAAGAACAACAACAATCAGCTATTTAACAGAAAAAAAGGTGATGGGGAATCTGTAGCAGTTTCCAGAGAATATTACCTGGTTGAGGCCATAAGACAACTAGACAATACCAAACTTTATAGATCTCTAGATCCAGGCCACATTAAAGTTCCTGTTGAGACATAATTTTGAAAAGGGTAGAGACGAGAACTGGGGTGGTATTTCCACTGAAAAATACAGAAGACATTCATTTCCCCACCAAGTTACCTGGTAATAATTGGCATAGGATACGCTGCATAGCCCCTTCTCAGTACATTGATTGACTTTTGAGGTTGATCCTTCCTAGCATGCCCCTCATATGGAAAAGACAAGAACGATTTCCTGTGCACTTTGAGGGATTTTGTTTAGGAGGATGGCCGTAAAGGGGTTTTCCCATCTCAGTGTTTCAACAGGCTTCCTGCAGTCTTTTCATCTCACTTCCTGTATTTCTCCTCCCCCTCCCTCTTGCTAAATGGGGCCAGAGAAGTCTCACAAAACTTATACAGGTCAGATAATATGGAGATGCTTGTAGAGAATGGACTCAGTGCTATCTGTGTGTTTACTTAGAGAGATAGCAGACTGAGCTTTATCAGCAAACTGCAAATAGCTGAACTGATTGTCCTGCCAGCACTGAGTAAGTGACATCACTTGTCCTATCTACAAGGCCCGTGGTTATAGCAACACTATGTAAACAATGAGAGGAATAAGGTCACATAGCAAGAGAACAGAGCAGAATTTCTAAAGCAATTTTTAGGAAAATATTTAGGAAAAGTTTTTAATTTACATAAACTACCAGTATAGATTGGATCCTTAAGATGGCTCCCTTTAAACTAATGACCATTGATGTTGAGAGTTTTTATACGAGAATTCCTCATGAATATGGAAACCACTGTTTTTAGAAATCCAACTGCAATAAATGTATTGTTACGCTACATTGGTACATCATATGTAAAGTCAGCGGTCACTTATAGACAAATTGTGCGGCTTAAAATGCACAAGAAAAATTTTACAGCAGGATTTAAAAACTTGCCTATTAAAAAGAGGTTATCTGAAGGAATGGTGAAAAACCCTGGAGATGTCAAGAATATTAGATTAACAGTAGAGATGAGCGAACAGTGAAATATTCGATATTCGTTTTTTGCTAAGCATTACAGTGTATTACCACATTCCTGAATTAGTAATTAGCTATATTTTACCTCGAGTGATTGTTCTTGTATTTAGAGGCTCCCTCTCCTTTGAAGTATACCTATATGGTTTGTGTAGCCTGATATTGTTGATATGTGTATTTAGGGATGAATTCAGAGCAATAGCGTCTGAGTAACACTGTGGTGTCTAGCTTCATTATACAACAACGTGTAATGATGTGGTTATATAACAGGGACAGTCAAAGCCAGTCATTGCCACCAAACACCGTCTCCTGAATGCTGACTGTGCTTCTTGCTGGTTTTATTCAGAATGGATTAACACTGGCAATTTTACTTAGTCTGGTGAATGTCCCTTCTTTTCTCTATTTGCTGTTGGATAACTCAAAGAGATTCTATCATTAAAAGTCACATTTTAAACTAATGGAAGGGATGGACCAGCCTCCAAGGGGACAGATGAAAACACCAGCGCTCACCCAAATAGATGTAGAAGGAAACTTTATTTCGCACGACGTGTTTCAGGCTTTAACGCCCTTTTCAAGTGCAATATTAATCCTACCTCGGTGGGCCAGACAATCAAATCAGGAGAGCAGTCACCTGTTGACTTTTATTGTTCCTCCCGTACACCTAGGGTGTGACACTAGGATCGGCTCGGTGCCGTGTTCTTTTTTGACATTTTAAACTAAAAGCACATAGGAATCGCCTTTATAAAGGCTATACATCTCTTAGCATTATCTGGAAGGTCCACATTGCTGTTTTAGAATTTTTTTTTCATCCTTCATTGTGTTCAGAAAGCACAAGGGGCGTTCCCCCTTGCTCAGAGCACAGCATTGTCATCCAATCCAGCGCTGCCTTTCTTCTGCTCCATCAGCCATTCTCCTCCTGTTCACTCCTTTTCTCACAGGAGACCACCAAAAAATGGCCGACAGAGCAGCCAACTGTGCAAGTTTATCCACCATTTTCTGGTGGTCTCATGTAAGAATCCATCACAAAATGGCCAACAGACATGCGCAGTCAGCTTTTCCGTCAGCCATTTTGCGCTGGTCTTCTGTAAGAAGGGGAGTAAAGAGGAGGAGAATGGCTGACGGACCAAAAAATAGGCGGCGCTGGATTGGATAACAACACTGTGCTCAGAGAACAGGGGGGGAACGCCCTGTGCGGTCCTTGAAGATAAAGGTATAAGATGAATAGCCTTTATAAAAGCGTGCTTATAGTTTAAAACGTGCTTTTTTAATGATAGAATCCCTTTAAAAACAATATTTCTCACTATATTGTACATTGTAATTATGAATAATTATGGTACAACAAGTTATAATATAACAAAAGAAAAAGGACGGGGTCTAAGAAATCATCTCTTATCCCTTGTTACACTTGTACATGATTAAATACAAAACCTGATTTCAACTAACATCTGTTGCTAAACTTACAAGTCTAACCATATTAGGATGTGCAGCTGACTTGCAGACATTACTATTATTTCTTTTGATAAACTTCTGGGAACATTATACCTTTTATACAGGAGTAAATGTAAATGTAGATCACACATCATCCCCTTGCGATGTCACTGGACACAATGTAAAACTAGTTAAATCATACTGTACCTATTGGCAATATGAAAACTTTCTTCTACTCCCGAATCCTCGTGCTGTTACTTTGTGCAGATGATTTTTTTTTTCCTGAAATTTTTAGCTGTTTGCTCCAGACCTCACAAGCCATAAATTACTGGGAAAATTGTTCTCTTACTTTTGTAACGGAAGATAAGTTGTGCATGCAGGGCTTCATCTTCCATTATAAAAGAAAAAAGATAGCTTCCGTCATGTGGTTTATTTTAGTGTCAATGGGAGCGGACACAGAATCAGTCTGTGACCATTCTCTGTGACAGGTTAATGTCCGTTGCTGTCATCCTGTGACAGAAGACAGCAATGTTTGCTAGTCCCATTGGTATGTGTCTTTCCTGTACCTGGGTAAATTACAATACTGGAAGTTGCATGTATAATGCTCTCTATATACTGTATGTGGCTTGCTGCTATTGCTGTTTATAGTGGTTTAATCCTGTATGTTACTCTTATTCTGTTTTAAATGATTATTGTTTATTTCATCTTTCACCCTTCTTGTTTGACTACACTTTTTTTTTTGTTACTACCTCCATATTTTGGCAAGTTTAAGGCCTCATCAAAATCACGAACAAATGTCCAAGCCAGGGGTGGGGTGGGATTTTTTTTTTAACAGAAGGCAATCGGATTACACTCGGGTGACTTCAGAGTTTCATCCGAGTTCCTTCTGTGCTTCATTCGTTCCTGTGGTGGTGGTGGGGGTGTTCCATCCCATTCCAATCTGATACTAAGAAGCTAGATACAGCCTGCCCTAAGGGGAAAAAAGTATCCGAGCCCCACATGTAGCTTTACATTGCTTAATAGAGTATGCTCCTTTGTACTTCAGTTTGGCTATTATTCTTCACTTTTACAACCCTAAGCTAGTCATTTACTGGATATTTGCATGCAATGACCCTTGGCGCTCTCTTCAACTGTCTAATTTAATCATGACTCGCTAAAAACAACTTTAAGGCCGGGGCCCCAAGTTGTGAATAAGTGGAGTTTTAGATGCGGCGGAAACGTTTTCCATATAGATATAATAGAAGCAGAACATCTGCAGAAAAAACTCTGTGGACTTTGTGTGAAAAGTGCTGCAGAAAATACTGTAATATATTTCTGACACATTTTTTTCCACAGTCTGTTTTCTGAGCCAATAAAAAAAGTTTTTGTTTTTCCAGTTTTTTTTTTTTTTTTATAAACTTGATGAGAACTGTTGGTGTTCCCCTTGGCTGACTATATTCTAGTACCGTTGCTATGTTTATAACTGTATATGTTGACTATTGTAACAATTTTACCATCCAATGCCAAATGTATATTATGCGCAGATATTGGCACTAGCCACCCAAGTCAGCAGAAAGGGGTGATGCTGGAGCTGGCCTACCTGACACTGGTAAACTCTGAGGTTCAAAAGAGTGATGCAATCCACATCCAAGACATACTTGATTCCGAAATACCTGGGAGTGGTGAGAAGCAAATTCCAGTGGAAAACAGATGTGCCATGCCGTGTAAGAGTGACCTACATAGTTAACAGCTAAATTGCTTGTGAAGGATTATCGCCCTACCAAGCTGCTTGGCACGCTTACGATCACCCTTCTTACTCTCCACTCATGCCCTGTGAGTGTGCTGGGCTCATAGGATAATATAAAACAAGCTTTATAATCTTTATACATTATTTAACCCAAGTGGGTTGGCACTAGCCACTAACATATACAGAAATACATATCAGTGGATGACAAGCAAATACAGATAAAAGCACAATGTGATACATAAAATAAAAGATAAAAAAAGAAACAATACCAAAACAGGTCACTGAAGCCTGACTCCTAGGCCTCATGGCACATACTTAAATCAGTACGGGAGCCTTAATCTGCTCACATGACTTCCAGGGTCAAGACTCCCTTTGTCTCCTCAGGTGAGACCATTTAACCCTCCGAGTCTCCTCTCAGGTTCCTCCCTGAATTATGTGACTAGGGGAAAAGTCCAACCCTACCTGAAACCAAATAACCATGTATCGTCATATTTCCCTGCCAGATGACCATAGAGTCAGGTGAGGGGTATGATGGGGTCCGTTGAGAGATCCCCATTATGTAGACACGAAGAAGTATACCCCCATTCATTTTGGGTAATGAGTTCAGTGCCTGGACCTTTCCCCTGCTCCCAACAATACCAAGTTTGGACTTGGAGTGTTCAGTTCCACTTTGTGCACCCAAGGAATTTAATGGTGCAACTGTGGCATGTCCTCGTAGGGAAAGATTATCATAAAACCATATTCCCCTTGAATTGTGGCTTACAGACTTCAAGGCTAGGGTTTGTGTTTTCAGAAATCTTTCAATATACAACTCCAGAATGCCCACCTGCTGGGATAATGAGGTTAGCACAGGTATGCAAATGGAGCTAGGCATATAACAACAAAAGGGCTTTGATACAACAGACAGGGCTTTCTTACAAAGCAGAAATACCACATTCCTGTCCAAAGGAGTTAATATAAACAAGGTGTAATACACAAATAGTAGTGAGAGAGGGAGGGAGATGTTGTATGAGACTGCTATTACACAGGGTAGCGTGGAACTGTGTGCCATTGATGGAGGTAACCACCAGCCACAAATATTTGATAGAAACATTAGGCAACATTAGTCCAATGTTAAAGGGTACCTGCGTTTTCATGAAAATTTGAAGTACCTGCAGGGTCTTGCTCAGCAGTCTGATCTATGACAATATAAGCCCTCATATGTGGTGTCCAATCAGTTTTTCTGCTGCTAATAATTAAATTATGTCATGACATTTGTCTCTGAGGCAGTGGGTATGTAAAATAAGGAGCAGTCTCCCGCCTCCCCTATCCATTATAACTAGTTTGTTTAAATGTAACTATGCCAGGAGTAACTGTACAATACCAAACAAATAGCTGTGAAAAGTCCAAGATAACTTATTATAGGAGCTCTAGAACACTGAACTGCAAATATTAGGCAAATACATGCAGGAATTAAGCAGTTAACTGACACAAGAAAAGAGCAGTCTATGAGGACAGTCAGTAAAACTGCTTGCTGTCTTTAAATAATACCCCATCTGCACACAGGTACATACAAGCAGCCACAGGTACATACAAGTACATAAAAGACTTTTTTTTTACATTGTAGGATGTGAGATTTTCAGATTTGTTCAGTCCAGAGAAATCAGATGGCAAACATGCTGTGAGGAGAATAAGCCCATGCCATCTGCATTCAAAGACCCCACCTCTCCACTCACTGTGAAAACATCTTGCAGCTAATGGATGGAACTTCCCTATTTTTAACTACAGTGCATTACATTTTGGTCTAGGATCACATGCGATATTAGATGAGACTAAATTATCTGAAAAATTAGTAAGTATGACCATTTAACTTAGGCTTCAGTAGAAAACAGCTGGGATCCTTGGAAATAACTGAAAAAAGAAAGATATTAGGTGACAACGGTTTTATTGTATGCCTTAGGGTGCATACAATAAATAGTTTTAAGAGTGGTCTGTTTTCTGAGACAGTAAAAAAAGTTATCGTATTTGTCTTTCTATAATATCAGATACAAGCTTGTGAAATATGACGAACTCTCAATTGTAAAGTGGGAAGAAAATTTTCATATCTTCAGTTCTAAGGAATCTGTAGGTCTTCTACTTTAAGAATATTCCAGTATACACCGTTGAAGATTACAATAGTATGTACGTTGCTGTGACTTTATCTATTGTGATGAAATTAAACATTGCCCATGAAACCTACTGTCTTGTGTTTGGCTTATTTTGATATGATCTGTTGTTGCATGTTATGTAATAAGGGCAAGCACGGTGGCTCAGTGGCTCACCATAGTCTTGCAACACTGGAGTCTTTGGAGGTTTGAATCCAGTCAAGTACAACATATTTAAGGAGTTTGTATGTTCTCCCCGTACTTGCATAGGTTTTCTCCCATACTCCAAAGACATACTGATAGGGAAATGTAGATTGTGAGCCCTATATGAGACAGTGATTGACATCTGTAAAAGCAATGCGGAATATGTTGGCTGGTGCTATACAAGTAAGTAAACAAAATAAATAATATTGATGCTGTTCTTGATATTGCTGTTCAGTTTGTTTCATAATGGTAATATGCCATTTATTTTAAAAGTCCCCCAGTTTTAAATAGCCTGGTCAAATGGTTACCAACCCCTCAGCATAGAACTGCCCTAGCAAGAAATTGTATGTAAGCAAGAACTATAATTATGCCACATGGGGCCCCCGGTCTTAAGGAGGATTCCAGCTTATTTTTTATTGAGGATCTATAAATAATAATAATTAATTTTATTTATATAGCGCCAACATATTCTGCAGCGCCATACAATTTGTAGGTTTCAAATACAGACAGAAAGATACATTACAAAGAAAGTCATTTCACACAATGGGACTGAGGGCCCTGCTCGCAAGAGCTTACAATCTATGAGGTAGAGGGGGTGACACAAGAGGTAGCAGGGGCGGCATTGCTTATACAGTGGTCAGACAATTTTGTAATAGAGGTTACTGTCATTACACAAACGTAAAACTTATGAGCCATCACCAATCGTGACCTTTAACATGTGGACGGTGCTTGGACATATAGAGTTAGCCTGAAATGGCATCATATCATGTGGGGTAATGTGGGAGCTGGAACAGAGGAGGGTTAGATTTTGGGGATTCTAATGACGGTACGGAAGGGTTTACATTAGGAATTGTGATAGGCCTGTCTGAAAAGATGTGTCTTTAGTTTGCGCTTAAAACTGTAGAAATTGGGAGTTAATCCCAATTAAGCAGAGTGAGGTCATACCTGTAAAGCACTGACACACAATGTACTTGGATGCTCCATCCAGTCCCTTGGCCCTTCAGTTTTCTGTAAGTGAAACACAGATTAATTTCTGTCACTTTTAGTTCCTGGTGGTGCAGTAACCGCAAAACCCCAGCCAGGAATTAATGGGAGTCACACTTACACCAAAGTGACCGCACTGGTGCCCAGGAACTGGCTATAATTGCATCTAGTTACAGTGTCACCACCCAATAGAATCACACTAAGGCTGAGGCCCCACATTACAAAAATGCAGCTTTTTTTGTAGCAGATTTAGCTGCGTTTTTTTTTCCGTCAAAGCCAAGAATGGCTAGAAAAGGAATGGGAAATATATAGGAATCTTCTTGTACGTCTCCCTTCTGCTCAATCCACTCCTGGCTTCGGCTCAAAAACCACAACAAAATCTGCAACAAAAAAAAAGCTTTTTCTGCAACGTGGGGCTTTAGCCTAAGGCTGAGGCCCCCACGTTGTGGGAACACAGCTTTTTTGTTGAATATTTTGCTGCGTTTTTCTGAGCCTAAGGGCTCGTTCACATGTGCGCCCGGTCTCCGTTCTGCAGGTTTCCGTTTCCTGCACAAAACAGAGGCAGGAGACGGAAACCTGCAGGACTCTTTCTCACCCAGTCAAGTGATGTATCTGCTGCTCTCAGGGGGGAGGGAGGAGGGGCTAAGTGCATGGTAGCGAGCCTGGAGGGGGGGGGGGGATAGTTTACACTTTGGGGGGAGGGAAGGGGCCGCCAATACAGACCTGGCATCCGCTGTAATAGGCAGATGCCGGGGAGTGTAGACGCCGGCACAGGTGAAGCCAGCAGCGGCAGGAGCGATGCTGCTATTCCGGAAGGGAGGGGGGGGCGGAGGAGCGGAATAGCAGCATCGGTCCTGCCGCTGCTGGCTTCACCTGTGCCGGCGTCTACACTCCCCGGCATCCGCATCTCTATTACAGCAGATGCCGGGTATGTATTACATTGTGCAGGCTGTACGTCCGATGCCTAGTGCATCGGCAGCACACACGCAGGGCCAGTGGCATAGAAGCGACGACTTCTTGCCGCTGGCTTTGCATATGTAACCCCGCCCACCAATGACGCAACAAAGCCAGAAGACAGAAGAATTTGCTGCACTGAAAACAGGCGAGTATGCGACGTGGGACAACCCCTTTAATCCCCTTATCTGTCCTCTAGGGGACAGACAGCGTTTGCTATTAGCATAAAAAGGTGTCAGTATGTAATCAGTATGTGCATCAGCCTGTTTTTAGTCTCAAACTGAATTCAAAGGACGGATGGCATACTGATGTGTGAACCAAGCCTTACAGAGATAAGATAATCCTTTAATAGTCCCACAATGGGGAAATTCAATGTGATACAGCATTGTACAGAAGTATATAGCAAGAGAGAAACACAAGCTCATGGCAGATAGAGAGATACTAGGAGTCATAGAAACTAAAAAGAAAGAAACAAAAGACAAACTGCAGGATCATTTAGTTCTCTATGCGAGGTGATGTTGATAATACAGCCCGGCTGCGGTTGGAGGACATGAGGAGGGCGGCACAGCATGTAGACATAACAGACAGTAACAGCTTTTTTACAGAGGTGGGGGGACATATTCAGTTATCAGGATAACATGTGGTAGTTCCTTTGGTAGGTAGTGAGATCTCATGCTCACAGCTGATAGTTTGATATCTTGCATCAGCACTATTGTTCCTTAACCACAAAAATGTCCCAAAAAGTGCCCCATCCTTCATTGCAAGCCCTGCTCCTTTCTTCTTATCACTGTCACGTGTTCTATTCTCCCGAAGAAGTCTGAAGCCATCCAGGTAGACAGGGTCTGCTCTCAGCCCTGTGTAGAGCCGAAATATACCACTAAACGGTCACCGAATAGTGATAATATTGGTATACCTAAGTTGGGGGCCCACTTGAAATTGTTTGCGCCCCCCTGGCCTGAACTATTAGCTATGCCTCTGGTGGCATGAATCAAAGTTGTCAGTTATGTTGTTGACTGACATGGCATTTGGAGATAGTGGATGATGTTATGCAACGTAGCTCACCCTATATTTGTTAAGTGAATGGCTGACATTTGGTCATGTGGTTGTCACTATATTTTGGTTGTACTTTGACAAAGTTTAATCCAAAATCCCAGGTCTGCCATACTGTCTCCAGCTATGATTAGGTGATAGGATTGAGTGCTGTGACCATACTTCCTTCCTTTTTCTTTCTACAGACTTGATTACTTCAGATCAGTGGCATAAATAGGAATGGCAGGGCCCCAGGCAAACATTTGACATCCAACCCCCTCCAACCCCTGAACCCCCTCCCCCACACAAACCACATTCCTGCACACAGTATTATACCCTATAATGGCCCCTACACACAATATTATGCTACATTGTGGACCAATCATTAACAATTATTATACTCTGGGGTCTTTTCAGACCCCAGAATATAATGATTGGAGACCCAGGTAAGGATACAAACATAAAAAACAATCTTACTTACCTCTCCCTGACTCTGACGCACTCCCCACAGATCTTCCAGACCACAGAAGAGTTAAGTAACAGTGATCTTTATGTTGTCTCAGTTCCACTGGGCCTCCAAACGTTATATTTCAGGGTCTGAAAAGACCCCAGAGTATAATGATAGTGGTGGTTTGTGGGGTTCACATGCCCACGGCCTCACTTACTGATCCCAGTTCCTGATCACAGCTGCCTCTGGTGAAGGCGACGCGCAGGCGGCCGTGAACAGGAGCAAGGTTAAGTAAATAGAGCCCCTTACCTGCTGGTGTTACTCCAGCAGGTAACGACCTATTAATATAAAAAAAGACATCAGGGGTCCATCGGGTCCCCTAATGTCCCGGGTCCTGTGGCAGCTGCTTCCATTGCTACTCCGGTTACGCCCCTGCTTTGGATTCGTAATTGTCTCCTTGCCTTATATTTACTTTGCTCTGTATTTTTGACCTGTTCTTTTGATTGTTATTATATTTACAGTATATCTGTATTTTGTTATTGTGGTTATTCAATAATTACCCTTGAAACTAAGTTATAGATATAGATTGCAAGCTCTTGTGAGCAGGGCTCTCACTCCTACTGCGATAATTTATTTACTAATCTGTAATATCTCATTATGCCTGTACAAGAACCCTATGACTTGTAAAGTGCAACAAAAATTATTGGTGTTATATAAATAAAAATATATTATTATTAGAGATGAGCGAACACTATTCAAAACAGCCGTTTCGAATAGCACGCTCCCATAGAAATGAATGGACGTAGACGGCACGCGGGGAGTTATTTCTATGGGAGCGTGCTATTCGGAACGACTGTTATAGTGTTTGCTCATCTCTAATTATTATTAGTTCCACTTTAAAATATAGAGAAGAGAAGTTGAGAAAGCATTATGTAATGTACGGCACAAAGAAGCAGACATTATATCTCAATTACTGCGCTGCTTCTGCCCATGTGCTGTCGTACTGCATCGGTATGTACTTTAAAAGGAGTTTAATATAGAGAGGAAACCATAGACGTAGCTTTGATTGATGTATTCTTTAACAAGGACTGAATAATTTAGAGTTTAGCACACTCTAGTCTCAGTGGCTTTTCAATTTTTCTTTCAGAAAAACAAGAAAATTAGGATGACTTAATTTATTCTTCGGAGCCATTGCTGATCATCATTGACTGAAATGAGTAAGCTTTGTCAAACCTTTTCAGAGGGATCAGTGTGTGTTTGTGTAATGGTCAATTTAGGGCATTGCTGATTGCTTCCTGTGCTTCTTGCCAGAGGCAACAGCTGCTGACGCAGATTTAGATAAATCAGGAAAGATATGGCTCATCTGATGGGAAACTTCTTGCTGCTATCAATATAAAATTCCGATTGGGGATTTGACACTGTACACATTCTGCAAATTAAAAGCCTGTTATTTACAGACTTCAGCCATAGTGAGAGATGTGTAGGATGAAGCCAAATGTTCCTTTTCCCCATTGTACAATTTTACCTGTGATTTCAATGTATTTCATATCTCTATTTCAAATATTGGTGATTATACCATACTTTTATAAGGTTAACCCAATAGGGACACAGCCTAAAACCACCTTCAATGGAGTATATCATTGGATCTAAGCATTTTTTCAATAAAAGGCTATTCTAGTCCTACCTTCTTTCTTCTGTTCCTGTCTGCTGTTTTTGAATAAAATGCTTGTTACTAATATGCAAATTCAGCTCACGGTGCACAGGGGGCGTTACTCCGGTGCTCTGAGCACAGCCTCGTCATGACCTGCATTCCGCCTCCTCCAGAATCCTGAATCCTCTTCACTGCACATTTCTTCATGAATGAGCGTACTACTGTGTAAGGTGGTGCAAAATTGCAAATATTTCAGTATCATTGTATCAGACCTGGATATGCTGGATTACATAGAATTGAATGGATTTCTTGTCCTCCAGTGTTTTCAAATAGAGATTATAGCTTGGTGTAAACTCCCCATAAATGTAACGGAATGCTACAATTTGACCAAAATGGCACTGATGCCTGATTTATTACACTTCCCACACTCCAAAGACATACTGGTAGGGAATGTACTGTAGATTGTGAGCCCTATATGGGACAGTGACTGAAATGTCTGTACAGCACTGCGGAATATGATGGCGTTATACAAATAAAATAAATAAATAAACTCATACATCATTGAAAATTCCCTTCTCTGGATTCCCAATCGATATTTCTATAAGATACAGCTCATGTTTAGGGATCTAATATGGAAAAGGTTTGTGCTGGTCTTCTCCGTACTATAATGCGATAACGCTATCTGGGGTGGTGGGAAGTGGAGGGATGTCTGAGATGTTATTGTGTTTAATGTTTTTTATGCGTTAAATGTTTGTAAATGAAAAACTTTCAACATGCTTAGAAAAAAGAGAGAGAGAAAAAAAAATTACCTGAAATTTACCTATGTCCTATCCTACTAATATTATAAATGTGAAAGTTTGTGTGTTTGGATGTTTGTGAGTTTGGATTTTTGTTCCTCAATCACGGCCAAACTGCTGAAAGGATTTGGCAGAGATTGCACACATACCTGTATGGTGACCAGGAAGGAAACATAGGCTACTTCATAGGCTGCTCCATCCAGTGCCGCACCTCCCATGAGGCGACCTGAAGCGAGCGCTTCAGGCGGCACTATGCCAGGGCCTCAGGGAGGGCGGCATTTTGTTAACCTAAGCTAGTTCAGGACAAGCTGTCCTGGACTGGCTTATCACCGAGCGGTGGTTTGGGGAGGCCACTGGAGCAGCGCTGCTCCAGCAGCCTCCCCTCACGCTCAGGCAGAGAGCAGGCAGTCTCCGGGCCTACTCTCTGCCCTACTCTAAGCCCCGCCCCTTCACGCGGCCACACCCCCGATCCAACCGGCCACGCCCCCGATCCGCCCCCTCCTCCCGGCGGGGGGGGGGGGCGGCTTTCTGCAGTTAGCCTCGGGCGGCGAAAGGAGCAGGCTCACCCCTGGCTCCATCCCCCGACATTACGACCGCTACCGGAGAATGTATGGTCCTGCTACGCTGCAGGAGCTAAGATGACGACATCCCTGGCTTCAGCAGGGCTCCGATAGGTCTTCTGCATCCTGTGGGCGGCCCGATGGACGAAGTGGGAGCCGAAAAACATGGCGGCTGCTTGCCGCTCCGGCGCGACACTGACATGCAGGCTGGCTGTGCAGTGCAGGACGAGCCGCTCGGGTGTGCAACAGCCTGCGCTCCGGACACAACGGCGCATAACCAAAGCCGCGGAGTGAAGCCAACACGCGGCCTCACTCACTGTGGCAGGGCAAGTGGAACGGCTGTGTGAGTAACCATGGGGGACTGTAGTGTTCGGTGCCAGGGGCCACGGTATAGGACTTTGGGGGCCCAGAGGGTCGTGCAGGAGAGGAGGGGGCAGTGCAACAGTGGTTTGGGGAGCCAGAGGGGTGACCAGAGCCCCCTTACCAGGGATGCCATGGGGGTAGGGTTTGGAGATGTGCATGGGAGGAGGGGGACGCGCTAAAGGGGTTTGGGTGGGCCAGGGGCCACGAGTTAGATACACGTATCTGCACAAAGTACCATGTGCCGAAAGATTACATATGAGCGCCTGCACACAGTTCCACACGCCGACGGATTACATACGCCCGTCTGCACAATTCCACAAGCCGACGGATTACATATGCGCGTAAACGGTAAATGCCGTAGCGGGAAAAATAGTCAAAAGTGCCAAACCGCCGTTTTTTCACTGTTTTGATTCTGATAAAAATTAGAATAAAAAGTGATCAAAGCAATAGCATTTCCCGAAAATGGTAGAAATAAAAAGTACACCAAGCCCCGCAAAAAAGACACCCTATACATCCCTGTACACAGAAGTATAAAAAGTTATGGCTGTCAGAATATGGTGACATTTAGAGAAAAACATTTTAACACAGTTTTGGATTTTTTTTAAGGGGTTAAAATGTAAATAAAACCATATAAATTTGGTATCCCCGGAATTGTACCAAAACACAGAATACAGGGGACATGTCATTTTGGCTGCACAGTGAAAGCCGTAAAATCGAAGCCTGTAAGAAAATCGCAGAAATGCATTTTTTCTTCAAATCCACCCCATTCTGAATTTTTTTTCCAGATTTCCAGTACATTATACGGAATAATTAATGGTGGCATCATGAAGAAAAATTTGTCCTGCAAAGATTAAGACCTCATATGACTCTGGGAGCGGAGAAATAAAAAAGTTATGGGGTTTAGAAGGAGGAGAGTCAAAAATGAAAATAAAAAAATGCCATCGGCGGGAAGAGGTTAAATATGCGTGTCTGCAGACAGTTCCACAAGCCGACGGACTAGATACGCATGTCTTCACACAGTTCCACACGCCAGAGGATTAAATATGTGTGTCTGCACACAGTTCCACAACCCAAAGGATTAGATATGCACATCTGCACACAGTACCACACGCCAGAAAATTAAATATACACGTCTGCACACAGTACCGTAAGCCGGAGGGATTAGATACACACCACTGCACACAGTACCACACGCCGTAGGATTGGATACGCGCCAATGCATACAGTTATGCACGCCGTAGCATTAGATATGCGCATCTACACACAGTTCCACATGCCAGAGGATTAGATACGTGCTTCTGAACAAAGTACCACACGACAGAGGATTAGATACACAGGTTAGCACACAGTATCACACGCCAGAGGATTAGATACACGCGTCTGCACACAGTTCCACATGCCAAAGGATTAGATACGCACGTCTGCACACAGTTCCACATGCCAGAGGATTACCGTATATAATCGAGTATAAGCCAACCCGAAGGAGCTGAGGCCCCTAATTTTAACACAAAAAACTGGGAAAACTTATTGACTCGAGTATAAGCCGAGGGGGGAAATGCAGCAGCTACTGGAAAATTTCAAAGATTAAAATGGTCGGAGTTTTTGGGTGCAGTAGTTGCTGGGTGCTTGGGAAGGGGAGGGGGTGTTTTGGTTGTCTGTCTGCCCCTTCCCTGCGCTTGAGGACTATGTTTTTTCCCCCCACTTGGAATTCAGTCTGGCTGAATATAGGGTATCGGCAGTGCTCCTATTAACCCCTTCCCAATGGAACAGGAGCACTGCAGATACCCTATATTCAGTAGACCGGGCACTTTCAGACACAGGGATACCTAATGTGTATGTGTTTCACAGTCATTTTCTACTTTTATATGTATGTTGACTCGAGTATAAGCCGAGGGGGGCTTTTTCAGCACAAAAACTGTGCTCAAAAATTCGGCTTATACTCGAGCATATACAGTATGTTTGATTTTAACTATCTCCCAGTGAAAATGAGTAAGTAAATATCTTTCATTTTTTGTCGATATAAGAGATAGACAGAATGTTAAAATTCTGGCTTTACAATGTTGTCTAATATATGTCCATTTAATTTATTACTAAGCGTACTTCCTATGTCTGTGGATCCCGCTATTTACTTGCATCAGTTTTAGTTTTCAATTATATTGTTTTCAATAATATCACATTTTTCAGGATCAGGGTAACATGGACTCTTCTTTCTCTGGTAGTAAACCTACGGCATGTCAGGATTCGGGGGCGCCAAGGCCTTCCTGCTATGCGGCGCATGCCCCGGAGGCGTGTCAGGGACTCCTCTGGCAGTTTTTAGTACATCAAGGGGTTAAGTTGTCTCCTTGGTGTCAGTTTGACTGGCAGGTTGTCTGGTCAGTCATTCCTATCTGTGATGGGTGGGGTTGTATCTCAGTTCCTATTTTAGTTCCCTGAGCCCCATGTTCATGGCCTGTAATAGCATTCAGTATCTGTTTGCAAACTTGCAGGTTCTCTATAACCTTATCTGTTCACTTGCTACAGTCCTTTAGCTTTGCTTTTGCTTACCCTTCCTGTTCCCTGCCTGTTTCGTTTCCTTGTTTATGTTTTGTATTCTATTTCTTACCTAGATTCACTACTGGTCTAACCTGACTACTCTTAACAGCTATTGTTCTCTGTTATCTGCCACCACTAGTATACTCGGTTTATTTCTTTTTACTTCTCAGCCCACTGTTAGGGTAACTATAGGGAATCTATTGTAGGTTCCTGTGAGGGGCATCCTTGTAAGGATGTTACTCTGAGGTTAGGCAGGTTCAGTCAGGGAATCTGTTAGGGATAGTTTCCAATCTGGTTCTGCCCATGTTCCTGGAGTTGCACCCAACCATAACCAATCCAGGTCAGAGGTTGCAGGGACGTCAGGGACTCTCCTTGGCCACAGATTTCTGGGAGCTCCAGGTCAGTGCCTTACACGGAAGTGCTAAAACTGACATTAATTATACTGATTTACATAAAAAAAACTTTGCATTACTCAAAGCACTCAACAGAATAATGATGTTTTTTCTGCTTTCAAAGCTGGTCATCTTGTGCCACTTTTTGTCATATATCTCAAAATTGATGGAAAGGTAAGCAAGGACAGATGTGTAGGCTGCTAAAGCCATATATCTGATACGCGTTCCAGAGGGGCCACTCAGGGCCCTTTCTGTGGGCACACATGCCATCGCCCTGCAACCGGGCCCAGAGATAGCCAGGGTGATCGGGCTTGAGGTGGTAGCACTATGATAGCGGTGGGAAAAGCCTGGTTCCCTGACTACTATACATATTGTTAATTTCTAATGTAAACCCTTTCGCAATTAGTATCTCTAAAATGAACCCTCCGCTGTTCACGCTAACATTACCCACAGGATATGAGGTTGTATCGGACTGTAACTTTATATGTTCATTTGCAAGCTGCACATTAAAAGACATTGACTGGTGACGGCTCATACGGTTTTATCTATGTGTAATGACAGTAACGTCTATTAGGAAATTGTCTGACCACTGTATAAGCAATGTCGCCCCTGCTACCTCTAGTGTCACCCCCTCTACCTCATAGATTGTAAGCTCTTGTGAGCAGGGCCCTCAGTCACATTGTGTCCATTGACTATTACTCTATAATGCATCATTTTGTCTGTACTTGAACTCTAAAATTTGTAAAGTGCTGCGGAATATGTTGGCGCTATATAAATAAAAAACATTATTATTATTACTAATGGAAAGGAGCTCATAGTTATGTGATGACTGTACATGCTGCCAGGCCCCTTGCCAATAGTAGCCTGATCAGGGGAGGTGATTAAAAAAAATAAAAAAAAACACTTATACTCATCTCCCCTGGGTTTCTGATGGTTATCAGCATGCTCTTCAGGACAGGCTCACTGGGGCAAAGGTCAATGCTGGGTCCTGTGATTGGCGTCAGTAGACACGTGGGGGCGCACTGGTATAATGATCTCACGTGACCAGTGAGGCCCAATCACAGGACCCAACAGGCCCCCACCATGACTTTTGGGACACATTGCCTCAGTTGCAGGGAGAAGAGGACCAAAGAGCATGCTTGGCGAGAGCTGGAGTGAGGATGTCCAGGAGAGGAGAGGCAAGGTGAGTATAAGTGTTTGCTAATTTTATTCCGCTCCACTGGGGTTACACTTATTATATTCTGAGGCAGGGCTGTAACTTGTGGGTTACAGAGGGTGCAGTCGCACCGAAGCCCAGTATCCTTAGGGGGGCCATAAGCACTGGCATCAGTATCGAGATCGCAGCTTTCATCTGGCCCATAAACCAAGGTGACCTACAGATTACCCTAACCACACTAAGGTTGATAAAACTCCTTAGCTCCCGTAACCATCATTATCAAGAATTCGCTGTGTAATTACATGTGTAATAACATGTGTAACAGCACTAGCAACCCACATTCATGTTTGAGGGGGTGTCGATGACTAATAGAGGGAGCCCCCTGCCTATTAAACCATTTAAATATTGCAGTTACTATTGAGTGTAGAATGTAAATGCTAAGCACAGCTGGATTTTTCTTGTCAAGGCTTGCTTGTTTTAGCAACTTCAATAATACAAGTGTTTTTGTACATGTATTACAGACACACAACCTTCCCTTACTGTGGTTCACCATAACTTGATTTAGTGCACCATAGCCCTTTAAGATGCTCTAAATCTGGTTCTGATGAATCAAAGAAGGTCTAAGTATAATTTCCAGGATTGGAGAAAAACTGTCGCCATACTGCTGCCGTCCGAAAAATAGCTAGGTTGTGTTCACATGACACAGTTCTACTGTAGATTTTCATGCACAACTTATAAATGAATATTGAAAAAAAACCCACATGGTTTAACTATAGGTATCATGAGTGAAACTCCTAAAAAATAGTGGCATAGCATGGTAAAACCGTGACACAACCACACCATGTGATTACTTCCCAATACTTGATTTTTTTAAAAGTTACACTCAGTGCTAGGTATAGCAAAACCTGTACTAAACACAGGCTCCTAAACTAAGCCAGCTGCAGAAAAGCAAGAGTATGACATTGTGTACAAAACTTACTCACATAATAGTAATAGCAGAGCCATTCACAGTAGCATTAGAAGTAGTTTTCAACACTAAATCAAATAAAAAAGGGCAAAAAACAACTTGAATATGGCACATGTAACTTGCATTCATTTAATTAAAGAAGACTTTTCACCATCTCTACTAACTCCAGTTCTTATCATCTGTCAATAGCTGCCATTCTATTGGTTCTAGCACAGTTGGAAGTTTTTCTCTAGCCTCCGCCGTTCCTGAGCAATCAATGCAGTTAGATTTGATGGCTGACATTCTTCTTAGGCTCTGTACTGTCAGGTAGCAATGTTAAGACCATGCATGCACTTCCAAGACTGTTTTTTTGGAATCCATTGGGATGTAGTTGGAGACCATTATGTCTTATGCCTTGTTAACATCTGCGTTTGGTAATCTGTTTGGAGAGTCCGCATGGGGGCCCCCTGAACGGACTACCGAATGCACTGGCAAGCGGTGTGTAGTGAAAGCAGACGGACCCCCATGGGTCCGTGTGCTTTACGCGTGCTGCTCGCACGAATCAAATGGACATGAAGTACTTTTTTGTCGGCATGTTCCATGCAGACTCCGTGCAGAGAGCACACAGACCACATTTTAGTCTATAGGGTCTGTGTGCTTTCACTTCACACCACTTGGCAGTGCATTTGGTATTCCGTTCAGGGGACTTTATGTGAACCAAACACAGATGTGAACGAGGTATTATCTTGCCATGTCATTAAAAAAAAAAAAAAAAAATATGTTATATAGCCTAAATAAATATTAACAGATGTTTCTCTTTATGACATGGTAACATCATACAAAGAATTTATGACTATGTCATATATATCCTGATGTTAAACAGTCTAAAATGTTTTGCATAACCCTTTTTATTGTTTCACACCATGCATTTTTTCTGAAAAGGGCTTAGTGGGAGATACGTGGTCTCCTGTATCTGAATTTATTATTATTCATGCCAGTATCATACCTACATCAGATGCTAGCATGCCTCTTAATAAACCTGCCACCTCTCACAAAAAAACTGTTTGATAATGAGCTCAGTGTGTGTGTGTATGTGTGCGTGTGTGTGTATGTGTATATATATATATATATATATATATATATATATATATATATGTTTCCAGTTTCTGTTACAGATGTATTCACATGCATAGTAAATGTTTCAAAACCATTTAATTTAATCAAACATACAGAATTAAATGCAAAAGAAGTTCATTATTAAACACGGAAGCAGAAAGTTAATGAAATCATTCATGTAGCAGACTTTATATCAAAATAAGTCCTTTAAATATGGGGACACTAAGAAAACCACTACAAGTACAAGGTTACAAAATGTGTCTACATTTCTATTATGGCACACTGGGCAGAGAAGAGAATTCCAACATAAAGTGCACATTATTAGATGAAACTACTGGAGTTTTTCAGTTGATCAAACTTTACTCTAAAACTCTGCAAGATAAAATGCCAGAAGAAATCAAAAGTTTAGTTGATGTGCCGAAAGGTTCAGATATTTCCGGATCCATTTCAATCTATCCATTTCTGCTGCCACCATGGGGCACATTATTTCTACACTGCAAGTATCTCTTTGGTTTTTATTTCTTTTTGTGCTCTATTTCACCTGCACTGTATCGAGTCTATGGGAATTCGGGATGCCCCCTAGTATCGCTGAATAATTATTACCTTGGCTGGAAGACTATTAAAAAATGTATAATTTATCATTAGGGAAAATTCAGTCTACAAAATAGAAATCTTTTTCATTTTTGAGCACAGTGAAAAACTAGAAGCTCCATTTTTCTAGGAAGACTGGTGTATTTTATACATGTTGGAGTGAGCAGGGCTGCATAACACAAACCTATCAGATGACCTATGTTGTAATATCTAAGAACAGCAGATAATCCAAACTCTGAGATATGTGTTATATAATTCGGACCAGAATTACTCAAGACATTACTCCTAGATTAGACAGGGAGAATCATATTTACCCCTCATATACAAGATGAGTGACGCTGATCGTTGTCAATCGCAGTAGGCAGTGGCGTAACTAGGAATGGCGGGGCCCCGTGGCGAACTTTTGACATAGCCCCCCCCCCGACACCGAAGACCTCTAACGACCCCCTCCTACGCATTCCTGCGCGCTCTATTATGCCCCATAGTGACCTCTGCACGCAGTATTATGCCCCATAGTGACCCCTGCACACGGTATTATCCCCCATAGTGGCCCCTGCACCCAGTATTACCCCCCATAGTGGCCGCTGCACACACTATTATGTCCCTTAGTGACCCCTGCACACAGTATTATCCCCCATAGTGTCTCCTACACACAGTATTATCCCCCATAGTGGCCCCTGCACACAGTATTATCTCCCATAGTGGCTTCTGCACACAGTATTATGTCCCACTGTGGACACCCATAAACAATTATTATACTCTGGGGTCTTTACAGACCTGTCCCCCGACTCCTACACTGTCGGCCTCCGCTGCCGTCCTTCTTCAATGATGTCGGACGTCACATGACCCGGAACGCAGGCCAGGTTCATGTGACGTCAGAGACGTCAGACAACTAGGAAGGAGGCCTAGTCAGGATCGTGGAGAGGTAAGTAACAGTGTTTTTTATGTTTCTTACCTCTCCCGGTCCGCCAATCATTATACTTGGGCGTCCGAAAAGACCCCCGAGTATAATGATAGCAGCGGTAGTCCCGGGCCCTGTGGCAGCTGCCTCTGCTGCTATGGCGGTAGTTACGACACTTGCTGTAGGATTTTCTGGTTGACCATTGGTGTTTGTGCGCGCTTATCCCCACACCTCCACGCCTGTTTGGGTCAAGACCCTGAGGGACGTCATATTTTCATTTTTGCTGTGCAGCTCGGTTCACAAGAGGGGAGGTAGTCGCTGCCATCGCCATCGTATATTTTGACTAATTCTGTTATTTGTGGCATCTTGCAACGTGAGAAGGTAAGAGGCCATAACTTTGGTCTTTTTCTCTCCCCACGTGCGAACATACTACACTATCATTGGCGCTTGGTGTTTCTCCTTTTTTTGTTTTGTACTTGCTGTAGGTGACATAAGTATGACTCTCTCTGTCTCTACTAGGAGTCCTGTCTGGATTTGCATTGTTTTATTAATATTATTCGTCTCCAAATCATATGCTGTAAACCCAATGTTATAACCATTATGGTCTATTCCTCTATTATATGCTGTTCTCAGATAGGGCAGTAGGTCATCATTGTGCAAAACAAATGACTTTCTGTGGTACAACTAAGGGTAGATACAAGCAATTTTTGCTGTGTTTATTCTTTAGGAATTGTCCAAAAAAAAAAAAAAAAAAAAAAAGGTCAGGGTACCTATCCTTTTGCTTACCTACACCCTCTAAGTAAGATGTAGGAACCTGCTTATTTCCAGGGGTATAATTGGAAAAACAAAAATTTACCACCACTGTTATTCTTAAGGTAAAGTCTGTCCTGGGTATGGAGAGAACAGGGCTTAAAATTGTCAATTTCTATTCAGCCTGACAGTACTTTTAGGACACTTACCATGGCTAATACTAGAAGATGATGGAACAGATGAGAAGAGAGCTAGAGCTGTTCCACCATCTACTAGTACGGCCATTATCAGTGACATGGAAATCCTGTCATGCTTATGCACAGTCCGAGCAGAAACTAACCGTGCTAAACCTCATGCCTGACTCTGCCAAGAGCCCGCATCAGTAGTAGGGAATAAATTCAGAACTGATTTTTCATATCAAATAGAATAGCTTCATGAAAGCATTACATTTTTTTTTTTTTTTTTTTAAACGTAGATTGTGAGCCCCACATAGAGCTCACAATGTACATTTTTCCCTATCAGTATGTCTTTTTTGGAATATGGGATGGAAAATCCATGCAAACACGGGGAGAACATACAAACTCCTTGCAGATGGTTTTTTGCCCTTGGCGGGATTTGAACACCAAGACCCAGCGCTGCAAGGCTGCAGTGCTAACCACTGAGCCACCGTGTGGCCCCTATGAAAGCATTACATTTGTATTGCTATGACAGACTGGATATCCACCCCGCCTGTATCGTAGGTAATGCAAATGAATGTGGTCACACTGCAACCTGCAAATTGTCACAACATTCAGTCACCAAAAATTCAACTCTGGTTGCAACAATGGGATCTGGGCTGTATAACATGTGACGTGAAAAAAGTGTTGAATGCAGAACAAACCAATATTTGTGAGTCTCGTAATCATATTTCTATTAGCATTTGAGACAAACATGCAGTAATATTTTAGAAATATTTAAGTCAACACAAAAAGCCATCAACAACAAGTATTTTATCATGCATCAAGCTATAGCAATTTGTGTACATGGATGATTTGTGTTCTTTATCCCATAGGACAACAGCTTCTACAAACTGAACCGAAATACCTTTTATGTAACTAATTTCATAAATAATGCAGAAAGATATGAGGAAGAAGATTGCAGTATAATAAGAGGAGATGAGAAATCTTTGGAGTGTGGCAGTAGGGAATTAGATCACTTTCAATGTCTTAGCCTCAACCTTACTGTATATTCTATTATAGTATGTGCACACTGCAACATGCAGATGACTGTACAATGAAGTGGAGAATATTAAAGCTCATTAGAACATATTAAACCGATATAAAAAATCAATTTTGAATACTTCTGAAAAATGTCCAAAATCTGCTATTTTTCACTAGAACAGACACTTAATAATTGCAATATTTACATTACGCTAGCTGATACTATTCATCATTTACCTTGGTGTTTTCATAGTTTATTATTTTATTATAATTTACACAATTGTTCATTAGTAACAGTAAGGTCATGATTTTGTACATTTACACAATTGTCCATTAAACATAGTAAGTCCATTAGTTTTATTTATCATAAGTGTCAATGGAAATATGGCACGAAAGGACTCCATCATATGGGAAGGATGTATAATACAGCCAAAAGTACATGTAAAGTCTTAAATAATTCTTCTAGCTTATGTTTTCTTCACACCAGATAGAGTCTGAAGTGTCCCTCCAGCCACAGGATATCGATATGAAACCCATCCAAAATACATGTATTTTTATTTGTGAATGCTTCCACAACATAAGGTAAAGTATGAGTTGTGAATCCTTACATCTTGGATCCTATCAAGCTCTAAGGCACTTTATTATGTTTAATGCCTGAAAAACAAGTCATTGAATCGTACACTTCTCTCTGTCACGTCCTTGACCTTCTCCAAGCACTTTTGCTTTGATGTATTTCAGATCACTATTGACACTAGGACGCCTAGCAGATGGGGAAACCATGCCATATGCATCCATTTCCTTAAGCCTTCTTAACCTAAAAGACTTCTGCTGAAAGGAATCTCCATACTGCATTGAGATTTTGCGATGAAGGGCAGGGCTCATTTCATTAGGAAGCTTGGCCATACTAAACAGAACTTGGAACATTTTATCCACATTTAGATTTTTTTTAGCTGATATCTCAAAGTAAGCGCAATTTTCATCCCCAGAAGCAAGTCGCTCTGCCTCTTCAGCCCGTACCTTGCGGTGATGTTCCCCGCAATCACTTTTGTTTCCACAGATCATCATGGGAAACTCTCCAGTTTCTTTTGTTTTATTCTTAACACATGATTTTACTTCAAGGATTTGCTTTCTCAGCCTCTTCACTTCGTCAAATGAGTCTTTGTTGTCTATGCTGAAGACGAGTATGAACACATCACCTATGAGAAGTAAACATACTTTATTCCTTGTAACAAAATATCACATATAAACTTTTATAATCTGATGTGTTCAATATTTGGGAAATAAATATAATCCCCAAACAAATATATTATACACTTTGTACACATAAACTGTATCAAATATAGAAATGATATGCTTAAACTCACAAAACATATACACTGATAGAACAAGCTGTGTTCCTTACATAAACCCATCGACTTTTGATATGCACAAAATTAAACAAATATAAATTAAAGGGGTTGTCCAGCTTCAGACGTATATTAATAGACAAATGTTATTGTTTGAATAATGAAAAGTTATACAATTTTCCAGTATACTTTCTGTATCAATTCCTCAAAGTTTTCTAGATTTCTGTTTACTGATTCATTTTGCTTACTTCTAGTGGATAAAAATCAGTCCATGGTGATTTATGGTCTATGGTCATGTGATGGACACACAGGTGCACAGCTCGTTACCAGGCAGATGTCTGATCACTCGCACGCTTATGTCATCTCCATCTCAAAAACATCTCCAGAATACTCCCTTTCCTTAACAGAGATACATTAAAGGCACTTCTTGTTGCTCTGATTCACCCTTGACTACTGTAATCGGTCTTCCACTTACTAAGCTTTCCCCTCTGAAATCTATTCTGAATGTTCCCGTTCCCACATTACCCCACACGATACGATGCCACTTCAGACTACCTTTATATGTCCAGGCACCATCTGCACGTTAAAGGACACGACTGGTGACGGTTCATACAGTTTTACGTTTGTATAATGTCTGTAACCTCTATTATAAAATTGTCTGACCATTATGTAAGCAATTCTACCTCTGATGCTGCCCCTGCTACCTCTTGTGTCAGCCCCTCTACCTCATAGATTGTAAGCTCTTACGAGCAGGGCCCTCAGTCACATTATGTGAAGTGACTATTTCTTGGTAATGTATCTTTCTGTCTGTATTTGAACCATGCAAATTGTACAGTGCTGTGGAATATGTTGGCGCTATATAAATAAAATACATTATTATTATTATTACTGCGCTGAGACTATACCAAGCTGTGCACCTGTGTGTCCATCACATGACTACGGTCAAAGCTTTATCCACTAGAGGTAAGCAGAATGAATGACAGCAAGCAGAGATCTAAAAGAACCATGAGAAACTGATACAGAAAGTATATAGGAAAATAGTGTAACTTTTCATTATACAAACAATAATTTTTGTCTCTCAATATTGGTTTGAAGCTCTATAACCTCTTTAAATACAGGTTTAATCTGGGACTATCTGTTATAGGACAAGATTAATTTACTGGGAATGCTGTATGAAATTTCAGAACAATACCTCTATAATTGATAAGTATGGGGTATGCAGCAGGGCATGTCTGTTACCTGTGCTGATAAGGATCATAATTTGAGAGAAGGTGTGGATTATATCACAAGTAGTAAAGTGTGTGTGTGTTTGCTCAGCATATGGACTAGTTCACACGGGGCAAAATGGTCAGGATTTTGACACGGTATCTGCATCAAAATCTTGCCGCTTCCCATTGAAATCAATGGAAGACGGTCATTTCCTTTTTCCGCAAGCGGTTTGTTCCCACGAGCAGTTTGTTCCCACTTGCAGAAAAAAGAAACGAGCTGCCCTTTCTTCAGGCGGATTCCACGGCTGATTCAGCCGCAGCGTCTGCCTCGCGACACCACCCTCTGGACTAGGCCCATTCATTTGGGCCTAATCCGGAGCAGAAAGCTGCGACAGGATGCCAGTTCGCTACAGAGAAAGAAAGAAAGACGCTCCTTCTCTTTCGTGCGCTCCTGAGTCCTAAAAATTAGTTTACACCCACATGTGAGGTATTTCTGTGCCCGGGAGAAATTGCATAACAAACTGTGAGATGCATTTTATCCTTTAACCCTTTGTGGTTGTGTTAATTTTAGGGATTAATGGTATAAATGAATGTATTATTGGGTAAAAATGAAAGGGTTAACAAACTTCCTAAAAACTGTTTTTAATTATTTGAGGGGTGCAGATTTGAAATGTGGTGATTTATGGGGGTTACTAATACATAGGCCTTAATAATTCTCTTCAGAACTGAAGTGGTCCCTAAAAAATGAGTATGGGAAATTTTCCTGTAAATCTGGAAAATCGCTGTTACATTTCAAAACCTTCTAATATCCAAAATAAATTAAAGGATGATTAAAAGATCATGCCAATATAAAGCAGAAATATGGTAGATAATATTTATCAATGTATTTGGGTGGTATGACTATCTGCCTGAAAAGTAGAGCATTTCATATTGTGAAAATTGCGATTTTGTTTTCCAAATTTCCATCAAATTTCATAATTTTTTTATAGATAAATATAAAAATTTTGATAAAAATTTAACTCTAACATGAAGTATAATGTTTCATGATAAAACAATCCAAAATCACTTATGTAAGCTATAGCATCTCACAGTTATTGCCATATAAAGTGACACATGTCAGTTTTGAAGAATGAAGCCTGGTTCTTAATCGGTTAATAAGAAACCACTTCAGAATGCTTAAAGGGAATGTGCCACCAGAAATTACCTATTTTCTAAATTAAGTGTTTTAAACATATTTTTAAAGAATTTAAATTTTTTTTTTTTTTTTTTGTCAGTAGCTATATCATTTAAAGAAGTACTAAATCCTCCAATTTTCACTCTGGCCACTATACCTAAACGGACGCCTTCAAATTTTGTTTGTGTTTTCTTTGCTGCAGTCTCAGCAACTTATTTACATCACAGACAGTATAACAATAGAAGATAACGTCTCTATAGATAACACCACTGATCAATGGCTATAGAAGATGTCACAGCTTATCTACTCCCTTTACCTGCACAGAAAATGTCTAGAAAACTTTCCCTTAAACCTCTCCCATAAAGACACACTCCCTTCAAGTAATTTCCTCACTAATTTGTCGTTGCCAAAGAACATTTTGGAGAAATGTTTAAGAAGGCAGGACAGGAATGCCATTTCATCACCTATATGTTTGCAACTTTGTTGAGTCTTAAAGAGCCTTTCCAGGCTAAACAATATTTTATAATAGTGATGCTCCCGGTTGCCATCTTGAGTCTGCTGATTGGCCTCTGATTGACTTCTATGTGGAGCAGATACTTCTGCCGGAAGACAACAACGGAGCTGCAGGACTGGACCGTGTGGGGAGGCACTGGAGTACCGGGGACAAGGGAGTATTTTCTTCTATTTTTTTTTTTTTTTACTTCCCCTGGCTTAATTAATAAAAAAAATAATTATAGCCTGGACAAATGCAAGGGCTTTGCTCTTTGCACTTTTTATGTAGAAACATCAAAGCATAGGTTCAGGGGTTAGAAAAAAAAAAATCCCTTATTAAACAGCACTGTAACAAATTGCGTAAAACTTGCTGCAAAACTTTTTGTTCCATGTGAAAAGTAAACTAACATGAAGGAAGAAGACTTGCGGTTTTATATACCGCTAGAAAGCCAACAGTGCGCTGAATTCAGGCTTTCCCTTCTGTGCCCCTGGTGAAGAGCTATCAGTGCCTGCATTGTAGCTCTTCACTATCAGAAGGGCGTTTCTGACAGTTTGTGAGGAACGCCCCTCCTGACATCGCGCTGTACTATGAGAGGAGGTGTTCCTTACCGCCCAGATTGTGACAACAGAAATGTGAACCCTAAGAACGTGCTTAGCATTTGAAACACATAAAAACTGTGGATTTTAATTTTGTTGAATAGAATATCATTCAAGGACATATAGTTTTCTATTGGATTCAGTATTTTCATCTAAGAAACTGATTAAATTCAGCCAAAACTCACAGAGAAAGCCCACTCCCCTCACCCACACACAGATTGACAGCTCTATCGGTGTGCGAATTCATACAAAAAGAAGCTGTCACTCACTTTGACTGGATGTGGGAACCAGTCGTCACAGGTTTTTAGTAAGAGTCTTGACTTCATTTACAAAGCTTTACCAAAAAAAATACAAAATCAAATCTTTGAAAGCTGTATATCCCCAAAATCAGTGCCTCTCCCTTTATCCTATGTTTTCTCAGATAGAATAGCATTGGAGGCCTGACATATAGAGTCTTACATTTCAAGATTTTCTAAACAGATCAGATAATTGTCTTTAGGTTTCAGCACGTTCTCCTGATATGTATAAATTATTTTTAGTCAAGCCTTAAGATAAAAGAAATCATCCAATCTTGGAAAATAGTGATCTTTGTAGGTAAAACATGTAATGTAAAGGTCACTCAAAAAGAAATTGAGCACTAAAGCCTTGATTCTGATTCATCAATTACTTGATAATTTCTTCAAAATGAGCTAATCTTCCTAATTCATTGAGTTCACATTACTGGCAAAGATAGTAGTAAAAAGCAAGTAGTATTGTGCTAGTGGTCAGTATACAGGAGGAGCTGTATACAGGAGGAGCTATGATCTATCACTCACTCCTCCCACTTTAATTCATGATGAATTACTAATTCATAGAGCCATAAGATGGATTAATGTTTATGGCACAAATTGTACTTTGCAATGGTAACATTTAATATTCCATATGAAGCTGGAAAAAAATTCAAAATGGAGTGGAATTGGAGAGAAACTGCATGCGTGAAACTTTCCTATGGGCTTTTATTTAACAGCATTCACTGGGTAACCAAAATCACGTCATCTATATTCTATGGGTTTATGCTTTCACCCCTTAAAAAAAATTCAATACTTTGCAAAAAAAAAATTTAAGTTCCCATATTCTGACATCCGCAACTTTTTTATAGTTCCATGTACAGGGATGCATAAGGAGACTTTTTGTGCTATACCAGGTGTACTTTTTTTGTTATACTGTTTTGGGGACGGTCTATTGCTTTGATCGCTTCTTATCCCACAAAATAGCAGAAAAATAGGAAGTTTAGCTCTTTTCACTTTTTTTTCCTGGTATGGCATTCAACATATGTGAAAAATACTTAGAATATTTAAAAAAAAAATTTAAGTGTGCAGACTGGGTGTTTTTGAATACAGGGTCTATGTGTATGTATTGAACTGTGTTCTTTATGTTTTTGGGAAAGGAGGGTGATTTGCATTTTTAATTCTTTTAATTTTTTTCATATTTTTTTTTACGTATATTTATTTTTATTGTAATTATTAGTCCCCTAGGGGTCTTAAACCCTAGTGGATCTTATCACTAATGCAGCGCATTGCAATGCTAATGCTTTGCATTAATGACAGTATTTGTATAGTAGACTGCATAGACAATGGATCCACAGCAAAATGGTGGCACCTCCACCAAAAATGGCACCTTGTTCAGGTTTGACCAACTTTTTTCAGAAATGAATGCCTGCAAACAGCGCAGGCCCTGATTGCAGACATTATCGCCAGGTCTCTGCTGTATAATACAACAGAGAACCTGCGACTATGGTGATGCTCAGCTCCTGAGTGGCTGCCATATTTAAATACCTGACATTCGCCAGATTCCAAGAAAGCCTTAAACTACCATAGGTATCACTGCTGTGCTCAGCCATATGCAACTAACGGAACTAGACCTTCATGATTTGTTCATGGTTCAGCAGTTCATTCAATTCAGTTAGTTCACCAGCCATATGAATAATTCCCTCTCAGGCTCCTCAGGATACAGAGCTGAGTGCTGTATGGCATGCTATAGGCTATACAATATATCTCTTTACTTCAGCAGTCATCTTCTCCATTTTTTTATTAGAATCTCATGGTTTACTATAATGTCTGACACCAAACTGCTAGACAATAATTCCATGTTATAAGCTTGATAGTGAAAATGTTAATAACTTTTAGTTGAACATGGTGTTGCTAGTTTTTGGTATAAGTAAATGTCCTTTGAAAACATTAGTAATGATCAGACATATGAAAGGGGTTTCTCATCTCAAGGACGCTATCTAATTTGAAAGTTTATGTAAAGTCAAGAATTTTCCTAAATACATTGTTTTAGCAATGTTGCTTTGTTTACCTGTCATGTTAGATTATTCCTCCCCATTGTTTACACAAGGACCCTGACCTGGCCTCTCTACCTATCTAGCATCTTAGAGACAGGTAGAGTCAGGTGCTGAGATTCACTGTTCTCTGGAGGGGGGAGGGGATGAGTTTTCATATCACTCTTGCTCTAAGAGCTGTTATCTCCTGCTGTTAGGTTCTGGGCAATCAGGTCAGCTATTTGCAGTATGTTTTCTCTGTATATAAAAGTACAAAGATAACATTGAGTTTACTGCAAGTCTGTTGTCTGTCCTGACAGCATGTACGTTTTTTTTTTTCTCTACAAGCCCCTATAATGTAATACACATTTATTATGCATATTATTTGATCTGCATTTTTATAGATTTATAGAATTTATAATAATGATCTCTTATGGTAAAGGCAAACAGTCAAAGCCCATCCACCATCTTGTAGAAGAATACAGGAAGTGAGAAGGCGAGCTAACAGGCAACGCTGGTGAGAGAGGAGAATGGGAAATCTCCTTTAAATACATCTGATTGCATTAACAGAACTATAATTTATCCAAGGAGCAAGTAGTGACTGTACAATATGCTAAATCCCAGTGCCACAGACATAATGAACTAACTGAACTAATCAAGTGAACTAATCTTTGGAATAAGCAAGAAAATAAGAAACTAATCTCTGAAGTGAAATTGTTCTCCAATTGTTTGTTAAAAACCTCAACATGTGTGGCCAGCATTTCTTGTACAGAGAATATAACCTAAAATATAACAGTGCCTGTTATGCTGCCCTCTATGGGAAGCACCCTGAACTAACTAACTTGGTAAAAAACCCACATTATGCAGTAAAGGCTTCTGGGAAAGTCGGGCATGATATTCAGGGTGCTTCCCATAGAGGGCAGCATAACAGAGGCACTGTCTCCCTGTTTACATCTTGGGAGACATATTTGCATATTCCTCCCATGATCCCTTGCAGTGGAGCGACTATGGCTGTATAAGTCTCCACACACCTGAAAAGGTGGTCTCTCCCTAAGGATAGACGTTATCCCCATAATGTGATTATATTCATAATTGTTATGGCGGTGAAAGGGTTGCATGTACAGTCTATACATACGAAAGGAACAACACGAGAGGTTTCCAACTACAAAAGAACCATCAGTATTATCTTCTAGTGGTTGTCACATAAAGACAAACCTTTCTAATAATAAGCTGACATGGTGGTCAGTTGGTCTTTCCAGGTCTGGCTTTTCTACCCTCAGGCAATAAGCTTTTTGCTACTAGAAGCCAATAATAGCTTTCAAGGTGAGATGCCCCCTTCATGGTTAATTTGTCTATACAGGTTAAATTATATCTCCTTTCATATTCTTACCTGTCAATATTGAGAGTCTTCTCATAGCAGGAAAGGGATGATTGCCAGACGTATCTAAAATGTCCAACTGGTACATATCCCCTCTTATATTATATAATTTACGGTGAAAATCCTCAATTGTTGGTGTATACTGGTCATCAAAGCGTCCATTTAAGAATCGTGAAACAATTGAGCTTTTGCCCACCCTAGAAGCGCCTAGGACTACCATACGATAAGAGTTCTTTGCTGGGACACTGAGTGTGCAGCTTCCACTGGAAACCGTCTTCATCATGGCTTTCAACTGTAACACAGAAAAGCCATAGAAAGTTGTTATACAAAATAAGCAGATACATATTGTACCAAGTTAGCAGGGACAATCACAACCACATACCTTTGGCTGCTAACCAATGAAGCTTTACAGAGATAATAATTTTTAAGGATATGTGAATCTGTCTGCACATGTAACAGGAATACCAAAAGCAGTTTATTGATTTATATTCTTGCATCACATCTGAAAAGAATACATGACCATCAACTCTATCCATACTAGCTTACCATCAAGAAGAATCGGCAAATTGTTCTGCATTAGGAGAAGAAAAGGTTATTTGTTCTCTGCAGAAAATACATTGTTTGTGAATTTATAAGATGCCTATCAGGTCCCAAATGCCTCAAACAATATATTTTTGTGGCCATAAACCAATGTAGAAATACGTAGAGAATACATTTTTATGAATATGCAAATGAGTCTGCTAGTGCACCATCAGGTCAGGTCTGGCCTACAGACAACCACAACTGCTCTGGCTCTCCTCTGGAATCTTCACCCAACACCGCCTCTGGAACTGTGAATGACATGTTCAGTCTCTGCCAGCCTTAATGATGTCTGTAGGTAAATCTTGTCCACCACTGATGCTCTTGCTGGCTGCATTGCATATCCATTGAAAAGAGATGATTATCTCTGCATTGCTTCATTGGTTTATGAACAGAATAGTATATCTATGCAGTGTTACACGAACTTAATGGAGGCCCGACGGCCACTGTGGACCATTATATACCATGAAGGGCCACTGTGGAGTATTATACCATTGGGAGGGCTATGGGGCACACTATATACAAATGTGGAACATTTTAATGTGGTGTGGTGGCTCGGGAGCTTTATACTGTGTGGGGAGCACTGGGGAATATTGTATATATTGTGCAGAGGCAACAGGACATATAACTAAGATAGGAGAGGCATGTTTTGCCACTATTGGGCCCCAAAATTCGTGATGCAGCACTGTATGCTCTGCCTACAGCATTATAATCTGATAATTTTTCTTAAACAAAGTTGTTACCCTTCACCATTTCTCTGAAAACATTATCATAGGCAACCAATGCTCATACTGTTCACATTGGTATAAACTAAGTAATTGTACTTGTTCACAAGACTGTATGAATATGATTTTTTTCATTAAAATTGTTTTTACATATACTAGCTTTGTAGCTTATATTTTTCTAAGTTTGCATTCTTAATATAGCATGTAGTGGATGTACATGCATTTCCACAGCCAGTTGGCCCATGATTTTCATATTTAGGCCGGGTTCACACGGAGTTACGTGCCGCGAGATTTGGCACGTAGACGCCGCGTGACCCTTTGCGTGCCGTACACGCTCCCATTCATTTCAATGGGAGCGGGGAGCGTATGCGCCGCGCTAGTTTGCGGCCGTGCATTTATTCACGGCCGCAAACTAGCGCGGCGCATACGCTCCCCGCTCCCATTGAAATGAATGGGAGCGTGTACGGCACGCAAAGGGTCACGCGGCGTCTACGTGCCAAATCTCGCGGCACGTAACTCCGTGTGAACCCGGCCTTAAAGAGATGCTCGTGCTATTTCTGTTAAAATTTGCTAAACATTGAAAATAGAAGTATCCTTCAGGCAGATTTTTTTCTTACAGGTACATACAAAAGTCATATATTTTTTGGACAGTCCAAAAGACAATATCATTATTTTATAAAATTCTGAGAAGTAAAACAAAAATGTCTTCCCTAATGGAATGGTTAAACAAAAGAGGTGACACTTCTTGCCACATTGTCCTTTCTCAAGTACATACACATAAAACTTTAAGATGTCATTGATACTGGGACACTTTTGTGAAGCCTCTCTCCTCATTCCAACAAGTACATTTCTTATCCAATCAAGTCTGTTCAAATCTTGTCATTTATAACCTGAGTTGACCTTAAAACATAACTAAACTTTCAAAGAACTTTTGATTTTATGGCAGCATTTCTATCTTACATACAGTGGGTACAGAAAGTATTCAGACCTCTTTAAATTTTTCACTCTTTGTTTCATTGCAACCATTTGCTTGAATCAAAAAATGTCATTATATTTCTCATTAATGTACACACAGCACCCCATCTTGACAGAAAAAAACACAAATGTAGATATTTTTGCAAATTTATTAAAAAAGAAAAACTGAAATATCACATGGTCATAAATAATCAGACCCTTTGCTCATATTTAACTCACATGTTCTCCTTTTCCTTCTGATCCTCCTTGAGATAGTTCTACTCCTTCATTGGAGTCCAGCTGTGTTTAATTAAACTGATTGGACTTGATTAGGAAAGGCACACACTTGTCTATATAAGACCTCACAGCTCACAGTGCATGACAGAGCAAGTGAGAATCATGAGGTCAAAAGTACTGCCCAAGGAGCTCAGAGACAGAATTGTAGCAAGGCACAGATCTGGCCAAGGTTACAAGAGAATTTCTGCAGCAATCAAGGTTCCTAAGAGCACAGTGGCCTCCATAATCCATAAGTGGAAGAAGTTTGAGACGACCAGAACTCTTCCTAGACCTGACGGTCCAGCCAAACTGAGCAATCATGGGAGAAGAGCCTTGGTGAGAGAGGTAAAGAAGAACCCAAATATCACTGTGGCTGAGCTCCAGAGATTCAATAGGGAGATGGAAGAAAGTTCCACAAAGTGAACTGTCACTGCAGCCCTCCACCAGTTGGGACTTTATGGCAGAGTGGCACGAAGGAATCCTCTCCTCAGTGCAAAACATATGAAAGCCCCTATAGAGTTTGCCAAAAAAACACTTAAAGGACTCCCAGACTATGAGAAATAAGATTCTCTGGTCTGATGAGATGAAGATTGAATGTTTTGATATCAATTATAAGCATTATGTTTGGAGAAAACCAGGCACTGCTCATCACCTGCCCACTACAATCCCAACAATGAAACATGGTGGTGGCGGCATCATGCTATGGGGATGTTTTTCAGCTGCAGGGACAAGATGACTGGTTGCAATTGAAGAAAAGATAAATGCGACCAAGTACAGAGATATCCTTGAAGAAAACCTCTTCCAGCGTGTTCTGGATCTCAGACTGGGCTGAGGATTCACCTTCCGAAAAGACAATGATCCTAAGCACACAGCTAAAATAACAAAGGAGTGATTTCAGAACAGCTCTGTGACTATTATTGACTGGCCCAGCCAGATACCTGACCTAAATCCAATTGAGCATCTCTGTGATGTCATAGTTCAGTTTTTCTTTTTTAATAAATTTGCAAAAATATTTACATTTGTTTTTTTCTGTCAAGATGGGGTGTTGAGTGTACATTAATGAGAAATATAATGAACTTCTATAATTTTAGTAAATGGCTGCAATGAAACAAAGAGTGAAACATTTAAAGGGGTCTGAATACTTTCCGTACCTACTCTATCTATCTATCTATCTATCTATCTATCTGTCTGTCTGTCTGTCTGTCTGTCTGTCTGTCTGTCTGTCTGTCTGTCTGTCTGTCTATCTATCTATCTATCTATCTATCTATCTATCTATCTATCTATCTATCTATCCATCTATCTGATTATCTATTTATCTATCTATCTATCTATCTATTCTGTAATATACTTTATTGATGAATTTTGTCTCCTTCCTGTGGAATTGTATAATCCTGCATTTCCTTATTCTTTACTATTTATTCTTTGTTTCTCTTTTGGGAGCTGTTCTGTGGTTCTTGCTGTGTACGGCCTACAGGCATGTGTGTAATGTAGGGAAAATAAGGAGAGGATGGGGTTACTTTAAAGAGTTATATCTTGGGCATTATAAATTGGTGAAACATGCTTCTGATGTTGTATGAAAGAAATTTTCATCTTTCATATGGCACAAAGGTTGCAGTTCTAACTGTATTATTTCCAGAGATATTATCAATTGAAAATACAGTTGGGATTGGGATATATCTTCGCATCTGCTAACAATTCCAATGTGTTTTCAACTAATGATATCTCCTCTTTTATAAGGTACCTGTAACATCTTTTCCTGTCCGGGCTTTGGCGTCATCATCCGGCCACATGAGACGTGTTCGGCTGTGATTTCTTCCTTTGGGTTCTTCTTGCACTGTCTGAACACTGTCCTATTCTTTCACCTTGGTAATTGATTTTCCACCACACCCGTCTCCTTCACCTTAATTTCCCTCTGCTCCTCTAATGGTTAATTTTAGCCTTGCCCTGTGATTGACAGCCTGCCTTCCTATCAACTCCAGGGCGGGTTCTTCCTCCCTATTTAGTCTTGGCTCACATTCACACTGGTGCTTGCTATTGCCTTGTGCGTACTTGCTTTTTTCTCTCGCTGTTATTATTTATATTATGATTCTTGACCTCTGGCTTTCCCTATTGACTATTGTTTTGGATTCCGATTTTGACACTACATTGCTCGACTGTTACTGACCCCTGGCTAGCTAACCTCCCTTTGTTGTTATTTGTCTTGTCTGCGTTTTGTGTGCCACATTATATAGGTAGGGATCATCTCCAAGTTGCCGCCTATTGCGTAGGATAGGGCCAGGCAAGAGGAAGGGTCAGTGGGGGCTTCAGCTTAGGGATCACTGTCTCTTGTGCCCCCTTCTCCCCAGGGTTCATCTACGCACTTGGGAACTGCTGTCTGCACTTCCCTAACAGTACCAAAAGCATGTCTCTTTTTTAATGCCCTGTATATAATGTTCTTATTTTCTCTTCATTACACACAAGCCCACTATACACAGTGAGAAACATGGTACAACTTTCAATAGAGAAGGCAATAATAAAGAAATGTAGGATTTCACAGAAAGGAGCCAAAAATTGTTAATAAAGTACAAAATTCATTAATGACACAAATGCTGCCAGAAAAGTTTAATCTCACTGTAAGTAAAGTTAAAGTTTAGTTATACTTTAAGTGACGCAATATACTATATGACATCTAATAATAATAAACCATTACTCTCAGGTAATGTCTCACAATTTCACAGAACATCTGTAAAATAAACAGACAAAAGGCGCAAATTGACTTTTTGACCACTAATTCCTTTAACTGATTTGCAGCATCTTTTGGCAACTTTCATTTAGTTTCAAATGAGATCTCAATAGCTCTCTGGACTCCATCCTGATGCAACCATCCACGATAAGCCTTTTTCCAATCCAATAACCAATTAATTGTACCCACAAACGACAGTACAGATGGGCCACTTTCATCCAGCCAATGATGCGCTATTAATTTACAGGCCATATGAAGCATCCATGTTAGGTCCAGTGATTGTCAGGTCCTCATCATAGCCTAATATGCATACAAAGTGAGATAATACAACACTGAATATATAGGCCAACCCCATATGGATTAAAATAGCTGTGCCACACCTTGCACACAGTAAGTCTGAACACACCCCTATGTCAAATAGAAATGTAGGAGTTTTATACACTCTATTTATCAAATATAGGCTGTACAAGTGAAATAATTGTGGAACTCTTTAGGATTTCTTGCAAATGACCCTCAGAGAAATCTCTTGTTGCTATTTTTCATTACACTCAGTCTATATAAGACCATAGAAGCTAATAAGTTTACCATTCCTGATCATCAGACTCCTACACTTCTGTTGATCCATAGTGGTGGAAGATTCAGAACTTCAATCTGTCAAGGGTGCTATGTATACATCCATATAGGATACTTCTTGGTTGGCTAAATTATAGTACTTGGGGATTTGAGAGATGGAAACAGGTGTCAAAACTTGAGATGAGCGAACAGTAAAATGTTCGAGGTTCAATATTCGTTTCGAGTAGCCCCTCAATATTCGACTACTCAAATCGAATATCGAGCCCTATTATAGTCTATGGGGGGAAAATGCTCGTTTCAGGGGTAGGCAACATTCGATCAAATTATACTTACCAAGTCCACTAGTGAGGGTTGGGCTGGATCTTCTGAGAAGTCTTTTCCTTGCAGCGTCCCCGAGGCATCTTCCGGCTCTGAATTCACTCTGCCAGGCATCGGGCCTGGGCAGAGCCGACTGCGCATGCCCGCACTACAATTGGACATGCGCAGTCGGCTCTGCCCAGGCCCGATGCCTGGCAGAGTGAATTCAGAGCCAGAAGACGCCGCGGGGAAGCTGCACGGAGAAGACTTCTAAAGGTAGGAGAAGAACCAGCGTTGATTGGCCGACTGTATAGCATTCGGCCAATCAATGCTGGTTCTGCATCGAACTTTTACATTCGAATAGTGAGTGGTACTCGATCGAGTACGAGTATTTCGAATACCGTAGTATTCGATCAAATACCTACTTGATCGAGTACTACTCGCTCATCTCTAGTCAAGACGGTTGTAGATGACACCAATTCTTGCACTCATCGGTCAATCGACTGTTACAGATATTTACAAAATGAGGCATACCAAGTCAGGTAGTGATTGACAGTGAAGTGGAAATAATATCCTCCATTAAAGCTGTAAACATAATTGAGAAACTAGATGGGTCCTCGAGGGTTATGTTAATAATAATAATAATAATACATTTTATTTATATAGCGCCAACATATTCCGCAGCGCTGTACAATGTTCATCGATTATACATAACACTGGTCAAATACCCAGTAAGGAGCAAAGTAAGGTGTGAAGAAGACACAGTATACAGCTAACTGAAAAGGGCCACTCACTTCTATTCTCACCCCTGAACTGCTGCAAAGAGTTATGAAGTAAGCACCCTTCGGAGTATATTCCTCCTGAGTTGTTCAGCTCCTCTGTTATTCCTCCTAGAAATGCATGAATAAATGGATACCTGGATGTTACCAATCTCCTTGCTAAAGAATCATGTACCTACACTGCCTGACTCTAATAGGACAATGTGAGAGTATACAGGGACAGAGATACCTCCAACTGGTAACAACTATTTGTCAATTCATTTATAATTTTCTGGGAGGAATAACAGGAGTACAGAAGAGCACAATCACGCTGGTTTACATCTGCATTATGAATTGTAGTTTTCTGTTGTATTATAGAAGCAAAAAATGGAATTCAAATGAGGGACAGCAATGACGTCCAACAGAAACCATTTACTCATAGGATAAGTGTCAGATCACTGGGGGTCTAACCAGTGGAACCCCCAACTGAAGAACAGGATACCAAAGGTTTCCCTGTATTCTCAATATGAAGAAAGTGCCGATGTGCTTTTGTGACCCAAGATTCATCTATTTCTATGGGACAGTCTGAGTTCATCATTAAATAAGCCCCATAGAAGCAAATGGAGTCCTAGTCATGCAAGCACAGCCATGCTTCACTTACATAGAACATAAGGAGGACATTTTTGCCCAACATTCTCCGGGTCTGACCACTAGGATCCCTGTTCTGTCCTAAGAGTCCAATCAGTCGTACCTACAACAATCTGTAATTATCTGCTATTATGTGGATAGGGTATTATTTTCTTTGTGGCAAACCCTTTTAAGGCTAAGGCCCCACTTTGTGGAAATGCAGCTTTTTTGTTGCAGATTTTGCTGCGTTTTTTTTCAGCCAAAGCCAAGATTGGATTGAGCAGAAGGGTGAAGTATGAGAGTTTCCTATATATTTCCATTCCTTTTGTATCCATACTTTTGGCTTTGACTCAAAAAACCCACAACAAAATCTGCAACAAAAAAAGCTGTGTTTCCGCAATGTGGGCCCCCAGCCTAAAGGGGGTTTTCTTGTCTCCAGGCCAGTTTTGATACTGATGACCTTTTCTCAAAATTGACCATCAGTATCATATTGTTGGGGGTTCAACAACCAGCTCCCACAACAATAAGCTATTCTGGGCTGCCTTTGGTGGCAGAACCTATAATAGCGAATGGAGACATAAGCAGAAGTTATCATCCTTTGTACAGCATCCATACTGGAGTACTGCAGCTCTGACCACACTCAATACGAGAAGACTTGTATTCTAGTGTGGCCTCTATACTTAAAATAGGTCATCAGTATAAGAACTGGTTTGCGGGCCAGAATGTTACTCAGTATATTATGATGCTTATGAGTTTTCCAACTAAGCTGTGGAGTGTATTATCCTTAGATCAATTTAACAGGAGCTGTCAATAGCAGTGCACATGCTTCTGGGGTGATAATACACACAGTAATAGACATAATACAAAGACAACACACTTGTGAAATTCACAGCCAATGCTACGTAAAGGTGCATACATAACTATGTGAAAAATTTCCAAATTGTAGCAATAATGTATGGATTATTGCTACCATACGACATTACCTACTGATTGGTTGGAGCCTAAACACTGAGACTCTCACCAAGAACAAAGGGGTTGCAGCAGGGGCGTAACTACCGTGGTAGCAGCAGTAGCAGCTGCCACAGGGCCCGGGCCATTAGGGGGCCCGGTGACAGCCGCTACCGCTGCGGTTTTTTTTCAATAGGCAGTTACGGGCCCTATTCACTTGCCGATCCTGGCTGGGCCGGGATCGGCAAGTGACACCGCGGGCCCCACAGGGGCTATCATTATACTCGGGGGTCTTTGCAGACCCCCGAGTATAATGACCGGCGGATCGGGAGAGGTAATAAACATAAAAAACTGTTACTTACCTCTCCGCGATCCTGCCAGGCCTCCGTCCTACTGTTGTCTGACGTCACATGAACCCGGCATGCTTCCCGGGTCATGTGACGTCCGACGTCATTAACGAAGGACGCGAGAGGAGGACAGCACAGGAGCCGGGGAACAGGTAAGAAGCAACAGTGGGGTTTTTTTTAATGTTTTTATTCCCGATTTAGTCTCCGATTATTATACTCTGGGGTCTGAAAAGACCCCAGAGTATAATAATTGTTTATGGGTGTCCACAGAGGGACACTATAGGGGTTAACACTGTGTGTGCAGGGGACACTATAGGGGTTAACACTGTGTGTGCAGGGGACACTATAGGGGTTAACACTGTGTGTGCAGGGGATACTATAGGGGTTAACACTGTGTGTGCAGGGGACACTATAGGGGTTAACACTGTGTGTGCAGGGGACACTATAGGGGTTAACACTGTGTGTGCAGGGGATACTATAGGGGTTAACACTGTGTGTGCAGGGGACACTATAGGGGTTAACACTGTGTGTGCAGGGGATACTATAGGGGTTAACACTGTGTGTGCATGGGACACTATAGGGGTTAACGCTGTGTGTGCAGGGGACACTATTGGGGTTAACACTGTGTGTGCAGGGGACACTATAGGGGTTAACACTGTGTGTGCAGGGGACACTATAGGGGTTAACACTGTGTGTGCAGGGGATACTATAGGGGTTAACACTGTGTGTGCATGGGACACTATAGGGGTTAACGCTGTGTGTGCAGGGGACACTATAGGGGTTAACGCTGTGTGTGCAGGGGACACTATAGGGGTTAACACTGTGTGTGCAGGGGACACTATAGGGGTTAACACTGTGTGTGCAGGGGACACTATAGGGGTTAACACTGTGTGTGCAGGGGACACTATAGGGGTTAACACTGTGTGTGCATGGGACACTATAGGGGTTAACACTGTGTGTGCATGGGACACTATAGGGGTTAACACTGTGTGTGCAGGGGACACTATAGGGGTTAACACTGTGTGTGCAGGGGACACTATAGGGGTTAACACTGTGTGTGCAGGGGACACTATAGGGGTTAACACTGTGTGTGCAGGGGACACTATTGGGGTTAACACTGTGTGTGCAGGGGACACTATTGGGGTTAATACTGTGTGTGCAGGGGACACTATTGGGGTTAATACTGTGTGTGCAGGGGACACTATTGGGGTTAATACTGTGTGTGCAGGGGACACTATTGGGGTTAATACTGTGTGTGCAGGGGACACTATTGGGGTTAATACTGTGTGCAGGGGCAAGTAAGTAAGGGACATAATAGAGTGCGGAGGAGGGGGTCAGTCGAGGTCTTCGGCGTCAGTTGGGATGGGGGGGGGCCCATGTCAAAAGTTCGCCACGGGGCCCCGCCATTCCTAGTTACGCCACTGGGTTGCAGTATTTTCACTTTTTCCCCTTTACAGCTTTAATGTTATGCAGGCAGAGAGCAACTCAAGAAACCCTAGACTTCTATTATCCCTAGTACCTATGCTGTTGTTTTAAGTACCAGTGAAAGTCTTAAAGGCCAAACCGCACAATCTCTTAGTGATGTTATAGTGTATGTCAAAACTTACTGTAATAGTCAAATCTTTCTAAGGCATTTTACTGCACTGAATTTTCAAGAAGATGCTATTTTGTTTTTGTGTGTTTTTTTTTTTGGGGGGGGGGGTTGTTTTTTTTAAAAGCTGAGTTCAGGTATTAGCTGTAAGGTTTTTGGTTCTACTGTGTTTCCTTCCGCTCAATATGACTTTTTTCGGATTTTTTTTCCACAGGAGAAAAAGAGACTTTACCCAAAAAATGGTTTAAAAAATCATTGCATTTTTACAAGCTCCACTAAAAAAGCCACAAAAAGTGTGCGTGACCGAAGCCTTAAGCCATTGCCTCAGTCTGTTTAGTTAATAGGCACCACTATATATACATTTTCATTGCTTTTAAAAATACAGTAAAGTGTTTATATATCGCTCACAACCTACAGATATTTGGTATACTTGTGGGTATTCTTACTGCGTGCGTGCATTGTGGATGGATAACAAATAATATAGCTTTGACCTTGAAAAGACAAAAAGTCATTGTTGCTTCTATTCTTAAACTCTACGTGGTTCTGTTTATGTCACCTACGTTGATCATTTCTAATTGTTTAGTATGTCACACAGAATCTTGGCACTTTTACTTTTTTTCTGAATGTTACACCACCTAGTGATACTAGAATAAAAGAAATATTACATTTATGTATACAGTTAGCCTGACTATAGTTATACATACAGCCATATATATATATATATATATATATATATATATATATATATGTATAAGTTTAGATCGATTGTTTCCAATGACAAGTTCTACATGACGGAGTTGTCACACTGCAACAAGAGTTATGTTTTAAATAATGAGAATTCTGCTTGAACAGACGGTAGCTTCTTTATAGCAGGAGTTTCATAAGAGTATTATTACTTCATCAATACTATTACTTGACAATAATGTAGTAATTGTATGATCAACACAGATATCGTCTATGTTGTATTGGTGACATTGTAGAAATGTTGAATGACTATTAGCTGATTATAGCTTTCTTTTTCCTATGGGACAAGTGTTCGGGTAACTATTGTTTTATGGAGATGGTCATGCGGAGATGTTATCCCTCTCAAAATGGAATTTTGAAAGAATATTTTGGAAGGTTAAAATGTCTTGGATAGTCATTCTTATCACTGCACATGGGAAAGCCTAGAAGACTAGCATCCGATGACTATTAATAGGGTTGCTGTAGCATAAATCATTAATGGACAACATGTTTATCATTTTGATACCAGAAACTAATAATTATGGTCATTGGTTGAAGCAGAGTTGTGATGACCATACCTAGCTTTATCGGTTAGGATGGAAATGCTTTGGTTTTCTAAGACCTGACGTGTGCTGTTTGTGATCTACCACTGTCCAGTAATGTAGAAATATATTATGACAGGTAGCAAGGTGAGATACATAGATGATAACAGCCTGACAATTATAGGAATCGTGCTGCTTACTCTTACCTTAGTCAGGGGGCAGTGCCTGGAAATCCTCCAGTTTCTGCACAACAGCGATTCTGCTCTTCTCTCTCCAAATTCTGAGGTCTGAGAGGAGTCCCCATAAACTGCTTATACACAATCCGTACAGTGTGAGCCGCTGCTAGTACTCTGCTATGTACAACAGGCTAATACACCTGATACCAGTATGAAGTTTGTGCATCTTCTGGAATAAAGTCATTCAGGTTCAGATCAGATCTTCCTGCATTGTTACTGGTGCTGTAATTTCTTTGTCTCTCCCTATGTCATGCATACACAAAGTTGCAGGAATCCAGATGACAGCACAGTGCAGATGGGAAGAATCCTGCGTCTGGATCTTCAGCAATTGAAAGAAGATTGTGTCAGCCTCCATGCTCCACCTCTCTCCATGAAGATCACCAATCATATGGCCGCTGATCTCAGTCCATGTCATATGTACAGACAAGTGAGCAGCACACCACACTGCCTGTCTGAAGACATAGTGAAAAGCTTTGTGCGCATAGAGATTATGAGTCTCCTAACCCCATGTTGTAAGGGATCTCTGCACCGTGTAAAAGAATCATATGTAGCAATACATTAATAAACAGTGTTTGAAATATTGGCAGCTGTCTTTTAGCTTTGTACATATTTTATTAAAAATCTACAGTCGGTTTCTATAAAGAATATCTTATAGGCTTTCTACTTTGGGTAGAGCCTGATGGTCCCCATTGACTATACTTATCTGTAGGGTGTTTGTTGTTTAAAACGGAAACTGGTGGATAAAAAAGCTGTGTGTGCAGGACTGTTTCGTCCAATGATTCCAGGCTGACACTGTGAAGCGGTACAAATGTGAATGTAGCCTTAGGGCGAGTTCACACGGAGTTAACGCATGCGCGTGGGGCCACACGGTGACTCAGTGGTTAGCACTGCAGCCTTGCAGCGCTGGAATCCTGGTGTTCAAATCCCACCAAGAGCAAAAAACCATCTGCAAGGAGTTTGTATGTCCCCCCCCCCCCCCCGTGTCTGCATGGATTTCCATCCCATATTCCAAAAAGACATACTGATAGGAAAAAAATGTACATTGTGAGCTCTATGTGGGGCTCACAATCTACATTTAAAAAAGAGTTAACGCACACGCATTCTGGCACGTATACACGTGTCAGAATGTGAGCGCTCAAAACAGATCTCATTCATTCCAATGTATCGTTACGGGCGTATAACGCGCATAATTTTGCGTTATACGTCCGTAACGATACATTGAAATGAATGGGATCTGTTTTGAGTGCTCACATTCTGACACGTGTATACGTGCCAGAATGCACGCCAGTTAACTCCGTGTGAACTCGCCCTTATACTGCAAACCAACGTAACCACCCCAGCGCTCCGCTCATGAAAGTGCATGATAGTAATTCTTTAATTTTGTGTACAATGAATGCGTGTCTAGCCCGTAGCACAGTAGAGTAGTAAAATCACCCAAAGTAGATCACAGTGCAGTACTAAGACTATTCACTGCAGCTCACAGCATAGTATATTAGGAAAATCACCCCAAACAGATCACAGTGCTGTGTTGTATTAAGATCATTTACAACAGCTCACAGTACAGTGTTGTGTTAAGATTGTTCCCATCAGGTCACAGTACAGTATTGGGGTAAGATTATTTACAGCAGGTCATAGCACAGTGTTGTAGTAAGATTGTTCACAGATACTCACAGGACAATCCAATGGTAAGATCATTTACAACAGATCACAGCAGAGCGTTGTAGTAAGACCATTTATAGCAGCTCACAGCATAGGGTTGTCTTAAGATCATTTACAGCAGATCACAGTATAGTGTTCTCTTAAGATCATTTACACCAGCTCAGACTACAGTGTTGTGTTAAGATTCTTCCCATCAGGTCACAGTATAGTGTTGTCTTAAGATCATTTACAGCAGATCACAGTACAGTGTTATGTTATGATTGTTCCCATCAGGTCACAGTATAGTGTTGGGGTGAGATTATTTACACAGGCCGTAGCACAGTGTTGTAGTAAGATTGACAGGGCCCCTAGAGTAGTAATTGCTCGGAGGACACGTGGTAATATGGTACCATAAAGATATTTTATTAAAGTGATTATTAACCCCTTAGCGACCCTTGACGTAACTGTACGTCATGGGTCGCATGGGGATGTATAGAGCGAGCTCACACGCTGAGCTCGCTCCATACACGGCAGATGCCGGCTGTATAATACAGCCAGGACCTGCCACTAACAGCAGCGGTCGGTGCCCGAGCCGATCGCTGCTGTTAACCCTTTACACACTGCGGTCAAACGCGACCGCAGCGTGTAAACAGCGCAGGCGGCATGGGCGCCGCCATGTTTCCCCGATCGCCGCCCTCCTGAACGTCACATGAGGGCGGTGATCGGTTGCTATGACAGCCGGAAGCCTATTGAAGGCTTCCAGGCTTGTCTCTGCCCGAGATCTATTAGACGATGCCAGAGGCATCGTCTAATAGAAGTGCTGGGATTCTGCTATTCACTGCAGTACTGTAGTATTGCAGTGAATAGTATGAGCGATCAGACCCCCTAGGTTTCAAGGTACCTAAGGGGTCTGATCATAAATGTAACAGAAGAAAAAAAAAAGTTTTTAAAAGTATTAAAAAAATAAAAAAATATAAAAGTTCAAATCACCCCCCTTTCCCTAGATTAGCTATAAAAGTAATTAAAGAACATTAAACATAAACATATTAGGTATCCCCGCGCTCCAAAATGCCCGAACTATTAGAATATTAAAACATTTATCCCGTACTGCGAACGGCGTAGCGGCAAAAAAAATAAAAACAGCCAAAAAGCGTTTTTTTCAACACTTTGCCTCCTATAAAAAATTGAATAAAAAGTGATCAAACCATCAGATCTTTCCCCAAATGGTATCAATAGAAACGTCATCTTGTCCTGCATAAAAAGACACCACAACCAGCTCCATACATGGAAATATGAAAAAGTTACAGGTGTTAGAACATGATGACACAAAAATTTTTTTCTATTTTGCAAAGTTTATCATTTTTTTAAAAGTATCAAAACATTTCAAATACTATATAAATTTGGTATCACCGCGTTCGTACTGACACGTAGAACACAGGTAACATGTCATTTGTACCAAACAGTGAACGCTGTAAAAATTAAACCCATAAGAAAATGGCGCAAATGCATTTTTTCTCCAATTGCACCTCATTCTGAATTTTTTTCCAGCTTCCCAGTACATTGCACAGCATATTGAATGATGCCATTACAAAGTACAATTTGTCCCGCAAACAATAAGCCATCATGTGACTCTGTGAACTGAAAAATGAAAAAGTTATGGCTCTTGAAATGTGAGGAGGGAAAAACGAAAATGCGAAACCAAAAAATGGCCTGGTCCTTAAGGGGTTAAAATTAGTTAAAATTTCCCCTCAGGTAATATTTCTATATACAATTTTCTGTCAGGTAATTCCCGCCTTTTTTACTTACCTCAGGCAACTGGGGTTCAAATCCAGGTCATCCAGCTCAGCTGACGGGGTCTTCTCGAACTTTCGAAGTGGGCGTGTCCTGGAATCAGCTGTTCAGAGATCTCGTCAGCTGATTGGCTGTCATCGCGTTTGTGGCAGGAATTTTGAAAATAAATAGCCGGCAAATCAGCTGTTCTGGGCGTTAAGATCTTCAAGCAAGCGCCCGCGCTCCCACCCTAAAGGAAATCTGTCTGGAAACAGTCATCGTCATGGTGTTTATTGAAGGTGGTTAGTCGATCAGCTTATGCTGATTGGACTTTGATTTTATTGATTAATTTGATTATTTATTTGGTTATTTATTAAAATTATTTATTGAATTGGATTTTAATTATTTAATTATTTATTTATTTATTTATGGTCGAATTATCTTGTTATGAAGTTACCTTAATAAACACCGTGGCCAAATATTATTCAACTAAAGAAATTGGTTGTGTTGTGTATTTGTTTATTATAGTTAATTTATAGTTAGGAATTAATTTAATTTATTGGTAAGATTGGTATTGGTTAATGGTAATAAATTGGTGCCTATGGTGCCATGTTCACAGCTACTCACAGGACAATCCAGTGGTAAGATCATTTACAGCAGAGAGTAGCAGGTAAGATCGTCCAAAGAAGCAATAGTAATATCCTTCACAGCATCTCATGGTGTTGTGGTAACATTGTTGATAGCTTTTCACAGCACTTGGAGACCCCATGAACAAAAGTCTAATCTGCTTAAAAAAGCAGTTACCCGCAGAGATTATAATGGGGTCCACCAGTTCCCCCTAGTTTCCTCCTGCAAAGGGTGGAAAAATGTGGATAGAAAATCGCTGCCAGCAGGACTTTTCTCTCCACATTTTTAGGGTCCATTCACACAGAGAAAAATGGTGTATCATATGGCGCTGAATTTTCAGCACTGAAAAAAAAGCCTCCCATTGATTTCAATGGATTCCACTGGCTTTTTTTTTTTTTCCACTAGCGGAATTTGCTGCTAGCGGAAAATTCTGCTAGTGGAAAAAAAAAGCTAGCAGAACCCATGGAAATCAATGGGAGGCTTTTTTTCAGTGCTGAAAATTCAGCGCCAAATAATGCGCCATTTTCCTCCATGTGAATGGACCCTTAAAATAGAAAAGGGAATGGAAATCCCCCAGCAGAGCCCCAGTACAGGTGTGAACCTATCTTTGCAGGGACTGACAGTACACTAGTCACAGGAGCTCATAGCAGTATGTGGAGGAAGACCATCTACATCCATTTCACAACACAGTCTAGTGCAGCAGTCTGTTTACTGGGTCATGCAAAACAGCCATTGAAAGAGGAGGGTGGGGAGAGCTGATCTTAAAGGGAGTCTCTCATTGGTGCTAGTGATTTTTAACTAAGCATATATTTGCATAGCTATTCCAGACATACCTTTTATTCATTAATTCTCCCAGATGTTTTTGACTTAGCGTACTTTTATTGATATGCTAATTAGCCACCTCCGTGCACCAGAAGTCCCTGTGATGCTCTCTGAGCACTGCTTGTGTGATATGTGTACAGAAGGGGGAGGTGAGAGCTATGCAAATATATGCTTAGTTAAAAATGACTATAGCCAATGATAGACTCCCTTTAAAAGAGGTTCCCAGGCTAAGAATATTTCTAATACATCCTAAGGATAGGTGATTAATATCAGATTGGTGACAATCTGACAACCTGTACACTCACCTAACTGCACAGAGAATAAGCAGGAAACAGACAGCTGTGTTCTTTGTATAGGAGCCAACCGAGTTAATGCAGCACAAACTCTAATTCAAGTCAGTAGAAGTTGATGTGCAGTAATCTGGTTTAATCCCCATGCAGTGAACAGAGCTGTCTGCTTCCTGCTCCATTGTCTGTTCATCAGATACTAACAGCAGTTGATTAATCAGGGTGTTAGGGATAAGAGGCCCAATAATCTGATATTGATTTTAGGATATTCCATAATTATTTGTAGCCCGAAAAACCCGTTAATCGGTGCTCATTCATGAGAAACTAAATCAGTCAGAAAAAACATGTAGTCAGAGACAGAAGTTTGGCTATAGAGAGGTTGCAAACTAGATGCAAGAGAAAATTCAATGCAAGAAAAATTACAATAATGAAATAAAGATGAACGTTTAACCCCTTTCTGAAGCTGTCTCCTTCTGTTAATTTTTACTCTGCCTTTGAAAAATCATAACATTTGTATTTTCTGTTCACGTTCCTGTATAGAGGGGGGGAGGGGGTTGTACAACAAATAGTACTTTCTAGAGATGTCATGTAATATCCCAAATTATGTATTTGGAATCTTGAAAAAAAATATTAATGGGATGAATTTGGAAAAATAAAATGCAGTTCAGTATTCAGTGTTTTACTTGTATGATTTTGTATAAATGACATGTTACATTTATTCTGTGGGTCACCGGAGCAGAGGGGTTTTCAGGAGGAAAGTGTAACATTCAGTTTTAAACACATCCACTGCTCATGGCCAATTTTTATCCTAAACTAGACAACTAGACTCAGTGTCTTTTGTGGGCGGAGCTAAGCAGATTGTACAGGTCAGTGTACAATTGGGGGAATGGGTTATAGGCTGTGAGGAAGAGGGGTACATGGGTGTGCAGGCTGTGTGTGAGAAAGTCTGCACCCCCATTCCTTCCTTTCTCACATACAGCGTGCACACCTATGTACCCCTCCTACTCACATTCTGCACCCCCATTCTGCCCTATGTGAACAAGAGGAGGGAATGGGTGGTGTAGGCTGTGTGTGAGCAAGAAGGGTACATGGATGTACAGGCTGTGTGTGAGCAAAGAGGGTGACCTGGGGGCGCAGGCTGTGTGTGAGAAAAAAGGGGGAATGGGGGTGCAGGCTGTGGTTGAGCAAGAGTGTGGTGGAATCTGTTCCCAAAAGGAACAGATTCCCAGCTATGGACAGCGCTGTTTCGGCCTATGTAGGCACACGCTCTCCCTAATGTGGACGAGTGTCCCCATACCCTGGTCTATAGTCTCTCACTCTGCTAAATCAGTATCCCTACGCTATGCTGAGGATGGCCCAATAGGCCGAAACAGCGCTGTCCATAGCTGGGAATCTGTTCCTTTTGGGACAGAAATACTGATTTGGCAATTAAATCCACATCATGATTAAAAGACTTTATAACTGAGTCGTTCATGATGTTAAGGATGCTGCCCTCTATAGGGTGGTGTACAGAGTGCACTCTGTTCTCCTAATTCCATCCAGGAGAATAGATTTGCATATTTTTTACTGAAGTAGTTAGGAAGACAGAATTCCAGTGAAATAACCCAATAGAGGTTGCTCCCTTTCACATCATGCTCGACCTTCCAAGAGGCCTTTGTTTTGCAATGACGCTGGGATTATTACCAGGTATAGTCTCTCAATCGAGGACGGCCGTTTCAATGTACTTGCATCTCATCAGCTCAATGTAGAGAAAACTATAACCTGGTAGAGGTGAGAGGCTTAGACAGGGTTAAGGGGATATTGTCACTCCTTGGGGAGAGACCACCATATAGGTGTGTGGAGACTTATTAAGCCTTTAGCACTCCACTTCGCAAAGGACCATGGGAAGAATATGCAAATCTGTCTTCCATGATGTAATTAGGAAGTCAGCTGCTGCCTCAGTGTTGCAAACCAATAGAGGGCGCTCACCTCTACCAGGTTATAGTCCTCTCTACATCGAGCTGATGAGATGCAAGTACATCAAATCGGCCGTCCTCGATTGAGAGACTATACCTAGTAATAATCCCAGCGTCATTGCAAAACAAAGGCCTCTTGGAAGGTCGGCTGCTTGTAGTATAAGTGAATGCATCATATTGTTCACTGTTAGCAGCCAGTTTAGGGCTGTCATAGAGGAAGGGTGACTATAGGATAGTTGAATGCAATGTATTGCTCCTTGTTATCATCATTTTCTATAATGTGGAGGAAAGTCATTGTATGACATGGGAAAATAATCTATTGCTCTATGTTATCAGTCAGACTTGGAAGTGGGGTTGGAAGACTGTAGGATAGCTTAGTACAATATAATGCACCCACTTATTAGTTTATGAATGGGGGGAGAATGTTTTTGGGATAAATGATTAAATTCTATTGTTCACTGTTATCACCCAATTTAGGGCCCGCCCAGTGGGTTAGTGTAACTATAGCAATATATTCAGGGGTGAACCTGGGCTTTCTGGCGCCTGAAGCAGACGTCAGAAAGCCGCCCCTCCCTTTCTCGGAGGAGGGGGCGTGGTCTCGAGAAAAGGGGTGTGACCGATCAGAAGGGGCGGGGTCGAGTGAAAAGGGGCGGGGACTATCGGAGCGCGTGGCGTTCGCAGGCAGAGAACAGGCAGGCTGCTCTCTGCCTGCTGGTGAGGGGCGGCCGCTGGAGCAGCGCTGCATCCAGCAGGGCCGCCCCAATACACCACTCGTTTCCCGTGTCGGGCTGCAGACACGGTGACACTAAGCCAGTCCAGGACAGCTTGTCCTGGACTGGCTTAGGTCGGCAAAAATGCCGCCCTCCCGAGGCCCTGGCAGAGCGCCGCCTGAAGCGCTCGCTTCAGGTCGCCTCATGGGAGGTGCGGCACTGAATATATTGATCCCTTTTATTAGTTAGTTTATGCTGTGCATGGGGAGGGGGGTTGCTTTTAGGATAAGTGAGTACATTTTATTAGTTAATGTTATAAGCCAGTTTAAGGGGATTGATTGTATGATGGGTGCATGTGATATATCTTCAGTCATCAGTCTGTTCATTATGACCCAGAAAAGACATTAACATTTGTGATATTTAAAAGGCACCATATTGTGGATTGTTATTTATGATATCATGTGTTTCTTTACAGATAAAAAATTATTGCTGGATGCGAGTAGATGCTTTTCATTACCTGAATATCTTCGCTGAGAGGATACCCCAGCACCGCACCTCTAATGAGGCGAGGTGAGGCGACAGCCTCAGGCAGTGCTTCGGGGTCGGGGCGGCAGCACAGGTGATTTTTAAAAAAATTTTTTTTTTCTCTATAATATCGCAGGAGAGCTCTCCTGCACTAGTCCAGACATCTGCGTCTCAGCGCAGGTAGCATCATCACACGCCTACGCTAAGACGCAGACATCTTAGTGCCGGGACAAGAGGAGGCAGCAGTGGGAGCAGCGCGAGGTCAGTAAGTAAGATAACTTTTTTTTTTATAATAGGCACTACCTGCTGGAGTATCTCCCAGCAGGTAGCGGCCTATTTACCAACCTCCCCAGACCTGTTCACTGCCACCCCCGCTTCCCCTTGTACTAAATGCCCGGGCCCAGGCCGCGATCGACTAACGCTATTATTATACTCAGGGGTCTTTTCAGACCCCCCGGTATAATAATCGGTGCACCAGAGGAGGTGAAGGAACATAATAAACAGTGTTTCTTATCTCTCCGGAAGCCGATGTTAATCCTAGCAGGCTTCGGGCCTATATGGTAATGTCCCAGACGTCACGTGGTCTGGGATATTACCATTTAGGCCCAAAGTCTGTGCTAGCAGTACCATATAGGCCCAAAGCCTGTGCTAGTAGTAATAGCCTATTGCCGCTAGCACAGGCTTTGGGCCTGTAAGGCAACAGGCTGTTACTGCTAGCACAGGATTTGGGCCTAAATGGTAATATCCCAGACCATGTGACGTCTGGGACATTACCATATAGGCCCAAAGCCTGCTAGGATTAACATTGGATCCCGGAGAGGTGAGTAACAGTGTTTATTATGTTCCCTCATCTCCCCTGGGGCTCCGATTATTATACTCAGGGGTCTGAAAAGACCCCTGAGTATAATAATAGCGGTAGTGGATCGTGGCCTGGGCCTATTCACTACCACCCGCCACAGCCTATAGTACAAGGGGAAGCAGGGGTGGCAGTGAACAGGTCAAGGGAGGTTAGTAAATAGGCTGCTACCTGCTGTTGGATACTCCAGAAGGTAGCGGCCTATTATAAAACAAAAGAAAAAGTTATTTTACTTACCGACCACGCGCTGCTCCCGCTGCTGCCTCCTCTTCTGGCAGTAAGATGTCTTTGTCTCAGCGTAGGCGGTGTGATGACGCCACCTGCGCTGAGATGCAGATGTCTGGACCAGCACAGGAGAGCGGCAGCTCTCCTGCGTTAGTATAGAGAAAAAAGTTTTAAAAAAAATCACCCGTGCTGCCACTCCACCCCCTGAGTATAATAATAGTTCATGGGTGTGCAACTGTGGGGCATAATAGAGCTTGAAGGGTCCACTATATATATTGTAAGCCGATGACTGATCAGGTAATGGAGGGGGTGTACATCTCACCCAGACTACTAAGTTGGTTGAGATGAGAAAACTCCAGAAAGAATGTTTCTCAGCAGATAACTATTGTCTGCTGAGTTTTTTCAAAGTTCCGGTTACTGGGCTGGATTTGTAGGAATGGCAGGTAGGTTGGTAGTGGGACCTGTCATTCCACCCCCCTCCAGTCCACACTTTGGGGATGTTCCCACAGCGACTTAGCTGTTGAGAGTCTCCTCGTCAAGGAGGCTTAAGAAGTCAGCTCCAGCAGCAGACCTTTAGCAGAGCTTGGCTGGAGAGCAAACAGAGAGATCATATTTATGGAGCTGTGTCCTGAATGATTCTACTGGCTTTTGGATTTATGTTATTCTAGGTGAGGTAACCTATTCTGTGTTTAGTTAAAGCCTAGCCGGGCAGGTATTTATTTTTGTATTGTTTCCTTTTGTTGCTGCACTACCTTTTTGAGTAAAAATAAAACTATTCCTTTGTTTTGCACTAGATAAACTGGACTTGTGTGTCTATGCCACCCCACCTAGTAACCCCAGACCCTGACAATTGGTGGAGGATGCAGGCATACAGAGGTTGCTAGGGGTAACAACACATCCACTCCTTGCTGGAGAACAAAAAAAAAAAAATTATGTCCTGGGTGAAGGCTGCTGCCGCTATACAGACCCAGACTATGGAGGAGATATAGAAGCATCTTGTACAATTCAATGTACAGCAACAACAGATGAATCGTTTGCTGATGGAGCAAATTGCGCTCCTTAAAGAGACTGGTGTCACTGTCCCGCAAAGACCTGTAGAGCACAGAGATGAGAAGTGAGCTGTGCAAAGAGCTTTGCAAAAGATGACCCTAGATGAGGCCTTCCTGACTGTATTTGAGAGCAGGGGCGGATCCAGGGCTGGGCGAGCCGGGCAACCGCCCGGGGCCCCGCACCTAACAAAATGCAGGTCGGGTCGGTCGGCAGGGCAATTGCTGAGGGCCCCAGCACTGCAGCAGCGGCTAACAGAGAGCAGGGAGCTGCAGCTATTGATCCAGGACGCTCCTCCTCACCCCCTTCTCTGGCTGCCCTCTGTCAACCAATGAGAGGGTGAGGAAAGCCCAGGAGGCGGAGCTTATTGCTCTACAGAAGATCCCTGCCATCCTGCATCCTGCACACCTGAGAGGGAGAAGAGGAAGCTTCAGCAAAGTGAAAGTAAAGAAAGAACACACAGGTACAGGGGGGAGGGGGGTTACTCTGCCTATTAATATCAGGCATTTGGAGTTATTCATTTAGTTTTAGTAACTCCATGTGCCTCATATTAATAGCAGTTAATCCCATCATGTCCCTCACATTAACCCCCTGTATACTTCACCATAAGGGTTACTGATGTGTGAGATATATGGGGTACTAATCATGAAGATACTTCATTATTACCTCCATCTCTCTCACATATCAGTAACTCTTATGTGAGGCACACAGGGGGTTAATGTGAAGAACATGATGGGGTTAATTGCTATTAATATGAGGCCCATGGAGTATCTAAGCTGTAATGCATGTGACTGTACTTTTTAGGGTTCGTTCACATCTGCGCCCGGTCTCCATTCTGCAGGTTTCCGTTTCCTGCACAAAACAGAGGCAGGAGACGTAAACCTGCAGGACTCTTCCTTACCCATTCATTTGAATGGGTGAGAAAGATGTCCGGCCGTGAGCGGCGATGAGCGTTTTATGGTCTCTGCCGTGAAACCGTTTTTTTTTAATCCAGACACAGTGTCGGACATGCAGTACTCTGTGTCCGGATTAAAAAAACGGTTTTGCGGCGGAGAGCATAAAACGCTCACCGCCGCTCCCGGCTGGACCCGTTCTGTGATTTCCCAAACGCAGGTGTGAACCTAGTGTCATCCTCAATTGTGGATAAAAGTATGTACTATTATCTTTCAATGGGCCCAGTACACACGGCCATTGTTTTTGCGGTTGTCTGTTAGGGCCACATTGAAGAGCTGCGAATTATGGAGCAGGTCCTATATGTGTCCTATACCTAGACCAGTCATGTCCTCATAAATGGGTGGTATTGTAAGCCGTGTACCGAGGTGGGCTCCCCAGGATACAGCGAAGTCACGAACAAAGGAAGTGAGTCCAATTCAATTTAACCAAGATAGGACTTTACTTAGTTTAGATAACCTCTTTTGTCCAAAAGAACACTCCCAGGTATTACATTTACACAGCCTAGAGGCTGGGACCCTGGTGTTATACAGCACGGTGCCCACTAATGTGGCCTTCAATATACTCCAAGCTTTTACCTACCTGCAGGCTGCGCCTATGCAGGTGCCTGTTACCTGTTATTACCCTATTACACAGGAACAATTCAGTGTGTGTGACACAGGCACCGGCAGTGTAACACCAAGGTTTACAATCTTATCACAATACTACTAAATTCCCCCCAAACCAAGTACAACTAAGCAAGTATAATAGTTGGTTAGCTTGCAAGCCAAACAGTGTAAAGTTAAACTAAATGTTGCTCCCAGACTTCCTTACAAGTCCCTCTCTGGGAGATATAACTCTGTAGAAATCCTCTGTGACTTAGTTCTTTTACCAGACAGGTAGATAGTTCACCAGTATTGCAGCCTGGGGTGATGATTATACCTAACTAACTAACTACAGGCTTTTTACTCAGTCCCAGCAATATGGCGCCAAACTTGCAGTGTGGTGCGTGCACGTTTACGTCTGTTGGGTACCTTTTAGTCTCTGTTAGCATCAGGGTGAAGAGGAACTCCTCGGACAGCATGCGGTCTCACTGGCAGTCTCACTTCTCAGCCAAGTCTCTGACAGTAATCTTCTCCTTAGGATGGTGTCTGGACAGACTCTGAAAGTCTCAAATCCACAGCTATTCTTGCTGTGGCTTCTCCCTCCAAGGACCCTCTCTGCACAGTGATGTCTCCACAGCTCTCTCTTCTCTAGAGTCCAGCACACTCTGACTCAAAATGGCTCCTAGAACCTTCCTACAACGATCAGGGTTTCCACATCAATCTTCCAGGGGCATACAGCCTTTTTCCTTTTTCTTGTTATCTCGCAACAGCGACCTCTCGTGGTCAAACAACAAAATGTCAGGTTATGAAAACACCAACTCAATTACACATTGCACATTCACTACACAGGGGCTGTTTCACCCTCTTACAGTATTACACAGGGGCGGATCCAGAGCCGGGCAACCGCCTGGGGCCCCCGCCCAGCGGGGCCCCGCGGCGCGGCCCGGACCTAACAAAATGGTCCTGGTTGGTGGGAGGTATGTCCCGATTTTAACTCATTGGCGTCCTACGGACGCCGATGAGCTGAATGCATAGGCGTTTAAAGCAGGAGCTGTCAAAGTTCAGCTCCTGCTTTAATGCTGAGCTCCGGCATTTGTAGCCGCGATGTGATGACGTCACATCGCACCTACAACTATGTGTATGAGTGAGACTGCGGAGAGAGCGGCGGGGGAGCGAGGGAAGGAGAGTGTGGTTTTTTTTCTGTGTGAAACATTAAGATGGAACATAATATAGGGGGCCCATAAAACTGGGGGCAGATGAAGGGGGAGGGGGGAGAACGGCATGACACTGGGGCAGATGAAGGGGGAGAGAACAGCATGACACTGGGGAAAATGAAGGGGGTGGGGAGAACAGCATGACACGGGGCAGATGAAGGGGGGTGAATGGCATGAAACTGGGCAGAAACGGGGGGACATGAAACTGGGGACAGAGATGGAGGGGGGGGACATGAAACTAGGGGCAGATGAAGGGTGTATATGAAACTGGGGGAGAGATGGAGGGGGGACATATAATTTACGGGTGACTGTAGGAGGATTATACTGTGTGGGAGCACATGAAAAATGAATGGGAACGGGCGGAGTCAACATAAAAATGGGCGGAGCCAAGTTTGCCGCGGTGAGCACATTTTCTCCCTCTTTCTTATCTTCAAAAGGGAGGTATGGGTTACAAGCACGAGGCTTGGTGGTGCTTCTATGCCACTGGCCTTGCGTGCATGCTCCCAATGCAGCTAATAGTACACAAATAAGATCAGTTTTATAAGTTGGTCAAGCACAGCTAACTAGTTTAAAAAAACGCCTCGAAAATGCATTTTTTGGGCTAATGTTTTAAAAAAATCCTGGGGGGGACCCCCAGACCCCCCGGTAAGTAGGGCCCCGCCAAAGTCAATTGCCCAGGGCCCCGCAAAGCCTGGATCCGCCACTGTTTGAGAGAGTGCCTGAACGGGTTGAAACTGCCAGCTGCTGACTGGGCAGACGTCATTGCACCCTATCTGAACCCCAGAAGGCCTATTATGACCTCTGCCAGCAACATGTCCAGGACTATGACAAATTAAAGGCAGAAATTCTTGTTCGGCTGGGGGTAACCACTGCTGTCCGTGCCCGGCGGATGCATACCTGGAGCTACCATATGGACAAGCCTGCCAGATCCCAGATATACGATCTGATTCACCTGGTGAAAAAGTGGCTGGAACCAGACACTTGTACCCCTGCAAAGATGGTGGAGAAGGTGGTCCTAGACCGGTTCACCAGAGCTCTTCCTCCTGCGTTGCAGCGCTGGGTTGGACATGGAGACTCCAAAGATGCCAACCAGCTCGTCAGCCTTCTGGAGAAGTACCTGGCGACTGAGGCAGAACTCCGTGATGATCCTACAGCGTGACCATCCCCCAGGAACACCCAGCGGAGGCTACCTCCCGATAAGACTGTTCTGTTATTTGAGAGCGGAGGGAAAAGAGTTTGAGATGTGTTTTCTAGGCAGTCCACCAGCCCAAGAAGGGACTCTCTGCTGGAGAAACCAGGGCTGGTACAGTGTTGGAGATGCCATGAGCAGGAACATATTGCTGCCCAGTGCCCATTCACCTCTGAGCCAAACTACTGTGATGCTGGTGGGCGTCGATCATTATTTGCCAGACCTGTTTGTGCTGCGGTAGCAGGACTAGAGACTGGGCCTCAGGTCTGCCAAGTTGTGGTGAATGGCCAATCTGTCCAGGCGTTGTTGGAATCTGGTAGCCTGGTCACTCTGGTGCATGCCAGCTTGATAGCTGGGGACTTTATCCCGGACAAACGTATGAGTATTTGTTGCATCCATGGGACTAGGACTACCCCATGTCCAAGGTCACAATAGAGACTATATTAGGATCTGTTTATTATGAAGTGGGTGTTGTAAAAAGACTTATGCATAATGTGATTTTGGGACGTAATTTCTCTTTGTTCTGGGATTTGTGGGGAAAAGGTACAACCACACAGCCAAAGGTGGAAACCCCGCCTACGCCCAAAGTGCATGAGGAGGGCAACACCTTTCCGTTACAGGTCCTAGCTGGAGAGGGGGATGATGCCTCTTCCCCAGCTCCTGAGCTTAATATACCTGAATTAGAGGTCTCACAGGATAATTTTGGTACTGAGATGAGTGGGAGAGATCCCACTCTTGCTAATGCTCGTGATAATGTGACAGTTGTTAACAATGTGCCTCAGGAACCTGATGCTGACCACCAAATCCCACATTTTGCTATGAATAATGACCTCTTGTATCGGGTTGCAAAAAGTAATGGGGAAATTGTGGAGCAGCTTCTTGTACCAAAGCCATACCACTGTGTAGTACTTGATATGGCCCATACTCATGTGCTTGGGGGACACCTAGGGGCGGAGAAAACACAGAAGAAGATTCTCCAAAGATTTTATTGGCCAGGCGTGTATAGGGAAGTGAAGGACTGCTGTGTGTCCTGTCTTACGTGTCAGGTACATGCCCCAGCCCCACATTTCCGTAGTCCCTTGGTTCCCCTGCCCATCTTTGAAGTGCCTTTTGAAAGGATTGGTATGGACTTGGTCAGTCCAATAGTCAAGTCAGCTAGAGGTCACTAATATATTCTGGTTTTCTTAGATTACGCTACTCGCTATCCTGAGTCGGTTCCCTTGCATAATACGACATCAAAGAGTATTGCCCGTAAGTTATTCTATATGTTTTCAAGGACAGGTATACCTAAAGAGATACTGACTGACCAAGGCACGCCCTTTATGTCAAAGGTGATGAAAGAGCTATGCCAGCTGTTTAAAATTACCCACATACAGACCTCTGTGTATCACCCCCAGACAGATGGGTTAGTGGAGCACTTTAATAAGACTCTCAAGCATATGCTTAAATAGGTGGTAGAAAAAGATGGTCGTGACTGGGATTGCCTGTTGCCATACCTGATGTTCTCTATTAGAGAGGTTCCACAAGCGTCTACAGGTTTTTCCCCTTTTGAATTAGTCTATGGTAGACACCCCAGGGGCTTACTAGATATAGCCAAAGAAACCTGGGAAACTGAGGCTTCCCCATACCGTAGTGTCATAGAGCATGTAGCTCAAATGCAGGATCGCATTTCAACAGTCATGCCAATTGTAAAAGAGCATCTGCAAAGAACACAAGAGGCCCAAAGCAGAATTTACAATCGTTCTGCCAGAGTCCGAGAGTTTAACCAAGGGGACAAAGTCCTTATTTTGGTGCGTACTGTGGAGAGCAAGTTCTTACCGAAATGGCAAGGCCCATATGAAATTGTGGAAAAAGTAGGGCCAGTCAACTATAAGGTTCACCAACCAGGGAAAAGGAAACCTTTTCAAATCTACCATGTGAATTTGATTAAGCCCTGGAACCAGAGGGAATCCTTGTTGGCCTCAAATACAGAGGTGGGTGATTCATTGCCACCAATCCCTCCAGTCCATGTGAATGAGACCCTCTCACTGCCTCAACAACAAAAGGCAAAAGAGTTCCTGCAGAAAAATAGACACAAGTTCTCTGATCTACCAAGGTGTACACACCTGATAGAGCACCATGTAGAGACAGAACCTGGGAGGAAAGTAAACCTCAAACCCTACAGAATACCAGAGGCACGTAGGGAGGTAGTGTCAGCTGAGGTTAAACGTATGCTGGAGTTAGGTGTAATTGAGGAATCCAAAAGTGAGTGGTCTAACCCAATTGTATTGATACCAAAGCCCAATGGCACTTGGCGGTTCCACAATGATTTTAGAAAATTGAATGAGATTTCCAAGTTTGACGCTTATCCCATGCCCAGGGTTAATGAGCTGATTGAGAAGTTGGGTAATGCCAGGTACATAACCACACTGGACCTGACAAAAGGTTACTGGTGTAGCACTCAGGAGGGCCAGGGCTGGTATCACTGGTACTACTGTATATCAGATGTGGCTGGCTTTTAGGGGTCCCTGGGTCCCAAATGTGCACAAAATCTCCTTTTTGATGTCCCCGACTACCCACCCCCATGTGATATCTGACAATGACAACAGACAACCAGATTTCAGGGGTAGCCGTTGTTCTTTTACTAGCAGGACAAGGTAATACAAATGTACATATGAAGTAATTCTTCACACACAATACAGCGATCTTTGTAGGTAGTGTCCAATTAAGCAGGTGATAGAGCTTGGAGAAGGAATGCTTTGGATAGTTTAATTAATAGTTGCTTGGGTAGTTAAACTTGTATATACTTGTAAAGATGGCCTGTATCCAGGGGGTTAGTCCTCAACAAACTGGGTACACGTATGTAGGAGAGCAACTAGAGGTGCCAGCAGCGGGAGACCCTCTGTGCTTGTAGGCTTGGAGTTTCAGAGGAAAATGCTCTCTGAGGAGAATCTTGAGTACAGAGGAAAAGACATCTCTGTTTGGAGTGACCTGAGACTTGGCTGCCATTTTCAGCTTCCCATGTGTTCGATGGCTCCCCACAAAAGAACCAAGACAAAAGGTCCCCAACCCCCCTAGAGGGGGCTGTAACTCCACCTCTTCCAGGCCAGTCAAGGGAGCTTGATTGGTCCTGAAGGTCACCTGATCATAATGGACACACCTTCACATTGGCAACTCAAATTACAATGGCAAGTATAGGCAGGTGTAGTTCACAAAAACATCCACAAGATGGCGCATTAATAGACCCCCTGTGTGCTGGCTCTGGTAATATATAGAAGGAATGAAGGGGGAGGAAACTCTTTACCTTATATGCAAATGTCCATACCATCTCGGTCTGCAAGGACTATTAAAGGGAATGGGACGAGCAGTACCGGGACATTACAATGGCAAATACCTTTGTCTAAAGAAGCAAAGGAGAAAACTGCCTTTGTTGTTCCAGAAGGACTGTTCCAGTACAAGGTTTTGCCATTTGGTTTGCATGGAGCTCCTGCTACCTTTCAGAGGTTAATGGACCAGATCTTGCGACCACATCGTGACTATGCAGCGGCTTATCTGGACGATGTCGTCATTCATAGCCCAGACTAGGGAAGTCACCTCTGTAAGGTGCAGGCAGTACTGGACTCCATAAGTGAGGCAGGCCTTACTATCAACCCTGAGAAATGTGCTTTAGGACTGGAGGTAGTACCTGGGCTATGTCATTGGCAAAGGGGTAATAAAGCCTCAAATCAATAGAGTGGATGCAATACAAAACTGGCCAAGACCGCTAACCAAGAAGCAAGTCAGGGCATTTCTTGGCATTGCGGGCTACTATTGGAGGTTTGTGCCAAACTTTACCTCTATTGCAGCTCCTCGCACTGACCTGACGAAAGGTGGAAAGTCAGTGATGATCCACTGGACACCAGAGGCAGAGGAGGCATTCCAGAGATTAAAGCAAGCTGTATGCCAGCAGCCAGTGCTGATAGCCCCTGACTTTAGGAAGGAGTTCCTGGTGCAGACAGATGCCTCAAATGCAGGTCTAAGAGCAGTGCTGTCCTAGGTTGTAAATGGAGAGTGCATGCACCTGAGCAGGAAGCTGTCCCCCGCTGAGAAAAATTACGCCATTGTAGAGAGGGAATGTTTGGCCATTAAGTGGGCGCTGGATGCTCTGAGGTATTACCTCCTGGGGAGAAAGTTTAAATTGATCACTGACCATGCTCCCCTTACATGGATGAAAATCAATAAGGACAGAAATGCTAGGGTTTACCTGATGGTTCCTGTCTCTGCAAAATTTTGTGTTTGATGTAGAACACAGGCAGGGGAAATTATTGGGAAACGCTAATGCCCTGTCAAGGGTGCATTGTATATGGCTACAAATGCCCATCCTTCCGGTTTGGAGAAGAGGGGGGACATGTAAGCCGATGGCTGGTCAGGTAATGGAGGGGGTGTACATTTCACCCAGACTACTCAGGTGAGTGAGATGAGAAAACTCCAGGAATGTTTGTTCTCAGCAGACAACTTTCGTCTGCTGAGCATTTTGGAAAATCCTCAGTACTGGGCTGGATTTTTAGCAATGGCAGGTAGGTTTGGTAGTGGGACCTGTCATTCCACTCCCTTCCAGTCCACACTTTGGGGATGTTCTGGCAGCGACTCAGCTGTTGAGAGTCTCCTCCTCAAGGAGGCTTAAGAAGTCAACTCCAGCAGTAGACCTTTGGCAGAGCTTGGGTGGAGAGTGAAACAGAGAGGTCATATTTTTGAAGCTGTATCCTGAATGATTCTACTGGAGTTTTGGATTTCTGTTATTCTAGGTGAGGTAACCTATTCTATGTTTAGTTAGAGCCTAGCCGGGCAGGGATTTATTTTTGTATTGTTTCCTTGTTGCTGCACTACTTTTTTGAGTGAAAATAAATTCTACCTTTGTTTTGGACTAAAAGAAACTGGACTTGTGTGTCTATGCCACCCCACCTAGCAACCCCAGACCCTGACAATATTTATATATATTTTGTTAGAATGTGGATATGAATTCCAGTAAATGGAACATACCACACTTGCGTTTCACTGTAGACTAAATAATCATAGATCCAATACATGTAGGGGATATATTAAACATGGAGTATCAGCCCGCTAAATATTGCCACAACTGTGATTTTTTTATTTTCTCATTTAAAGCCACAAATTCCGTGAAAAAGTGGAGATAGATTTGAGAAATTAAAGAACCGACAAATGTACTGGATATTCAAACAATGTACACTCAACCCCAATGGCCTCAACGAGGCAACAGAAATAATATCAAGCTGAATTGCCACAGGTTAATTATCCATATCTATCATCCTTCCCTAACCCCTCTCCTCTCCCCCCCCCGCCCCTTCCTCCCATCCATTTCCATATTCTCAACACTTCTCATTACAATATATACAGTTGGATTTTGCTATAATCTTCTTTTTTCCATTTAATATATAATATATATTTCTCATTTACATATTTAATTACTTAATTTTAATATACTACTTATCTTAGTATTTATTGTTTATGTTTTAAAGAATAATTATTAGAGATGAGCGAACACTGTTCAGATCAGCCGTTCCGAACAGCACGCTCCCATAGAAATGAATGGAAGCCCCTGGCACGTACACTTTGCCGGCGGCCAGTCGCCGTGCCAGGGGCTTCCATTCATTTCTATGGGAGCGTGCTGTTCGGAACGGCTGATCTGAACAGTGTTCGCTCATCTCTAATAATTATTCTTTTTATAAGTGAAAAGTTGACTATATAATTTACTGGGTACTGATTTTGTGCTGTTTTTACAATATGGATATTGTGACTTCTATTGACCATTTTTTCTATTGAAATTCCCATTATATATACCCCACTTGGAGTAATATACTCCAGTTAAAATTCATTCAATGGGAAGCCCCATAGCAATAGAATATGTAACACTGTGCCTGTATGTTCCTTTCCCTCTCCCCGGCCACTCAGATAAGAGAAATGTGCAGAAGTCCACTTCATAGATGCCCTTTTACTTCAGTGGCTTGTGTGAGTAGGAGTGATGCGTAATTCCTACTGCGCATGCGCCCTCTCTCCCATTCTGCCCGTACTATAGATGTTACGCATGCGTCTAACATCACTATCGATCGGACAGCTTAGGGGAGGGACTAGGAGTGAGGTGTAGCCTGTTTATATGATTCTCCCACCTGATTTTAACTTAATGGTATGCCGACTAGTTACAAGCCTAGAAGTAGGTGTGCCCCACGTTGGTGCACATTAATATCAATATATTTACAAGCAACCATTGCTCTGTGATATATAGTAAATATGCTACCAGTATATACTGTTAAGCAAACTAGTGTTATTTCTAATAAGGGAATCTATAAAATTGAAAATGTCAATGAGATCATATATTTGTTTGATGATGCGGATATAGTCTAGATAAAAGTAAGATATGAGTAGTACAATCATTTTATTTATTATTCTATTCTATGTGCATTAGAGATTAATTATATTTTTTTATAGTACAAGCTAAAAAAATGTGTGTTGTCATTTTAACAAACTAAAGGCTGAATTCACACGGAGTAATCTAGCACGTATACGCGTGTCAGAGTTTGTGTGCTCAAAAAAGATCCCATTGATTTCAATGGGGGTTACAATCGTATACGGCACGTGATTTTGCCGAAGCCCACCCTACGTGTGGGTGAAACGCGCATCGGGTCCCCCTGCAGTATAGGTATGTGTTAGGATTGGGTCCCGCAGGTTGCTATCATAGCGCACAGGGCCACCTGCAGGTCAGTCTGGCCATCCAGCTTTCACCTTACTGAGCATGCTCAGACATATTGGAGCTGCTCACAAGCTATGTGCCATTTCCCCCCTACTGAACATGAGCAATGAGGTCATGGCCACCGCCCTATTGGGCGGGGACTTCTCTTTAAATAGTGTGAGCCGACACCCGCCGGGTGCTCACACTTTGACTAAAATTCCTTCAAAGTCCATGGAGTGAGTGACAGTAGTTTGCAGGGATAAGCTCCAGTACTCAGGCAGGTTTCAGACTAGGCCTCTGTGTGGGGTTCCTCTGCTTCTCCTGGGTGCTGTTAGGTAGGACCTGTAAACCCTGAACTGGTGGATCTAAACCAGGGCTAGGAGCAGTAGACGCCGTTCCAGCTTGTAGATCTGCAGCAGGTATGGTCTCTGAGATAGCCTATGTGTACTGTCTGACTTAATGTATGGCTCCTATCTGTGTGCGGGAGCATGGGTGTTTGATGGCTCCAAGCTGTGTGCAGGAGAATGTTCTAAACTTCCGTGGTGGCCCCTAGCTGTTGCAGGGGTAAGTGTGTGTGTTTGCTGGCCTGGGGTGAGTGTTAACCCTTGGCAGCCGTGTGTGTTTCACTTGTACTGGTGCACCTGGCCAGTGAGCTAAATTGGCAGGATTTTAGTTGCACCTTGTTCACATGGCGTGTTATACAGTACACACTGTTCATATTGAGTTCAGGCTGAAGTGTCTTTGCAGTAGTTCACATTGAGTTCAGACATACAGCCGCCCACCATTGGGCCTGTGGACCTCGCTGCAGTGTCTTGCAGCTAAGAGGTTCTGTTGTTCAAAAAAAATATTTTTTCTTATGGTAGAGTTGGAAGGGACCTCAAGGGCCATATATATATATATATATATATATATATATATACACAGAAATTTTGAACTGGCACAAAAATGTTAAATAAAACTAACTACTTTATTGAGATCCTTTAAAAACATATATATATATAGTGATAACACACGTGAAAACATTGACTCCTACTGATGGTTAGACTCAGTCAAAACTAAATGTCGGTTTGAGAGTGGAGGAATCACTAAAACAAATTATTATCCTATGTGACTGACTGTAGCCACACAGGATCTTGATATAGAAACACTCAATTATAAGCATTAAAGTATTGAGCATCCGTTAGCAACCCATAAACGAGCTGCAATCAGCCCATTCGTATTGAGACTGTAGTAACAGTAATGTAGGAGGGACCCAGGCTTAAGATTATAAACTATAGAGCCGGTTAACCCACACTCCCACAGCCTTTCGATCCCAGCTCAATATAAAATTGAAGGGTTGCTTATGGGTAGATACCCTAAGTCCTAATCAGATATATGAACATAGTATCTATAATAACGCCCTATGCATTTACTATTGATGCTCAGAAGGTCATAACAGAAAGTCACAGGTATAATTGTGGTGTGGTTATGACCTTCTGAGCATCAATAGTAAATGCATAGGGCGTTATTATAGATACTATGTTCATATATCTGATTAGGACTTAGGGTATCTACCCATAAGCAACCCTTCAATTTTATATTGAGCTGGGATCGAAAGGGTGTGGGAGTGTGGGTTAACCGGCTCTATAGTTTATAATCTTAAGCCTGGGTCCCTCCTACATTACTGTTACTACAGTCTCAATACGAATGGGCTGATTGCAGCTCGTTTATGGGTTGCTAACGGATGCTCAATACTTTAATGCTTATAATTGAGTGTTTCTATATCAAGATCCTGTGTGGCTACAGTCAGTCACATAGGATAATAATTTGTTTTAGTGATTCCTCCACTCTCAAACCGACATTTAGTTTTGACTGAGTCTAACCATCAGTAGGAGTCAATGTTTTCACGTGTGTTATCACTATATATATGTTTTTAAAGGATCTCAATAAAGTATTGTTAGTTTTATTTAACATTTTTGTGCCAGTTCAAAATTTCAAGTTTAAATTAGACCCATTCCAGTCTTTATATATACACAGAACCGTAACAGTATGTTATGAGTGCATTATTGCCATTACATTTCTGAATGGTGGTTTGTATTTTAATGATATCTTTACCTCTTACCTTGCTCCTTAAATGGTTTTGTATGAATTGCACCACAATATATATATATATATATATATATATATATATATATATATATATATATATGAAGAGCTCAACGGAAAAATGGCCTAAGTCCACATTTTGTCATATTTCAAATTATTACCTAGAAAGCTTCTTTGTACCTCGTTCTATGCATTGGGTTTACAAGGTACCTAGGATTAATGACCTAAGTCCATATATTTCAATGCAGAAGAATTTACATTCAATGGAATAATGGCCTAAGTCCAATACAAACTTACTTACTTCACTCTCGTTGGTCATTTTTTCATTGAAATTGTGACTTCCGGTCTGTTGTTTATATTAGTGTAAAAACTTTGTCTTATTGTTTAAAAGGCTCTAAATCGACTTTTGCACATATTTAGCGCTGAAAAGGGAGGCAGGTAATTATTATTCTTCATCGTTTAATAATTTTTATGGTATATTTGACGATATTAGCATAAGATTGCACTTAAGCCGACTGCTGCGGCAACCATAAAGATACGTGTGCTGTAGCGCCTTCGATGTGTAAGCCATATTTAAGATGTGCCTTTATTTCTGTTATGCAATTTTTGTATTAAATTTTGGAACTTATACAGCTTTGAAGCTTTAATTAATAATATTAAATAAATAATATATATATATTTATACATGAAGCTGCAATTTTTTTAATAAATAATACAATTTATGATTAGGATTAACGGTGTTCATTAGCTGATTACATTGGATAGATATATTCCACAATAATGCCCGTTTGCTTTAGGCTAAAACTTTAAATTTCGTTTTTCTCACAATATTGATTTTTGGACTTAGGCCATTTTTCCGTTGAGCTCTTCATATATATATATATATATATATATATATATATATATATATATATATATATATATATATATATATTTTGTACAAGGAAAATGTTTGTTCTCGTACCGTGTTAGCCAGTGGGTAGGAAATATAAAAAAAAAACAAAAAAAAAAACTTGATAGTCTTCAGTAGTTGATACCTTTTTAATGGTTAACTAATAATGATGACAGATTACAACGTTTCGGAGCTCTAGGCTTCTTTCTCAAGTAAATGTAATTTTTTATAATACACACATTTTACAACTCTATACTTACCTATGGACTGTTCTGGTATTCTGGTACTTTGATATTTATTCCCCCATATGTATTGTTATGTTAAAAATTTTGTTATTTATTTGTTCAAAGATTTTTAGTGGATAGTAATAAGCCCAAAGCCCAGTTTGAAGTCAAGGACATTTCTGTCCATCATTTGTTTGGATGGCTTTGGTCCAAAAGAGATCCTCAAGAAAACATGAAAAGGGTTGTCCAGGATAAACTTTTAATGTTTAAATATGGTGGGAGCAGTGGAAAAAAACCCATACTCTTCTGTCCTAGTTGCTCCTATGTCATCCTGTGACTCCCAGTTTTTTTGCTCTCATAGGTCTCTTCACAGGACCGCTGAGGCCAATCAGCGGCCTCAGGAAGAGGACCCGTAATATCACAGGTACTAACATTCAGGCTCTTTGCTGATTGGCCTAGGGCAGGGGTGCTCACACTTTTTCAGCATGTGAGCTACTTTATAAACTGACCAAGGCAAAAGATCTACTACCCACTTCTTGTGGGCGGGCCGGGGTGTGTCTGTGGGCAGGCCTTGGGTGGGTGGGGCGTGTCTTTGGGTGGAGCAGAGCATGTGGGCGGGGTCGGGCGGAGCATGAGAGTAGGAGACAGCAGCGTTCTGTGGCCGCCCAGGGATCCCCCGTGTCTGCTTGTTCACATCGCAGGCTGAGAGTTATCTCTGGACACTGGAAGGCTGGGGCTGTGGCAGCCCCGCCTGCCAGTGTCCGGAGATGACTCTCAGCCTGCTCTGTGAACAAGCAGCACCCCTGCTCCCTCCATCCCTAAGAGCGGGGAGAGCGTCATCCCCTGGAGCTGTTGCCCGGTCTTTAAGTGTCCGGAGTACTTGTTCACAGCGCAGACTGAAAGTCAACTCTCAGCCTGCACTGTGAACAAGCAGACACCAGGGATCCCTGGCTGTATTCCACAATCGACCCATACGTCCTTTGCGATCGACCGGTAGATCGCGATCGATGTATTGAGCACCCCTGGCCTAGGGGGTCACGTGACCGCTGAGGCCAATCAGCAGCTTCACCCCAATGCTGGAAGACACTGTGAAGCAGATGAACTGGGAGGTGCAGGAGAACAGCAGAGCAATGGGGACAGGTGAGTATACTTTTTTTTTTTTAATTTTCACTGCCCCAGCTTATTTAAACTTTAAAAGGGTTATCCATTTATGCCTGGACAACCCCTTTATGTTCCTACTCTCCTCAAGTAGTTTCTCTTCCATTCTGGATCCAAGAAGAGAGGGCATAACACACCAGTTTTTTTTCCTAGCTATTCTATTTGCCCTTCTATATATAAATATGCTCTGTCCTCACCAATTACTTGAGTTCAGACATGACCTTCACTTTTTCTACGTGACATTGTGTTTTATTTCTTAGTCCTTTTCACTTTTGTCCCAGATTTTTTCCTAACTAGATTTTTTCTTCCACGTTATGATATTATCATTATTGTTTCCACAGGAACAAGACTGAGGTCAATGAGCAAGGCCTCTGGGGAGCTAGGGCCTATAAATATTTCAGATGTGTATATATATTTTACACAAACTGATGGATGACTAACACACCAAGAAAGGAAAGCAGGATGACCTTAATCTGATTTTCCCACGAGTTTTGAATGACTACATCAGATGTTAAAACACCAAGAAGTGACGAGAAGTACCATCTGAAATCATTCAGTCACATATAGTAAAATTTATGAAGTTCTGTGACAAGGAACAGATGGTTATAGATTGTCAGCCAAATTGTCCTGTCCTTAATATTCTACCCATAATATAAATTGGTGGTGTTTGTATTTTTTATCAATAACATAATTTTTTCACAGCCAAGGAAGTCATTACTGCGAAGAATTGTTTATTTGTGTTGTAGCGTGTGCACATTATTAAGGAATTCAAATTTACTTTAAATGGTCCCTCATTCACAAAAGGAAATAATGCTCCCAGATTGAAAAATGAGATTGCTGCAAAACTCAGCAGCAGTTCTGTCTCATCCAGATATGTAAATACTTATAGATATGGTCTGATGAGTTTTGGCACAAGAGGCATGAAGGTGCTTCGCCCCACTGCCCTATGAAAAGGCTCTGTACTTCTTGATGAAAGATCATTGACTTCTAGACATGCATCTACGACACTATCAAAGACATTTTATGAACTGATAGAAGCAGATGATTCTTCTGACTGCCTGTCATCTGGGCCATAAGAGGTATTGGGAGCAATGGTTACATGAGGGCACGCACATACAATGAACAGGCTCTATACAGTCCACACAGACCACCAGTAGAGATGATCATTTGATCTATTGACTAGCATGACCAGCTTCCCCATTTTCCTTGTCCACCATCCATACACAGGTGGTCTCCTTAGTTTACCCTAATGTCATGTACAAAGATCCTGGACTGCTATAGTCTGGAAATGCCCCAACTGCTGGAGTAATGACCTTTGGAGCTATGACATGTGACAGTCAGTCACCCTTAGTAGAGATAAGAAGGACACTGACAGTTTTGTGATCTGTAAGAAAAAATATATCTTTGTACCATATTAGCAAGTGTACAGATTGAGAGTCCTCAGTAGTTGACACCTTTTTTAATACCTAACAAAAATAATGACAGATTGCAAGCTTTCAAGACTACTAGGTCTCTTCATCAGGTATGATATAACACAATTTCTGAAGGCAAGCACATTTATACAGTAATAGAGTGTTTTGTGCACAATTGATAAAAAGCAGTACATACAAATAAATAGATACGTTCAAAAAATAGCAGTTCACAAGAAGGGTCTCTGAGTTTATGGTCCCTTCGATTAGTGACATGGTGTCTAATTGTTGTAAAAGGTCATAAAACCATGTGACAGATTTAACCCCCCCTTGGAGTGTGTCAAATGTTGTCATGAGTTTATATTCCCATACCCTTCTGTATTTTTTGCTTTTGAAATTTCCTCTTAAAACCAGGATCTTCATGTCATTGATGATATTATGATCTTGATTGCAGAAGTGTTTTGGCACAGGGAGGTCCATTCTCTGCTCTGCAATTGTGTGATGGTGTGAGTTCATCCGCATTGTGAGTGCTTGTCCTGTCTCCCCTACATAAAGATCCCCAGTGTCCGGGGAGGTCAAACTTCTTGCGGATAGGACATGGAACAGCAGTAAGAGGAAGGGAGGAGGGCTTGCAATATTTGTGATTGAAAGATGGTGTAATCCAGGACATATTGTGGTTAAGAAACAATCGTGCAGAAGGGATATTGAACTACTAGCCATGAGCATGAGACCTTATTACCTACCAAGGGAACTATTACATGTTATTGTGTTAGCTGCATATGTACTCCCTCTGCAAAAGCTGACTCTGCTTGTGAGGTGTTACATGCTGTGGTGAACCAGCTGCAATCATTATACCCCCATTTCCTCGTATTGGTGTCTGGAGACTTAAACCATGTCTTTCCATCATCCACTCTACCAGTTTTCACACAGTATGTAACCTGCCACACAAGAGACAACAAAACACTGGACTTGCTCTTTGCCATTGTAAGAGATGCATATAACGCATCTGTCCTACTGCCACTAGGTAGATTGGATCACAACTTGGTGCATCTGTGACCAATTTACTTGCCACTTATGCACAGAGAACCAGCTGTTACCCGTACAGTAAAAATTTGGTCAGAGGAAAGTGTCGAGACTCTGAGGGACTGTTTTAATACAACAACATGGGAAGTTTTGCAAGACTCATTTCCAGGTGACATTGAGGGACAAGGCCGGAAAACCCGATGAGATAAGAGCAAGAGTTCTTAAAATGTGTGGAGACCAACTGTGTGGTGTTATTATGCACATGTACAATATGAGTCTAAAGCTGGGAGTGGTACCTCAACTGTGGAAAACATCTTGTGCAGTACCAGTCAAAAAGAAATGAAACCCAATGGACTTTAACGGCTACAGACTTGTAGCACTGACAGCATACACCCTCTAGTGTGTTTTGCTATGGATCCCCTCTAGTTTGCCTATTGGCCGGGCATTGGGATGGATGATGTTATCATCCACCTTCTTCACAGAGCTCTCTCACCTGGAGAAACCAGGGAACACTGTGAGAATAATGTTCTTTAATTTCTCCAGTGCATTCAACACCATTCAGCCAGGACTACTGAGGGACAAGCTGGGCCTTGTTGGAGTGGACATCACCTATCCAACTGGATACTCGACTACCTCACAAACCGACCACAGTATGTGAGACCCAGGGACTGTGTGTCAGGCACTGTGATCTATAGTACAGGGGAACCACAAGGTACAGTTCTTGCCTCTTTCCTCTTCACACAGTACACTGCAGACTTTAGACACAACTTACCTACCTGTTACTTACAAAAGTACTCCGATGACTCTACAATAGTAGGCCTCATCACTGATGGTGACGACAGAGAGTGCAAAGACTTAAACCAGGATTTTTTAGAATGGTGCCAGCAGAACCACCTCAGGATTAATGCTTGAAAGACCAATGAGATGGTGGTGGATTTAGTAAATAGAGAAGTGCACCGATTCCGGTGGAGATCCAAGGGTCAGGCATTGAGATAGTCAAGACCTATAAGTACCTGGGTGTGCTCTTCAATAATAAATTGGACTGGACTGATCACCTGGGTACGCTGCACAGAAAGGATCACATCAGGATCTACTTGCTTAGGAGGCTTAGGGCCTTTGGAGTCAAAGGGCACTTCTAAGGACTAGAGTTGAGCGAGTACTGTTCGTATCAGCCGATCCGAACAGCACGCACGCATTGAAATCAATGCACCCAGCCGGCACGTGGGGGGTTAAGCGGCCGGCTGCCGTCAAACCGGAAGCACCAGGTGCTTCCATTCATTTCAATGCGTGCGTGCTGTTCGGATCGGCTGATCGGAACAGTACTCACTCATCTCTACTAAGGACCTTTTTCTACTTTGTGGTTGCTTCAGCCATCTTTTTCAGTGTGGCTTTCCGGGGGAGCTGTACACGGTGTTCCAAATTATTATGCAAATAATATTTTCTCATATTTTCTAAAATCACATATATGAATTGCAGTCATTGTAATTTTCCAGTTATCAACTATTACAGTACAATTGAAAGGTTTTTGAACAAACTGCCTATGATAACAGTATATTTTAATAAAAACAAAAAACACAAAATGCACTCAAAATGCATGTTTTAAATTATTATGCACAGCAGAGTTTTCAATCTTTTTATTTTTATAAAGAACAAAAAAAAATGGTCATTTGTGAAATTATAAGCATTAGCAGGTTATTACAAACTGAAATCAAACAGTTTTCAAGTCAAAAGTTTATTCTAGGTGATGTTATATTTGCACATAGGACCCCTTGTTCAAAAGGAGCTTCTGAACTCTCTTGTCCATTGAATTTGTCAGGTTTTGGATGGTTTCTGCTTCAATTGTTTTGCATGAGGACTGAATACCCTCCCAGAGCTGTTGCTTAGATGTGAACTGCCTCCCGCCATCATAGACACTCCTTTTGATGATGCTCCAGAAGTTCTCAATGGGGTTGAGGTCAGGGGAGCATTGGGGCCACACCATAAGTGTGTCCCCTTTTATGGCCATAGCAGCCAGAGATGCAGATGTGTTATTTGCAGCATGAGACATTATTATGCATTATTATGCATGAAAGTGATCTTGCTGCAGAATGCACAGTTCTTCTTCTTGAACCATGTCAGGAAATGCTGTTTGAGAAACTCCACATACATTATGGAGTTCATCTTCCTCTTCAGGGATCCTAAAGGGGCCGACAAACTCTCTCCCCATGATTCCAGCCCAAAACATTACTCCATCTCCTCCTCCTCCTGTTGTAGCCGTATTTGCATGGGGTGTCCATCAACCAGCCATCCTCCACTCCATCCATCTGGACAATCGAGCGTTGCACGGCACTCATCGGTGAACAAAACAGTTTTGAAGTCAGTCTTCGTGTATTGTTTGGCCCACTGGAGCCGTTTCTGCTTGTGTGCAGTGGATAGAGGAGGTCGACAGGATGTCTTGCGCACAGCTGCAAACCTCAAAAACGTGTCTGCTGCTATGACAAGGCATTTTTGCAAATGCTCATTTAACCTGACGTAATTGTCTGTTGGAAAGAGTCCTCAATTTTCCCTTATCAGCATGCACATGTGTGTGCTGTGAAAGAGCCACATACTTCTTGATTGTGCAATGATCATGATGAAGTTTCTTGGCAATGTTGATTGTAGACATTCCTTGACCGAAATACTCCACAATTTGTTGCTTCTCAGCAGCCGACACATCCTTTTTCTTTTCCATTTTGGCAGAAAATGTAGGCTGCTTAATAATGTGGGACAGCCTTCTTAAGTAGTCTTGCCTTTAATTGGACACGTGAAGGTAACAAATTGTTGAGGTCCGCAATACTTTGGTCCAATTAAAATTCAACTTTTAATAAATCTTCTTAAAAATCCATAATGATGTACATGATATAACAGAAGAAAAAATGACAAACAACACGTAAAAAAACGCCGACACGTTTCGAGGTACTCTACCCCTTAGTCATGGCATAAAAAACACATAACATTTACTTCCTTTATATACATGTCTGCAGTAATTGGTCCACCTGGATTCCCCCTCACAGCATATCCCAGAGAGAGACAATACACCAGTCTAATCAAATTTAACCGCTTGGTTACCAGCCACCTACATACCAGTCTGCAATAGATATAATATATTGTCTATCTCTTCATGTAATACCATAAAGATAAAAAACATAACATAATATAGATTAGCAGCAAATGTACCATAGACCCGGCATTAAGATCAAAAATACATTGATAATATCCATTGTATCTTAAATTGCATCATTTCCAATATCTCCAACCTTGTTGTATCCCATGGTTTTACATATAAAGATATATCATATAGCCCCTGCTTAACTCGACAAAAGAAACATAACATCCACATGTCATGAAGCTAAAAGTTGTTACTTACTTCGGGTTGTCTCAAGATTGCACAGCTAGACAATCACCAGTCCGGCAAGGCTAAACAAAAACATAAGCATATACGTCCCTCATGATAGGGTTACGTAGCTACGCTGATCACAAGGTCTAGGGAACACCAATGATCTTAGGGATACACCTACAAGGTTGAGTCATACCTTTCATTCACCAGGTTTAAACCACTACCCGCTGTTCTGTTGATACATGGTCACGTGATACAGATAGACCAATGGGTAGTAGGCACATCTCCTCTATGAGAAGAGAGGAGAAAAAGAAATGAACCTATATTCAAAATAGAAGGACATATATATTCCTTCATACCAGTGGCAGATCACCACCAAGATATGATGGTATAAAATGATGGAATGTCCGTTAGTATGCTTGGATTAACATTTAGAGAATACGCATGTATAAAAACATGATGCCTCTGTCTGAACAGTGCCCAATACTCAATAAATGTATGTGAGGTCCGTTCTAATATTTAGACCCGATGGAAATCTACAATTAAATTTCAATATGTAGTAAGCCTCTCTTTTTAACAGAACGTCTTTTAGATTGCCACCCCTAACAGATTGATGTACTTTTTCTAAACCGATGAATCACATCATAATGGTGCTACCCTCGTGTTCCTCCAGAAAATGCCTAGAAGCACCAGACATGTATTCCACCCCCTTTCTACAACTAGCCCTAACATGTTCCTTAATCCTAGTGCTTAATTTCCTACTTGTGCACCCTATGTAATCTAAACCACACAGGACACACCGTATACAATAAATAACACACATAGAATTGCAATCTAGATGTTCCCTAATTTCCATGTGGAAGTCTGAGGCATTGCTATATATTTCTTGTGAGGAAATGACTTTAGCACAAACCTTACATTTAGGTGAGCCACACTTAAAAAAAACCTGTTTGTTTTTTATAAGTTAAGGTTTCTGTAGGCAAATAGCTAGGGGACAATATGTTACCCAATGTCTGACATCTTTTTTCAACAAATTGTACCCCATTCTCCAGTAGATTACTGGTAATTGGGTCCAATTCAAGGATTGGCAAATTTCTTTTGACCATCTTTTTGATCTCATTAAACTGTGGGCTGAAAGCTGTGCTGAACACCAATTTATTCTCAGTTATATCAGATGTTTGTTTATCCATGAAAAGCTCATCTCTATTTCTCGATTTCACTTTCACCTCTGCCCTTTGTAACATCCAGGTAGGATAGCCACGTTCTTTGAGTCTGGCCAAAGTAAGATTGCCCAAGGTATCAAAATCATCATCCCTACTGCACGCCCTCCTAGTTCTCGTAAGTTCTCCAACAGGTACTCCTTTCAGAGTGTGCAGTGGGTGACAACTATTGCCTCTAAGGATACTATTGCCTGCACTTGGCTTGCGGTATAGTGAGGTGTGCACCCTCCCCTCCTCCACATCGCCAATCAACGTAATGTCCAAGAAGTCGATGGATACCTTCTGATATGTGAACGTGAACACGAGTCCATGTTCATTGCTATTCAAATAGTTAATGAACTCTGGTATGGGCGCCACATTTCCGACCCACACAATGAGTAGGTCATCAATGTAGCGCCCATACCAGAGGAGTGAAGACACAAAGGGATTATTGTCAGAAAAAATGAACCTTTCCTCCCAATGGGCGAGGAACAAGTTTGCCAAAGACGGGGAAAACGGGGCACCCATTGGTGCCCCGCAAATCTGTAAATAAAATGCCCCCCCAAAAAGAAAGAAATTATGTGTTAACAAGTATGATGTAACAGAAATGACGTACTCGCAAACAACTGGAACAAGGGTACTATATCTATATAAATGGTATGCAAGAGCATTTAATGCCTTGAGGTGAGGAATGCTAGGGTATAATGAGCATATATCACTCGTGATCCAACAACAATTCTCATCCCATTTAAATTCCCCGAAACACTTGAGGACCTCGCGACTGTCCTTGATGTATCCTGCGGTTCTCTTGACCAGCGGTTGTAAGATGGAGTCTAACCAACCCTCTCATTGTGTGGGTCGGAAATGTGGCGCCCATACCAGAGTTCATTAACTATTTGAATAGCAATGAACATGGACTCGTGTTCACAATCACATATCAGAAGGTATCCATCGACTTCTTGGACATTACGTTGATTGGCGATGTGGAGGAGGGGAGGGTGCACACCTCACTATACCGCAAGCCAAGTGCAGGCAATAGTATCCTTAGAGGCAATAGTTGTCACCCACTGCACACTCTGAAAGGAGTACCTGTTGGAGAACTTACGAGAACTAGGAGGGCGTGCAGTAGGGATGATGATTTTGATACCTTGGGCAATCTTACTTTGGCCAGACTCAAAGAACATGGCTATCATCGGATTAGAAAAAGTACATCAATCTGTTAGGGGTGGCAATCTAAAAGACGTTCTGTTAAAAAGAGAGGCTTACTACATATTGAAATTTAATTGTAGATTTCCATCGGGTCTAAATATTAGAACGGACCTCACATACATTTATTGAGTATTGGGCACTGTTCAGACAGAGGCATCATGTTTTTATACATGCGTATTCTCTAAATGTTAATCCAAGCATACTAACGGACATTCCATCATTTTATACCATCATATCTTGGTGGTGATCTGCCACTGGTATGAAGGAATATATATGTCCTTCTATTTTGAATATAGGTTCATTTCTTTTTCTCCTCTCTTCTCATAGAGGAGATGTGCCTACTACCCATTGGTCTATCTGTATCACGTGACCATGTATCAACAGAACAGCGGGTAGTGGTTTAAACCTGGTGAATGAAAGGTATGACTCAACCTTGTAGGTGTATCCCTAAGATCATTGGTGTTCCCTAGACCTTGTGATCAGCGTAGCTACGTAACCCTATCATGAGGGACGTATATGCTTATGTTTTTGTTTAGCCTTGCCGGACTGGTGATTGTCTAGCTGTGCAATCTTGAGACAACCCGAAGTAAGTAACAACTTTTAGCTTCATGACATGTGGATGTTATGTTTCTTTTGTCGAGTTAAGCAGGGGCTATATGATATATCTTTATATGTAAAACCATGGGATACAACAAGGTTGGAGATATTGGAAATGATGCAATTTAAGATACAATGGATATTATCAATGTATTTTTGATCTTAATGCCGGGTCTATGGTACATTTGCTGCTAATCTATATTATGTTATGTTTTTTATCTTTATGGTATTACATGAAGAGATAGACAATATATTATATCTATTGCAGACTGGTATGTAGGTGTCTGGTAACCAAGCGGTTAAATTTGATTAGACTGGTGTATTGCCTCTCTCTGGGATATGCTGTGAGGGGGAATCCAGGTGGACCAATTACTGCAGACATGTATATAAGGAAGTAAATGTTATGTGTTTTTTATGCCATGACTAAGGGGTAGAGTACCTCGAAACGTGTTGGCGTTTTTTTACTTGTTGTTTGTTATTTTTTCTTCTGTTATATCATGTACATCATTATGGATTTTTAAGAAGATTTATTACAAGTTGAATTTTAATTGGACCAAAGTATTACGGACCTCAACAATTTGTTACCTTCACATGAAAGCGTTTCTCTTTGGAGTCCAGAGATTTGGAAGGTCGTGCACCCTTTGGTTTCCATTATATGGTGAGTGACAGTGTCTGCTTTTTTTGAACTTGTTTGTTTTACCTTTAATTGGACACACCTGCCAAACTAATTAGCACAGGCGTCTGCAATTGTTTTCAGTGATATAAAGAGCCCTGACACATATCACCATCAACTGACAAACAAAAAAATTCTTACCTTATCACTCCTAAATTCTTTTTGGATAATAATGTGGAACACAGTGTATATCAACCAGGGATTGATAGGCTGATTAGAAGGGCCAGTTCTGACCTGGGGAGCCCCCTGGACCCAGTACAGGGGGTGGGTGACAGAAGGATACAGCCCATGGTGAGCTCCATGCTGGAGAATAAATCCCACCCCATGTATGAATCTCAAAAAACAAGAACAAGAGTGACACCGAGCAGCCCGTGGTGCAATATTATTAAAACCAATGGTGGTGAAAAGCAAGTGTAGGCTCACCTTTGTAGGTTGTGGATACACAACTCTATATTGGCAATGGGAACGATTGACAATTTCCCTTCTCTGGCATGTGTAGAGCTGCTGGGTTCCTGACACCCTGCGGGTGTGTATACATGCAAAATAGGACCGATACTGAACCAAAGCATGGATGGTCCAGGCCCACTAACCAGCCCTTTTCTCACAGCCGTTTTGCAACTCGATCATCTGAATGTAGCCTGACCTAGGAACAAAAACCCATTTAAATAGGCCACCAGTAACAAATGGTATCCTATAAACAGGGATAGAATTTTGCACCTGAGGAAGTGCGAAGTGATGCCCGAAACGCGTTGTGCCTTGATCGTTCAATATAGTCGTTGTTTTACCCACTTACCTGAGCGCAGTTCCTTAATCACTGGATCATCCATACTTTGGTTCAGTATCGGTCCTATTTTGCACCCCATTTATGAGAGCTTGATGACACTGGGCAGCTCTGTAAGTGACCGACTGCTTCAACCCAAGTGTGAGAAGGAGCGCTATCGGAGGTCCTTCCTCCCAACCGCAGTCAGGCTTATAATCTAATCAGACTAAGCAAAGAGAAAGCTAAATGATATTGAAGTCTTCTTTCTCTCTCTCTTTTTTTCTTTCTTTAGCTGCTATTGATTCCTAGTATTTTTCTCAGCTTATGTGTCTCCTTCTGTAATATATTATCCTGTATTCGTATTATCATGCTGCTGTAACACACTGAAATTTCCCCACGGTGGGACTATTAAAGGCTTAAAGGAAAGGATAGGAAAAGACATTCAAATTAATGCTGTTCTACACTATTTTAATACTAATTAATCAGATATTCACAGAGCAGGTTATGTCCACAGTGGTCAGGGAACTATAACTTGTTGCTGTGATGCCTGGTCAAGGAGAGAATCAAGGAACGGCGCCGACATCAGCACATGCCAGTGTCCACGTGGATAGAAAGGATGCAATGCACATGTACAAAATACATCCATTAGAGGAAAGTTGATGTTGGTGTCGGTGCCCTTCCTTGACTCTCTTTTTAAACCCAGGCATCACAGCAGCAGGTTATGGTTCGCTGATCGGTGTGGAAATAACCTGCTCTGTAAGTATCGGATTATAAACCACATTCCCTCCTCCTGTCATTTTTTATCTACATCTTTTTGCACTATTCAGTCTGATTATAGTTATCATTATGCAAACCTGTAATGCAGCACTATCACTATTATTACATCATCATTATTATCACATGCTTTGAACCCTGTACCCTACTCCTTGTACCCCTATATGTGCTTCCATTATTGTCTATTCTTACCTATATCTGCTTTGTTTATACATTTTGATGAGGCATTATTTGTAATAAATTAATTAATATACATGTAGCAATTTACCTATCTATGCTTTTACTTAATTATCCATTCAATCATTCATTTATTCATTCATTTATTCTCACATTGATGTACCCTTCCCAGTCATATTCATACCTTTAGCATACTATTTTTATTCTTTTTTTCACATCTGCCTATTTACATTTATGTATTTATTTATTTATCCATTTTTTTGCATACATGTATTTTATAACATATATATATATATATTATATATTCTATTTATTTATTTACTCCTCTATATACATAGTCCCTCTTTATTTTCTAGATATGACTGTATTTCTTGTGATTTGAATTGCATTTGTTTGAGCTGTTTGTATTGTTTGTGTATATTCTGTATCATGTTTCCATTTGTTATGTATATATAGTGGCATGATGCAGACACCAGATCAGCGTTGAAACGCTTTGCCTATTCTCTGTCCCTTTGGAACCAATAAAGTTTAGATATTATTATTTCTCTAGTCCGGAGTCTTGTTCTCCTCCGCAATAGTAGTGCTCATCAAGTATTCCCAGTTTGTTTTTCAATCTATTTCCGTGTCTATTACCACTCTGTGGAGTACTCTCTGGGTAAGAGCAGTAGTTGTTCATTTTTTCTACAATTTGCTCATTGAAGCTAGGTTATATTTTTTCTTATATTGCTGTACCTTATGTATGATGTTAGAGCTGAAGAGAAGGACATCCAAAGTTGTATTTTTTGGAATACAGGCAGCGGAAGCTTAAGGAGCCATGACCTAAGTCTTGGTGCAGTAAAGAAGGATTTGGGTTCCTAGAGCAATGGATTGAATTTTTATTGGGGGTACAAGTTGCTTTCCACAGATAAATTGCATCTGAATGAAAGAAAATTTTAATGGGGGTGTTGGCACATTTAAACTAGGAATGAGTTCTCAAAAAGCACCATCTTTAATGTTTCCCTACCAACTCACCTAGTCCGAAGTCTATGCTCCTCATTTCCCTTTTTCTGGTGCAATATTGACCAGGATAGGATGTCACACGTGTGCTGGGGATGCACGCTCCTATGCCACTTCTGGTCCAATGCCCGTTGCATCATTTGGACAGTCACCGGTATTGCACTGGAGGATGATCCCGCCCAACTTTTCCTCTCCATTTTCCTTCGTAATTTCAAAAAACACATCAGTAAACTACTTGGCTTTCTGTTATTTGTGGCTAGATCTCATGGTTCTGCATCATCTGCAAAGGGGATGGAATTTTATAGTCCAGCTTGTAGAAGATCCGACTAGAGGGTATGCATAATAATGTGGGACTTGTTGGAAAAGTCACTGTTGTACCCTGTCACTGTTTATAAGTATAAACATTGCGAATTACAGCTATGGTTAAAAGGTCGATTAACAAAAAATAAGCATTTAAAAAATATAAATCAGGTTAGGTTCACATCTGCAATGATGTTTCCATTTGGATGATCTGCTTGGTGACCCCCCCCCCCCAAACGGAAAACTAATCCGCTAAAAAAAAGCAGTTACCCGTGGAACCCATAGACTATAATGGGGTCTGTGTGGTTTCCACTGGTTTCTCAGTAGTACAAGCACTGGTGTGAACCCAGTGTTAGAAGGGTCAGCTGTAGCCTTTGAGACTTACAAAGCGCTTATTAGAATCTGTAAAAGGGAAATATAATCAGCTATAATAGACAATGAAGTAATTGACAATATTCACTAGGTCTGTACCAGGATACAAGGTATAAGCTATCAAACAAAAATTAGGAGTAACTAAAATTTAACTTTTATTAGATCCGTTAAAACAATTATTTCAAACATAAATTAAGTCCTAAAAACACCAAAATGTGGAGGCTGCAAGGCTTGTGAACTAGTTAAACCTGGACCCACATTTACAAGTGCACAAACAAATGTTACTTACAAAATTTGCAGCTTTATTAACTGTGCAAGTGAGGGACTAGTATATTTGGCTACCTGCAGCTGTCCTAAAAATGATGTTGGAATGACATTGCGCCAATTACATAGACGCATATTAGATCATGCAGGCAATGTACGACGCCGACCTCTCAGCCGACACATCTGGGAGTATCATAAGGGGAACATTAAAGCAATCCATTTCCAAGGAATCAAAATTGTGAGACCAAATCCCAGGGGTGGGGATCTACACCAAAGAATATTGCAAAAAGAGGCAGCTTGGATTTATAGGATTCAATCCTTGAGTCCAAAGGGTTTAAATGAAAACATCGGATAAACGTGTTTTATTTAAGTACATATCTTTATTCAACAAAGCAAAAAAAGACATTAAGACTAGAGATGAGCGAACACTAAAATGTTCGAGGTTCGAAATTCGATTCGAACAGCCGCTCACTGTTCGAGTGTTCGAATGGGTTTCGAACCCCATTATAGTCTATGGGGAACATAAACTCGTTAAGGGGGAAACCCAAATTCGTGTCTGGAGGGTCACCAAGTCCACTATGACACCCCAGGAAATGATACCAACACCCTGGAATGACACTGGGACAGCAGCGGAAGCATGTCTGGGGGCATAAAAGTCACTTTATTTCATGGAAATCCCTGTCAGTTTGCGATTTTCGCAAGCTAACTTTTCCCCATAGAAATGCATTGGCCAGTGCTGATTGGCCAGAGTACGGAACTCGACCAATCAGCGCTGGCTCTGCTGGAGGAGGCGGAGTCTAAGATAGCTCCACACCAGTCTCCATTCAGGTCCGACCTTAGACTCCGCCTCCTCCGGCAGAGCCAGCGCTGATTGGCCGAAGGCTGGCCAATGCATTCCTATGCGAATGCAGACTTAGCAGTGCTGAGTCAGTTTTGCTCAACTACACATCTGATGCACACTCGGCACTGCTACATCAGATGTAGCAATCTGATGTAGCAGAGCCGAGGGTGCACTAGAACCCCTGTGCAAACTCAGTTCACGCTAATAGAATGCATTGGCCAGCGCTGATTGGCCAATGCATTCTATTAGCCCGATGAAGTAGAGCTGAATGTGTGTGCTAAGCACACACATTCAGCACTGCTTCATCAAGCCAATACAATGCATTAGCCAGTGCTGATTGGCCAGAGTACGGAATTCGGCCAATCAGCGCTGGCTCTGCTGGAGGAGGCGGAGTCTAAGATCGCTCCACACCAGTCTCCATTCAGGTCCGACCTTAGACTCCGCCTCCTCCGGCAGAGCCAGCGCTGATTGGCCGAAGGCTGGCCAATGCATTCCTATGCGAATGCAGACTTAGCAGTGCTGAGTCAGTTTTGCTCAACTACACATCTGATGCACACTCGGCACTGCTACATCAGATGTAGCAATCTGATGTAGCAGAGCCGAGGGTGCACTAGAACCCCTGTGCAAACTCAGTTCACGCTAATAGAATGCATTGGCCAGCGCTGATTGGCCAATGCATTCTATTAGCCCGATGAAGTAGAGCTGAATGTGTGTGCTAAGCACACACATTCAGCACTGCTTCATCAAGCCAATACAATGCATTAGCCAGTGCTGATTGGCCAGAGTACGGAATTCGGCCAATCAGCGCTGGCCAATGCATTCTATTAGCCCGATGAAGTAGAGCTGAATGTGTGTGCTAAGCACACACATTCAGCACTGCTTCATCAAGCCAATACAATGCATTAGCCAGTGCTGATTGGCCAGAGTACGGAATTCGGCCAATCAGCGCTGGCCAATGCATTCTATTAGCCCGATGAAGTAGAGCTGAATGTGTGTGCTAAGCACACACATTCAGCACTGCTTCATCAAGCCAATACAATGCATTAGCCAGTGCTGATTGGCCAGAGTACGGAATTCGGCCAATCAGCGCTGGCTCTGCCGGAGGAGGCGGAGTCTAAGGTCGGACCTGAATGGAGACTGGTGTGGAGCGATCTTAGACTCCGCCTCCTCCAGCAGAGCCAGCGCTGATTGGTCGAGTTCCGTACTCTGGCCAATCAGCGCTGGCCAATGCATTCTATTAGCCCGATGAAGTAGAGCTGAATGTGTGTGCTTAGCACACACATTCAGCTCTACTTCATCAGGCTAATAGAATACATTGGCCAATCAGCGCTGGCCAATGCATTCTATTAGCTTGATGAAGCAGAGTGTGCACAAGGGTTCAAGCGCACCCTCGGCTCTGATGTAGCAGAGCTGAGGGTGCACAAGGGTTCAAGTGCACCCTCGGCTCTCCTACATCAGAGCCGAGGGTGCGCTTGAACCCTTGTGCAGCCTCGGCTCTGCTACATCAGAGCCGAGGGTGCGCTTGAACCCTTGTGCACACTCTGCTTCATCAAGCTAATAGAATGCATTGGCCAGCACTGATTGGCCAGAGTACGGAATTCGGCCAATCAGCGCTGGCCAATGCATCCCTATGGGAAAAAGTTTATCTCACAAAAATCACAATTACACACCCGATAGAGCCCCAAAAAGTTATTTTTAATAACATTCCCCCCTAAATAAAGGTTATCCCTAGCTATCCCTGCCTGTACAGCTATCCCTGTCTCATAGTCACAAAGTTCACATTCTCATATGACCCGGATTTGAAATCCACTATTCGTCTAAAATGGAGGTCACCTGATTTCGGCAGCCAATGACTTTTTCCAATTTTTTTCAATGCCCCCAGTGTCGTAGTTCCTGTCCCACCTCCCCTGCGCTGTTATTGGTGCAAAAAAGGCGCCAGGGAAGGTGGGAGGGGAATCGAATTTTGGCGCACTTTACCACGTGGTGTTCGATTCGATTCGAACATGGCGAACACCCTGATATCCGATCGAACATGTGTTCGATAGAACACTGTTCGCTCATCTCTAATTAAGACATATCCCGTCAGGTGAATGTTGATAATATCTGCAAGGGGAATATTAGGACCAGTTCAGACTATCAGACAACTAATACATCCCATATGCTATATATACAACCCCTAGAGGGTCAATGTCTATTGGGTCAACCTCTTGCTAAGTGGTAGATCAGTGTGCATACTATTATAACCCTTAGAGGGTTAAATGTCAGAGGGCTGAATTTATATAGACCGCCGACGGTATTTATATTTCCCAGGGAGTTTTGTGTAGCCAATATGGTTAATATCGGTAATAGGCACTTAGGGGCTGCCCCCCGGGAGGGTTAATATAATGCCAAATGTATCAATGATGTATAGCTCCAGAAGGGGTTAATAACGGGCTGCCCCCAGGAGGGTTAATATAGTGCCGAATGTATCAATGACATATATATTCCAGAAGGGTTTAATAAAGGGCTGCCCCCGGAGGGTTACTATAGTGCGGAAGGTATCATTGACATATATGCTCCAGAAGGGGTTAATAAAGGGCTGCCCCCAGAGGGTTAATATAGTGCCGAATGTGTCAATGACATATATGCTCCAGAAGGGGTTAATATTGTGTGAATCAAATGTATGCTTTATACGCTGATCCCACTGCAAAGTAGTATCCCGAAGTTTGATGTCTGTTGGGAGCGGGTTTTAGCTCAAATACCTACATTACTTACCTTTTCCATTCATTTGTGGATTGCAGAGGATTTTCTTTATCTTCTTGCAAACCTATGGGGTCTGTGTAAACAACAGATGCCTCAGACGCCCCATCAGTGATGTCAGCAAGCGGGTGCGACCAATTAGACAGCGTCACATGACTCACAGAGAGGACCTAGGGCGGGGCCTAAGGTTTATAGTCCAGAAAGTTGCCATGGCTGGCAGCATTACATCTAAGTACCCTGTCCTACCATCTAGGGCAGGGGGACTGTGATTGTTATCACAAATCCTGCGGACATTAATCCATTTGAAACCTCCTGATGAACAGCCCATAATAGGGCTAGGGAAACATGTTGAGGGGAGAAAAGGATGTAGGGCAAACTCTCTATAACTATTTTATTAAGAAAAGAGATTGAGTTTAGGTGCACACAATATGAATGAGCGTAGTCCTGTTTGCCTTTAAGTCAGGGTTCTCATTTAATATCTATGGGACTTTGACTAGATGTCTTGTTTTTCAAGGAGCCTTGGAGTTTTTGTATTGAGGCTTTTATGTGATGTGAGGTTGGGCAGAGACCTGTGGGAGGATTTAAAGTGGAGTACATTTAGACCACACACAATATTGAAGGGTCCAGCCACCCACATTTTGGTGTTTTTAGGACTTTATTTATCCTTGAAATAATTGTTTTAACGGATCCAATAAAAGTTAGATTTTAGTTACTCCTTCAGTGAACTACTTTCTACTTTCTAAATTAGATAAAGCTTAACGTTTATTGATGTAGATAAAATTCAGCCCTAGACTGTTTGGACTGAAACATTAAAGGGATCCTATGGTACGCTAAGGTTCTAGGTACCACATCGGAATAGCCTTAAGAAAGGCTATTCTTCTCCTACCTTTCGTCGTCTTCTCCACGCCGCCGTTCTCCTACAATCCCGGTTCTTGTCGGTATGTAAATGAATTTAATGATTTTTATCCTTTTGTGTGCCTCCACATGGCATCACCCCTACCTCCTATTGTTTTATTTTATGGGCTTTTCCCAATGAGATAGACCCTTTAACCATCAAGGCTATTTTTACTCTAAAAGGACATCTAATGTTTTTTTTTTATACAAGGAACAGCTCTTCCCCATATTTCTTATATGGTTCATTAATATAGGTTTATCATATCTCCCCTTAAACACCTCTTCTCCAGACTAAACAGATTTATCTCCTTTAGTCTCTCCTCGTAACTGAGATTCTTCACTTAACTAAGCACATACTTGCATAGCCTTTATAAAGGCTATTCCACACATACCTTTTGTATATTAATCGCCTCCGTAGCTTTTGAATGCGCCTGTTTTTATTCATTTGCTTATTATCTTCCAACGAGCACTTGGAAAACTCAGCGAGTACTCTCTCCTGAGTGTACAGCACAGGCTGCTGCTGATTGATGACTCATCTCCCTGCTCTCACAGACACACACACAGCAGAGAGAGAGTGCTCGCTGAGACTTCCGGTGCTCTCTAGAGGCTAATTAGCATGTGAATAAAAGCGAGTTCATTCAAAAACTACTGAGGTGATTTACATACAAAAGGTATCTAAGGAATAACCTTTCTAAAAGCTATGCAAGTATTTGTTTACTTAATAATGACTTTTACAAATGATAGAGCCCCTTTAAAGAAATGTATAAAAAGTCATGACCTTTCCCATCCCTTGGCTGAACTTGATGGACATATGTATTTTTTAAACCATACTTACTATGTATCTAAATATATTACAAAAGAAATTATTATTAAACATACCCTAGATAGTATTTTCACCCCTTAACGACCTTGGACGTACTATTACGTCCTGGGCGCTAGGTACTTTGCGCACCAGGGTGCAATACTACGCCTAAGGCTAGTCGACTGCTCACTATCTGAGTGGGCAGCATCGGAAGCGGGTGTTAGCTGTTTTTGACAGCTAACACCCTTTTACACAACCTCTGCTCAGAGCTGAGCTCCGATGGGAGGTTTTCACCCCTCGGATGCTGCGATCAACATGACCTTCCGCCAGGTTACCCAAACCCCCTTCCCCCGACATCCCCTGCGCCAGGATTGGTGGATGTGGATAAGTATAATCTGCAGCCCGGGGTCTGGCCAGTGACCCTAGGCTGCCTGGAGGCCCCCTGTTACCTGGTTGATCCTGCCGGCACTTGAGGAAGTTAACTTATGCGTCTGCATAGGCTAACTTCCTCTATAGGTTGCAAGACACCTGTATGCTGTGTCTTGCAGTCTATAGTACTGAACCAGTGATCTGAGCATTGCTGCTTCAAGTGTCCTAAAGGGACATATGAAAAAGTTTTAAAAAAAAAAAGTGAAGAAAAATTTATAAACTTATAAAGCCCCCAAAATTCCCTTTTTTTCCTATAGAAAATGAATGCTATAAAAAAAAAAAAAAAAAAAAAAAAAAATTAATACATATTTGGTGTCATCGTGTCTAACAACCTGTACAATAAAACTGAAACAATATTCAATGTACATGGTGAATCTCGGGAAAAAAAAGATGACATCTCGGGATTATTTCATGACATAATCATACAGTAATATATTCCCGATCGGATACTTTTTAAAAACAAGTAAATAACATTTTTAAAACGTAGAAATTGTTCGTTTTTTTCATTAATAAATTAACAAGTTAATGCAGTTTGGGCTAGATTCTCGTCAATTCTCGTGAATCTCGGGACACGTGAGAAAATTCTTTGAACGTATTTTACTTGTTTTAAAAAAGGATATTAATTTTGTTTTTTATATAATTATATTTAACTTTTAATTTGAAATCGGCTTCTTATTTTAATTTTTAATAGTGTGGTAAAAAAATAAATCGTCCAAGAAAAAAAAAAAAAAAGTCTTTTATCACTTTCAACTCACGCACCCCTAAACCGTACGTCCAGTATTAAAATTTTTCTTCGGGTTTGGGGATTGTAAAATAAAAACCAAACCGTGATGTAATTAAATAACTTACCATTAAGTGCTTAAGGAAGTTGGACGTTGAGTTTATTTGACCCATGAGCAACTTGTTTGAACAGGCCTTGCAGTAAGCAGACACTTTTCGTCCTGCCCCTGCCACTTCGGATTTAGTCTTGTTAATTTTGAAAAAAGTTCCGTCCAAAATTGCAGGGAGATGTGGGTCTGCGACATCTGAATCATTGTCGGTTGCGTCCCCTTCACTGGTATTACGATTTTCCTCCATTTTTTAAGCAATTTTACGGAATGGATTACACGATCGTGATGATTAAAACCTAAAAATAAATCACGCTTCACTACAAGGCGGACTTGCATTGCTGGAACACGCTGGAATTTTCCCTCCTCTCGTCACACCTCGCACGAGATACGAGAAACGAGAGTGATGACGTGACTCTCGCTTTTTTTTTTTTTTTTTTTTTTTTTTTTAAGTGCGGTGAGGTGGGTTATTTAGCTCCGATGGCATTTTTTGATTTTTGTTTTTGACTCCCCTGCTTCTAAACCCCATAACTTTTTTATTCCTCCGCTCCCAGAGCCATATGAGGTCTTAATCTTTGCAGGACAAATTTTTCTTCATGATGCCACTATTAATTATTCTGTATAATGTACTGGGAAGCTGGAAAAAATTCAGAATGGGGTAGATTTGAAGATAAAATGCATTTCTGCTAATTTCTTATGGATTTCGGTTTTACAGCATTCACTGTGCAGCCAAAATGACATGTCCCTTGTATTCTGTGTTTCGGTACAATTCCGGGGATACCAAATTTATATGGTTTTATTTACATTTTAACCCCTTAAAAAAAATCCAAAACTGTGTTAAAAAAAATTTTTTCTAAAAGTTGCCATATGTTGTAATTTAGCCCTTTCCTGACATCCGCTGTACTTTCTCGACATCCGCCGGGGACTGATCAGAGGCATTAGTGCTGGGTCTCTACTGTGTAAAACAGTAGACACTCGGCAGCTATTGCGGCAGCTCGACTCTCGGGCGACCGCCATAGTTAAACACCCGACATGCGCCGTACTAGTACGGTGGATGTCGGGAAAGGGTTAAATTCCAACATTTGTTTTGAATTCAGACAGTAATTAAAATACGTAAAATGCTTCCTAAAAGTATTTTACTACAAATACAAAATCCTGAATAAAAAAAAGTATTTTAATTACAAAATACAAATGCCTGATAAGTATTTTAAATACTATATACTATACGCTCATAACTGAAGCGTTTCGGGATGTTAGCTCGATCCGTTTTTCAAATCATATTGGATGTACCTACCTGCTTTGAAAAAGGGATTGAGCTAACATCCCGAAATGCGTTAGCTATGAGCGACTTTTTTAATCACGTTGTGCTGTTTTTCTGACTTTTTTCTACACTCTGTATCTGTTTGTGTGTATCGTTTTAAACAAACTGGCGGAATAAAAGTTATGTCTTAAAAAATACGAAAGGACTCCGAAGCACAGACCGTACTTTTCCTTTGCAAGTTTACTATATATTACCCCAGGAGGTCCAGGGGACGGGACGTGCATCGGCGTTTTTCCTCATGAAGACTGGTGAGCTCATTGACCAATGTTGAGTGTATTTTTTGTTAATGTTGCTGTATATACTCGAGTATAAGCCGACCCGAATATAAGCTGAGACCCCTAATTTTACCACAAAAAACTGGGAAAACGTACTGACTCGAGTAAAAGCCGAGAGGGGGAAATCCACCATTGCAGATAAAAAGTTTGGTCATGTGCATTACAGCTTAGTAACTCCATGGGGATCATAGTAATAGCAGTTAACCCTATCATGTCCTTCACATTAACCCCCTGTGTGCCTCACATGAGAGTTACTGGTATGTGGGACACATGGAGGTAATAATTAGATATCTTCATAATTAAGGTCCTTCATTAGTACCCTCATGTGTCTCACATATTAGTGACCCTTATACAGGGCACACAGGGGTTAATATGAGGGACATGATGGGGTTAACTGCTATTAATGTGAGGCACATAGAGTTACTGAAACTAAATGAATAACCCCAAATGCCTGACATTTAGCCTCTCACTTAAACCAAATCAGTTCTCTCTATGCTGCGCTGATGACGTCCAAAGAGACAGAAACGGTGCCGTCCGTAGCTGAGAAACTGATTTGGTTATAACCTCGCATCATGCAGCAAAGGCTTCTGGGAAGTTGAGCATGTTGTTCAGGGTTGCTTGCTATAAAGGGCAGCAAACAGAGGCACTGTCTCCCTGTTTACATCTTGGGAGACAGATTTGCATATTCTTCCCATGACATTAATAGGCAGAGTAACTAAAGGAAGGCACCCGTGTGTGTCACGTTACTGTAGCTTCCTCTCCTCCATACAACAGACATCTTCCATGAGACACAATGAATCCTGGCCACTCATCTGCAGGGTAGATGCTAAATCCTAGTGTGCTAAAGGACCTCTGATGACGTCATGACCATGTGATCGGACTCTGGTGTGGGCGGAGCTACTAGGATTTAGACTCATCTAAAGATGTTACATACCAGTGGCTACAGGACCTTTGATGACATCACAGTCATGTGACCTCATGACAAGCCAATCACAGAGCAGTAGTACTAAAGGACCTCCTTCCAGGTCCTTCCAGTTTTCTGGGCTCGGTGGACCCTGACTTGTGTTTAAGCGGAGGAGAGCTTTTTCAGCATGAAAAATGTGCTGAGAAAGTCTGCTTATACTCGAGTATATATGGTATATGTGGGTATAAACTGCTGTTTGAGCACAGCCAGGCACAAAAAGGAAGGTGTGCCATTTGATTTTTGCAGTACAGACTTGGATGGTTTGGTTTTATCCAGGTGTACAGTGAGCATTTTTAACCCTCAAGCGTTGCTATAATTTATTATCCATAAATTATTATGCAGTTGATTGAGAGGTGAAAATGACAATTTTTCCAAGAATACGTCATTTCAGTGTGTAATATGCTCTGCCCAAATTGTATCAGAAATGAACATTTCAAAAGCTGTTGTGCCCGGGATTCCAGCTTACCAGTTTTTGGAGTGTGTATCGCTGCTGACATAAGCTGGCCCCAACATATCAGGCACTGAAATGGCGAATCTCTGGAAAAATGTCATTTTTAACTTTTATCAGCCGCGCATTCATTTCTAGAAACTAAATAAATGCAACACTCAAGGGTTAAAAATGCTCGCTTGATAAATGCCACTTGAAAAATCCCTTCAGTGGGATAGTGTCCAAAATGGGGGATTCCACTTTAGCGGCAATACAAAGGCTTTGCAAAAGTGCCATGACGTTCCTAAAACCAAACTGTGTTCCAAAAAACAAAATAACACTCTTCTCTTCTTTGCCCAGCTGTGCCAAAACAGCAGTTTATACCCACATATGACATTAAGTACATCATTGTGGGTACACTACATGAGGGCATAGACTGCTGTTTGGGCACATAGCAGGGCGCAGATGTGAAGGACCTCTATGTGCTTTTGGAGCGCATATTTAGAATGTTGGTTTTTGGACACCATGTCACATTTGCAGAGACCCTGAAATTACCCCTACAAAATGAAATGGGGTCACTTCTTGGGGAATTCCCGTTTACTGGCACCTCCAGGGCTCTGCAAAAACAACATGGTGGCCAGAAAATTCCTCTATATCTGTACCTAAAAAGCGCAGTGCTCATTATCTTATGAGCCCTATTGTGTGTCCAAGCAGCAGTTTATACCCACATATATAATTTTTTTGCCCCTCGGGATAGCCCATTTAATAATTTTAGGAGTGCATGTCTCTGATGATACAGTGTCCCCAACGTTTAAGTAGCTAAAATTGCATATTTCTTTAAAAATGTAAAATTTTATTTTGTACATTAATTTTGGGAAGCATTTTTAGGCTCAAGATGATAATATCTCTTGACACATTCCTTGACGGTTTCTAAAATGGGATCACTTTTGAGGGGTTTGCATTGTATTGATACTTTAGGGGCTCTGAAAATGCGACATGGCACCTGAAAACTATTCCAGCCACATTTGCCCTCCAAAAGACAAATAGCACTCTTCCCTTTCCCATTCTGAGCCCCACCATGTACCTATACGCAGATTATAACCACATATGGGGTGTTGCCATGTTCAGGAGAAATTGTGTAACAAACTAAGGTATGTTTTTCTTCTTTAACCACTTGCAAGAAATAAAAATATGGCGCTAAATGGATGATTTGTTGGGGAAAAAAAAGTAATTTTGCATTTTTACGTCCCAATGTTAATAAAATCTGTGAAACAGCTGTGACATCAAAATGCTCACTCTACCCATAGATAAATTCTATGAGATGTTTAATTTCCAAAATGGGGTCACTTTTTGGGGTTTCTATTGTCCTGGTACTTTAGGGGCTCTGCAAATGCGACGTGGCACCTGTAAACTATTCCAGCAAAAATATTGATTAGTATTTACCACTAACGTAAAAAAACATGAAAAAATCTCAAAATCACTTGTGTAAGTTAAAGTGTCTCAAAGTTCTTGTCATTTAAAGTGACACATGTCAGTTTTGAAAAAAAGAGGTCAGGTCCTTAACACACTTTTGAGCTGTGTCCTTAAGGAGTTAAAAAGCGAAACAGTGTAGGTTAGATACAAGTGTTTGACCCTACATACAGCAGCCCACGGTACTACTCTGCAATTATGATTTAGGGCAGACGTGGGAAGTTTAACTGAACTCCCGCCAACATAGGTAATACAAATAATAACAGAAATCTACATGTGTAAAATTAGTTGTCAACTTTTCATTGCAAACTAGTTCATAGAAACAAAAGTAGGTTGATGGATATTTTCCTGTATTAAAAAAGGAACCATTGCCAAGTCATTGTAGATGTTGCGAGAATCTGCCATAAACAACTGCAAGTTTCCTGTAATCAGGTTAAATATAAGCAAAGCAGTCATGACCTAGTTGTAAAGTCAGGGGGATGACACTCTAGGGATACTCCACCCTCCAACTTTATCTTTATATGTAAACCATTTTTTCCTGCTGAGAACAATTGATTTGTTCGGGAAATCCCATCACTGCACAAAAGTTATTGTAATCATTCTCCCAAAAGCATCTGAGAGGATATTCTAGTTACTGAGACTTTGAGGCCCCCATTATAACCCATTCATGACCATGCGGTGCGTTGAATGATGAAACAAGCAATGGCTTCTAGAAAAGTGCAAAATCAATACAAGGACATACAAATCATAGAGCTCCATAGTAGAACTTATAGCCCACACCTACACTGGAAACTGACAAATGTACTATTTGCGTATTGAGTTAAAGGGGTTATCTAGCTTCCACAATTATCTGCAAACACATCAGCAGCAGTACTAAATACTCAGTGCTTCCTTGTGCAACTCTTTCTTGGCTTTATTTTACTTGAGAATCACTGTTATTTACATGCAGTGAATCTGTGAAGAAACTACGATGAAACTATGATGCAATGAAATCCCAGGTAATAAATCACTCCCTACCCCTGTGAGCAACAAATGATGAGAGTGAAAGCAGGCAGATACCTCATGGGAGCTGTAGTTGTTTCACTGCAGATAATTTTTGGACGTTAGATAACCCCTTTAACTATTCACCATAATAATAGCAGATTTGTTTAGGGGGAGCTGTGTAAATATTGATACAGTAGTGTGCCAAAATCAACAGGATGACCTTCATTTTCATAAATCTGGCTTAGGCTAGGCTAAATTGGAGACTCTGCAGCAGAAAACACCAGAAATTGTCAATGAGAAAAGTCCTGTACTGAGAACTTTTTTTTTTTCCAATAGTTTTTGTATAAAAAACAGCAGATTTCTGATAGACACTAGAGATGAGCGAACAGTGTTCTATCGAACTCATGTTCGATCGGATATTAGGCTGTTTGGCATGTTCGAATCGAATCGAACACCGCGTGGTAAAGTGCGCCATTACTCGATTCCCCTCCCACCTTCCCTGGCGCCTTTTTTGCTCCAATAACAGCGCTGGGTAGGTGGGACAGGAACTACGACACCGGTGACGTTGAAAAAAGTAGGCAAAACCCATTGGCTGCCGAAAACATGTGACCTCTAATTTAAAAGAACAGCGACGCCCAGCTTCGCGTCATTCTGAGCTTGCAATTCACCGAGGACGGAGGTTTCCGTCCAGCTAGCTAGGGCTTAGATTCTGGGTAGGCAGGGACAGGCTAGGATAGGAAGGAGAAGACAACCAACAGCTCTTGTAAGAGCTAAATTCCAGGGAGAAGCTTGTCAGTGTAACGTGGCACTGACGGGCTCAATCGCCGCAACCCAGCTTTCCCAGGATCCTGAATGGAATACACTGTCAGTGTATTCCCGTATACCCGATATATACCCCGATACCCGTTCCAACGGTGTGCCCCCCCACCTTCACCCCAGAAATACCCTGCAAGTCCCCTAGCAATAGAATTGGGGCTATATACACCCACAATTTTTACTACTGGTATACAGTGCCATTGTCTGACTGGGAATTCAAAGAATATATTGGGAATACAAATACCCTCATTTCTTGCTACTGCCATATAGTGCCAGTTTCTGACTGGTAATTCAAAGAATATATTGGGGTTACGTGCACCCACAATTTTTACTACTGGTATACAGTGCCATTGTCTGACTGGGAATTCAAAGAATATATTGGGAATACAAATACCCTCATTTCTTGCTACTGCCATATAGTGCCAGTGTCTGACTGGGAATTCAAAGAATATATTGGGGTTACGTGCACCCACAATTTTTACTACTGGTATACAGTGCCATTGTCTGACTGGGAATTCAAAGAGTATATTGGGAATACAAATACCCTCATTTCTTGCTACTGCCATATAGTGCCAGTTTCTGACTGGGAATTCAAAGAATATATTGGGGTTACGTGCACCCACAATTTTTACTACTGGTATACAGTGCCATTGTCTGACTGGGAATTCAAAGAATATATTGGGAATACAAATACCCTCATTTCTTGCTACTGCCATATAGTGCCAGTTTCTGACTGGTAATTCAAAGAATATATTGGGGTTACGTGCACCCACAATTTTTACTACTGGTATACAGTGCCATTGTCTGACTGGGAATTCAAAGAGTATATTGGGAATACAAATACCCTCATTTCTTGCTACTGCCATATAGTGCCAGTTTCTGACTGGGAATTCAAAGAATATATTGGGGTTACGTGCACCCACAATTTTTACTACTGGTATACAGTGCCATTGTCTGACTGGGAATTCAAAGAATATATTGGGGTTATAAATACCCTCATTTCTTGCTACTGCCATATAGTGCCAGTTTCTGACTAGTAATTCAAAGAATATATTGGGGTTACGTGCACCCACAATTTTTACTACTGGTATACAGTGCCATTGTCTGACTGGGAATTCAAAGAATATATTGGGAATACAAATACCCTCATTTCTTGCTACTGCCATATAGTGCCAGTTTCTGACTGGGAATTCAAAGAATATATTGGGGTTACGTGCACCCACAATTTTTACTACTGGTATACAGTGCCATTGTCTGACTGGGAATTCAAAGAGTATATTGGGAATACAAATACCCTCATTTCTTGCTACTGCCATATAGTGCCAGTTTCTGACTGGGAATTCAAAGAATATATTGGGGTTACGTGCACCCACAATTTTTACTACTGGTATACAGTGCCATTGTCTGACTGGGAATTCAAAGAGTATATTGGGAATACAAATACCCTCATTTCTTGCTACTGCCATATAGTGCCAGTTTCTGACTGGGAATTCAAAGAATATATTGGGGTTATGTGCACCCACAATTTTTACTACTGGTATACAGTGCCATTGTCTGACTGGGAATTCAAAGAATATATTGGGGTTATAAATACCCTCATTTCTTGCTACTGCCATATAGTGCCAGTTTCTGACTGGTAATTCAAAGAATATATTGGGGTTACGTGCACCCACAATTTTTACTACTGGTATACAGTGCCATTGTCTGACTGGGAATTCAAAGAGTATATTGGGAATACAAATACCCTCATTTCTTGCTACTGCCATATAGTGCCAGTTTCTGACTGGTAATTCAAAGAATATATTGGGGTTACGTGCACCCACAATTTTTACTACTGGTATACAGTGCCATTGTCTGACTGGGAATTCAAAGAGTATATTGGGAATACAAATACCCTCATTTCTTGCTACTGCCATATAGTGCCAGTTTCTGACTGGGAATTCAAAGAATATATTGGGGTTACGTGCACCCACAATTTTTACTACTGGTATACAGTGCCATTGTCTGACTGGGAATTCAAAGAATATATTGGGGTTATAAATACCCTCATTTCTTGCTACTGCCATATAGTGCCAGTTTCTGACTGGTAATTCAAAGAATATATTGGGGTTACGTGCACCCACAATTTTTACTACTGGTATACAGTGCCATTGTCTGACTGGGAATTCAAAGAGTATATTGGGAATACAAATACCCTCATTTCTTGCTACTGCCATATAGTGCCAGTTTCTGACTGGGAATTCAAAGAATATATTGGGGTTACGTGCACCCACAATTTTTACTACTGGTATACAGTGCCATTGTCTGACTGGGAATTCAAAGAATATATTGGGGTTATAAATACCCTCATTTCTTGCTACTGCCATATAGTGCCAGTTTCTGACTGGTAATTCAAAGAATATATTGGGGTTACGTGCACCCACAATTTTTACTACTGGTATACAGTGCCATTGTCTGACTGGGAATTCAAAGAGTATATTGGGAATACAAATACCCTCATTTCTTGCTACTGCCATATAGTGCCAGTTTCTGACTGGGAATTCAAAGAATATATTGGGGTTACGTGCACCCACAATTTTTACTACTGGTATACAGTGCCATTGTCTGACTGGGAATTCAAAGAATATATTGGGGTTATAAATACCCTCATTTCTTGCTACTGCCATATAGTGCCAGTTTCTGACTGGTAATTCAAAGAATATATTGGGGTTACGTGCACCCACAATTTTTACTACTGGTATACAGTGCCATTGTCTGACTGGGAATTCAAAGAGTATATTGGGAATACAAATACCCTCATTTCTTGCTACTGCCATATAGTGCCAGTTTCTGACTGGGAATTCAAATAATATATTGGGGTTACGTGCACCCACAATTTTTACTACTGGTATACAGTGCCATTGTCTGACTGGGAATTCAAAGAATATATTGGGAATACAAATACCCTCATTTCTTGCTACTGCCATATAGTGCCAATTTCTGACTGGGAATTCAAAGAATATATTGGGGTTACGTGCACCCACAATTTTTACTACTGGTATACAGTGCCATTGTCTGACTGGGAATTCAAAGAATATATTGGGGTTATAAATACCCTCATTTCTTGCTACTGCCATATAGTGCCAGTTTCTGACTGGTAATTCAAAGAATATATTGGGGTTACGTGCACCCACAATTTTTACTACTGGTATACAGTGCCATTGTCTGACTGGGAATTCAAAGAGTATATTGGGAATACAAATACCCTCATTTCTTGCTACTGCCATATAGTGCCAGTTTCTGACTGGGAATTCAAAGAATATATTGGGGTTACGTGCACCCACAATTTTTACTACTGGTATACAGTGCCATTGTCTGACTGGGAATTCAAAGAATATATTGGGGTTATAAATACCCTCATTTCTTGCTACTGCCATATAGTGCCAGTTTCTGACTGGTAATTCAAAGAATATATTGGGGTTACGTGCACCCACAATTTTTACTACTGGTATACAGTGCCATTGTCTGACTGGGAATTCAAAGAGTATATTGGGAATACAAATACCCTCATTTCTTGCTACTGCCATATAGTGCCAGTTTCTGACTGGGAATTCAAAGAATATATTGGGGTTACGTGCACCCACAATTTTTACTACTGGTATACAGTGCCATTGTCTGACTGGGAATTCAAAGAATATATTGGGGTTATAAATACCCTCATTTCTTGCTACTGCCATATAGTGCCAGTTTCTGACTGGTAATTCAAAGAATATATTGGGGTTACGTGCACCCACAATTTTTACTACTGGTATACAGTGCCATTGTCTGACTGGGAATTCAAAGAGTATATTGGGAATACAAATACCCTCATTTCTTGCTACTGCCATATAGTGCCAGTTTCTGACTGGGAATTCAAAGAATATATTGGGGTTACGTGCACCCACAATTTTTACTACTGGTATACAGTGCCATTGTCTGACTGGGAATTCAAAGAATATATTGGGAATACAAATACCCTCATTTCTTGCTACTGCCATATAGTGCCAGTTTCTGACTGGTAATTCAAAGAATATATTGGGGTTACGTGCACCCACAATTTTTACTACTGGTATACAGTGCCATTGTCTGACTGGGAATTCAAAGAGCATATTGGGAATACAAATACCCTCATTTCTTGCTACTGCCATATAGTGCCAGTTTCTGACTGGGAATTCAAAGAATATATTGGGGTTACGTGCACCCACAATTTTTACTACTGGTATACAGTGCCAATTTCTAACTAGGAATTCAAAATGCGCAAGGCTCCCGGAAAGGGACGTGGACGAGGCCGTGGGCGAGGTCGGGGGAATGGTTCTGGGGAGCAAGGTAGCAGTGAAGCCACAGGGCGTCCCGTGCCTACTCCTGTGGGGCAGCAAGCATTGCGCCACTCCACAGTGCCAGGGTTGCTTGCCACATTAACTAAACTGCAGGGTACAAACCTTAGTAGGCCCGAGAACCAGGAACAGGTCTTGCAATGGCTGTCAGAGAACGCTTACAGCACATTGTCCAGCAGCCAGTCAGACTCTGCCTCCTCTCCTCCTATTACCCAACAGTCTTGTCTTCCTTCCTCCCAAAATTCCGAAGCTTTACAGAACAATAACCCAAACTGTCCCTGCTCCCCAGAGCTGTTCTCCGCTCCTTTCATTGTCCCTCAACCTGCCTCTCCACGTCACGATTCCACGAACCTAACAGAGGAGCATCTGTGTCCAGATGCTCAAACACTAGAGTCTCCTCCATCTCCGTTCGATTTGGTGGTGGATGACCAGCAACCCACCCTCATCGACGATGATGTGACGCAGTTGCCGTCAGGGCATCCAGTTGACCGGCGCATTGTGCGGGAGGAGGAGATGAGACAGGAGTTGGAAGAGGAAGTGGTGGATGATGAGGACACTGACCCGACCTGGACAGGGGGGATGTCAAGCGGGGAAAGTAGTGTGGATGTTGAGGCAGGTGCAGCACCAAAAAGGGTAGCTAGAGGCAGAGGCAGAGGTCAGCAGCTTAGGCGAAGCCAGGCCACACCCGGAATCTCCCAAGATGTTCCAGTTCGTACCCAGCCCCGAAAAACTCCCACCTCGAGGGCACGTTTCTCGAAGGTGTGGAGTTTTTTCAAGGAATGCGCCGAGGACAGATATAGTGTTGTCTGCACAATTTGCCTCTCGAAATTGATTAGGGGCTCTGAGAAGAGCAACCTGTCCACCACTTCAATGCGCCGTCATTTGGAATCCAAGCACTGGAATCAGTGGCAGGCAGCAACGGCAGGACAAAGGCCGCCTGCCGTTCACGCCACTGCCACTGCCTCTGCCTCTGCCACTGCCACTGCTGACTGTGCTGGCGATGCACTCCAGAGGACGAGCCAGGACACCACTTCATCTGCCTCCGCCACTTTGTTGACTTCTACCTCATCCTCCCCTGGTCCTGTCTTATCTCCTTCTCCTGCACCATCAAAGGCACCATCAGGCGTTTCTTTACAACAACCCACCATCTCTCAGACATTGGAGCGGCGGCAGAAATACACTGCTAACCACCCACACGCGCAAGCCTTGAACGCCAACATCGCTAAACTGCTGGCCCAGGAGATGTTGGCGTTCCGGCTTGTTGAAACTCCCGCCTTCCTGGACCTGATGGCAACTGCGGCACCTCGCTATGCCGTCCCTAGCCGTCACTACTTCTCCCGGTGTGCCGTCCCCGCCTTGCACCAGCACGTGTCACTCAACATCAGGCGGGCCCTTAGTTCCGCGCTTTGCACAAAGGTCCACTTGACCACCGACGCGTGGACAAGTGCATGCGGACAGGGACGCTACATTTCACTGACGGCACACTGGGTGAATGTAGTTGAGGCTGGGACTGCTTCCCAAACTGGCCCGGTGTACCTCGTCTCCCCGCCTAACATTCCTGGCAGGGACACGAGAAGAACACCCCCCTCCTCCTCCTCCTCTACCGCCTCCTCCTCCGCCACCGCCTCCTCCTCCGCCACCGCCTCCTCCTCCGCTGTTAGATTGACCCCAGCTACGAGTTGGAAACGTTGCAGCACTGGCGTTGGTAGACGTCAGCAGGCTGTGCTGAAGCTGATCAGCTTGGGGGACAGACAGCACACTGCCTCCGAGGTGAGGGATGCCCTCCTCGATGAGACGGCAATATGGTTTGAGCCGCTGCACCTGGGCCCAGGCATGGTCGTTTGTGATAACGGCCGGAACCTGGTAGCAGCTCTGGAGCTTGCCGGACTCCAACATGTTCCATGCCTGGCCCACGTCTTCAACCTAGTGGTGCAACGTTTCCTAAAGAGCTACCCCAATGTTCCAGAGCTACTGGTGAAAGTGCGGCGCATGTGCGCCCACTTTCGCAAGTCGACAGTAGCCGCTGCTAGCTTAAAATCTCTCCAGCAACGCCTGCATGTGCCACAACACCGGCTTTTGTGCGACGTCCCCACACGCTGGAACTCAACGTTTCAGATGTTGAATAGAGTGGTTGAGCAGCAGAGACCTTTGATGGAATACCAGCTACAAAACCCTAGGGTGCCACAAAGTCAGCTGCCTCAGTTTCACATCCATGAGTGGCCATGGATGAGAGACCTTTGTGACATCCTACGGGTCTTTGAGGAGTCCACAAGGAGGGTGAGCTCTGAGGATGCGATGGTGAGCCTTACAATCCCGCTCTTGTGTGTTCTGAGAGAATCCCTGATTGACATCAGGGATAACTCAGATCACACAGAGGAGTTAGGGATAGCATCCGATCCGTCACAGCTGGAGAGTAGGTCCACACATCTGTCCGCTTCACTGCGTTTAATGGAGGAGGAGGAGGAGGAGGAGGAGGAAGAAGAGTTGTCCGATGATGTGATGGTGATACAGGAGGCTTCCGGGCAACTTCGAATCGTCCCATTGTTGCAGCGCGGATGGGTAGACATGGAGGATGAGGAGGAAATGGAGATTGAACTTTCCGGTGGGGCCAGAGGAGTCATGCCAACTAACACTGTGGCAGACATGGCTGAGTTCATGTTGGGGTGCTTTACAACCGACAAGCGTATTGTCAAAATCATGGAGGACAACCAGTACTGGATCTTTGCTATCCTTGACCCCCGGTATAAAAACAACATCTCGTCTTTTATTCCGGTAGAGGGGAGGGCCAATCGCATCAATGCTTGCCACAGGCAATTGGTGCAGAATATGATGGAGATGTTTCCAGCATGTGACGTTGGCGGCAGGGAGGGCAGTTCCTCCAGTAGGCAACCAAGTTCTCACCGGTCCACACAAACGAGGGGCACACTGTCTAAGGTCTGGGACACCTTGATGGCACCCCCTCGCCAAAGTGCCGCCACGGAGGGTCCTAGTGTCACCAGGCGTGAGAAGTATAGGCGCATGTTGCGGGAATACCTTTCCGACCACAGCCCTGTCCTCTCCGACCCCTCTGCGCCCTACACGTATTGGGTGTCGAAGTTGGACCTGTGGCTTGAACTTGCCCTATATGCCTTGGAGGTGCTGTCCTGTCCTGCCGCCAGCGTCCTATCTGAGAGGGTGTTCAGTGCAGCCGGTGGCATCATCACTGACAAGCGCACCCGTCTGTCAGCTGAGAGTGCCGACCGGCTCACTTTGATAAAAATGAACCACCACTGGGTAGAGCCGTCATTTTTGTGCCCACCTGTGTAAAGCACCCCAACATGAAACTCCATGTCTGTACTCAACCTCTCCAATTCCTCCGCATCCTCATACTCATCCACCATAAGCGTTGCACAATTCTGCTAATACTAGGCTCCCTCCACCCTGATTTCCCCCAACTCTGCTGGTTAGAGGCTCCCTCCACCCTGATTTCCACCAACTCTGCTGGTTAGAGGCTCCCTCCACCATGAATTTGCCCAAACTGGGCTGTTTAGAGGCTCCCTCCACCATGAATTGGTCCAAACTGGGGTTTTTAGAGGCTCCCTCCACCATGAATTGGTCCAAACTGGGCTGGTTAGAGGCTCCCTCCACCATGAATTTCCCAAAACTTGGCTGTTTAGAGGCTCCCTCCACCATTAATTGGTCCAAACTGGGCTGGTTAGAGGCTCCCTCCACCATGAATTTGCCCAAACTGGGGTGGTTAGAGGCTCCCTCCACCATTAATTGGTCCAAACTGGGCTGGTTAGAGGCTCCCTCCACAATTAATTGGTCCAAACTGGGCTAATTAGAGGCTCCCTCCACCATGAATTGGTCCAAACTGGGCTGGTTAGAGGCTCCCTCCACCATGAATTGGTCCAAACTGGGGTGGTTAGAGGCTCCCTCCACCATTAATTGGTCCAAACTGGGCAGGTTAGAGGCTCCCTCCACCATTAATTGGTCCAAACTGGGGTGGTTAGAGGCTCCCTCCACCATTAATTGGTCCAAACTGGGCTGGTTAGAGGCTCCCTCCACAATTAATTGGTCCAAACTGGGCTAATTAGAGGCTCCCTCCACCATGAATTGGTCCAAACTGGGTTTTTTAGAGGCTCCCTCCACCATGAATTTGCCCAAACTGGGCTGGTTAGAGGCTCCCTCCACCATGAATTGGTCCAAACTGGGGTTTTTAGAGGCTCCCTCCACCATGAATTGGTCCAAACTTGGCTGTTTAGAGGCTCCCTCCACCATGAATTGGTCCAAACTGGGGTGGTTAGAGGCTCCCTCCACCATTAATTGGTCCAAACTGGGCTGGTTAGAGGCTCCCTCCACCATGAATTTCCCAAAACTTGGCTGTTTAGAGGCTCCCTCCACCATTAATTGGTCCAAACTGGGCTGGTTAGAGGCTCCCTCCACCATGAATTTGCCCAAACTGGGCTGTTTAGAGGCTCCCTCCACCATGAATTTGCCCAAACTGGGCTGTTTAGAGGCTCCCTCCACCATGAATTGGTCCAAACTGGGCTGGTTAGAGGCTCCCTCCACCATGAATTTCCCAAAACTTGGCTGTTTAGAGGCTCCCTCCACCATTAATTGGTCCAAACTGGGCTGGTTAGAGGCTCCCTCCACCATGAATTTGCCCAAACTGGGGTGGTTAGAGGCTCCCTCCACCATTAATTGGTCCAAACTGGGGTGGTTAGAGGCTCCCTCCACCATTAATTGGTCCAAACTGGGCTGGTTAGAGGCTCCCTCCACAATTAATTGGTCCAAACTGGGCTAATTAGAGGCTCCCTCCACCATGAATTGGTCCAAACTGGGTTTTTTAGAGGCTCCCTCCACCATGAATTTGCCCAAACTGGGCTGTTTAGAGGCTCCCTCCACCATGAATTGGTCCAAACTGGGCTGGTTAGAGGCTCCCTCCACCATGAATTGGTCCAAACTGGGCTGGTTAGAGGCTCCCTCCACCATGAATTGGTCCAAACTGGGCTGGTTAGAGGCTCCCTCCACCATGAATTGGTCCAAACTGGGCTGGTTAGAGGCTCCCTCCACCATGAATTTGCCCAAACTGGGCTGTTTAGAGGCTCCCTCCACCATGAATTTGCCCAAACTGGGCTGGTTAGAGGCTCCCTCCACCATGAATTGGTCCAAACGGGTTTTTAGAGGCTCCCTTCACCATGAATTGGTCCAAACTTGGCTGTTTAGAGGCTCCCTCCACCATGAATTGGTCCAAACTGGGGTGGTTAGAGGCTCCCTCCACCATGAATTTGCCCAAACTGGGCTGTTTAGAGGCTCCCTCCACCATGAATTGGTCCAAACTGGGTTTTTTAGAGGCTCCCTCCACCATGAATTGGTCCAAACTGGGCTGGTTAGAGGCTCCCTCCACCATGAATTGGTCCAAACTGGGGTGGTTAGAGGCTCCCTCCACCATTAATTGGTCCAAACTGGGGTGGTTAGAGGCTCCCTCCACCATTAATTGGTCCAAACTGGGCTGGTTAGAGGCTCCCTCCACAATTAATTGGTCCAAACTGGGCTAATTAGAGGCTCCCTCCACCATGAATTGGTCCAAACTGGGTTTTTTAGAGGCTCCCTCCACCATGAATTTGCCCAAACTGGGCTGTTTAGAGGCTCCCTCCACCATGAATTGGTCCAAACTGGGCTGGTTAGAGGCTCCCTCCACCATGAATTGGTCCAAACTGGGCTGGTTAGAGGCTCCCTCCACCATGAATTGGTCCAAACTGGGCTGGTTAGAGGCTCCCTCCACCATGAATTGGTCCAAACTGGGCTGGTTAGAGGCTCCCTCCACCATGAATTTGCCCAAACTGGGCTGTTTAGAGGCTCCCTCCACCATGAATTTGCCCAAACTGGGCTGGTTAGAGGCTCCCTCCACCATGAATTTGCCCACACTGGGCTGGTTAGAGGCTCCCTCCACCATGAATTTCCCAAAACTTGGCTGTTTAGAGGCTCCCTCCACCATTAATTGGTCCAAATTGGGCTGGTTAGAGGCTCCCTCCACCATGAATTGGTCCAAACTTGGCTGTTTAGAGGCTCCCTCCACCATTAATTGGTCCAAACTGGGCTGGTTAGAGGCTCCCTCCACCATGAATTTCCCAAAACTTGGCTTTTTAGAGGCTCCCTCCACCATTAATTGGTCCAAACTGGGCTGGTTAGAGGCTCCCTCCACCATGAATTTGCCCAAACTGGGCTGTTTAGAGGCTCCCTCCACCATGAATTTGCCCAAACTGGGCTGGTTAGAGGCTCCCTCCACCATGAATTGGTCCAAACTGGGCTGGTTAGAGGCTCCCTCCACCATGAATTTGCCCAAACTGGGCTGTTTAGAGGCTCCCTCCACCATGAATTTGCCCAAACTGGGCTGGTTAGAGGCTCCCTCCACCATGAATTGGTCCAAACGGGTTTTTAGAGGCTCCCTTCACCATGAATTGGTCCAAACTTGGCTGTTTAGAGGCTCCCTCCACCATGAATTGGTCCAAACTGGGGTGGTTAGAGGCTCCCTCCACCATGAATTTGCCCAAACTGGGCTGTTTAGAGGCTCCCTCCACCATGAATTGGTCCAAACTGGGTTTTTTAGAGGCTCCCTCCACCATGAATTGGTCCAAACTGGGCTGGTTAGAGGCTCCCTCCACCATGAATTGGTCCAAACTGGGGTGGTTAGAGGCTCCCTCCACCATTAATTGGTCCAAACTGGGCTGGTTAGAGGCTCCCTCCACCATTAATTGGTCCAAACTGGGCTGGTTAGAGGCTCCCTCCACCATGAATTTGCCCAAACTGGGCTGATTAGAGGCTCCCTCCACCATGAATTGGTCCAAACTGGGGTTTTTAGAGGCTCCCTCCACCATGAATTGGTCCAAACTGGGGTTTTTAGAGTCTCCCTCCACCATGAATTGGTCCAAACTGGGGTTTTTAGAGGCTCCCTCCACCATGAATTTGCCCAAACTCTGCTGGTTAGAGGCTCAATCCACCCTGATTTTCAAAACAAATGTTGGTGCCAACCTCAACTTACTACAAGGGCCAAATTCACTGCTGGTGACAAGCTCTCCTCACTGCAAGTGCCAAATACACATGTTTCAAGGTGTTTTCCTACTGTCAGAGATGTGGTATTGAGTGTGTAAAGTGTGTAGTTGTTAGGCTGTGATGTTGGGGTAATAGAGGGTCTTTGGTGTGTTAGATGCCCCCAGACATGCTTCCCCTGCTGTCCCAGTGTCATTCCAGAGGTGTTGGCATCATTTCCTGGGGTGTCATAGTGGACTTGGTGACCCTCCAGACACGGATTTGGGTTTCCCCCTTAACGAGTATCTGTTCCCCATAGACTATAATGGGGTTCGAAACCCGTTCGAACACACGAACATTGAGCGGCTGTTCGAATCGAATTTCGAACCTCGAACATTTTAGTGTTCGCTCATCTCTAATAGACACCATTACCTATCAGTCTATGGGTAAACGCTGTTTCAACGGTCGAGCTCTCTGGGGTTTGGATCCTGAACAATGGAGAGCCAGGCACGGCTCTGAAGCTAGCCTTAGGTTAAAAATAAGCAAAAACGGGTCCAGCAATTAAGGAGGAATCCAATAAAAATTAAAACTTAACTTTTAATGTTGACGCATGAAAAAACAAGGTTATGTGCAAACAGCCATGATCAAAAAACAGTCTATGGGTTAGACTGTCGCGTATCGGAACCTTTCCATTCCTTAGTTGTAGTCTTCAATTACATAAATAATAAGAAAATAAAAACGGAAAATGTCAAATCGATAAAGTACCTGGGTGTGCAGCTCCCTAATAACCTCACACATACTCTTTAAACTTCCTCCCGATTTTGCACACTCTACAGACTGATACCAAGGTTTTCTCTTGACTGGGTCATATTAACCTGCTGAAGATGAAAGTACTTCCCAGCCTTCTCTACCTCTTTCAAACCGTTCCTGTAATCCTGTCTAAACATTTCTTTACCGCAGTCTGACAAGCCTTTACTAGGTATATCTGGGCTTCAAAGCACCTGCAAATTGCTTAATGTACCCTAGTTAGGCCTAAACAGGCTGGGGATTTGGCTGTCCCAGATTGCTTTGGCTATTTCCTGGTTGCAGTCACAGCACATGTTCTTGAATGGCAATACTCCACACGTTCTAGCTCTGTGTTGCCCTGGAGGAGTCACTGAGCCTTCTCCCTCTCACTGCTCTCCAATGGCTGCATAAAACACTATGGTTAGACAATAAGACTCATGTATTCCCCTATGTCACACGACAATGTGTGCCCTCTCAAAAATAATCTGGGTGTAATGGTGGAGGAGGATGAGGAAACATCACAACTATTAAATGCCTTCTTCTCTATGGTGTTTACACATGAAAATCCAATGGCCAGCAACATGATCAGGAGTAATGTTAACTCTCAAATAAATGTCACCTGTTTAACCCAGGAGGAAGTGCTGCTCCGCCTTCAAAACACTAAAATAGAGAAATTGCCAGACCATTATGACCGCGTGCATGGCATTATGAAGTCTGAAGACTACCAACAAATTTTGCAGCATAATGTAGGGCCCAGTGAGAGAAAGCTGAGTCTCCCTCAGAGGTCATGGGTCTTCCAGCAGGACAATGACCCAAAACACACTTCAAAAAGCACTAGAAAATGGTTTGAGAGAAAGCCCTGGAGACTTGTAAAGTGGCCAGCAATGAGTCCAGACCTGAATCCCATAGAACACCTGTGGAGAGATCTCTTGATGGCAGTTTGGAGAAGGCACCCTTCACATCTCAAGGACCTGGAGCAGTTTGCCAAAAAAGAATGGTCTAAAATTCCAGCAGAGCATTGTAAGAAACTCATTGATGGTTACCAGAAGTGGTTGTCCGCAGTTATTTTGTCTAAAGGATGTGCTACCAAGTATTAGGCTGAGGGTGCCAATACTTTTCTCCGGCCCATTTTTGGAGATTTGTGTAAAATGATCAATGATTTGACTTTTTTTCATTCTTTTTTGTGCTTTTTTATTGCAAGCAAAATAAATGAAGATATTAATACCAAAGAGTTTGTGCTTGCAATCATTTTCTGGAAGAACATGAGTATTATCTGACAGAATTGCAGGGGTGCCAATACTTTTGGCCAACACTGTAATACTGCACTTAGTGCGCTCGGTGTCTCTCTTCTCTCTCTCTCTCGCCTATACTCCAAGATCTGTGACATACATCAAATAGAGTACATGACAGCCTCCCTCCAAAACTAATATGATACATTTAAGGCTATCTGGAAAATCTGGGACCATACTGAGTGGGGGCGCTCTCATAAACACCAGGGGATCCCCTCCCCAGAAGGTCTTGGTCTCCACTGCTAGAGTTTAAAAAAGGAAGATACTAGAAATGCCCCCCAAAAATTAGACCATCTAAATTTGTGCTTTGAGTCAAATGACTGACACTGATAAAGTGGGCACAACATATGGGGCACTTAAATATTGAAGCTGCACATTCATTTCTAGAAATTAAAAGAAATAGGGGTAAAAAAGCTCCCTACAACCCTTTTTAATTTCTTAAGGGGTTTAGTTTGCAGAACTCCACTCATTTTATACCTTATTCAAGTTTTATAGGGCACGTCTCTTGACACAAAGTGAGCACAACATATTTATATTTTCTCTTTGCACATGAGTGTAGTTTCTAAAATAGAGTCATATTTGAGGGTTAGTATGATGTAAATTACCAAATTATGTCTCAAACGTGCATGCTGTTCTTTCACTTCAGATCCCTGTCGTATTTCCAGGCATAAAATGAGGACCTCATGTACATGGTTTCCAAAAGTGCCACAAGTTGCACATTGCTTATCAGGCACTGAAACATCATCTGGGAAAATTTCAGTTTTCATTTTTCACCATAAGCTATGCATTTCTTTATGGAAAGCATCTCTGTGGCCAAAATGATCCCTATGCCCTTTGAGATATGCAACTTCCAAAACTAAGTCACTTCTTGGTACTCTTCACTGCATTAAGCACCTTAGGGACAAATCTGTCATGGCTCCTGAAAATGATTCTGCCTTCCAAAAGCCTAAAAGTGTCCAAATTTCTAGTCAGATTTCATATGTAACAGTGTGCGAAGTTTTTAGCAAAAAGAGATAGTAGAGGCTGTAAAGAAGAGACACTGGTGAGTGGGTGTCAATTGTCTAACTGTTAATGAATTGCTCGCTGCCGGTACAGACACAAGTACTGCTCTTTACCTTCTTTTGTTGAGTATTTGATTATATTGTGTTTGTACTTTCTTTTCAGAGATATTGCTGCCCAGCCAAGGCATTTTATCTGGGATATCAGTTTTTTGACCTTCCTTGACTTTATCTGATGCCTATACTTAGTAGTATTAAACTTATGGCAACTTTATTTCAACCAGGGTTGCAGTTTTAGATTTAAAGTGTATTAAGAAATTTATTAATAATATAAACGCTGCCAGAAAATCAACCTCAACCTTCGTCCTCAAGCTCAGGGAAGGGGCAGACAGACAACCAAAACACCCCCCTCCCCTTCCCCAGCAACTACTCCCCACCCAAAAACTCCAACCATTTTCATTTTTGACATTTTCCAGTAGCTGCTGCATTTTCCCCCTAGGCTTATACTCGAGTCAATAAGTTTTCCCAGCTTTTTGTGGTAAAATTAGGGGCCTCGGCTTATATTCGGGTCGGCTTATACTCGAGTATATATGGTAATTGATGGAAAAGACATGTCACACAATTTGACCTTATAATAGCTAAATTACTTTGGCATTCAGGCCAAACATCATATTTTATTAATTTATGCCACAACCCACCACAGCAGTCCTGTGATCTGCTACATTGATTTGTATGCCTTTGTATTTACCGGGTGAGTCTTTACATTTCTTGCTTTTTTACTTCCTTGTCTTTAGTATAAAGGCCGTGTTTGTGGGCTGCTATAGGGCTGAATAATTGGGATAAGATTGTCTCATTCACCTTGTTAATGGCCAATGTCTGAAGAGGGAAACCCAGCATTTACCCATTTTGAGTCCATGGACTACAGTGTTAATACAGTAGGGACAAATTGGAACAATAATCTCATATATTAGAATTTAATTAGTCTCCTCATAGTTTACTTTTTTGTCAAACACACACATCCGCTGACGAAAGCCATTCTCTAAACACTGTCAAAAAAAGTTTTTCTGGAACGAATATTTTCCATGCATTTCTTTTGTTTCTATGACAACCACAAAAGCACCTTCACTTTATCATTATCAGGAATAAATTCTATTTTTAGATGATTGGTTGCCAGAGATACCTGCAGATGTTACATTTCTATGGAAGACTGCTTTATCTGTGCAGCAAAAGAACCATTAAATAATTCAATTAGGATGGGGAGACAGTTTGAGGAAATGTGGAAAATGACACAAAAAAATACATAATTTATGTATGGAGGGGAGAATATCAATGTGTGCCTTGGGCCAGAAGGGAAAATCTCTTGTACACTTCTGGCAGAGGCATTTCCATGTTTTGTAGCATATGAAGAAATGAGTTGGCACATCTTATAACATGAAGCTTGTCTGAAGATACAGAATGCAGCCGCCAATTGTCTTTACTCCATTGTATATTCAGTAGTGAGAAAAACAATCACATAAATGAAGTGCAGCTTTTCTGTGTCCTGACATTATTTTTATATCTATCTCCATTACTAGCTGTCAGCATGGCAACTCTGAAGAGAATTTACTGCTAGTATCAATCTATCTATCTATCTATCTATCTATCTATCTATATGGGAAGGTAGTTCAGTAGTGCGGACCCAACCAGTCAGAGACAGGGACAAAAATGTTTAACAAACAGCTAAATAAATAAACCTTTACGTCAGATAAAGGATAAGCAAACTAAAATACAGCCTCAACTTCAAGCAAAAATAAATAAAAAAAAACCTGCTCGTCTGAGCGCTAACTAAACAGGAAATATTAACTGTACATGTAGCTTACTACCAGCCACATGAATCGATGAAAACAACACTGTACTGTACAGGCTCTCAGTGTTAGGACAGACCCTGCCACTTCCTTTCCTCCCAGGATCTGCACTGAAGTGCAGGCTCTGCAGCCTTTTATGGCCCAGTAAAGAGCCTATGACCCACACCTGGGCTGAAGCTTATTCAAGATCCACCATGGACCACATATATGTTAGGAACCTGGGGGAGACTTACTGTAACTCCAGCACACTTCCCATCAACTTTTCACATATACCCCCCACCCCTCTCCTTTGTTTGGACCTGTAAGGGCGTACACTCTTAGCCATCATACAATGGGTCCTGGACAGGGCATCAGCATTCCCCTGCATTTGCTTGTCCTGTGTTCCACTGTAAATTTTAAATTTTGCAGGGTCAGAAACCACCTGGTGACTCTGGCATTTCTTTTCTTGGCACGGCAAATCCATGTCAGAGGGGAGTGATCGGTGATCAGCTTAAAGTGTCAGCCCAATGATTTATACCTTATGGACACTAGAGCCCACTTAACAGCTAAACACTCCCTCTCCACAATGTTATAGTTTTTTTCAGGTGGTGTAAGCTTCCAACTAAGGTAGGTGACTGGGTGCTTTTAACTGCACACCATTTGAAATGGGACTGCACCCAACGTCAGCCTGAATCAAAAAAATGTCATAAGTGTCAGTCTGAACCAAAAATTCTTTTGTGAAGTCAGGTGTGACCAAAACCAGCTGTTTACAGATGATTGACTTCAAGTCTTGGGATGCCCCCTCAGCCTCTTCGCTCCATTTGACCATAACAGAATTAGTCCCCTTAGTTAAAGAAAAAGAAAAAATATCCTTGTACCATATTAGCCAGTGGATATGAAATGAAAGACATTTTTTGAGAGAAGTCCTCAGTAGTTGATACCTTTTTTAATGGCTAACTTAAAAAATTTTTTGATGACATATATGTTTTTTAAACTGTTTATTTACATTATGTTCTGTTCTCCATCTATTTTGCATCTAACACTCCATTTCTCTGTATATATATGCCTACCTTCAGAAATTGTGTTATACCATCCTGATGAAGGGACCTTTGTAGCAGTCCCGAAAGCTCGATATGTCATCAAAAAACTTTTTAAGTTAGCCATTAAAAAAGGTATCAACTACTGAGGACTTCTCTCAAAATTTCATATCCCCTTAGTTAGGCATGTCAGCACGAATGCAATAGTAGGAAATTTTGGCATGAACCTGTGGTAATAGCCAGCGATTCCCAGGAAAGGTCTTAATTGTTTTTTATTTAAGGGCCGAGTCCAATTTTGAATGGCCTCCACTTTGTTAACCTGGGGCTTTAATAATCCTCTTCCTATTACATACACCAGGTATCGAGTCTCTTCAAAACCCAAAGCACACTTCTTTGGGTTGGCTGATAAACTGGCTGCTGGAGGGAATTTAACACGGCTTGTACCTTTGGTAAGTACCAAAGATGACAATTTCGTTTAGGTATGCTGAAGCAAACCTTCAATGGGGCTTAAGGACTCTGTCCAAAACAAAAAATGGCAATTAAAATATATAACTTATTGATATGCATTAAAAGTTAAATAAACCGGGTGATAAAGAGATATAGATCATATCATAAATTACACCACCTGAGTATGAGTAGATAGTGCCCCTAGGACGAAATAAAATGCCCCAGGAGCACCTACTTCTTGTACATAGAACTAGAATTGTCAATATAACAACAATTTACAATCCTAAATTTATATCAGGTAGATGTAAAAAACAAAACTCCAAGTAATAGGATAAATATTAACTAGGAGGAGAGATAAAAAATAGAACTGAATGAACTGGACCCTATGCTTCCAGCAGTAAAGACACAGCACAGTGATAGGGAGTAGCTGTCTGTTACACTCATCTTAGCAGCTAAGGAGTCCTCCCAACCAAATCTGAACAATTCCCTACTGGTATATGTTTGTATTAAACCATATACGGGATCGGCTCAAAAAATCAATATAGGGGGTAAATAAACCCTATATTCCGATGTATAATTGTCTCTACACATTTCAAATTATGGAGTTCCTCAGGAGTCGCTAATATTTTTTTGCTTTGGATTTACTAATTAATTATTTTGGATTCCTGTGGAGTTTTGTTAAGGACTCTGTCCAACAATCTCTGGAAGGTTGCTGGAGCCCCATGTAAGAAAACCAAACACAAAGCAAACGCTTACGAATAAATGCGTGTGTCTCCTGTACTTATTATAGGCCCTACCACAACATGTCCTTACCAAAAAACTAAGAACAACAAACCACAAATAAGGTAAGTATGACATCTGGTATGCAAATATTGTAACACCAATACACATAGTATAATGTTAAAATTTCACAATTTTTATTGAACAACAATATACAAAATACAAAAAGAATATGGACACTGTTAAGGACAAAGAAGTACAAATACAAAAAAGCTGGGTGTTGTGAGATGCCAGCTGAAATAATGGTCCCTGAAGATACTGCTAAGTTGCTATAAAGCTAAAGTGCATATAGCTAAAATATAATCTCACCTGAAACTCAATGAATGTGTGAGAACAATTCACATATATGGTAACATATCAAAAACAGGATTGAAGCAAGTGCAAAAAATGTTACCAATATCAATATATATTACATATAATCCCATAGATAGATATCCATTGTGCTATAACTTATTGTCAATGCAAAAAGATTAATGGATCTATAATAAACGTTTATCCATATAGAGGTTTCACACACTGGAGCTTACCCATAGTAAAGGACACTAAGCAGACCCACAGGGACGGGCACCGCACTACCCAGACCTACCCAGACCACTTAGAGCTCACAATGTACATTTTTCCCTATCAGTATGTCTTTGGAATATGGGATGGAAATCCATGCAAACATGGGGAGAACATACAAACTCCTTGCAGATGGTTTTATGCCCTTGGCGGGATTTGAACACCAGGACTCCAGCGCTGCAAGGTTGCAGTGCCACTGAACCACCGTGTGGCCCCTGATATGGCTTGTCTTGTCAGGTATCCGGTATGGTTTTAGATTAGCCCATACCTGTGGTGACAATGTCATGTTTTATCACATGGGTGCACCCAGGCAACTCAAAAAACACATCACCATTTCTCTGTGCCAACTCCTTTGTCTCATCTCTGTGCCTTACACAGGGTCTCTTCTATTTGTACCTTGGGTGAAGCCTTACCAGGAGTACTTACCCCTTCAGTAATATCCTTGTCTGGTGTACCTACCGCTGCCAATGTTTCCCTTTCCTTCCAGGAATTTGCAAATTTGTATATGGGGGACTTGGAGGAAACCTATATCTAACCTATACCTATATCTATAACAACCATGATTGGTCTGATAACATTGTTTTTTATACATGATATATTGATGATCTGCTTCTCATTTGGAGAGGATCAACCACAGAACTTGAATAATTTATTTCCTATGTGAACAACAACAACAGAGGGCTTAAATTTACAAGTACATTTTCAACAAAACACAATGAATACCTTGATTTGATACTAAGCCATGAAGAAGTCAAAATAGTCACCAAAACCTTCTTTAAGAAGGTTGATGGCAATAGTTTACTGAATTTTAGAAGCATCCATTATAAAAAATGGCGTACCAACATCCCGTTCAGCTAGTTCAAAAGGCTAAGGCGTAACTGCATTAAACTTACCGATTACCAAGAGCAAAGCAAAATTATGGTCAGGCGTTTTGTAGAGAAGAAGTATCCAAGAAAAATAATATACGCAGCAAAGAAAAGAGCAGAAAACATCAGCCAGCTAGATTGCTGGAAACCAAAAAACAAAACAATTAGAGATGAGCGAACACTAAAATGTTCGAGGTTCGAAATTCGATTCGAACAGCCGCTCAATGTTCGTGTGTTCGAACGGGTTTCGAACCCCATTATAGTCTATGGGGAACAGATACTCGTTAAGGGGGAAACCCAAATCCGTGTCTGGAGGGTCACCAAGTCCACTATGACACCCCAGGAAATGATGCCAACACCTCTGGAATGACACTGGGACAGCAGGGGAAGCATGCCTGGGGGCATCTAACACACCAAAGACCCTCTATTACCCCAACATCACTGCCTAACAACTACACACTTTCCACATTCAAAAAAACCTCTATCAAAGTGGGAAAATACCTGGAAACCTTCTTTACTCCCCAAATGGATGGACACAAACCCCAATTTAAGCTCAACAAACAGTAACAACCACCCCTTTAAATCACGTTCCCCATGACAACCACAAATGGAATAGGCAATGGGAATTCCAAAAGCCCTCACCCTTAACTGTCATTTTGAGTGTGTGTGTGTGTGTGTGTGTGTGTGTGTGTGTGTGTGTGTGTGTGTGTGATGTGGTAAGACCTTCCAAAATTCACTTTTCTAGCCCTTAACATGAGCCCTTCCAAACAAAGTTACATGACCTTAAGCTGAGCTACCAGCAGAGATTGAGGCCCTTGGCATGAGTAGAGCCTTGCACCAGCAGTGTTTTTGGCACTTAGGGTGAGTTGAGCCTTGTACCAGCGTGTGTCCCTTAACATCAGGCGGGCCCTAAGTTCTGCGCTTTGCACAAAAGTTCCACATTAACTAGGCTGAATGGTACAAAGATTAGTAGGCCCGAGAACCAGGAACAGGTCTTGCAATGGCTGTCGGATAACGCTTAAAGCACATTGTCCACCAGCCAGTCAGCCTCTACCTCCTCTTACCCAACAGTCTTGTCCTCCTTCCACCCAAAATTCCCAATCTTCTCAGAACAATAACCCCAACTGTCCCTGCTCCCCAGAGCTGTTCTCCCTTCCTTTGACTGTACCGCAACCTGCCCCTCCATTTCGCGATTCCACGGACCTAACAGACGAGTATCTGTGTCCAGATGCTCAAACACTAGAGTCTCCTCCATTCCATCTCCGGTCGATTTGGTGGCGGATGACCAGCAACCCACCCTCATCGACGACGATGAGACGCAGTTGCTGTCAGGGCAGCCAGTTGACATGCGCATTGTGCAGGAGGAGGAGGCGAGACAGGAGTTGGAAGAGGAGGTGGTGGACGACGAGGACACCGACCCCACCTGGACAAGGCAGATGTCAAGCTGGGAAAGTAGTGTGGATGTTGAGGCAGGTGCAGCACCAAAAAGGGTAGCTAGAGGCAGAGACATGTCCAGAGGCAGAGGTCAGCTGCTTTGCCGAAGCCAGGCCAGACCCGGAATGTCCGAAGATGTTCCCTTTTGTACCCAGCCCAGAAAAACTCCCCCATCGAGGGCACGTTTCTTGAAGGTGTAGAGTTTTTTCAAGGAATGCGCCGAGGACAGATATAGTGTCGTCTACACAATTTGCCTCTCGAAATCGAGTAGGGGCCCTGAGAAGAGCAACCTGTCCACCACTTCAATGCACCGTCATTTGGAATCCAAGCAATGGAATCAGTGGCAGGCAGCAACGGCAGGACAAACGTCGCCCGCCGTTCATGCCACTGCCTCTGCTCACAGTGCTGGCGATGCACTCCAGAGGACGAGCCAGGACATCACTTCATCTGCCTCCGCCACTTTGTTGACTTCTCCCTCATCCTCCCCTGTTTCTGTCTTATCTCCTTCTCCTGCACCATCAAAGGCACCATCAGGCGCTTCTTTACAACAACCCACCATCTCTCATACATTGGAGCGCCGGCAGAAATACACCGCTAACCACCCACCCACGCAAGCCTAGAACGCCAACATCGCTAAACTGCTGGCCCAGGAGAGGTTGGCGTTCCGGCTTGTTGAAACTCCCGCCTTCCCGGACCTGATGGCAACTGTGGCACCTCACTATGCCGTCCCTAGCCGTCTCAACTTCTCCCGGTGTGGCGTCCCCGCCTTGCACCAGCACGTGTCACTCAACATCAGGTGGGCCCTTAGTTCCGCGCTTTGCTGCAAGGTCCACTTGACCACCGACACTTGGACAAGCGCCTGTGGTCAGGGATGCTGCAGTGCTTATCTTTAATGACAGGCAGGGTGAATGTGGTGGAGTCTGTTCCCCGGGTGCAAACTGGGGTGGCCTATCTCCTCTCCCAGGCCAAAATTCATGGCAGGAGTAGACTGAAACCCTACGACGCTGCAACCTCCACCACAGCTACTAGCGGCAAACGCTAAAACACTGGTGTGGGGAGACGTCAGCAGGCGGTGCTGAAGCTCATCAGCTTGGGGGACAGACAGCACAGTGCCTCCGAGGTCAGGGATGCCATCCTGGCTGAGATGGCATTTTTTTTTCCCTGCTACACCTGGGGCCTGGCATTTTTACGCCTGTGATAATGGCTGGAACCTGGTAGCGGCTCTGGAGCTTGCCAGCCTCCAACACGTTCCATGTTTGGCCCACGTCTAACCTAGTGGTGCAAAGTTTTTTAAAAACATACCCAAATGTACCGAAGCTACTGTTGAAAATGCGGCGCTTGTGCGCCCACTTTTGCAAGTGCACAGGAGTCGCTGCTAGCCTAAAAACACTCTAGCAAGGCCTACATCTGTCCAAACACAGGCTGTTGTCCGTCATTCACACACGCTGAAACCCTACAATACCATATCTTGAGCAGGGTGTGTGAGCTGCACAGACCTTTGATGGAGTTCCATCTACAAAACCCAAGGGTTCCTCAAAGTCAGCAACCAAAGTTTCTGCACCATGAGTTTCCAGGGGTGGCAGAGTTATGGCTAGGGGAAGAGGCATGGATAGGGATGATGTCTAGGGGCAAAAGCAGTGTGGATGTGGAGGCAAGCTAAGCAGGAAAAACTGGGGGTACAAGCTAAGGCATGGACTGGGGTGATGTCTAGGGGCAAAAGCAGTGTGGATGTGGAGGCAAGCTAAGCAGGAAAAACTGGGGATACAAGCTAAGGCATGGACTGGGGTGATGTCTAGGGGCAAAAGCAGTGTGGATGTGGAGGCAAGCTAAGCAGGAAAAACTGGGGGTACAAGCTAAGGCATGGACTGGGGTGATGTCTAGGGGCAAAAGCAGTGTGGATTTGGAGGCAAGCAAAGCAGGGAAAATGGTGGCTAGAGGCAAAGGGATGTCCATAGGCAGCAAGGGCAAAGATGCAAAACTCTCCCGTTTCAAGAATTTTCCTGACTTGTTTCCCCACAAAACATTCCTGGGAGGAGGGCTGAAACACCACCCTCCTCCTCCTCCGCTGTTAGATTTACCCCAGCTACGAGCTGAAAACGCTGCAACACTGGTGTGGGGAGACGTCAGCAGGCTGGGCTGAAGCTCATCAGCTTGGGAGACGGACAGCACACTGCCTCTGAGGTCAGGGATGCCATCCTGGATGAGATGGCAATTTGTTTATCCCCGCTGCCCCTGGGGCCAGGTTTTTTAGCTTGTTGGAGGGCTCTGGAGCTTGCCAGCCTCCAACACGTTCCATGCCTGGCCCACATGTTCAATGTAGTGGTGCAATGATCTTTAAAAACATACCCCAAATTAGCTGAGCTAAGGGTGAAAGTGCGGCACTTGGACACCCACTTTCCCAAGTCTACAGTACCTGGAGCTAGCCGCAATACACTCCAGCAAGGCCTACATCTGCCTGAAGCACCTACTGTTGTGCGAGGTCACCACACGCTCTAACCCTAGATACCGTATGTTCAGCAGGGTGTGTGAGCAGCAGAGACCTTTGATGGAGTACCAGCTACAAAACCCAAGGGTTCCTCAGAGTCAGCTCCCTCACTTTCTGCACCATGAGTTTCCATGGGTGGCAGACTTATGGCTAGAGGCACAGGCATGGATAGGGGTGATGTGTAGGGGCAAAAGCAGTGTGGATGTGGAGGCAAGCTAAGCAGCAAAAACTGGGGGTACAAGCAGCCGGTGACATCATCACTGACAAGCACAGCTGTCTGTCAGCTGACAGGCTGACTTTCACCAAAATGAACAGACAATGGATAGACTCATCATATACATGTCAGTTACATGACAAATTTAGTGCAATTTGCAAGTCCAAGATGGTTTGGAGATCTGCGGAGAGGAATCTCACCACCTCTTGCGGGTGCCATCATTTGGAAGGCAAGCCCTGGGCTCAGTGGGTGAGAGCAAGCGCAGGATAATCGTCGTTTGGCCTGGCGGCCACTGCCTCTTCCACTGTTGACAGGGCTGGCGCTGCAGTCCAGACCAGGAGCCAGGACACCTCCACATCTGCCTCTGACACTTTGGGGAGTTCACCCTTATCCTCACCTTTTCCTGCCATTTCTCCTTTTGCCCGCGCCATCATGCGCCTCTTCCCATCAACTCCCCATCTCCCAAGCCTTTCATTTCATGCTAAAGTACAGCGCAACCCACCCACATGCCCAAGGCTTCAACGGCCTCATCTCAAGAAATCTGGCCCAGGAGATGTTGGAATCCCGGCTGGGGGACACTCTGCCCTTTTTGGGCAGAGTGTCTACTGCGCCACCGCACTGTGCCGTCCACACCAGCACTTTCCCCCAAACATGAGGCGGTCCCTAAATTCAGCGCTTAGCCCTAAAGTTCCATGTGACCAGTTACGAATGGACAAGTGCATGCGGACAGGGACGCTACCTTTCAATTTGGGCACAGTGGTTGAATGTAGTTGAGGCGTGGACCGGGTCGCAAAATGTGGTGGCCTGACTTGTCTCCCCACACAACATTCCTGGGAGGAGGGCTGAAACACCACCCTCCTCCGCTGTTAAATTGACCCCAGCTACGAGCTGGAAACGCTGCAACACTGGTGTGGGGAGACGTCAGCGGGCCGTGCTGAAGCTCATCAGCTTGGGGGCCAGACAGCACACTGCCTACAAAGTGAGTCATGCCATCCTCGATGAGACGGCAATGTGGTTTTTGCCACTGCACCTGGGCCCAGGCATGTTGTCATGTGTGATAATGGCCGTAACCTGGGATTGGCTCTGTAGCTTGGCAGCCTGCAACATATTCCATGCCTGGGCCACGTTTTTAACTCATTGCTGCTAATCTTTTGAAAAAGGTACCCCAATGTTCCTGAGCTACTGGTGAAAGTGTGGCGCTTGTGCGGATAGTTTTTAAAGTGTATAGTTGCCGCTGCTAGCCTCTATGCACTCCTACAACGCCTGTACCTGCTGGAACAACGGCTGTTGTGCGACGTCTCCACACTGCTGGCACTAAACATATCATGTGTTGAGCAGAGTGTGTGAGCAGCACAGACCTTTGATGTAGTTCCAACTCCAAAACCCTCGGGTTCGTCAAAGTCAACTCCCTCAGTTGCTCAACCATGAGTGGCCATGGGTGGCAGACTTATGTGAAATCCCATCCCATCCATTGCACTGGACACGAAACATTAGCATGCGCTCAGCACAACTTCGGATATGGCAGATGCGTTAAGCAGGGTGCAGGGTACAACACAGACCAGGCCCGAGCACCAGGAACAGGTGTTAGAAATACTGCAGCATCTGCCATTTCCTTCCAATTTTGGGGTTTTGGACCCGCCACCGACTTGTCTGGACCTAAGTGGGGATCATGAGACACAGTTGCCATCAAGGCAAGCTGTGGTCATGTGCGGTTTGCAGTAAGGGGGCAGTGCGCAATTGGAAGAGGAGTTGGTGGATGACGAGGCCACCGACCCCACATGGACAGGGGTGATGTCTAGGGGCTAAAGCAGTGTAGATGTAGAGGGAAGCTAAATCAACAAAAAACCTGGGTAGAAGCAAAGGCATAAACTGGGGTGATGTTTAGGGGTGAAAGCAGAGTAGATGTGGAGGGAAGCTAAGCAGCAAAAACAGTGGGTAGAAGCAAAGGCATGCAAAACTCTACCCTGTTGGAAGACTTATTCCTAGGTCTGGAACACGTTAATGGCCCCCCTGGACAAATTACTGCCACTCAGGGGCCTAGTGTCACCAGGAGGGACAAGTATAGGCGCATGTTGTGGGAATACCTGGCCGACACCAGCTCTGTCCTCTCCGATCCCTCTGTGCTCTACAGCCTAAACTTATTTTCTCATCTTTTTTTCTGAACTGCACATCTCTTGCCTGCTTCCTTTGGGATCTTAGAAATGGTGGTCCACTTCCACAGATGGTAACTTCAATAGACAGTGTAACGGGAGTAGCTGAGGGATCGCTGTCTTAACCACTTTTTGGCACAAAATTAACTTCCAAAGCCAAATATGGTGCAAGTATATGATGCAAGGACACCTACACACCTATCTCTGACACATTGGGGAGTTCACCCTCATGCGCCCTTTTGGCCTGCACCATCATGCGCCTCTTCCCAGCCACTCCACATTTCCCAAGCTTTTCATTGCAGGCAGAAGTACAATACAACCCACCCCCATGCCCAAGCCTGTAACAGCCTCATCGATAAACTGCTGGCCCTGGAGATGTTGGTGTTTGTTTATGCTTCTGGAGACCCAGGCCTTCCGTCAGCAGATGGCAGCTGGGGCACCTCCCTATGCTGGGCCTAGCCGTTACTACTTCTCTTGGTGTGCTGTCTCTGCCTTGCGCCTGCATGTGTCCCATAACATCAGTCGGGCCCAGAGCTCTGCGCTTTGCTGCAAGGTCCACTTGACCACCGACACATGGACAAGCGCCTGTGGTCAGGGATGCTGCAGTGCTTATCTTTAATGACAGGCAGGGTGAATGTGGTGGAGTCTGTTCCCCGGGTGCAAACTGGGGTGGCCTATCTCCTCTCCCAGGCCAAAATTCATGGCAGGAGTAGACTGAAACCCTACGAAGCTGCAACCTCCACCCCAGCTACTAGCGGAAAACACTGTAACACTGGCATGGGGAGATGTCAGTAGGCCGTGCTGAAACTGATCAGCTTGGGGGACAGACAGCACAGTGCCTCCGAGGTCAGGGATGCCATCCTGGCTGAGATGGCATTTTTTTTTCCCTGCTACACCTGGGGCCTGGCATTTTTGCGCCTGTGATAATGGCTGGAACCTGGTAGCAGATCTGGAGCTTGCCAGACTCAAACACGGTCCACGCATGGCCCACGTTTTCCAACTTGTTGGTGCCATGTTTCTTTGAAACCTACACCATTGTGCCTGATATACAGGTCAAAGTGGGGCCATTTTCGTAAGTGAGAACTAGCCTCTGCTAGGCAGAAAACATTCAGAGCACACTCCTCTCATCTTCGCACCGTTGGCTGGCGGAGGAAGACGAGGGGGTTGGAGTGGCATCTGATGTCCCTATCCCACACGAGGCTAGAGGGTGCACTTCAGTGCATCCCATTGCTTCACCACAAATGGTGTGAAGGGGAGTGGAAAATGGAGGAAATGGAGAGTGACCCTTACAGTTGGGGCCAGCAAAGGCATGCCAAGTAACACACTGGCACACATGGCTGACTTCATCTTGGGTTGCTTTTCAACACATATTTCACATCATGAAGAACAAATAATACTGGATTTTTTCAAGCCTCGAACCCCGGTCTAGGTCTAATGTCTGTTCCTTTCTTATATTAGGGGAGAGGGAAAAAAAATTACTTCAGTGATACGTTTAGCGTACATAGACTGACTATTAATGTGTATCCCACTTAGTGTTGTTAGGGTTACACACCGTCACAACCTGGCTAAAGCTTCTATAGCTGTTAATAAAGTCAACATAACTTTACGGTATCCAAAAAGACAGCTGGTACCGACAGAGAGCAAGACAAATGTCACCCAAAGCTGTGAGCTCTGAACACCCACAGTGACTTTGGCGTCATCATCATTATAAGGGAGTGGGTGGTAATAAATAACTTGGCAGTGCCTAAAACCCAAAAAGCTTATACAACTATATTTACATTAAGATACACAAATGAAACTTTTCAGTAGCATGTCATGAGACAAGCTGATAAGCTCTTCCTTTGTGCAGTGCTATTTGAAAGTTAAACGCTGCCTTTATTTTAATTCTGGAGAAGGTGCAGACATTAGATTTAGAACATGTTGTCTTCATTGTCCAAATCCTCTATATAGGTAACGCGTTTTTCGGGCCGAGCTGTCTGGGAACGAGCTGGTGCAGCACTGACAACCTGGGTGAATATGGCAAGAGCCTGAGATGTAGGGTGAATGAATCCCCAAATTATTTGTGGAATTCCCAGTCAGACAATGGCACTGTATACCAGTATTAAAAATTGTGGGTGCACATAACCCCCATATATTCTTTGAATTCCCACTCAGACAATGGCACTGTATAGCAGTATTAAAAATTGTGGGTGCACGTAACCCCCATATATTCTTTGAATTCCCAGTCAGACAATGGCACTATATACCAGTATTAAAAATTGTGGGTGCACATAACCCCCATATATTCTTTGAATTCCCAGTCAGACAATGGCACTGTATACCAGTATTAAAAATTGTGGGTGCACATAACCCCCATATATTCTTTGAATTCCCAGTCAGACAATGGCACTGTATACCAGTATTAAAAATTGTGGGTGCACGTAACCCCCATATATTCTTTGAATTCCCAGTCAGACAATGGCACTGTATAGCAGTATTAAAAATTGTGGGTGCACGTAACCCCCATATATTCTTTGAATTCCCAGTCAGACAATGGCACTGTATACCAGTATTAAAAATTGTGGGTGCACATAACCCCCATATATTCTTTGAATTCCCAGTCAGACAATGGCACTGTATACCAGTAGTAAAAATTGTGGGTGCACATAACCCCCATATATTCTTTGAATTCCCAGTCAGACAATGGAACTGTATAGCAGTAGCAAAAATTGTGGGTGCACGTCACCCCAATATATTCTTTGAATTCCCAGTTAGACAATGGCACTGTATACCAGTAGTAAAAATTGTGGGTGCACATAACCCCCATATATTCTTTGAATTCCCAGTCAGACAATGGCACTGTATACCAGTATTAAAAATTGTGGGTGCACATAACCCCCATATATTCTTTGAATTCCCAGTCAGACAATGGCACTGTATACCAGTATTAAAAATTGTGGGTGCACATAACCCCCATATATTCTTTGAATTCCCAGTCAGACAATGGCACTGTATACCAGTATTAAAAATTGTGGGTGCACGTAACCCCCATATATTCTTTGAATTCCCAGTCAGACAATGGCACTGTATAGCAGTATTAAAAATTGTGGGTGCACGTAACCCCCATATATTCTTTGAATTCCCAGTCAGACAATGGCACTGTATACCAGTATTAAAAATTGTGGGTGCACATAACCCCCATATATTCTTTGAATTCCCAGTCAGACAATGGCACTGTATACCAGTAGTAAATATTGTGGGTGCACATAACCCCCATATATTCTTTGAATTCCCAGTCAGACAATGGAACTGTATAGCAGTAGCAAAAATTGTGGGTGCACGTCACCCCAATATATTCTTTGAATTCCCAGTTAGACAATGGCACTGTATACCAGTAGTAAAAATTGTGGGTGCACATAACCCCCATATATTCTTTGAATTCCCAGTCAGACAATGGCACTGTATACCAGTATTAAAAATTGTGGGTGCACATAACCCCCATATATTCTTTGAATTCCCAGTCAGACAATGGCACTGTATACCAGTATTAAAAATTGTGGGTGCACATAACCCCCATATATTCTTTGAATTCCCAGTGAGACAATGGAACTGTATAGCAGTAGCAAAAATTGTGGGTGCACGTCACCCCAATATATTCTTTGAATTCCCAGTTAGACAATGGCACTGTATACCAGTAGTAAAAATTGTGGGTGCACATAACCCCCATATATTCTTTGAATTCCCAGTCAGACAATGGCACTGTATACCAGTATTAAAAATTGTGGGTGCACATAACCCCCATATATTCTTTGAATTCCCAGTCAGACAATGGCACTGTATACCAGTATTAAAAATTGTGGGTGCACGTAACCCCCATATATTCTTTGAATTCCCAGTCAGACAATGGCACTGTATACCAGTATTAAAAATTGTGGGTGCACATAACCCCCATATATTCTTTGAATTCCCAGTCAGACAATGGCACTGTATACCAGTATTAAAAATTGTGGGTGCACGTAACCCCCATATATTCTTTGAATTCCCAGTCAGACAATGGCACTATATACCAGTATTAAAAATTGTGGGTGCACATAACCCCCATATATTCTTTGAATTCCCAGTCAGACAATGGCACTGTATACCAGTATTAAAAATTGTGGGTGCACATAACCCCCATATATTCTTTGAATTCCCAGTGAGACAATGGAACTGTATAGCAGTAGCAAAAATTGTGGGTGCACGTCACCCCAATATATTCTTTGAATTCCCAGTTAGACAATGGCACTGTATACCAGTAGTAAAAATTGTGGGTGCACATAACCCCCATATATTCTTTGAATTCCCAGTCAGACAATGGCACTGTATACCAGTATTAAAAATTGTGGGTGCACATAACCCCCATATATTCTTTGAATTCCCAGTCAGACAATGGCACTGTATACCAGTATTAAAAATTGTGGGTGCACGTAACCCCCATATATTCTTTGAATTCCCAGTCAGACAATGGCACTGTATACCAGTATTAAAAATTGTGGGTGCACATAACCCCCATATATTCTTTGAATTCCCAGTCAGACAATGGCACTGTATACCAGTATTAAAAATTGTGGGTGCACGTAACCCCCATATATTCTTTGAATTCCCAGTCAGACAATGGCACTATATACCAGTATTAAAAATTGTGGGTGCACATAACCCCCATATATTCTTTGAATTCCCAGTCAGACAATGGCACTGTATACCAGTATTAAAAATTGTGGGTGCACATAACCCCCATATATTCTTTGAATTCCCAGTGAGACAATGGAACTGTATAGCAGTAGCAAAAATTGTGGGTGCACGTCACCCCAATATATTCTTTGAATTCCCAGTTAGACAATGGCACTGTATACCAGTAGTAAAAATTGTGGGTGCACATAACCCCCATATATTCTTTGAATTCCCAGTGAGACAATGGAACTGTATAGCAGTAGCAAAAATTGTGGGTGCACGTCACCCCAATATATTCTTTGAATTCCCAGTTAGACAATGGCACTGTATACCAGTAGTAAAAATTGTGGGTGCACATAACCCCCATATATTCTTTGAATTCCCAGTCAGACAATGGCACTGTATACCAGTATTAAAAATTGTGGGTGCACATAACCCCCATATATTCTTTGAATTCCCAGTCAGACAATGGCACTGTATACCAGTATTAAAAATTGTGGGTGCACATAACCCCCATATATTCTTTGAATTCCCAGTCAGACAATGGCACTGTATACCAGTATTAAAAATTGTGGGTGCACGTAACCCCCATATATTCTTTGAATTCCCAGTCAGACAATGGCACTGTATACCAGTATTAAAAATTGTGGGTGCACATAACCCCCATATATTCTTTGAATTCCCAGTCAGACAATGGCACTGTATACCAGTATTAAAAATTGTGGGTGCACATAACCCCCATATATTCTTTGAATTCCCAGTCAGACAATGGCACTGTATACCAGTATTAAAAATTGTGGGTGCACGTAACCCCCATATATTCTTTGAATTCCCAGTCAGACAATGGCACTGTATAGCAGTATTAAAAATTGTGGGTGCACGTAACCCCCATATATTCTTTGAATTCCCAGTCAGACAATGGCACTGTATACCAGTATTAAAAATTGTGGGTGCACATAACCCCCATATATTCTTTGAATTCCCAGTCAGACAATGGCACTGTATACCAGTATTAAAAATTGTGGGTGCACATAACCCCCATATATTCTTTGAATTCCCAGTCAGACAATGGCACTGTATACCAGTATTAAAAATTGTGGGTGCACATAACCCCCATATATTCTTTGAATTCCCAGTGAGACAATGGAACTGTATAGCAGTAGCAAAAATTGTGGGTGCACGTCACCCCAATATATTCTTTGAATTCCCAGTCAGACAATGGCACTGTATACCAGTAGTAAAAATTGTGGGTGCACATAACCCCCATATATTCTTTGAATTCCCAGTCAGACAATGGCACTGTATAGCAGTATTAAAAATTGTGGGTGCACGTAACCCCCATATATTCTTTGAATTCCCAGTCAGACAATGGCACTATATACCAGTATTAAAAATTGTGGGTGCACATAACCCCCATATATTCTTTGAATTCCCAGTCAGACAATGGCACTGTATAGCAGTATTAAAAATTGTGGGTGCACATAACCCCCATATATTCTTTGAATTCCCAGTGAGACAATGGCACTGTATACCAGTAGCAAAAATTGTGGGTGTATATAGCCCCAATTCTATTGCTAGGGGACTTGCAGGGTATTTCTGAGGTGAAGGTGGGGGGGCACACCGTTGGAACGGGGATTTGGGGTGTATATATGGGGTATACGGGAATACACTGTCAGTGTGTTCCATTCAGGATCCTGGGAAAGCTGGGTTGCGGCGATTGAGCCCGTCAGTGCCACGTTACACTGACAAGCTTCTCCCTGGAATTGAAGTTATATGTAAGCCCAATATATTCTTTGAATTCCCAGTGAGACAATGGCACTATATGGCAGTAGCAAAAATAGTGGGTGTATATAGCCCCAATTCTATTGCTAGGGGACTTGCAGGGTATTTCTGGGGTGAAGGTGGGGGGGCACACCGTTGGAACGGGTATCGGGGGTATATATCGGGTATACGGGAATACACTGACAGTGTATTCCATTCAGGATCCTGGGAAAGCTGGGTTGCGGCGATTGAGCCCGTCAGTGCCACGTTACACTGACAAGCTTCTCCCTGGAATTTAGCTCTTATAAGAGCTGTTGGTTGTCTTCTCCTTCCTATCCTAGCCTGTCCCTGCCTACCCAGAATCTAACCCCTAGCTAACTGGACGGAAACCTCCGTCCTCGGTGAATTGCAAGCTCAGAATGACGCGAAGCTGGGCGGCGCTGTTCTTTTAAATTAGAGGTCACATGTTTTCGGCAGCCAATGGGTTTTGCCTACTTTTTTCAACGTCACCGGTGTCGTAGTTCCTGTCCCACCTACCCTGCGCTGTTATTGGAGCAAAAAAGGCGCCAGGGAAGGTGGGAGGGGAATCGAGTAATGGCGCACTTTACCACGCGGTGTTCGATTCGATTCGAACATGCCGAACAGCCTAATATCCGATCGAACATGAGTTCGATAGAACACTGTTCGCTCATCTCTAAAAACAATCTTTCAGCAAAATTTCTGTTACAATTACCTAACAACCTACAGTTATCAACACAAACAAATACACCACATATTAAATAAATTCTGGTACATTCTCAAAAACGATCCAATAATAGGCACATCTTTATTTCGTTTAAACACACTACAACACCAAGGTCTAAATGAGGCTACTGAAGTAATATCTTGAGCTTATTTTATCATTCTAATGATGAGATATATATAAAAAATGTTATTCTATTTTTTTTTTCCTTTTAACCACTTCCGGACTGCCCATAGACTATATACGTCCGGGAAGTGGTTGCCTTGTTCTGACAGGACGTACCGGTACGTCCAGTCAGAACACAGCAGCTGCACGGAGATCATGCAGCTGCTTTCAATGGAAGCCGGCTGTAACTTCAGCCAGAGCTCCCAGAGAGATGGCAGGGAAGATTTATTACCTCCCCTGCCTTCTCAATCGCTGTGTATACAGCGCTCAATGAGCGCCGTCACTTCTTTAGTGATAAATCAGGGGTAATTGTTGGGTACCACAGAAATGATCGATCCTTAAAGGACACAGCAAGCAAACTGAATTACCCAAAATCGACAGTGGCTTATGTGATTACGAAGTGGAAGGTGAACGGTTATTGTTGGAATGTGCCCCGAAACTCGCGAAACTGCAGCCGTCCAAAATCAGTGAAAAAAAACCTTACCTATCTTCTCCAAGCCAAATGGAATAAAATACCATTAGCATACATACAAGGACATGTGGAAAGCGCCCCAGGGGGATGAGGCTGTAAGTGCTGCTCGTGGAAGCACTACCAACTATTGAATATGAATAAATGTTGTTTTTCTATTCTACCACAGGTGTCCAAATACTTACTGGTAGACACTGAATGCATGTCCTCTAATTCTAAATGTATATTAGGTTAGTCATGGAAATATAAGCATGACAAGTTAAAAGTCCATGATCCTACTTTTAAAATCCAAATTACTAAGGCACTCTAAGGCTAAGGCCCCACGTAGCGTGCTGCAGTAAAAAAGCGTGGAGGGAGAAACTGTGGTGGCAATGCAGAGGAAATTTCTGTGGACTTTCTGCTTCCATTATACCTATAGGAAATCACTCGCGTTTCTGTAGCTATAATTGACATGCTGTAATTTCCAAAACCGCAACGATTTGGGAAACCACAGCAGTCCGATGTGCGTATTTTTCTGCAGCATTTCCACCGCAGTGTTTATGTCACATAGGGCCCTGACCTAAATGTCATTACAATGTAGTGCTCCTCCAAGAGACACATCTAGAAGAATCAGATTGTTACATATATTCTTGGTGGGCTATGTGATGGTATGATGGGAATGACTTAATACAAGTAATATCATTGAAAATTAAAACAGTGTTTTCATGAACAAGGAAAACAACATGGACAAGGCTCGCTTAAATTTCCTCATCCTCAGTCTTGCACAGGAATTTAACAGTATTGATGGCGATACACCATTCGCACTTCAGTCTCTGTCGGCCCTAATTACGGTACTTCCAGAACTCGATAAGGATCAGACGTGTTTTACGTGTTATTGCCCAACATCCCTCAGTAACATCCAAATCAAGCTGTTCTCTAAAATACTGGATAAGTGGTTGTCTCCTTCGATGCCAGGCATGGTCCATACCGACCAGGTCAGCACCATTAAAGGCAACAAATTGAGAGACAAAGTCTGTAAAACTCTCTTGTTGATTTTGATGGCATGAGCAGATGTCTCCCCCTCGGAAGAACAAGCAGGCAGAACAAGAGAAGTCCCATGCTCGGAAGTGTGATGGGGGGTTGTTAGTGAGGAAGGGCTAGTAATGGGCAGGCTAGCTAGGGAAGCAGTGAGAGGATATAAGTGAGAAAGAGAGGGGAAGGAAGTCCGCTCTGAGTGAAGTACAAGGCATCATGGTAGTTGGAAACCCCCTTTAAAAGATTGTATTGTCCACAAATCTGTGTCTTTTAAAAACATAACAATTCCTCCTTTGTGCATAAGACTGTGGCCCTATGTTTTGAAAAGCAGCTTTTTTCTTTTTTGCTACAGATTATGCTGTGGTTTGAGCTAAAGCCATGAGTTCACCAGCTGAATATTTCCTATTCCTTTTGTAGCCATTCTTGACTTTGACTCAAAAAAACCGCAGAAAATCTGCAACAAAAAATGCTGTGCTTCTGCATCGTGGGGTCTCGGTCTAAAGCAGACTTAGACAGTGTATGGCAGGGTAATAATAATATAATAATACATTTTATTTATATAGCGCCAACATATTCCGCAGCACTGTACAATTTGTAGGGTTCAAATACAGACAGAAAGATACATTACAAAGAAAGTCATTTCACACACTGGGACTAAGGGCCCTGCTCGCAAGAGCTTACAGTCTATGAGGTAGAGGGGGTGACACAAAAGGTAGCAGGAGTGGCATTGCTTATACAGAGGTCAGACAATGTTGTAATAGAGATTACTGTCATTACACAAACATAAAGCTGTATGAGCCATCACTAGTTGTGTCCTTCAACATGTGGATGGAGCTTGGACATATAAAGTTAGCCTGAAATGACATCATATCATGTGGGGTAATGTGGGTTAGATTTTGGGGATTCTAATTATAGTATGGAAGGGTTTACATTAGAAATTGTGATAGGCCTGTCTGAAAAGATGCGTCTTTAGTTTGCGTTTGAAACTGTAGAAATTGGGAGTTAATCTGATTGTCCAGGGTAGAGCATTCCAGAGAAGTGGTGCAACTCGGGAGAAGTCTTGTATACAAGCGTGGGAGGTTATGATAATAGAGGATGTAAGTGTTAGGTCATTGAGTGAACGGAGAACACGGGTTGGGCGGTAGACAGAGATGAGGGAGGAAATGTATGGAGGTGCAGCATTATGGAGAGCCTTGTAGATGAGAGTAATAACTTTATATTTTACTAGCAGAGGACCCGGCTTCGCATGGGTATATTTCAAATTTTGTTTGTGTAGTGGCCCCATAACAATTGGCCAGTTTGTGAATTGGTGCATTTTGTATATTGTATGCGTGTGTGTCCATAAGTATCATGTGATCATGTGTATCTCATTTCGGATATTAGTGACAAACAAGGGTTCGGTTGTTTTGGAGAACTGGAGTGAAGCTATATCGCACGTATGTGATTGTTGGGCATGTGGAAGTGTGTGCAGACGCAGGTATGTAATCCTGCAGCGTGTGGAACTGTGTGCAGACGTGCGTTTCTAATTCTCTGGCGTGTGGTATTGTGTTAGACATGTGTATGTAATCCTCGGTATTGTGGTACTGTGTGTAGACGTGTGTATCTAATTCTACAGCGTGTGGTACTGTGTGATGACGTGCTTATCTAATTCTCTGGCTGGTGATACTGTGTGCTTGCCTGTGTATCCTCTTGCGTGTGGTAATTGGGCAGATGCGCGTATGTAATCCTCTGGCATGTGGAACGGTGTGCAGATGCGCATATGTAATCCTTTGTCATGTGGAACTGTGTGTAGATGCATGTATCTAATCCTCTGGCGTGTGAAACTGTGTGCTGACCTGTGTATGTAATCCTCTGGCGTGTGGTACTTTGTGCAGATGCACGTATCTAATCCTCTGTCATTTGAAACTGTGTGCAGATGCGCGTATGTAATCTTTTGGCATGTGGAATTTTGTGTAGATGCGCATATGTAATCCTGCGGTGGGTGTAACTGTGTAGATTGGCGCGTATCGAATTCTACAGCGTGTGATATTGTGTGCAGTGGCGGTTATGTAATCCTCTGGCGTGTTGAACTGTGTGCAGACACACGTATGTAATCCTACAGCACGTGGTACTGTGTGCAGACGTGTGTAGCTTCATCCTATGGTGTGTGGAACTGTGTGCATATGCGCGGATCCAATCCTGCGGCATGTGGTACTGTGTGCATTGGCGCGTATTCAATGTTCCGGCGTGTGGTATTGTGTGCAGTGGTGCGCATGTAATCCTCCGAAATGTGAAACTGTGTGCAGTGGTGCGTATCTAATCCTCTGCCGTGTGGTACTGTGTTAAGACATGTGTATCTAATCCTCTGGCTTGTAGTACTGTGTGCACACGTGCGTACGTAATCCTCCGGCATTTGGTACTGTGTGCTGTTCTGTGTATGTAATCCTCTGACATGCGGAACTGTGTGCAGATGCGCGTATCTAATCCTTTGGCATGTGGAAGTGTGTGCAGATGCATGCATCTAATCCTCTGGCGTGTGATACTGTGTGCTAACCTGTGTATGTAATCCTCTGGTGTGTGGTAGTTTGTGCAGACGTGTGTATGTAATCCTCTGGCACGTGGAAGTGTGTGTAGATACAAGTATGTAATCCTGCGGCATGTGTAACTGTGTGCAGTGGGGTGTATGTAATCCTGCTGCATGTGGAACTGTGTGCAGACGTACGTATGTAATCCTCTGGCGTCTGGTATTGTGTTAAGACGTGTATGTAATCCCCAGGCTTGTGGTACTGTGTGCAGATGTGCGTATCCAATCTTCTGGTGTGTGGTAGTTTGTGCAAACTCGCGTATGTAATCCTCTGGCATATGGAACTGTGTGTAGACGCGCCTATCTAATCCTTTTCCAATCCTATGGCATGTGGTACTGTGTCCATTGGTGTGTATGCAATCCCTCCAGCTTGTGGTACTGTGTGCAGACGTGCATATGTAATGCTCTGGCGTGTGATATTGTGTGCTGACCTGTGTATTTAATTCTCTGGCTTGTGGTACTGTGTGCAGATGCGCGTATGTAATCTTTCAGCACGTGGTACTTTGTTCAGATATGTGTATGTAACTCGTGACCCCTGGCCCGCGTGGCTCCGGCCCACCCAAACCGCTGTAGCGCAGCCCCCTCCTCCCATGCGCACCTCCAAACCCTACCCCCACAGCATCCCTGGTAAGGAGGCCCTGGGCACCCCTCTGGCTCCCCAAACTACTGTTGTGCGGCCTCCTCCCCTCCTGCGCGACCCCCTGTGTGTCCAAAGTCCTATTCAAAGCACTGTCTTGCGGCCCCCTCCCCTCCTGCGCGACCCCCTTGGGCCCGAAAGTCCTATACTGCGGCCCCCGACCCCGAACACTACAGTCGCCCGTGGTTACTCACACACAGCGAGTGAGGCCGCGTGTCCGCTTCACTCCGCAGCTGTGGGGTATGCAGCGTTGTGTCCGGAGCGCTGGCTGTGCACACCTGAGTGGCACAGCCAGCCTCAATCACAGCCAAATCCGTTTAACGATTTGGCTGTGATTGAGGAACAAACATCCAAACTCACAAACTTTCACATTTATAATATTAGTAGGATTCTATAATGAATAGGCAGCCAATGTAGTGACTGGCACAGACCCGAGGCATCGCTGTAGCATCTAGACTGATAGATGAGCCTGGCCGCTGCATTCAGAATAGATTGTAGAGGGGAGAGTTTAATGAGGGGAAGACCGATTAGTAAGGAGTTACAGTAATCAAGGCGAGAATGAATCAGAGACAATAAGTGTCTTTAATGTATCTCTGGTAAGGAAATTGTGTATTCTGGAGATGTTTTTGAGGTGGAGGTGACATGAGCGTGCGAGTGATTCAATATGAGGGGTGAAGGTAAGGTCTGAGTCAAATATCTAACCCCCAGGCAGCGGGCATGCTGCCTAGGAGTTATAGTACAGCCTGAAACTACAATGGATATATCAGGGACAGATCTAGTAGATGGTGGAAACAGTAGTAGTTCAGTCTTAGAGAGATTTAGTTTCAGATAGAGCGAAGACATGATATTAGAGACAGCAGAGAGACAGTCACTGGTGTTCTGTATTAGTGCAGGGGTAATGTCACGGGAAGATGTGTATAATTGGGTGTCATCAGCATAAAGATGGTACCGGAATCCAAATCTGGCAATGGTTTGTCCAATTGGGGCTGTGTAGAGAGAAAAGTGCAGGGGGCCCTAGGACTGAACCCTGAGGAACCCCAACAGCAAGGGAAAGAGGGGAAGAAACAGAGCCTGCAAATGATACACTGAAAGTGCGGTCTGAGAAATAAGAGGAGAACCCGGAGAGTGCAGTGTCGTTGAGCGGAGCATAGTGAGAAGTTGATGGTCAACAGTGTCAAAAGCTGCAGAGAGGTCCAGAAGAATAAGAGAGAAGTTACCATTGGAATTAGCCATTAGGAGATCATTGGAGATTTTTGTGAGGGCCGTTTCAGTAGAGTGCAAAGCGCAGAAACCAGATTGTAAAGGGTCAAGCAGAGAGTTAGCAGAGAGATAGCGGAATAAACGAGAATAGACCAGGCGTTCCAGAGATTGGAGAAGGTGTGAGGGGAAGGGGTCACTAATGCAGGTCGTAGGGCGAGATGAAGAAAGTAGCTTTGAGACTTCCTCTTCTGTAACAGGTTCAAAAGATGAGAATGGACAGTCTGAAGTGCAGTTGGTGAGGGGGTCCGTACTATGGTAGGTGTGGGAATCAATGCCACCTGGGGCTTGGGCAGTTATTTCCTGACAGATCTTATCAAGGGTAGGCATTGAATATTTACTGTATATATATATATATATATATATATATATATATATATATATATATATATATAAAACACACGTGCAGTATATACCAATATATAATACACAAGTAGTAAATGTTGGTATATTGCATCTTTGTAGTTAATTAGTTGCTGTGGCTGGTGGACCAGGTTTACCCATGCTCTACTGCACCCTTGATTGCTTGACTTTTTGCCTTTGTCTTGTAGCAAAATGTTAATTATCCTGTTCTCTTTCCCATATAACATCGCAGTTGTTATTGTTGTAAGCTTTCCTTGAAGAGCATAAATAAAATCTTTACAAAAATACCAAAAAAAAAAAAAAAACCTTTAAAAAAATACAATCATAAGTAAAAATTCCAACATAACCTCCATGAATTGTAGGACTAAAAATAGGATACCCTGAATAAAAGCATCCAGCTATAATTCCATAAAAGAAATGTAATGCATAACATCTTACTGGAAACTAGAGCTTAATATTTAACCAAGTCCTGTTGAAACAATATCATGCTCAGAAAGATTGTTTTCCTTTGTATTTCACCATCTAAAATGAAAATTAAATAAACTACAACATCAACATTACAAAAGACACTGACAATCATAAAATTCATCCATCAAATACAATCGTAATATTAAGGGCCTCACTCTTAGATAGGTTGCCTTCAAAGTTATTCAAATGACCAAAGTGTCTGAACACTCTCAAGATTTACGGAAACAAAATGCTGAGCGGGCTGGGTGACGTTGAGGAGATCATCAGCATATAACACTTGACCTGTTTGCATCCCATTTAAAGACTATGCACAGGGGGCATGTTGCCAGGAGTACAAAATAGAAGGGGAGACAGAGGGCAGTCTTGCCAGGTCCAGTTACGTACTGAAAAGGGGTATGAAAGTATCCCATTGGCCTGCACTCTGCACACGGTATTATGACCCATAGTGGTCTCTGTACACGGTATAAGTCCCATAGCGACCCCCTGTACACAGTATTATGTCCCATAGTGTCCCCTCCACACAGTTGAATATTATAACTTTAATAAAATTCCAATTTGTGCCACTCACTAGTTATTATACTCTGGGGTCTCTTCAGACCCCAGAGTATAATAAACAGAGGGTCAAGAGACAAACATAAAAATTAATGTTACTCACCTTCCCTGAGCTCCGGAGCGCCTCTGTTCTCTTCTGCGCTTCTGCCTGAAGTCAGTGATCACTGATTGGGTCTCTTGAGGCCCTATCAGCTGTCTCTTACATTAGGCAGAAGCGCCTAAGAGAACACAGTGGCTCTGGAGAGCAGGGAAGGTGAGAAACATTTTTTTTATGCTTGTCCCTTGGTCTTCCACTCGTACTCTGGGGTCTGCCATTATTTTTTTTATGTTTGATCACCATCCCTGGGGCTTGGCTTATTATACTGTGGGGTCTGAAGAGACTCCACAGTATAATAATAGTTTTGTTTCGGCGAGGACTCAGGCTGCCTATGCCAGACATCATGTGCCACTCTTGGCACACGTGTTGGGGGTTGCCAACCCCAGCTCTATAATGAGAAATCTACTCACAGGATCTAAAACAACACTCAACAAAAAAAACCTTAGGGTCAGTTCACACGTGAACTGCCCGCGCGGGTTTTGACACCGAGAGAGACGCGGCGAGCAGCGTCTCTCTCTTCTCAAAATCCGCCTGGTCGCGGCTTTCCCCTCTGCTGTCGGCTCGAATGAGCCGACATAGGAGGGAGCTGCCGGGGGCGGAAGCCACGTGGCTGAGCCCGCGCGGCTTCCGCCTGAAGATAGGGCAGGTCGCTTCTTTTCTGCCGCTAGCGGAAAAAAAAAAAGCCCGACGGTCTACATAGACCACCATTGTAAAGGGGCGGATTTTGAAGCAAAATCCGCTGTCAAAATCCGCCCCTTTGCCCACGTGTGAACTAGCCCTTAGTTCTTTCAGGAAGGAGATGGAGTTTTAAATGCTACAAACCGAGTGGTATGTGTTTTAACACAATTACATATAATCAATCCACTTCATGTCTAGAGTTACAGGAGAAGGATTTGGGATAAAATATCACTTAACTTGTCACTCTATTTATAGTAAATTTTAGGTCTTGTAGATTACAGTACATGGAATCAATTATACAAAATCTTTATAACTGAATAGGTCCCTTTCATTATTCCTATGATCAGACTCCCAGCAACAAATACGCTTGATGTTTTAAAGAAAACTGAATTATTTTTTTTTAGGTCCTTTGTATTCAGATTACAGATCTCTAGAACTGTACCTTAAAGCAATAATGCTGTAAGAAGCAAGATTTAGGCTATAATTTATTTAATGCTATAAGAAGCAATATCGTTGCAAGATTTTTTTTACTTTACTCATACAGCAAACAAAAATTTTATAGTCTGTAGTTAGCATGTGAGTTCCACTACACATCACATATTATTAGATCAGAGGAAATAATGTCTCATTAGGTAAAGACACATGACATTAGTAAACCAGGCACGCCCTGCTAAGAATTCTGGGTTAGGAATATGCAGATAAGAAACAGTACCACCTTGTGGAAGGTAGCACTGTGTCGGTCTACCTGCAACGCCGCTATGGTGCATTTCCGGTCACATGTTCATTAATTAAAAAAAAAAAAACCACTTCACATATAACTTCTTGTTTCATTGCGACTGTCCCTGGTGTTGTCATGAGGAAGGTAATATAGTCAATATGTTGCGAAAATTCCACAAAGATCTCCTATCAGAATTTTTTTTTATAATATGAATCTTTATATTTCTAGGTTGATAGAAGCCTGAATACCTCTTATAAAGGCTATTCTAGTCCTACCTTAGTTTGTTTTCCATGCAGCGTTTTTTGTGTACATTGTCTCCAGCAAGATTGCAATTTCGCACATGCGCTGTCAACTCTGCCACTTCGGGCAGAGCTGATAAGTTATGCTCCAGCAGCCATATTGGTTTCCATCCTACACGAACGTACAGCCAGCTCATATAGTTCTAAGAACCACCAAGATGGCTGACGGAGCATGCAGGTGGAGCACACACACAAAAAAAAAAAAAAAAAAAATTATATATATATATATATATATATATATATATATATATATATATATATATATATATATATATACATACACACACACACACAGTGGGGCAAAAAAGTATTTAGTCAGTCACCAATAGTGCAAGTTCCACCACTTAAAAAGATGAGAAGCGTCTGTAATTTACATCATAGGTAGACAAAATGAGAAAACAAATCCAGAAAATCACATTGTCTGATTTTGTAAGAATTTATTTGCAAATTATGGTGGAAAATAAGTATTTGGTCACTTACAAACAAATCAAGATTTCTGGCTCTCACAGACCTGTAACTTCTTCTTTAAGAGTCTCCTCTTTCCTCCACTCATTACCTGTAGTAATGGCACCTGTTTAAACTTATTAGTATAAAAAGACCCCTGTGCACACCCTCAAACAGTCAGACTCCAAACTCCACTATGCTGAAGACCAAAGAGCTGTCAAAGGACACCAGAAACAAAATTGTTGCCCTGCACTAGGCTGGGAAGACTGAATCTGCAATAGGCAACCAGCTTGGATTGAAGAAATCAACTATGGGAGCAATAATTAGAAAATGGAAGACATACAAGACCACTGATACTCTCCCTCGATCTGGGGCTCCATGCAAAATCTCACCCCGTGGGGTCAAAATGATCACAAGAACGGTGAGCAAAAATCCCAGAACCACACGGGGGGACCTAGTGAATGAACTGCAGAGAGCTGGGACCAATGTAACAAAGCCTACCATCAGTAACACACTACGCCGCCAGGGACTCAGATCCTGCAGTGCCAGACGTGTCCCACTGCTTAAGCCAGTACATGTCCGGGCCCGTCTGAAGTTTGCTAGAGAGCATTTGGATGATCCAGAAGAGTATTTGGAGAATGTCCTATGGTCTGATGAAACCAAACTGGAACTGTTTGGTAGAAACACAACTTTTCGTGTTTGGAGGAAAAAGAATACTGAGTTGCATCCATCAAACACCATACCTACTGTAAAGCATGGGGGTGGAAACATCATGCTTTGGGGCTGTTTCTCTGCAAAGGGGCCAGGACGACTGATCCAGTATATGAAAGAATGAATGGGGCCATGTATCGTGAGATTTTGAGTGCAAACCTCCTTCCATCAGCAAGGGCATTGAAGATGAAACGTGGCTGGGTCTTTCAACATGACAATGATCCAAAGCACACCACCAGGGCAACAAGGAACTGGCTTTGTAAGAAGCATTTCAAGGTCCTGGAGAGGCCTAGCCAGTCTCCAGATCTCAACCCTATAGAAAACCTTTGGAGGGAGTTGAAAGTCCGTGTTGCCAAGCAACAGCCCCAAAACATCACTGCTCTAGAGGAGATCTGCATGGAGGAATGGGCCAACATACCAACAACAGTGTGTGCCAACCTTGTGAAGACTTACAGAAAACGTTTGACCGCTGTCATTGCCAACAAAGGATATATAACAAAGTATTAAGATGAAATTTTGTTACTGACCAAATACTTATTTTCCACCATAATTTGCAAATAAATTCTTACAAAATCAGACAATGTGATTTTCTGGATTTGTTTTCTCATTTTGTCTCTCATAGTTGAGGTCTACCTATGATGTAAATTACAGACGCCTCATCTTTTTAAATGGTGGAACTTGCACTATTGGTGACTGACTAAATACTTTTTTGCCCCACTGTGTGTAATATATATATATCTAACTAACTATATATATATATATATATATATATATATATATATATATAGTGATACAGATACAGGATAATACACTAATATATTACGGAAGTAAACACATATGCTGAGAAGAGAAGATATACTAGGAGTTCATAGCAGCTAAGGAACAGAAGAAGAATGAAGTAAGACTTCATAATCATTTAATTTTCTGTACGGAGTGATCTTCGCTTGGTCTGATGTAGATTATACAGCCCGGTCGCTGTTGGAAGGAAGGACTTGTGTTAGCGCTCCTTCTCACGCTTGCAGACAGTTACTTACAATTCTGCTAAGTGCCATCAAGGTCCCATACATGGGGTGGGATTTGTTCTCCCGCATGGAGCTCACCACAGACAGTATCCTTTTGTCACCCACCACCTGTACTGGATCCAGGGGGATCCCCAGAACAGTGCTGGCCCTTCTGATCAGCCTGTCAAGTCTATTTATGTCCCTGGTTGATATACTGCTCCCCCAGCAGGCCACACCGAAAAAGATGGCTGAAGCAACCACAGAGTTGAAAAGGCCCTAAGTAGTGGCCCCTGTACTCCAAAGCCCTCAGCCTCCTGAGCAGTTAGAGCCTGCTGTGACCCTTTCTGTGCAGCGCCTCCATGTGATCAATAGAGATAAGCGAGTACTATTCGAAACTCCCATTTCGAATAGCACGCACCCATAGGAATGAATGGATGCAGCAGTTCCATTCATTCCTATGGGTGCATGCTATTCGAAACAGTCGTTTCAAATAGTACTCTCATCTCTAGTTATCAGTGATCCAGTCTAGTTTATTATTGAGGAGCACACCCAGATACTTATAGGTCCTGACTATATCAATGCATGTCCCTTGGATCTCCACCGGGGTTAGAGCACTTCTCCGTTTACTAAAGTCCACCACCATCTCCTTGGTCTTCCTAGCGGTGGTTCTGCTGGCACCATTCAACAAAGTCCCGGTTTAAGACTCTGTATTCCCTATCGTCACCGTCAGTGATAAGGCCTACTATTGCAGTCATCGGAGTACTTCTGTATATAACAGCTGGATGAATTATGCCTAAAGTCAGCAGTGTAAAGTGTGAAGAAAAATGGGGCAAGAACTGTACCTTGTGGTGCCTCTGTACTACAGATCACAGTGTCAGAAACAGTCCTGGGCTCTCACATACTGAGGGCGATTTGTCAGATAGTCTAGGATCCAGTTGGACAGGTGATGGTCCACTCCACCAAGGTTTAGTTTCTCCCTCAATAGCCCTGGCTGAATGGTGTTAAACGCAC